>NC_088377.1:127932500-128532500 GCF_037993035.2 Macaca fascicularis | reverse complement strand
TACTGAAGAGCTCCACAAATCTAGATGGGGTCTATCGAGTCCCTGGCTGAGTATTAAGCTACACATGTGGAACTTCATGAAGTCAGGCAAAGGAGAGCTTCTGAGAAAAGATCACCAAGGAGTTGTAAGATGAATGATTCCAGAGCTCACAGAGGGCAGAACATGTTTCAAACTCCTCACCAGCCAAAGAGGAGAGACTACAAAAGAGTAATGTCTTAGGAGGGCTAAACTAGCCTGGAAGCAAAGCCTACATACACTAGATCCTCTCCCCAACAACAACAAAAGAGACAAACTAAAAATAAGCCATGGAAGTATAAACCTGAACCACAAGTAACTTTACTGCCTGCCAGAACAAAATCCAATTCTCTTTAAGGAATAGAACAAAATCCAGCAGTTAATGTAATATTCACAATGTTTGGCATCCAGTAACACATTATTAGACATGCAGCCATACAGAATATGACCATAAGCAGGAGGAAAATCAGTCAATAGAAATAGACTCAGAAATGACAGAACTTATGGAATAGCAGACAAAGAAATTAAACTATTATAAACATTACAAAAATGCCCAAGGCCTTAAAGGAAAACATGGACACAGTGAGGAGAAAATTGGAAATATATAAATGAAGAAACAAATGGAACAAGTACCAAGATAAGCTATATGCTGGACCAAAGCAAGTCTTACTATCTTTAAAAAGTATTAAAATCATACAGAATTGTTCTCTGATCACAACAGAATTAGACAGAAAGATATCAGAAAAATCCCTTACATGTTTGGAAATTTAAGAATCCATGGATTAAAGAATATATAACTAAAAATGGCTTCAAATAAATTGAATGAAAATTAAGCCACAATATATTCAAATTTGTGGGAAGATGCTTATATTTGAAGATCTAAGCTTCTATTTTAAGAAGCTAAAACTAAGAACAAATTAAACCCAATGTAAGTAGGAAAAGAAGATAAAGACAAAATAAATATCAAGAGACCACAGACAAACAGAAGTGAAAGTTAATGAAACAAAAAACTGGGTTATCATCAATAAAACTGACAAAACTCTATCTGCATTTCAAGATAAAAAGAGGAAAATGCAAATTACAAATATCAGAAATAAAAGAGTGGACATCACTATAGATTCTACAGACATTAAAAAAGATACGGAGATAAAGAATCTATACTAAAAAACTACCCCCCCACACACAAAAAAACCCTAGAATAGACAAATCCCTTGAAAAATACAAATTTATAAAAGATGATCTAACCTATATGGTCTCATATGTATTAAGAGAATATAATTTGTAGTTAATAACCTACTCAAAAATAAATGCTAGGCCCAGATGACTTTATTAGTAAATTCTATTAAATGTTTAAGAAAGAAAGAATGCCAATCCTACACAAAATCTTTCAGAAAATAGAGGAGGCAGAAACACTTCTCAACTCATTTTATGAAGCCAGCATTACCTCAAAACAAAAATCAGAGTTATTATAAAAAAAGAAAATTATAGACCAATATCATTCATGAATATTCTTAACAAAATTTTAGCAATATATAAAAAGGCCGCATCATGACCAAGTAGGGTTTATCCCAGGAATGTGAGCTTGATTTTAACTTTTAAATTCAATCAGTATAATTCACAGCAGAATAACAGAGTTTAAAAAAACATATAATCAATTCAATTCTTCAGAAAAAAACACTGACAAAATTCAGTACCCAATCATGAAAAACTCTCGAAGCAAACTAGGAATATAACGGAACTTCATCAATCTGTTAAAGGACACCTAGGAAAACTCACAGCTAACATCATACTTTAGGGCAACAGTCTGAATCGTTTTCTCCTTATTATTGGGAACAAGGCAAAAACATCTGCTCTCATCACTTTTATTTGACATTGTACTAGAGGTTCTAGCCAGGTCAAATAAAGAAAAGAAAAGAAATAAAAGATATATATATATATATGGGAAAGTACAACTGTCTATTCTCAGATGATGTGTCTGTGTATGTAAAAAACCCTAAAATTTACAAAGAAGCTACCAGACAAATAAGGGAGTTTTTTAGATCACAAGACACAAGGTCACTATACAAAAAAGACTATAGCTCTCAATGATAAACATTTAAAAAGAAAAAACAATGCCTTTTACAATAACTTCCAAAAACATTAAATGTAAAGAGATAAATTTAATAAAATACAAGCAAGGGCATTACACTAAAAGCTACAAAACTCTGATGAGAGAAATTAAAGACCTAAATAAATGAAGAGATACACCACGTTCGTGATCAGAAGTCAGTGTCAATTATCTATGCCCTCGCCCTAATTAATAGAGATTAAATACTATCCCAATCAAATATCAGGAGAATTTTTGTGTTAACTAACAAGCTGACTCTAAAATTTATATGAAAATACAAAAGAACAAGGGCAACAACAATTTTGAAAAACAAGAACAAAGTTGGAAAATGTATACTACCTAAGACCTATACATTATAGTAATCAAAGTATGATACTGGCAAAAGGATAGATATATAGATCAATGGAAAAGAACAGAGAGTCTAAAAATAGGCCCAAATGTATATGCTCAACTAATGTTTAGCAAAACTGCCAAGGTAATTCAAAACGAAGAAAGCATAGTATTTTCAATAAATGTTGCGGAAATAGCTGGATATCCATACAGGAAAAATGAACCTGAACTCTTACCTCAAGCCACACACAAAGACTTGACTTGAATGCATCACAGATCTAACTTAGAAGCAAAAACTATAAAATTCTAGAAGAAAACATAGGAAAAATCCTATATGCTCTGGAGGTAAACAAATATTTATTAGGTAGGATACAAAAAAGCATAAACTATCAAAGAAAAAAATGATGAATTGAACTTAGGTTAAATTAAAATATTCTGTTTGACATAAAGCATTAAGAAAATGAAAAGGCAAGCCAAAGACCTGAAGAAAATATCTGCAATCCATGTAGCTGACAAAAGACTGCTCCAGAACATATAAAGAACTCTTACAATACAATAAGATAACCCAATTTTTAAAAATGGTCAATTTGAACAGAAACTTCCCAACAGAAGGTATCAGAATGGTCAATAGCCAAATGAAAAGATTTTCAACAACATTAGTCATCAAGTAAATGCAAATTAAAACCACAATGTGTTATTAGTTCACACTCACTATAGGATGACTAAAAATAAAAAGATTGACAATATCAAGTGTTCAGGAGGATGCAAATCAAATGGAATCTTTATACACTAGCACTGGAAATGGAACAACCAGTTTGGAGAAGTTTAACAATTTCTTAAAAATTAAATACACAATTGCCATACCAGTCAGCAATCTATCTATAGGTATTTACCATACAAAGGAAGCATATGTCATATCAATACAAAGACCTGTACAGAAATATTCACAACAGCATTATTCATAAGAACCCCAAACTGGAAACAACAGAAATGATCATCAGCAGGTGAACAATAACAAATAACAATAAACAAATTGTGGTAAATCTATATGATGGAAAATGAACTACTCACAACAGTCAACAACATAAATGAATCTCAAAAACACTATCCATGAAAGCCAGATATAATAGAACATAATACTCTTTGATACTGTGTATATGAAACTCTAGAAAGGACAAATCTAACCTATAATGACAGAAAGAAGATTAAGTTGACAGGGGTCCTGGTAGAGGGAGGAGATTTACTGCAAAGGGCCCTATAGGATAATGGGAGTATTTTAGATATTGATTGTGGTGGTGGTTAGTAGGTGAATAAATTTGTGAAAACTCATAAAAAGCACACACTGAAAATGGGTGTATTTTACTGTATAAAAATTACACACCAGGCATTTTAAAAATCCAGCCGCAGGAAAAACAAAAAGTTAACCAAAAATCTAAACACTGACAGAAACAGAGATAATGTGGAGGACTTTAAGAAAATTCACAACAATTCAGAGAAATATTACAGAAAACCAGAGGAGGATGTTTTAAAAACCAACAAGTGGAGAACAAAAAATGATGTTTTGAAGTTAAAAATATTAATTACCAGAGTAAATTCAGTAGACATTTGGAAAATAATATAGAAATTTCTTTAGAATACAAAGCAAAAACCAGAGAAAAGAGATTAGAAAGCAGATTAAAAGAAGAGACACAGAGATCCCAACTGCAAGATCAAATATCTGACTAACAGAAGAACCTTGCAAAGAGAATAGAACAAATTATGAAGAAGAAGTCATTAAAAAAAATAAAACGAAGCAAATCTACACTTAGAAAGATTCTACAGAATGCCCAGCAAATTAAATGGTCGGGGGGAGCCCATCATAGGCAGACATAAAATATTTCTGGAGAACACAGTTTGTGATAAAGGCAAACGTGGCAAGAAAAAATAAAAAGGCAATTAGAAACTCCAGGAAAAACAAAATGATACAAGAAAGTCATGGCCTGAATACAAAGTACACTAAAATAGGGTATATTTTAAACAAGTGATGCAGAATAAGAAAAGAGAATCTAGATGTCTGTTTTTAAGAAAGAAGGACTCCATCAGCTTCATAGGGTTATAATGTTGAACCTGGAGAGAAGGAAACATATAGGCTGAGTATTTGGCCTAGCACTGAACTCTCTATATATAATTAGAAGAATGTAAGTGCTGAGGCCGGGCGCGGTGGCTCAAGCCTGTAATCCCAGCACTTTGGGAGGCCGAGGCGGGTGGATCACGAGGTCAGGAGATCGAGACCATCCTGGCTAACATGGTGAAACCCCGTCTCTACTAAAAATACAAAAAACTAGCCGGGCGTGGTGGCGGGCGCCTGTAGTCCCAGCTACTCGGAGGCTGAGGCAGGAGAATGGCGTGAACCTGGGAGGCGGAGCTTGCAGTGAGCCGAGATCGCGCCACTGCACTCCAGCCTGGGTGACACAGCGCGAGACTCCGTCTCAAAAAAAAAAAAAAAAAAAAAAAAAAGAAGAATGTAAGTGCTGTTTACCAGTGTTCGACTTGCAAGGGTCAACTTTTAGAAAAAGCAGGGAAGCCTCTGTTGCAGTGCAGAACAGAATGCAAATAAACAATTTTAGCAAAGTAGCTGATAGAAATTGTGATGTTAAAGGGAGAACACAGGTGGAAGAAAGGTTAGGGGGATACAATATTCTCCTCTTACTAAATGGAGAATTAAGAGATACTGCCTAAAGTGAAAGAACAAAAAAATTGAAGTTTAGGGATATTATTTGAAATTATTATATGAAATAAAAATATCCCTATCTCACAGAAAGTGAAGGAAATACACAGTAGTATTAACAAGCTAAGTTCTCATTTTTCAGAGTAGAAAGTCAATAGATATTACTGAGGTTTAAATATCAACAACTAGAGCAACAGCATATTATCTAAATTTATGGATACCATAAACAGAAGCACTAAAAACAGACAGTGAAAAGAAGTTGTATCTGAGTAGTGGGAATAGGGATAGTTGGGGCAGGAGCTTTGCCTTTTTTGTCACAAGCCCTTTCATACTACTTAGTATTGGTATTAATGTCATGATTACAAAAAACCTGGGGGTGGGGGAGTGGAAATTATTTAATATTCCTTCCATTAAGAGGTGGTGTATGTCTCTACCTCTTGAATCCCTGGGGCTTTGAACTCAAATGTAAACAACAAAATGTGGCATAATGAACACTGCTTGTTCTCAGGGACACTAACTTTTAGAGCCATGAGCCAACATGTATGTACGTTCAACTATTCTGAAGCTTTGGTGCTGAATGGAAGTCCAGGCCACCTGGTGTAGGTCAGTATAGATGCTCTGTTCAAAAACCCGAGCTCAGATCCCAGCCTTTGCCAACCAACTTGCATGAGCCACCAGGCTTGAAAGTGAAGACGCCTAGATTAATCAAACTCCCAGTTTTTGAGTCATTTCCAGCTGACATCCCAGACATCTTGGAACAGAGATATGCCATTCTCACTGTGCTCTGTCTGAATTCCCTGCCTGCTAAATTCATGACTATAAGATAATGGTTGTTTTAAGCCCCCTACATGTTGGGGTAATTTACTACATAGCAATATTAACCAGAAACATTGCTTTAATAGAAAAATGTAATTATTTTAAACAAAAAGCTGCAATTAACTCTCCTTACCTGCAAACGTTGGTACTCTATTAACAACTTCCTTGCAACATATCTGACAATTGACCGGGAACACCGCAAGTTTTTTTTCTTTTCTATTCTATTACACCCTCTCTTCCTTCCTTCTTTCCCTTTCTTTTCCTTAATTCTTTTATTACTATATGTTATATAAATTATTTATATATATAATTAGTTTATTGCTATGTAATATATTAGTGTTATCAGTGATGTCACAACCCATTATGTGATCACAATAAACTATTCTAAGCAGAGGAGGAAGGTGCTTGGAATGGTAGCCCCAAACAGGAGTAATGGGACAAGATTCATAATGGGACTGACCACTTGGGCTTCACTGCTTGTAAAGGCAGCTATAGCCATTTATATAAGGCTCTTTAGGGGAATGTATGTCAGTATTTTAACATGACATACGTATTACATGGGCATCCCTACTTGTAAGGACGGCTATGGCCATTTATATAAAGCTCTTTAGGGAAAGATACAATATGACTCTTTAGAAGTCATATTTTAATATAACTAATTTTAGAGTAAAACAAAAATGAGCAGTCACAGCCCAGAGAATCTTAAACCATGTTCACAAATTTCCATCAAAACATGTAAATTGATTCTGCAAAAACTGACATGATTTAAAATATCACTAAAATATCACTTAATATTGGCATAAAATTATGTTCATAATTTAATGAAAACAGTAGTGGAAGAATTAGCTTAGAAAGGGTATATCTCAGTGTCCAATCTACTTGCCAATCATTACATTATTAAATAACTCCTAATTCCTAGGTCAGAATCCAATTTACTACCTATTAGAGACTATGTAATTTTGAAGAGTTTTAAATGCAATACTGAGTGAATAGAAAAATAAAATATCTAATAAATTGTAGTGTTAATTTACATTTTTACTGTCAATAAAGTTGCTGTGAAAACAGTAATCTTTAGTCATGGCTTAACTATTTATTCAGTCAGTCGTTTACTCAACTGATATTTACCAGGCAGTGTTCTGGATGCTGGAGATAATGCAGTGAGCAAAATCAAAAATTCTTGCCCTCAGGGAGCTTATATTCTAATGGGAAGCTGACATTCAACATTAATCCACACAAATATTCAACAGGCAATTGAGTGCTAGGCACACTGGGCAATGCAAAAATGATTAAAATAAGGTGCCCAAGAAAAAGCAGACAGCAATGCCATTTTATTTTTGCAGAATTGTAAGAATGATAATCTGAGTTTACTCATTCCATTAAGCACTGGTTTGAGGGCTTTCTAAATATGGCAGAATTTTCATATACTTTCAGATCACTAGGTTTCAGATTTTGAAGTTTATCAAGAAACAGATCTACTCGCTATCCCAAGTTCTCTTACTGTTTTTTCTATTTTCTCTCTCACTGCTACCTTAACTTAGCTTATCTTCTGCCACCTCCTTCCCTTCTTTTAATGAGCATGTTGTGCTTTCAGATACATAAATACATTAAATACATCTCTAGACCATTTTCTATTTGCCTAATGATCGATTCACCTCTTACTTTTATCAACTAAAGTGAAAAAAGAAAAGAAAAAAAAAACTTATACCATCTTTCCTAAACAAAGATGCTTCTCTTGACTCATCTCAAAAGTCTAGTTTTTTTAGGATTGGATTGGTACCACCAAGTCAGTCACATTCATACAGCTCTCCTTGAAATCAGTTCCATCACTTTGGGTCAGTCAACACTTGAGGAGTAATGAATGTGAAATAGACTTATTCCCTTCACAAAACTTTAGCTGAGAACCCAAGGGGCATCAGTTCTAGTCTAATCAGCTAGAATTTAAACAGCCACTGATTAAGTTCCATGGGCTTAAAATAATTTGTAAGAATAAGCAGAATGTTACAACTCTTCTTTTGTGTCTTAATACGTTAAAAAAAAAAAGTGTCATTTCAAAGAAGCTATGTTCTCCCAGTTCCAGGGAACTTACATTATTTAAATGTATTTCATTCATGATCGGCACTGGGAGTCCCTTCTAGCCCAGTCTCCAAATCTGTCTCCTGGTTTCTCATGGTTCAACAAGAAAATATCCCATTTTACCCAAGGTTATTTAATAACTTTTAAAAGTGATTCTACATGGTTGAAATGTATATCAGCTAAAACTCCCAACTTGAAATGACTCAGTCTCTTGGGTTCTTCTAAAAAGTTTTAAAATGTACTGGTCTGAGTAAACTAAACTTTTAAACTAAAGCTTAAAAGTCTACCCTTGAAATGCAAAGATACCTTTTTTTCAGAAAAAGTTCTTGTTATTTGTAGAGACAGGGTCTCCCTATGTTGCCCAGGCTGCTCTCTAACTTCTAGGCTCAAGCGATCTTCCCGCCCTAGCCTCCCAAAGTGCTAGAATTACAGGTGTGAGCCACTGTGCCTGGTCTTTTGTTTTTCTTGTTGTGCTGCTGGAAAGGTGTGAGTGTTAATGTTCCTAACTTTATACTTTGTACTTTCTAAAAATAAAAGTATTTTAGGAAAAATAAATGTTTTTTTCCTAATCATTAGGAAATTCTACCAAAGAAATTATGAGATTACTTTGCCATAAAAGGAAACAAAAGAAAAAAAAGAAAGCAAATTCACTAAGATTAGTGCCCCTAAAGGAGAACTGCTTCATTGCTGTGAATAGAAATCTTAATGATTTAAACCGAGGATACAAAACAAAATTTTAAATGTCATAAGGCAGTCACGCCATAGGAACAGCCTCAGAAAATAAACAAGCAGAAATTCCGATGTGACATAAAAATGAAAAATTCTGTTTGAGATTTTGAAATTAAAAAAAAAAAAAAGAAAGAGAAAGAACAAGGAAAGAATCCAACTCCTCTCTGGGTTAATCTGAAATACAGAAGAAATCATCAAGCTCCCATCAGTTTTGACAATGTGTTCTCAGGAGCATTTGGTCCACAGACACTCCCACAATAAACCCATTAATAAACAGGAAAGAGCACTGGGTAAACACAACACCAATATCCAATACCCAAATGAAAGATTATATTTTACTTTAATTATTATAAACTCAATACACATCTTTTCAGAAATACTTAGCTCCATTCATACCTTCACAATGTGAGGTGCAATGGAAAGTGCTACCAATCAGTAATACAGATATCTATGTACATGTCAGTTTCTTCCAGGAAATTAAAAACTACTTGAGAGCAGGAATTCATTTTGTTAATAATACCTTATATTTGTATAATATTGGACCTTTGTATATATAATTTCATTTGATCAGAGTAAACTACTAAGGTCTCAAGAGTAGTAGTAATTCCTATTTCATTGTGGGGATATGGCAGCCAAGAGACATGAGGAATTTACCCTAGGTCACTCAACTATTAAATAATAAGTAGAGGAATCAGGATAAGAATCAGTTTTCTGACTCCTAGTCCACAAGCAGGAATTTAAAAAACTTATTATTATGGAAAATTTCAAACATATATAAATGCAGAGACACTAGTACAATAAAACTCCACAGTTTCAACAGTGATCAACTCATAGTCCACTCTTATTGCATGTCTACCCCATTTTGAAACAAATTCCAGACCTCATACCATTTTTTTGGTAAACATTTCAATATGCACTTTTTGTGACTGCTGCCTTAATCCCATTTAACAAAGCGTTGAATATAGCAGATGCTCAAAAATACTTGCTGAATGCTAGAGACCTCACCTGTATTTTCAGACATGATTACTCATTTCTAACTAAAAAAAATTAAATTCCGAATTTCTAAATGACACATATTCTGTCATTCACAAATACTTATTCAGGGTTACAAGACGCCAGACATCATGCTAAATGCTTGGGATACTGCAAGGAACAAGACAATACAATCCCTTCTTTCAAGAATCTTGTACTCCACTGTTCTGCATGTACATGTGCGTGCACACACACATACACACACACACACACCCCCCAACCATGTGTGTCTTAAGAAACTGGAATGAGTTCAAACTGGAAGAATATTTCTTAACTAAACCTACCAGTTTGTCAAGATGGAATCTAAATTCTCTGTACACAAATTATGAATAGGAGTAGAAGACAAGGCTTAAATGAGATTCAGAATCATCTTTTATAGAAATTATTAGGACGGTTTTACCTAATTCTGCTCTAACAGGTTTTCCACTATTGAAAGCCAAAGAAATTAAAATTAATGGGAAAAATAAAAGAATTCAAGCAATTGATCAAAATGTATTTATAATACCTTACTTTCTTACATTTGAAATGTTCAAATTATTTTCAGCTTTTACTGAATGTATGCTCATTTCCTAATGTTAATGTCTTCTTTGCAGTATATAAATTAAGTCCAAGGTTGCACAGTTAACTATAAGAATGAATTACTTAAACTTTAAAACTCACTTTCATATAAACTGTACAGATTGGAGTAAAACAAAAATGAAACTTCCTTTTTTCAGCATTTCCTAAATTATTTCCCAGGAAATCCAATAAGTATAATCCAATATACAGATCCATTCTCTCTCCTTGACACTCCGTAGTATTAACATTATTTCACATGATAGAAATAATTCATATGGTGTCCTCCTTTATAACTGGACCCCTTTTCAATGATTTCACTCACTTGTTACATATGCACCTTATATTCACTGGATATAGGTATAAACGGACATGATCACAAGACACTCTCTGCCTTGAAAAGCTTACAAATGGGGTGTGAAAGAGTAGAGAGTCAGAAGAGGTCTGTCAAGGGAGTTAACATTCCATCTTACCTAACAGAAATAATATTAGGTGGTAGATATATGCTAAGTGCCATACAGGAGGTCCAAAGTTACCAGGACTCAAAGGAAGCAGAAATGTTATCCAAATCGAGGTATTAAGGAATACAGAAAAAAGAAAGTGACGTTTGAGGTTGGCCCTGAAGGATAAGCAGAATTTCAAGTGGAGAGTGGTGCAGGAGAGGCACATTCAGAGATCTGTTCAAATTAAAGTTACAGACGTGGATGGCAAGAAATCCATTAGGGCAAATGGAGTAGTTCATTTATCTGTAGGATACACATTAACAAATTCAGAGGAAGAACATGAGAATATCCTGTCAAAGCCGAAGCTAATACAATATTGAAGATAAAAAATGGATAGTCAGGAAAAGTTTAAATATGAGTATTTGAAGACTCTTACTAAATAGACTTCACGTACGTATGCCTTACAGTTAATATCCACAGATCTCTCAATGTCAACAGTCCAAGATACTTGCTAATGCGGTATACAACTCTAAAAGTGAAAAGTGCTCATCTAAGGGGTTTAAAATTTAATTTATTCAACTTAATTCAATCAATCAGGAAACATATATGGGTTAACTAATGGTTATGGATACCTTGTTATTTATGGATATAAAATACACAATCCTGGTCCTCAAGTCAGCAAACATAAAGTCACTAAACTGAAAATACTTTTACATCTCAAGGGATTTTTTTTCTGGTATTTGCAATGACCATCAGTCATCCTCTCCTGCTAATGTTTAATATAAACCTCTGTCTGAATCTTAGCCGTCCTCAATCAGTTTATATCTACAATGCATATAATCACAGAATAAAACTGTTCACTAATAATCTGATAATTTTTTGCATTCATAAAACAACTCAAATTTTATTATTATTAAACAGATCAAAGGGAGTTGAACTAGGTTAAATCTAAGACTTCTTCCAATTAAAAAAATCCTTATGCTGTGATTCTAATTCTACTGAACTAAATCCTTTAGGAAGGCCAGAGAATGGGAATAATTTAAATGGTTACTTAAATTACAAAGCCAGTAGATGTCCAAATTTCGACAAACTACTATAGACAAAGGAGATGGTCAAAAATGTTTCATAATAATCCTGACTCAAATGGACTTCCAGACTACCAATGTACACTTGCACAGATTCCTGCCTCATGCCTTACGGTCCCCCCCGGTTCACCTCTCAGGCAAGAGCAGCTACATGTACAGCTGGTAAAATGAAAATGAGGTATGGCAGCAAACTGGTGATATTCAAGACAACTACCTAGCAGCTCTTGGAAAAATCTTCTCTCTGACTGCCGGCCTGCCTGCTCCACCAAACCTAGCATCTATGGATCATCACTCAAATGGTGACCTTCATGTAAGAATGCTTGTTATCAACCACTGGTGCGTTTTCAGTGGTGCCTCCTGGATCTTGGACAAGGCCCAACATCATACACACTACCTTCTCCTGTTAGCAATTCACTGACACCCAGATTTCATCTCTGCTGTGTTCTGTTACATCAAGAAGCTCGGAATTAATTTACTTCCTATGAAGACAGAGCAACTCATCTGAACCTCAAGAGAAAGAGCAATAGTGTGATTAGTTCCTCAGGAGGCACGGAAAACACATATTTGCTTATGTGTCTGATGGTTGTTATGCCATCTAATTTTTAAGTATTATGACGTTTATTTCATTAACCAGAATGTTATATAAGGTGCCAGAGTCACATTATGTAATATTCCATTCATCAGACAAGTACTAAGCATTTCAATTTTTCCTATTCCTCTTTGTCTAAAATGAATTCAATATTAATGAATTACCTATATTATTTACCTGTATTATCATTTAACTATAGCTATTTTAAATTACTATAATTAATTTAAATTATCATAATTATAGCACAACTTCCGTAAAAGAAGAATTTACTAGAATAATACTTTTGTAGGGATAACTTCAGTATGGCATACTGCAGAATTCAGGAATTTCCTGAATTGTTATTCACTTATTGTTATGTCATTTATTCCTGGCAAACTGTCACTTTTGTCTACATACAGTTCATTTTTTCAAAACTAGAAATGTACTCACCTGATTTAACTGCTTTCATCAAACAAAAATTGCTACTTAGTTTTAAGAACAAGTTAATAACTTTAAAATGGCATGATAGACAAGTAGCTTGACCTCCAGAGTGTCTTCCAACCCTAATATCCATGGTTTTACAATGATGGGCTGTATGTATGGTGTGTTTCCTTCTTTAAAAACTTTCCTAAGAAATCATTAATAGTGAGGCATTTGTTTTTTTAAAAAAGAAATAATTTATTTTTAATAGGAACCTATTTGCATAAATATTCATTTACCCATGTCTTAAACATAGGAAAATATCCCCAAAGATATTCAAGTTTATACAAGTTTTCCTCTTATAGACCTTTTTTGTCCTTGATTCCACAGAGAGATTCTAATAATTCTATGTTGATAATAGTTGTATAAAAGGGATGTAACTGCAATGTCAAAAATTCAGCATTATCAAGTTCTTCTGCAGAAACAAAAAATGAGCAGAATACCACTGTGAAAATGTTTATTTACTAAACAACCTTGATAAATTAGAAACTTTTCAAGGAACTCTCAGAGACAGAAAGAAGAAACATACTTTTAACATACTGATATTTAAAAGGAGAATTAAACTCCTGCTTTTCCTGCTTTTATTGAAAAAAGCCCTAGTAAATGTATTATTCAACCACACAAATAGCAATTTTATTCAGAAGGATTCTCATGAACTAATCCAATTGAAGACCTGGCTTTACAGAGTCAAATATGTAATGTTTCCTTCACCCTGTTAACAATTAGGTTTTCTAGAGAAAATCATATTTTTATTCACCTTTTATGCTATATATTACTAAGAGCTTTAAAAGAGAGAGAAAATTAGAAAACTCTCCTTGAATAATCATTAAGCTTTACAGCCTTTTCTTTGGGTTTTTTGTTTTGTTTTGTTTTTAAAGCAGTGACTAAATATTCTAATTATAATATTTAAACATCACAAGTTTATTCACTGATACGTAATGACTTTTAGTTTCCAGAGGCAATACTTGAATTTGAATTGCTTTCACTGTTACACTAATAAATTTAATCCCTAGAGACAATACAGGTAAGCACTTGCTTGTATCTTTCTTACAGCACATGATCCAGTCATGTATCAGGGTTATGGTGATCATCTTATTCCTTCAAACATGGGAAGAACTGCTTCAGGAGTAGCCAGGTGTGATTTACCCAGGTATCTTTCCCAGCACCTAGCCCCATGGTTTCTAAAGCACATGCCCTTCCTAAATCCTTTCTGAATAAATGGAGCTCAAATGTTTACTTATATTAGCTATGTGTCAGTATCTCATATAGATCAATCCCTATGTCCCCAAGGTAAAATTTAATCTTCAAAAGGCACTTGATTCTGATTAGCCTTTTGGTTATGTTGCCTACTCAATCAGGAAATTCCTGGTAACTGGATTATCAGAAATATCTGTTCTATAAAACTGGTTAAGTATAACAAAACAAGGCAATTAAAATAAAGATGAGTAAATTTTTAAAGAGAAGAACGAACTGCTCATCTCATTACAAGGCAAGTTCTACAAGTGCAGAGACTTTTCCAGGCTTGTTCATTGCTATATCCCCAACTTCTAGAAGAGTCTGGCACATAGTAGACCCTCAGTAAATATGTGGTGAATGAACTGACTGCTGACAAAACATGCTATTATGTTATCTCTTGTTTTTAGTTCAGGCTGTTAAAACAGGATCCATTTGTGCAGTGCAGAAACTCCAACACAGGTTCACAGTGAAGTCTTATTCTGGCAAAGGTTCCAGGATTTGGGATTACCAAATGTAAAAAAAGAGTAAATTTACTTCCCACACACTGACTGGCTGATCAAGTGAGGGCCTGGGATACATCAAGTGCAGGTAAGCAAGAATTTCAAGTCATTATCCCTGTGCATGCAGGCAGTACCAGTGCCAGCAATAACAAGTCAGCTTTTCTGGCAAATCCACCAAAATTAAATCTTAAACTTTTGAAAAAACTAATATGTGTATTATGCTCCTGTTAGCTTAGAGGCTTAACTATCTGTGGGGAGGGCCTATAATTATGATCAATTACTTACGACTTGAAGGTACTTATAAAAGCATCTGCCCTTTTAAGAAACCATTAAAGAACCAGGCTTAAGACTGTAAAACTAATCCTAGGGGCAATAATAAATCACAGGTTTGGGGACCCAACTTTGACAACTCTCCCTTGGAAAGAAAAGAATTGCTGTCAACTATCCTTATTTCCTGACCCTGTCTGAGCAAATATTAGCAACCTCTAAAATCCAGAATTCTTAGTCTGGCCAAGTAAGTCATGGGGACCAATGGTTGTTCCAAGACAGAGGCAAAAGAGAAGAAATAGGAAGGAAACAAAAAGGGAATGAAGATCTGTAGCTCACGAGGGTGACATCATCAATAATTTCCTCAAGTATCACTGAATTTCATGGCTCGGTGACTGACAGTCTTTTCTGACATCCTACAGGCTAATTATCCTCAAGTAGCTTCTTGGTTCCAGAACCTGTAATGTCTGGGTTTGAATACGATTTGTTCTACAAAAAAGGTCAGGTGAGTTGACTCCTCCCTGCAAAGTTGCTCCATGGCAAGAGACCTACTAATCTGCTGAAATGCAAACAATCCTTTAGATATCTGAAGTACTTTTACATTTACAAAGTGCTTTCACATACACCATGTCATTTTATTCTCACGACTTCAACAGGTAGGTGCCATCATGTAAAAGGTGCCACTTAACATGTAAAATAACTTCAGAAAACAATGCCTTTGTCTTCAGTTCATAAGTATATCCTCCTGAAATTCACAGTACAGAATCCAAGTCATGGGTCGTTAGAAACGTCTAGAAACACATCAATCTCAGGAGGATAAATCAAGAGAATAGGATGGATCAGACAAAATCTACAAGCACAGTGGCAGAAAGTGTGCCTCTGTTATAAGAATGGCGTGAGCTTTGTAAACAATAGTGTTATACAGGGGTGCCTCTGTAGTACCTCTGTGTTGGAGGGACATTATTCATTCATACACATGATAATGACCCTTAATTGGATACTCCATAGGTAACAGACAAAATAAAACAAGAACTTTTCGTCTTAAAATTGTAGTGGTGGAATTCATCCTTCAGTATGTATTCAGGTGATTCCTCTGGGATGACAACTGAGTTACAGGGGCCTAAATGTACCCTCCCCTTTTCCCTCCAATATCACAAAGAGCCCCCAAAAGGGATTTTGTTGTTTTTAACAAAGAAAATACACACTAAAAAAGTCATCTATAGCTTTTTAATATATAATCTCATCTTCCAAAACACTCATTCTCGCAATCTCAGTATCTTTTGTCCTTCCTTCACTAGCTAAAGCAGAGGTATAATGCGGTTCCAACTTCATAACCATTTACTGCCTTATTTATGTATTTATGATTCTTTGATGCTTTCTAGCTTCAGTCTAAACTGAAGAGAACAAAGCACCGCACAAATCACCAGCCTGGGAAAAGAGGAGACAAGTTAAAACCTCCGAGGAAGATTCTGTAGCGACTTGGTCTCTCTGAGTCTGTAGAGAGTTTGGTATTTCAAAGGTCAGTCTTGGGTCTCTCCACTTTGATGACTAATGTTAAATTGTTTGACTTTTTACAAAAATATTTAGCTGTGCTTATTTACATAATTTCATCCTCAGCGCACACAGTAGGCATGTATTTGTTGAACAGAAGCCCTAAATGGATGAGAAAAAAGATCTTTCTGCTACACATTTTCTCAAGATCGAGAAAAGTAAAATCACAATCCAATTTGTAGAAGTTTTTGTACAACCCAATTTGTAGAAGGCATTCCTTTTTAATGTAAAGCTATGCATCTCTGTTTAAAAAGGAAAAGGATGACACAACCAAACAATGTCAACCACACAATGGGGAAATTCCAGGATCACTAAGAAAACACCATTATCCTAAGTCACACATTTTCATTTAATACTGGTTACCACGCAGGAGAGAGTAAGAACTGCTGTCTCCCCACTCACTCGCACACCCCATCTGGGAAAACCATGGGCAGAACATTTATGATCTAACCATCCCACATCTTGGACTCACATTTAACCCTTTGGAGAATTAGTCTAAAGAGTATGTCCGCCCAGAGATATAAAGTAAAACAGACACAGGGATAACAGTTTTGGAAGAAATTTTTATGACGCTGTTTGAAATTGGGCATCAGCACTCAAACTCCTTAGACCACCAGCAGTCATTCTTATTACGCAACTTTAATAAAGAGAAACTGAGAGTATGACTGGCAAAAATATTATGATGTTTCTGCATCTTCTTAACCTGATTTACACTAGGCTCCACCCATAAAGTTCCCACTGATTACCACACAGCATCCTCATTCTCCAGTCTCACCTACTAGGTCTTTCAAAAATTCCCCAACGGCATGGCCAGTAAAAATATGCGGGAGCTAGCGGGGCATGTCTCCGGTTGGCTTATCCTGTCCCTAAAACGCACCCATCTCCCCCGGACCCTCCTTCAGGGAGGGCACGGAGAAAACGCTTCTAAGTTGCACAGCTGCAGGGAAGCCTGCGCAGGTCATGTTTTTTGACTCGTCTTTCGGCTCGCTGTCTGGCAAGGTCACCGGTTCTGGCTCGCGGCTCTGTCGACAAAACTTAACTCTCACTCTGTAAGATCAACAAGTCGCGCAGGACCTCCCCAGTCGCCCTCTGCCCCACACCTTTCTGGGCCTGAGGATTCCCGGCTCGGCCCTCCCCGCGCGCGCGGCCCCAGACTGCAAGGGCGCAGCTCCCTGGCTCACCTGACCACGTTGGGGTGCTCGAAGGTCTCCAGGTGCCTCAGCACCGCCACCTCGCGGATGGTGGAGAGCGGCATGCCCTCCTCGCCCGTCTGCACCCGCACGCGCTTCAACGCCACGAAACGGCCTCCGTTCTTCAAGTCGCGGGCCTTGAACACCTTCCCATAGGCGCCCTCCCCGATCTCCGCCACGCATTCGTACTGCTGGTCAGCGCGGCACAGGCCGTCCTTCTCCATGCCGCCTGGACGCCGCCCGGCGCGTCGCCGCTGGGGCGGGCGGGGGGTGCGCTCAACTAGCTGGCGGCCGCCGCTAGCCTACTCCGGGGCTCCCCGGAGATTGGTCTAGCTTTCCTTGCTCCCTGCTGGCTCAGGCGCTCGGGCGCTGGGGCTCTCGCGGCTGCGGAGGCTGGATGGAGCGACCTCCCCGCGGGGCTGGCGTAACTCTGGTGCCGCCGCCGCGAAACTCCGCCTGCAGAGTCGCTGCTGCCGCCGCCTGAGAAGCGAGCCGATCCCTCCTCTTCCCTCCCCGAAGCGAAGTCCTCAGCACAGACAGAGACGATTACATAGCCTCTGCCCAAGGGCGTCTCAGTCCAGAATCATTGCACCTAAAGGAGGAGACGGGAGGATAAGAAGAAAGTGCAATCAGACAGCCCAGAAGCCTTCCTCGGGGTTCCTCCAGACTCCCCTCCTCCTCCTTTACGAAGCCTCCATCGCTACCCTCCGCGCGCTCCTGCCCTCTCCCAAGCCGCTTAATCCTTCCTGGTTCCTCCGAGAAAAGCGAAGTTACTTTTCTTTCCCTGCAGGGCTGAAGCCGTCTTCGCGCGGAGAGGTTGCAGGGGCCCCTCGGGGATGAGCGAGCGGCGCGGGACGCAGTGGAACGGGAGGGGGCGTGCCGAGCAGCCCAGAGTGTGCCGGGAGCGCGGGGGAGGGGAGGCGCCGGGCACGTCAATGTCACGGCTTAATATTTATCCCTATATCATTGTGTTGCGTCGCTACCCTCCCCGCCTCCTGAGGCCCGGACGTGCAGGGAGATGGGGTCCAGGGGTGCCGGAGGGCGTTCAAGGGTCGCGCACAAGCTGGAGCGGAAGGACTGTGGGTCCATCCGTGTGGGGCCGCAGAATGTGGGTGGGGGCTCCCAGGACCCTGTAACCCGATGCTGTGAGTGTGCGAGAAGGGGTGGTCAGACATCTGCTCAGAAATTGCTTCCTTTCTTTCTACTTTCAGTTTTTCTACGAGGAGACATTTAAAAACGACTCGCATACACAAATGGTCTCTTTGGGGTAAAGGAGTCTCGGTTGGAAACGGAATTCTCTCTCCGACTGGGAGGACCTCCCTGGTGGAAACCTTGGGAAGACCAGCCATCTGGTCGGGGAGGGTTGGGGCTAATCGGGGGTGGGCGAACGAGAGGTCCTGGGGGAGGGGAGACACTGTCCCCCACGGGATCCCAAGGGTGGGAGAAAGGGGTGTTCGTCACAATTTCGCTTGTCGTCTTCTTAAAGAATAATTTCAGGAAGAGGATAGCTTAATCGCGCCTCGTCCTGAAGTTTTAAATTGATTTCGACCTGAGCAAAACTCAACCTCTCTTTCAAAGGGTGGGGGGTGGGGGGTTAAACCCTGCGCCTCCAGGGGTGAGAAACAAGGTCTCTGCCCTCGGGGCCCGGACTCGCGAACCTTTTCCCACTCCCAGGACCACCCCGCTGTAGGTAGCGGAGGTGGCTGCCCCATTCCCTCTCCGGCTAAAGGCCGGGTCCAGGCTGCAGCCGGACGCCCCCGGAGCCCTCTGCATAACAAAGCGCCGGAGAAGGGTACCCTAACTTTCCCTCCCCATTCAGCAGCTATCTGGGACCTAGGGAGCCTCCCTCCCCCACGGCCGCCGCGGCCTCGGCAGGACTTTCACCACGCTGGCCGCGTGTCCGGAATTCCCGGGGCACCTCGGAATTACCTGCCTCGCAACCGCTGCCCCGCTCGCCTTTTGCCAGGAATTAAACAAACGGCGCGACCCCCACGATGAGCGCGTGGAGCGGACCGCGGCGAAAGCAGAGCTTCTGGCACTCACTCCATTCAGAACTTTCCTTAAAAGCCGAGGAAAGAGCCCCCAAGGACTGCCCGGGCGTCTGAGCCAGGTCGAGGGCCACACAGGTAGCCGGGGAGCCGCCGCCGGCCGCCCAACCCGCCTCTCCTGCGTCCCCCCATCCCCCTCCCGCTCGAGTCTAGCCCCGGGCTCCGCAGCGAAGGAAGCGTCGGGGACGTCCCACCCCCGCAGGGAACTTCGCCTGCTGCCCCCGCCGGGCCCCGCACTACCCTGACTCTCCCCCCACTCGCCCCCCAGACGGTCGGCTTCGGCGGAGAGAAACGGGAGCAGCAATGCCTTTTCCCCCCCTCTCCTCCACTTTTTTTTTGTTGTTGTTGTTGCTTTCCCACGCTGGCTGAATGTGACTTGACCCCATTTCAAAAAAAGTTTGACATAGTGCTTCAACATTTCCGCATTCCTCCGCGACTACAAAGGCTGCAGCCGCCTCCTTCTGCTTTCTGTCTCTGCTCTCTGTCTTCACACTCAATGAAATCCTTCATGCGCCTCTCCCGAAGCCTGCCAAGCACCACAAGGGTCGCCACCAGCACGGCAACAAGAGGCCACACCGGGGACCGCGACTCCCGCGTGTGCGCACACGCAGATGCGCCCATATGCACACGGACGGGCGCCCTGCGGGGACAAGGGCTGCTCACCACGGGGCGTGTGTTTAACTCCAATATTTTAAATGATAAAAGTAAACTTGGAAACTAAAGCAAACGTGCGTCTTCGTGGGGCTCCAAGCCTGGGCACCGGCCGGCTGCGTGCACTCTTCTGTGCATAACACGCCCGCAGGAAGCCTGCGTTAACATTTATCTCGTGGAGGGGAAGGTGGAGCCCACACCCACACCTCAGCGAGCTGGCGAGGGAGTTTTCGTGGGGGAAATGCAAGCACATTCTCCAGCATGGAGTCCCTAGAGGCAGTGCATTTTGAACCCTAAATGTGAATTATTATGTGAATGTCCGAGTAAAGTTCCAGTTCCGTTTGGAGAAACTGGATGAGGAGTGTTCTGTGTGAGTGTGTGTGCGCACGGGTACGTGGAAGCAGGATCTCGGTGTCGCGGGTGTCCCTAGCGTAGGATCTCCCCCTCTCGTCAGATTAGAATCCTCTAGCTCCCCAAAACTGGCCCCCATAACCAACGCCGTCTCAGTTCGTAAGGGGTTAACCAAAGCCGATTCCAGGGAAACACAGGTCCCCCCCACCCCCCGCCAGCCTCCACTTACCCCACCCACAGTTCTGCCTCGGACCCCGGCCAATCCCCCATATCTCCCCAGGGACCCCCCACCCCGCAGCCCACCCACCCGAGCGCACAGCTCCTCACCTGAGGGGCCCAGTCGCGTCGGGCCTCCTGAGGGGGCTGCGAGTGTCAGTCGGCTCTCCGCACGTGTCCGCGGCCTCGCGGAGCAGGTAATCAGACTCTGGGGAAGGAGTTACCAGCACTCTCTCCGGCGAGGGGGTGGGCACAGCGGCGGAGGGCGGAGGGAAGGCGGAGGGCGCCGCCCGCGCCGCTAGCTGGGGGCGGACGGGGGCCGCGGGGCTCTGGCCGGCGCTGGGGGCCCCAGCCAGGGAGGCAGCGGGGGCGACCGCGCGGGGTGGGGGCAGGGACCCGAGAAGCCAACTCTGCCGGAGACCCACCCAGCGGCGAGGCTGGGGGCTCGTGGCGCAGTGGCAAGAAAGTGTGCAAATTAAAGCCTTCCGGAGAGAAAGGAGGCGGCCAAGCCCCGGCAGTGCTCCGAGCTCCGGGCTCCCTAGCTCCCTTCTACGAGTCGGGGGCTAGAAAGGCGCGGGGCGGGGGGGTTGGGGGGGCAGGGGAGTTAAATGAAAATTTCCGGCTTTCACTGAAACTGTAGTAGGGGGATCCTGCGACTAAAATAAGCGGCGTTAGTGGGAGAGAGTGGGACGTGTCGTCGGGAGTCGGCGGAGTTTCCAAACCCAGGGTCGCCCAGAGTTGGGGTTTTGACAGGGTGAAGCAGGGGGTATCCTCACTGTGTGACGTGGACGGATGGGAAAAACACAAAACAACTAACAATAATTATGAAGGGCCGATGGGGGTGGTAAATACCAATACTTTCCAAGAAACTGAAAAATCAGACCAAAAAATAACTCTTCTCTTAAAAAAATAAAGAAAAAGTTTGGCAGGATGCCTTGCAGAAAAGAAAATACTAATCTGTTCAAGCACTTTTCACTTTCAGCATGAGCTACATTTGTTTTGTTTTCCTTCGCTTCCTTTCTGCCTCACAAAGCCCTATCTTTTCCTTTTAGACAGAGGGTATGGTTTGGAAATTGTCAGGCACTCTTATGGTTAACGATCTACTTGAAGGGGCTGGCGGGTTCACAATTATTAAGTGGTTAGTAACTGCTGAGGGTTCACTAACGTATTTCAGAGGAGCTAAAAGGACTAAAATTTAGTGTAAATAATAGAACTGCAGACAATAGATACATACACAGAAAGAGGAGTGCTCAGTTTAAATGCATTATTGGAAATCTGAAATTTGAAACCTTGTAAGAATGTATACTTTACCTGCTGAGAAACCCTTGAATACAATTATTTCAGGTGAAAATGAGCTTTTGGAGAAAAAAAGTCTTTAAAACCTTCTACAATGGAGTAAAAGAAAACTTGAAATAGCTGTCTTTTTGGAAAGAATTTGGTGTTCTCCCCAAAATCTCTATCTGTAGAATACTTGAAACCCTTTAAAACATATTAAAGAAAAACTTTTCACAAAATTATTTACTTCAGTGCTTTGTAGAAAAATTAAAACCCGGCAAAATTCTGTTTGAATTGGACATACTACTTCTATAAATCTTTTGACTTTAAAACCATGTTACTGATCTCATAGTAAATCAAATTTTTGCCTTTATAAAATTGATTCTATATTATAGTATAAGGTAAGGCTAGGGAAATAAAAAATTGATGCATTTCCAGTAGCACATATTTTGCAATGCATTATAATATTTTTTTCTTTAAAAATAAAAGTGAATAATTGTATGTCTTTAAGCTTAAGATAATTCATAAAATACATTTGTGTTAAGAGCATGTCTTCTAAAATAAGATCCAGTTTTCTGAACAAAATTTGTATTTATAAAGCTATCTATAATCTCATATATCTTATAAATTTAATAAGGCAAATCATTAGATTTTATATTTACATAAAATATTAGATCACTACAAATCACTAGACTTTAAGCCAGAGACACAAATGGGAATCCTCCATTTGGATAATTGTTCACACTTACCATTTGCCTTTTAAAACAAGGTTTACTTGATGGTAATTAACACGTTTATATAATCCAGAAATAATTGCCAGTAAATAGGAACCAGCACATCATGGCTAGAATTTATTTGAATAAATCACTTATTTAAAAAAAAAATAAGCTACAAATATCTTTTAAATGAACAGAGAAGTGTCTTTTCTACACTGGGTTGAAGTTTTAATTACTGAATTTGACAACAGCCATTGCTAGATCAGAAATTCCATGATTTAGGTTACTAGATCATTTGGACAATGTAAAAAACAATGAAACTTTATTTAATTATATATGTTAATACTGAGTGTTAACTCTCTGTCCTCTTCTTTTCCTGATATTGCTATCTTTTATGTTAATTTATCGTTGTTCACTCTCCCTGGTTATGGTTCACATTAAATCCCAGTTGGTGAAAGCTTCAGACCCAAGGAAGTTTTTACAACTGATTGTATGAAATTAGTAAATACCAGATTATTTTTGTTTATGGGTAACTTCTGCTGTGGGTAACAGGTTATCATAAGAAAATTTGTTCAAAGTTTTTAAACTGTGAACCAAATTCCAACTTCTTTGTTTAGGAGTCTTCTGAGAATTAATATATAGAACTCAAGAATAATGACTCCAACCAATACTTTCATACCACATATCAGATATTCTGAAGTTGCAAATCATCTTACAGTTATTTAAAAATTACAATTCATGGACTTATTTCCAAATATGGTGGTGTAACTTACACTGAAAGATTTCTTAGTGTCATATAAGGAATGTATTTCATGAGTGAACATTTATATATCAAATACCTGTACAATTTTGTTTTCACTGAAATAAACATAAAATTTTAAATTCTGGTCTATAATTTTTAACCTTGTTAAGGAAATGAGTAATTTAGTTACAAATAATAATTACATAATGTACACCTAAATCTAATTCATTTCTGATTTATATTAGCTGTTTGAGTTTATAAAATATATTTTCCAGAAACTCAGAAATGAGATTTTGCTGTAATTTACTACACAATTATTTTAAAATACACTTCTAGTTTAACTTTGAAACAAGTTACTCTACTTTTTAACCTGATTTATGTGTTTGTGTACATGTTATCTTTATTGAGTAATAATCATGAGAAACTATAATTTTAACAGAAATAGCATAATATAAATGCAGTGCATTTTAATGCATTCTTCTTTCCCTTCTCAGACATTTCCAAGATGTTTTGTTGGGTTTTCCCCTGAACTATATTGTTGAAAGTTTGCTAAATATCTTAGGAAAAGTCAATTGTATTATGAACTTTTTGCATTGTAAAATTCTGAGCTTTAAATGATTTTTAAATTTCAGTCTTCTAAATAAATTATTTCTGTAAATTTGGAATGACCTGGGTTTTTCTGTTTTTACTGTTGCATGTGATCTATTGCATTGCATTTGAGCAGTGAAACTTGGAATGAGTTTGATATCTGCCATGAGGGAAAAAATAGAAATAAAGTAGTAGCTTATAACATTTAAGGAGGAAAAAAACAAACATTACTATCTTTTGGAACATTCTGCTTCCATTGATTCTACTACTCTATAATTTTCTTTGTGCAACATGTCAGTACTATGTTCATATTT
Source organism: Macaca fascicularis (assembly GCF_037993035.2). Classification (NCBI taxonomy): domain Eukaryota; kingdom Metazoa; phylum Chordata; class Mammalia; order Primates; family Cercopithecidae; genus Macaca; species Macaca fascicularis. The sequence goes on along the minus strand of NC_088377.1, from coordinate 128,507,915 downwards.
GAATAATTGCCATCATCTTTTTTAATTTTTCCCTTTTGATAGACACCCATATCGTTTTTTTCTTTTGTGTGTGTGTGTGTGTGTGATACCTGTATGTTCTTGGCATATTGTTATGACATGTTTGAGTTTGAAACATGTTCTTAAGATCCTTTCATCATCTATATTAGAATTCTGAGTAATCAGAAAGATAACTATGGAAATATACTTACAAAAGATGGTGATAATCACATAAAAAAACCTATGTTTTCTTTCTATTTACAGTGACCTGTAATTTTCACTTGTTTCTAACATTTCTTTTCTGAGATAATACTTGCATCTCAGCTGCACACATGGCCTAAAAATTGTGTTGCCATAGCTGCTTTTGGTTGAGCTAAAAGGTGTTTACATGCTTTAGATAGACCATTCAGTTGGAGCAGTAAAGGTATAACACAGTGGGAGTGAACGATGATAAAGTGGAATCTCAGAGGTAGGAGGAGGGACAAAGAAGGCACCCAGGGAGAAACTTCTGTGAATGGCCTGGCAGCAGGGACAAGTGAAGGAAGCACATGCTGAGGTCGTGGGGCTGAGAGATGCAGCCTCAGTGCTTATAGGTATGGCGTAGCCAGGCAACCCGATTCTTTCAGGATGAATGGCCTTCTGTGTCTATCCTATTATGCAATTAAATGTCTTATTTAAATGAGGTCATATATGTATGACTCCATATTCACATGTAAATCTATTTTATGTTGTCTTATTCTAGATTTTTCCCAAAAATAACATAGAATGGAATTCTTTGCAGAATTCTTTGAATGCCTAGAAGAAAATATATCATAGCATAGTTCTGTGGATCAAACATTTTACCATAAATTGAAGCGAGAGTTTGATTTCTAAACCTTGTTATAAGATTGTTCAAAATTACTCACATCTTTGCATCCCCAGTACCTAGCACAGTAACTGGCAAGCATTTTATGTCCAATAAATGTTTGTCAACAGAAAAGTTGACTTTGCATCCTTTAGACCGTCTTCTTTGGAACTGCTTAATAAAATTTAAGGACCTATGTGCTGATTTCAGGACCTCAGAAATGTGTTTTCTCTACCTACAGTTCTTTTCCTTCTTAGCCCTCTTCTCTAAGTCATGTCATCCTTGCACGCTCAGCTCTTCCATAAAACCTTTGAAATTCCTTCAGCTGGAAGACATCCCCCTTTGCTCTAACTCCTGAGGCAATTCGCTTTCTACCGTGTTAAGCTACCCTGAGTCCTCCCAAGAGCACCCAGCATACTTAGTTCCCTTTAACAATCCTCCAACTCCTAGTTGTGCCCTCTGGCCCTGGTAAGTGGTCAGTGAATTCAGTAATCATTCTTGTCCCCTTCTAGGAGTGTTACTGAGTCAGGCGGGCACAGAACAGACTGGTACACCGTGACATAACTAGAATAACATTTGAAAGTTGAGGACCAGTGTTCCATGTTGCTTAAACAGGAAAGAGCCAGGTCATCCTGCTACTTGGGGTAAATTTGGTATGTTTTTTCTTGTGTTGCTGATATTAGTCATTTAAAACATTTTTGTCTGAAAGAAAATGTGTTTAGGTACATTTCTAGATTTGTTTAAAGACAAATTCCTAAAATATTGGCTGAAAGAAAATGTGTTTAGATAAATGTCTCTGTTTCCTCAAAATTCCAATTAAATAAATTTTATTTTAAAAGAGCAAATACTAGACTTTGAGGTAAACTAGATACTATATAGCCCAGAGTTTAGAAAGATTGCTAATTTTATTTGCCAATATCCTTAATATCTATGTGACTATGTCCTAAAAGATAGAATCCTTGATTTCTAAGTCAGAAGACTTGTGTTTTCATTCCCAGTTCTTCCTTTCTCAGTACTTACTATTCATTGCATCCTCGGTGACCAGTCATTCAATTCTTCTGACCTTCAGTGTCCATGCCTATTAAATGGGTTTTCTAATGATTCAGAAAGATATTACAAAACAGTCGGAGAGAGACAACAAAATTTTATCTTCACAAGAGAGGATATGGAGATATGGAGGTTGCTGTTCTGGGTATTGAAAGACTTGAAATTTAAACTGAAGTTGGCCACAAACTACCTGTATGACCTTGGGCAACACACTAAACCCCTGGGCTTTAAGGTCCTCATCAATAAATGAGATGATTGGACTGGATGATTTCTACAGCTGCTGCAGCTTGAAAATGCTGTAGTTCTGAGCAGCGTTATATGCTAGGTGCCATCATTATAGATCTGTTTTTATAAACCCCCTAAACAAGAGTAATATCAGAGGATAGGACTCTGATGTCTGCAACCTGGAAAGGTTTCTGGATTTCAAATGTGAATTATATTGAGTTCTCTCTAAACTAACCCTGTAGGTTTTTAAGACTGAGTAGAAATGAAGACTTCTAGAAAAACATTAGGAAAATTCACTAGTGTTTTCATTAGATATGGGGAAGGAGGAGCTAGGCTTTAATTATTCAGCCAAAACTAAAAGTGATAAATTAATCAACCCTCATTAACAAAAATGTGATAAATAGGTTACAATAGTTTACATAGAACCAGGATATCCAAGATTAGAAATCTTGGGTTATCACAGAAACTCTTCGAAGGTGTCATGAAACTTATCTCTAAACTATTAAAAATGTCAGTGCCAGTTGGACTCCAGTGAGAAAGTGGGAAGGTGGGGGTGGGAGAGTCAAAGGCAATATACTGTGAATTTGAGAGGTTCCAGTATATTTCTGGAGCTATTGATTAAAAGCCATTATTAAAACGTGAGTGGAGGAACAGCTGTTCTCTCTGTGTTCTTATTTTCCACCGCATCAGACCATGTGCATTGTTTGAAGGTCCTTCTAGATGTTCAGGGAAGGAAAATATTCATAGTTAGGACCAGATAGTCATGGATTGAAGGTCTGGCTTTATTGTGTAACCTTGGGCTAGGTTCTTAAGCTTTTAGATCACCAATTTCCCTTATCAATAAAGTAGGAATACTATAATCTACCACATTAGGCTGGTGTGAGAATTAAATAAGTACTTGCTATATGCATTTTGGAATTAATAGACATTTAATAAATATTTGTGTACAGACAATATCCCTTTCACAAAATCATATTTTCCATTTTTTTTTCTCTTTCGGGGGATAACTAATCCTTTAATGGAGATGTCTTTCTTTTGAACTGGAATGAAACATTCATTCATTGCAGGAAAATCAACCCAAGAAACAGCATACCCAAGATTATCTTGGGCCTTGACAAAAACCACAGCTGACTCTAGGTATGTGAGGAATGGAGGAGAGGGTGGATTTTCTCATCAGAGACCTCTCCTTCTTGTTCAGATCTTATCCCAGTACTGCTGAATCTCCTTAGTCTATTCCTTGCTGTTTTTCTTACCCTTTTCATTCCATGTAGTTCTGTTCTTCCTTTTCTTAATGCTTTGGTGTGGTCCAAGGGCCACCCCATTATGTCCCTTAAATCTATACCCTATGTATTTGCTGGCATTTGTCTTTAAAACCCCATAATTTGCTGCCTAACTGCAAAAGGTCCCTCACTCGTTACTCTTCCATAGTCACTATGTCCCCTCCCATTTCTGTTGAAGTGCTGAGTGTCCCCCTGTTTGTCACTGATATGGTTTGGCTCTGTGTCCTCACCCAAATCTCATCTTAAACTGTAATCCCCATGTGTCAAGGGAGGGAGGTGATTGGGTCTTGGGGGTGGTTTCCCCCATGCTGTTCTTGTGACAGTGAGTTCTCATGAGACTTGATGGTTTTATAAGGCAATTTTCCCTGCTCTTGCTTGCTCTCTCTCCTGCTGCCTTGTGAAGAAGTTGCCTGTTTTCTTTTCTGCCATGATTGTAAGTTTCCTGAGGCCTCCCCAGCTATGCAGATCTGTGAGTCAGTTAAATTCCTTTGTTTATAAATTATCCAGTCTTGGGTAGTATCTTTGTAGTAATGTGAAAATAGACTAATAAAAGTCACCATGTCAATCTCTTCCCTACTACTTGCCTTATCTTCTTGGTTTAGCATGACATTGCATTTCCTACCCCACACTGTCTCCCTAAAAACACTCAAGGGCAGCTACCGCACTTGCTCCTTGCCTTTTTTTTTAACCTCTCGTGGATATTTCCACAGTTCCTTGTCTTCTTGGCCTTTGATATGCAAATGTTACCTTGTCAGCCATTTTTCTCAGTTTTCTTTTCCCTATCCATAGGCCATCTGGTACCTTGACCACTTAGTTCCTGTACTTTTCTTCTCCACTGACTCCTACTAAGAGAGGCTATAAAAATGTATATAGGACTATATGCACAGGACTATAAAGGATGATGGACTCAAAGGTGGGAGGGACTGAGGACTTTCTTTATATCTGAGTCCTAGTCCAGCATCGTTAGACAGTAAGTACAGGTTGAATGAAAGATATATCACAAGAAACACAGGTATCACCAGATAATTTTCCACCTCAGAAGTCACCTGGTACACACTTCTAGGCCACATCTTACTTACCTGTTTTCTTATAATGGATTCCATGTTATCTTCTTTGAGGATGAACTCTTAGGCAGGGCTGGTAAAGGTCTTCATTTTTATTGTTACAACACCCTCAGTCTCCGTCTTTGGGTTGCAACACCATGGCTTCCCTCAACAGGAGCATATAGAGTGGTGGATGGGAAGCTCAGGAAGCTAAATTAATCTGACCCGCCTAGGTCCACGCTATGTCAAAAAGAGCCGTGAAATCCAGGTGGGGAAGCTTAAACCTGATTATTGGGCAGACAACACAATTATTTTAAGATCTGCCAGCAGAAAAGGTAGTTCTTGGAGCAGTGATAGGACAAAAGCCACACAAGAAAGATGACTTGGCAGTCACAGGTGCAGGACGTGGGAGTCAGAGAAGCCAATCTTCAGGATCCTACAAGTGGTGAAAAGACCCCGGGGAATAGTCCAGGAAAGAGGGGAAAAAGAGAATGTCTACCAGAGAGAATTCAAAGTAAACATTTGATAGGATTTGGTTAATAAGACAAACAGAATAATGAGAAGAGTCCTGCCAGGATAGCTGTAAGCACTCTGTGTAATTTGCCCATTTAAACCCAATTATCTCCATTTTGCAGACAATGAAACTGAAGCATAGGACCAAACTCCTTATTAGGTTTTGGGTTTGAGGCGTTAAAAAAATGGTGCAGCTCACAAGAGATAAAAGAAAGATGGCAAAAGTAGATGACTTGATGAAGGTTTTAAATTTGAGATGACAAATAAAAATATCTAGTGGCACAGGGAGTAGAGAGCTTTCAACCTTTGCCTAGCTCTTAAAATAACACCTAGACCTAGCATCCTTGAGAAACCCACTGCTGTTTCCAGATGGCATTCTGCTTTTCTTCTTTCTTATCTGTGGGGCCAGCTTCATGCATCCTTCAGTGTAGCACAGGTCCTAGACTTGGTATAATTTCTGCTTTGCCATCTTAATAATTTTTGAATTAGATGTCCAACATTTTTATTTTGGACTGGACCATGCAGATTATGTAGCCAGTGCTTCCTACATGATGGAAGGTCTGGGGTGGACATTCCAGATGTGGGCATTCGTTTACACTTCCAGCCTCCTTCACCTTCAAGGGATGTTTGATACTTCAACTCTTTCATGAAATTGTTCTTTCCAACACCGTCACTGATGCACTCAGATACAGGTTTTCTTTGTTGTTAGGCTCTGCAATTCTAACACCGGTTTTCAATCTTTTCTCAAAATTCTCTTCTGTCTTAGCTGTCATGGCACACGACTTCTGCCACTTCTTGATTCAATGTTCTTTTGTCTTGCATTACCAGCTTTTCCTCCTGGTCCTGCCTGACATCTGGAGGTATCTTCTAAGACTTAACAATCAGCAGTTGAATTGTTCCGCTACAAACTCATTTAATCCCATTGAAGTTATCAAGCCTTCCCCTGTGCTGTGCACATAAAAATGGGTTTCCATCAGCCTTCCAGTATTCATTGCCTCAACCCTAACCACAAACCCGACCTCTTTCACTCTGCTTTTCCCTGCCTGCGTACACTGCTCCCACTTGCTGACTGAATAACTTTTCAAACTTATGGCCTCTTCTCACTGTTAGCCCTCACCTTTGGCTTTTCTACTCAACCGCCAGTGTCAGGCATTCTGTGATTCAGTTGTTTTAGGCCACCTTCGAAAATATCTAATGCCGTCCTGTTCTGACCAGGCACTAGAGGCCAATGCTCCGATGGGGTTGGCCTTAACTGTGTTAGGGTCCTCCCTGCAACTTCTTCAAATCTGTCTGACACTGAAGTTGAGCAAGTCTGACATTGAATTTTGCAAATCAGAGCACCCCAACCCACCCACCATCTTTTCTTTTCTTTTCTTTTTCTTTCTTTCTTTCTTTCTTTCTTTTCTTTTTTTTTTTTTTTTGAGACAGAGTCTTGCTCTGTCACCCAGGCTGAAGTGCAGTGGGATGATCTCCGCTCACTGCAACCTCTGCCTCCTGGGCTCAAGTGATCTTCTCACCTCAGTCCCCCAAGTAGCTGGGAACGCAGGCATGCCACCACTACATTCGGCTAACTTTTTTTTTTTTTTTTTTTTTTTTGTAGAGACAGGGTATTACCATGTTGCCCAAGCTGGTCTGAAATTCCTGAGCTCAAGCTATCCACCCACCTTGGCCTCCCACAGTGCTGGGATTACAGGAGTGAGCTATCGCACCTGGCCTCCAACCCACCCTCTTCTGTGTTTGCTAAAACAGCAGCTTTCTTTAATAGCACACCACTTGTAGGCAATGCTACTGTATTTCTCTAGTCAATGTTCTATCCTGCTTTCCAGAGATTATTTCATTTCTTCTCCTATCTTCCCAAGTCTCCAGCACCTTCTTCCTGGTCTCATTGTCATGACACCTTTGCTTTTTATTTCATTGAGAAAATAGAAGACTTCAAGGGAAAAGACCCATGCACTTTCCCTGTACACCCTTCTTGAACTGCTGCCTTCACTGTCCCCAGGACTTCACTCTTGTACTGCATCTCCTCCCTCACAGCCTCTCCTATTCACTCCCTTGTTGGTTACATCTTCCTCTTCCCAACCTCTAGATTGCTGTATTCTGGGGCTTAGTGCTCAGACCTCATCTTCCCCTCTCCACTCTCACTCTGGGTGACCTCATCTAGTTCTAAGACTTTATGTATTATTTGCATACCGACATTCCAAAATTCATATCTCCATTCGGATGTCCTCTTTGAATTCCAGGCATGAATATCTGTCTGCCTACTGGATGTTTCTGCATAAATGTCTAACAGACATCTCAAACTTACACATCCAAAACTGACCTCCCCAAATTCCTTCACCCACATTTTTTTCCATCATAGTAAATTAAGAAATGCATTCTTTGGTCACCTAGTCAAAAATTTACCAACCAAGTTTGACTCCTGTCTTTTTTGCGTACGCTATAGGCAATCCATCAGCAAATCCTGCTAGCCTTAAAGTCACAGCTCCACTACTGGTGGAGCCACCTTCATCTTTCACCTGGTCTGTTGATGTGTTGCAATAAGCTCCCAGCTGATCACCCTGTTTCTGTCCTTGGCCCTCTACCTTCCGCGCACAACAGTCAAAGTAATCCTTTTAAAACCAAAGCCAGATCATATCAGTCCTCTTCAGTATTCAGACCCTTCAGTGACATATCATTTCTCTCAGAGTAAAATCTGAGTTCCTTCCATGGTTTGTAAGTCCTTGCACAATCTGACCCTACTCCACCAGTACTCTGATTCTTCTCATCACTCTCTCTCTCTTGCTTTCTCTGTGGCATCCAGACTGGCTCCCTTGCCATTCCTGAACTCACCAAGCACATCACACCTCTGAGCCTTTGTACTTTGTTCCCTATGGCTGAAAAACTCTTCACCCACAGGTCTGTCTTCATCACTTCCTTCAGGGCTCACTCAAAAGTCACCAGAGGGGCATTCTCTGACCACCCTACATAAATTGAGTTCACCGCAGTCTTTCCCTTTCTCCATCTTACTTCACTTTATTTTTTGTTCTCAGCAGTTGTCACCATCTGACACATTATAGGGTTCTTCATTTATTTGTTCTGTGTCAGTCTCCACCATACCTACCAGAATGTTTTCTACAGGAGAGCAAGAACTTTGCTATATATGCTCTTGTATCACTAAAACAAGCATTTGTCATATAGTGGGCACTAAATAAATATTTGAATGAATAAATGAACTCCCCTTTTGTACTTGGGCTTGCAACTGGCCTGTCCTTGGCTGGGTTACAGTTTACTAGTTAAGAATAACTGTCTATAATATATACCTTAGTATAATCTTCTTAAATTTAGGTATTTTATATTCAACCAATTTCCTACTAGCAGCCTTCAGCTGGGATTGTTAAAGGTATTACTTAAGGATAATTTGTCTCACACACCAAAGATAAAATTAAATCTAAAATTACTAAGACTATAGAGTAAGTATATTCCATTAATTGAAATTATCTCCTACACTGGAATGTGTGTGTAACAAATGTGAGTTTTGTTTAAAACATATGTCTTTCCTCATAGAGAGTGAGAAATAGTTTGAAAGCCAGAGGTGGCCAGATTCAAGTCTCAATCCATCAGCTTATTGCTTCAGCTTCTTGCATGCTTGATGAGAGGCGTAGCATAGTGCATAAGAATGGGGATACTGGGGCCAGACTATGTTGGTTCAAATCCAGGCTCTGTCACTTGTTAGCTTTGTGACCTTGGGTAAGTTGCTTAACTTCCCTAAGTCTCAGTTTCTTTATCTGGGTTGATAAGATAGTTGATAATTGATAAGACTCCCGTGTTGTTTTTTTTTTTGTTGTTGTTGTTTTTGACACGGTCTTGTTCTGTCACCTACGCCGTAGCGCAGTGGTACAATCATAGTTCACTGCAGCCTCAAACTTCTGGGCTCAAGCAATTCTACTTTCCTCAGTCTTTGGAGTAGCTATGTACTGAGGATTTATTGAGTTAATTCATGTAAGCATTTACAGGATTGGTGCATAGTAAGTATGTGTTAGCTATGATTATTACTAATATTCCTCCTGAAAAAAACAGCTGTTACTCCTTAGAGTTTTATTGTCCTTGTTCCTGTGCACCCGGCACAGGATTTACTGCATTGCACTGAGTCCAATGGATTACAGTCACCACACCCTTTGAGCCCTTGCTGCTAGTGTTATATGTTCAGTCTTTTCCTTCCTTCCTTTCACCCTTTATTCCCTTTTCTTCTCTTCCTTCTCTTCTTCCCTCCCGCCCATAAGTTCTGCCTTTCCTTACTTTTTTCTTTACATCCTCTCTCATACACTACACTCTGTTTTGCATTAGCTGTCTCTCTTCTCTCTTCCTTCTGCTGTTTCTGCTCTCATTCACAGAGTTAGAATTCTGGAGGGGAAAGACCTGTCATGTCACCAGGAAGAGTCCTCACAAGCAAATCTTTCACAGTTCTCACTTCCTAGATAGAATTTTGCTCTTTCAAGCAGCCCCTACTTTTAGAGATCGGAGACTCTTTATCAAAGACTCCTCGTTGTTCAAGTTGATCAGAAATGCCATCTCAGCACTTTTAACCCATGTGTGGGTTGTACCAGCAATGTCTATTTCTTTAGAAAACACTGACTCGTCTTATCAACAATCACGGGCTAACTGTAAAATCAACCATAACCAATTGTCTTGCTTGCTGCTTCTAAGGGGCATTGATAAAATAATGCGGTTGCTTTGGTGCCTAATAAAGTTCAACTCCAATGATGGTGAGAATGTAGGAAGGAATGAAAGATATGTTCAGTGGAAACCCCGGTTTTTTTTTTTCTTCTTTCTTCTATTAGATTAGGAATTCCTCAAGTGAAGAGACCATGCATGCTCTATTTATTTTAAATATATATGACTAGTGCCCAGCTTAGTGCCTTACAATACATGCTTAGTAAGTAAATGTGCCTTGAATTTTTGCTTAGGCAAACATGGTAAAACATTCTGAGAACTCAAAGCCTAAAACCATGAATAAAGGCAGTGCTTTGTGTGATTTTCATTTGGACAGCCTTGTGAAACACACAATTCTATGCACTGAATTGTCACACTAATGAAATAATTATCACAGATCTCTGTAATCCTATGCATTTTTATAACATCTATTTTGTGACAATTATTATAAGTTGTTGTGAAATGTAAATATATATTAATTCTTTCTATTACTTGAAAAACTCCTTGGAGAATTAACTCATAATTTACTCCACACATTCTATACCTGTTTGCTGAATAAATGAATGAATGATGTTATACTTATATTCACTCAGAATGTTTGGAGAGGTTTACATAATTGAATGGTTTTAATAATTAAAAGTTAGCATCTATGGAATTTATTCTGGTTATTACATTAGGCTATAAAATTAAGTGAATATAAAATTATATTAAACATAGTGTTATTTTTTGTTGTTCAAAAGGTACTTCAAGATCTTTAAGCTACAAAATTAAAAGAAACCAACAGGTCTCCTAAAAATATATCTTCATCTTTTGTTTTGGTCTACCAGTACTTTACTATGCCTTTAAAATAAATCCGCTTTGCTAGTTGCATAGATTCTGAATAAAAAGCAACTTTATATTATCTTGGAAAGTTTTAAGATGGTTAAATTACTTTGAAAAAGACTACAACACCAAACCAAAGTGATGGAAATGTTTGTGTTTTAATTTTTCTTCAATCCATTTGTATCTCAACATATTACATTTCTAGACAAAACTGGTTTGTACATCTCTCTTGCTTGAGCAGGAGGAAATCATTACAATGGAAAGAATTATTGAAAATGGTCCATGTTGTGTAATTCCCAGGATAAATGGGCTGAGTAGCAAATATTTCTGTTGTGAACTGTTTTATACCGAAATGTGCATTATTAAACCCATTTGTTGAACACATTGAAAGATCGAATATTTTCCTAACCCGACACTGGAAGATGTTTATTTGTCATTCTTCTCCTTCCCCTGCTCAGATCTTGGCTTCCTGGAATTCATCCACATTTGAGGGGCAAAAAATCATAAATGAAGAAATCAGAAAAACAGAATTTAAAATGTATAAACACATATTTTAAACAAGATCATAAGAAATTTAAAATAGTATACATAATAGAAACAGCATGTGGGGAAGCATATAGAACAATGTGGTAAGTGACCATTTTTCACATTATCATAAACATCCTATACATTTGAAGAACGCAGAAAGCACAGTAGTCACCAGACTATAAGAATCCGAAGGTAGCAAAAAGAATGCTCATGATCAGAATGGTTTGGGGGTGATTTTATGCACCTTCTACTTTTATAAAGATATACCTTTAGATATACTGTGTATTTAAGTAATATATATTTAACTATTACCCTTTAAAACATTGCATATGCAATCAGGTTGTTTTCATTTCAGCTAGATTAGTCTGATGTATGCCCAATTCCATATTCCAAACAACCCTAAAAAACCTCAGTTAAAAAAAATCACTGGAACGCTTCAATACTAGATTTGAAGATAATAGTAGCAGCTGGAGTAGAAGGAGCAGAAAGCTGCTTTCCACCCCAAAATAAAACATTCTTTCTCTTTGATGATTCTTTTTCTTTCTTTTCCAGTAACTCTACTTTTTTCAAACTGTATTCAAAGTAGCACATTCAGGTATAGATTCATTTATTCATTCATTCGATAAATATCTACTGGGTATCAACCCTGTACCAGCTCTAGACTAAGCACTGGGACATGTTATAAGAAACTTTTAGTGTGGCATTGGACTTCAGGAGAGATCTCAAGGTTAAAAATACAGGATTGGGGGTTAGGTAAATGGTGGTAATAGTGCTTTTAAGGCAGGTAGAAAGGGAGAGAGTTAAGAGACATCTGTATATTGAGGTGAAGAGGAGGTGAGGGTAGATGAGACCAGTTTGTAGTTGATTGCTTCACAGAGTCATTGCATGAATGGTACAGGGAAGATACAAAAGGCTTTGGGTAAGTGAGCAAGAATGATGTTTGTAGAGCCGTTGGGGAGAATGTTCCCAGCAATGAATCAGAGGATTGTTGTTGGCATTTCCAGCACAGTGGAAGCTAGCATAAGTATGTTATAGTGAGCCAGGGCAGTCCCAGGTTTTCTCCAGCAATGCTCATCAGCAAAGACAGGAAAATTAGAGAGTGCGTATGATGTAAGTTTGCCCACTGACGTGGTGGATAATGAGAACTGGAGACTCGGTGTTAGAAAGGATGATAAAAGGGGTTGAAAAGAAGAAACTAGAAGAACCTTCCATTTTATAGAAAGTTAATGAATGCGTTAAACTGTGAGAGTTTTAGTGTTTATTGAACTTGGTGAGCAGAAAACAAAGAGGGAGGTGGGAAGGTGGAGAGGTGCAGTGGTAGAACCATGGTTGTGTGTGGAGAATGAATACTCTTAGCGCTGGTAATAACTAAATTCAGCGAATGATCTTGCTGGTGCATGACTCAGGTAGGCTGGGGTTGGAGGATTACAGGTAGCAAGATTATGGGATTATATAGTTGAGGTATCTCACGGGTCCCTACCATGAAATTTGAAGTTGTCAGAGGTGACGATGAAGAATGAAGATGTGGAGGAAAATCAAAAGCCAGGTGCTGCATTCATTTAGAAAGGTGGAAGTGGGTCTCATTGGAGTTCAGTAAATAACAGCCGTGGTGCCTTTAAGATGGCAGAACAAAGAACCAGTGTAAATTTTAAATGAGAAGAAAGAAATGGACAATTGAGTAGTGAGTAGTTTAAAGGTTTAAAGTGTGGACTTGTGAATTACTGGAAGAAAAATCCCAGGAGGGCCAGATTTATTTTGAAGGCACCCATATACTCTATTCTAATCAGACAACCATATTTTGTTTACCAGACTCATTTAAATCAATATTAGTTGTTGTTGATTTTGTTATTCATCATTATAGATACTGTCTCTGGTAAGAAAAAGATGTTATTTTGTTCTGTCTTCATTCCTTTCTGGCACTGTTTTGTAGTATTTCTTCATAGTTCCTAGTCTTAAAAAATGTCAATTAGTGGGAGGATATGCTTTTCCAAATATCAGATATCCTAAGTTTTTCATATATATCAAGACTGTGATCCAATTGGTAGAACCACTACACTAGAGAGCATGTTATTTTTCAAATCATCTGTATCTAAAAAGAAAACACTGTATTCTTCCTAACATGTTCTCCCTGAATACCAACATTTATTTAATCTCACTCATATAATCATACTCTTGGACTAGTTTTCCAAACTACTATTATATTAAGTATGTAAACTGTAACAGATGTAATTATTAAATTACCTTTTGCATTAGAATAGAGAACATACCTTTTTATGATTTTCTTGATGTATAAATAATGGCCTGATAACTTTACAGACACACTGGTATATTCACAGATACTCTGGTCATTGCAAAGCCAGTTCCTCACCCTTGTAGCTAAATAATTTCTATACAAAGCATACTGAATGCTATTTAAATCATAAGTCTCTTTCAAGAAATTTCTTCTCTTCCTAGAAAATTATTTAGTAGGGGCAGTATATGGCAGCAGTAAAGGTTGTTCTTGACAAACACCTGTCCTTTACAGTTAAGTGCTAAAAGGCAGGTGTTCTCACATTTATTATACTTCTATTATGCTTTCTATCACTAATGTAACACTTATCTGAAAATTGATAATTTTGAAAGATTTCATAGCTGCAGTACTCTTTGTGCTTTATCACTAAGAGCAAACAAACTCTGTTCATTCAGTAGGGTGAACTTATTACTTTTCAATCCTTATTTAAGTAAACCTAGTTTATGGAATTCCGAAGTAAGATATTACTGCTTTTCTACTTTCCTTCCTGCAGTGTTAATTCTCCTTTGGAAGACAATCATCTTGCCTGCTGTATCCTTCTCTTAGTCTAACTCTTGTTTGATATAAGATCAAAAGGCATTCGTTTTCTGTATCAGTTAGGCAGGCTGTCTTGTCTCAATGAGATTAAGTAGCCTCTGAAGAGAAGTAACACCAGGGAGGAGGTAGATGAGCTGATAGTCAACATACAATATGGCTGTCTTAATTCTTTCAAAATGATAGTTTGGCTAGTCTGATGTCTTTCTTTTATAATTGTGTCCGTGGCTCATTTGTTCAGGGCAACCAAGCAGCACACACCAAATCTGATAATCAATGGTTTGGGTTTCTAATAAAGCTGGAGGGAAACATCAATCTTTCCTAGGCTTAATATTTTTTTTTCATACTAGGGAAAGGCCCTAATATTTTCTTGTTTCTTAGATTTTTTTTAAGGACATTCATGAAGTACCAGAATATTTTATTCCAAATAAACGATAAATTCAATACCCAGTATTAACCCCCAAGTTTCTTAAAGAAAATGTTATCAAAAGCAATTGTTGAGCCCCAGACAAAGCTATGCAAGCGGGGTATCAGTCCTGCTATAGGTAGACTCTATCTAGAAACCTGAGTTTTTATAGCCTGAGTTGTCCGCGGTCATATTTAACTACGTTTCTTGAGATAAGACTATAATTATCTCATTACAGAAAGTGAAGCAGTGTTTTCCCTAAAGGAGCAAACAAAACACTGGTATTTATTAACAACATTTTATTTCAGCATATTTCCTCTCACTTCACTTTCAGAGATTTTCTAGCCAGTTGCTTCTCTAAGGAAAGATTGTTAGGCACAAACTCCCTAAGTTTAGTTCCCTTGCCATCATCAGACTTCTAGGCTTCAACCTATTTTTAATCTACTTCCTATTATCCCAGAGGCAACATTTCTACCCCTTTCCAAGTCTCAGCCTTCAGTCTGTGCTCATATGTTCTGGTTTCCTCCGCTATCCCCTGCTCTCGTGGTTTTGACCCATCCTTTTTCTTCTGGCTGTACATGTGCTCAAGACATTACAGAAGTTAAAACAAGTGATCCAAAAAACCATTCTTTATTTAGCTCAGCTTCGTTTCTTACTAGGTTAATGCCTTATATTTCTCCATCATCAAATTCTTAAGAAAGACATTTACATGACTTAATTCTAATCATTAGCTCTATTCTCTTTGCAGTCTACCCTGGGCTGGTTTCTCCTTCCACCTGCTGATCTGGCAGAGGTGATAACAGTGATGAAACAAAATCTTCAAACCACAGCACAGTAAGAAGATGCTGAGTTTATATATGGACACTGCTTTTGTGACTGTGACTATTGTTGTGGGTTTCCTTGCTTTCCATCTTGCCAATTCCCTTCTTGACATTGTACAGCTATTTCCTTTGTAATACAGAAACTCTCTCTTACAGAATATTTTTCCACAGCTGGCTTTCATCACTTCTTGATAGGTACCTAAATATTTCAGTTTTTTCCACTTTATTTTCCTTTAACAATACCTGCTGCCCAATTAAATAATTCATCTTTTCCTCTGTATAAGTATTTGAGGTACTGAATGAATGTTTATCAAGCACCATTTGGAATCTCCTATTTTCTCTGGCTTGGCTTCTTCACAGACTCTTGGTCTCAATTACACATGGCAGTTTGAATTAAGTTTATTTAACAATTTTAAAATTAAGAATGAGTTTGGAATTTGTTTTAGAATTTTTTCTACCCCATAGAGATGATTGTGTGTAAATTAAAGACTAACTTCAAAATCCAAGAGTTTCTTTGTTGTATAATAGTTAGATCATGCACATTTATAAATAACATTCAGAAGCGTGACACAGAAAAGCAAACATTATGCTTTGAAATGTTCACAAATGATAATAATAACTAATGTTTATTTTCTGCTTACTATGAGGTAGGCGCATAACTAAGTTCTTTATGGGCATTAATTTATTCAATCTTTTCATCAGCCCTAGAAGTTTGGAATTTTATTATTAGTTCCAGAAAGGTTACAAAACTTGCCCTCGACAGCTCAAAACTGGTGAAGTTGGGATTCTCAAGTCTCACCCCTGCATCATATGCCATTCTGCCTCTCCAAGGATGTCTACCTGTCAGTGAGTTTGATAAAACAAATACTGACATGGCTTCTTGATTCTAAGATATGATCAAGTGTAAGCTGCACCATCTATTTAATATTATCTTTCCAGGATAAAGTGAATCACTACCAACAGTGTGTGTGTGTTACAGATATATCACACTATATTTAGTCTCTTGGTCTCAAATTATAATTTTTGGTATTGAGAACATGTATGTCTTAATTTTTTCATACATATGGAAATTTTCAAATATTGAAATATAAAAAAATTTAAGTATATACTTACTATATTATATACATAATATGCATTGTGTATATGTCATGTAATATGTAATTATATAATAATTATACTATGTAATAATATATTATATAATTATATGCTTAAGTATATTATATATTATACATAAATACAGAAATTAACAAAATTAATATCCCTTTCCTCTCATTTTACCCTCTATTTTAAGTCTTTATTGTACATAATGGTGAAAAAATTAATCTTGTTGATTTTAAGGGAGCTCAGTTTTTATGATTTTATTTTAAAATCCTCAATCAGGATTTATTTCTGCACACTTTTTCTTAAGTTACATCTGAGTTTCTGGAGGGTTGTGCTAAAATTTCGCAATAACCAGGAAGGGGATATTTGCTCTTCATTTGTCCTTGATCTTCTGCTGGCATCTGCTGAGAGAGAAATTCCATATGGTTTTTGGTTGTCTGCCTCTATCCCTTTGGCCTATGTTAGTAGACCTCAACCTCACATAATTCCTGGTTATGAATACTATAAACTACCTTCTCCTTTTTCCAACCATCGGGATTCTGGGGTCTGATGGCCTCCTTTCAGTTACATATACACCTCTCTTTGGGGTGCAGTGGCTGTCAGTTGTTCTCTGGTATCACACTGGGGATGCTCGAGGCTACTGCTAAACTCCACCTCACTTAGCCCCTGGAACTTCATTCTGGTTTGAATCCTGGGGAGAAGTGGAGTAAGGCTCCTTCCTAGCTTTCTTCTTATCTGCCCGTGGTATAGCAACTAAGACCTCTCCTTGTAGGGGCAGAAAAACTCACCCTTTTATTGTTAGAAACTACTCTTATCTCTATGGTATAAACTTCATGGACCAAGTTCTTCAGGGTTTTGGCTTTTTATATTCAGTGCCAAACTTTTAGTGCTCAAAACACTTCTTTTTCAAAAAACTGGGCTATCTCAAATAAAAAGCTCCTTGGCTTTCAAGACTAAGTCCTCTGTTGTAAATTTTTAAAAAACCTATTGCCTTCTTTGTTTTTCCCCATGTTAACTTGTGCCCTGCTTTCTCTGGGACAAATAAATGTTCCCCAGAGGCCGTGAATACTATTTGCTCTGGCTCTGGAGGTAGTGATCACCAAGACAACAGCAAAAAGCTTGGATAATATCCCCATATGCAATTCCTCCACATATATTAAAATATAAAAATATATAACATATAAATATACATAATCATACAACATATATTAATATAAATAACTCTACATTTATGATTTTATATATTATATATAATTTATGTGTAACATGTATATGTATATAATTTTTTCTCCCTTCTTATGTGAAGACAAGTGTCATCAGGAGAACCTGGACCAGGATAATGGCAATAAGAGTAGTGTTTAAAAAAAAAAAAGACATACTAGAGATATTTCAAAGAAAGAGTAGTTGCAACTTAGCAATAATGTGAAGAGATGGCACTGTCTACAATGGTGGGAATGTTTATATTAGAGAGACTAGACAGATTTTGGCAAATCACCTTACTTTTCTTTGCTACTACAGGAATGGCCTTGGAGGATAATGAACCTTAGAAACAGGTTTCAGAATTTTTCTATTCCTTAAAATCTGCTATGCTTTGAATGTTTGTCTCCTCCAAAACTTATGTTGAAATTTAACTGATATTGTCACAGGCAATGATGAGACCATTTAAGAGGTTATTTGGCCAAAAGAGCTCCACCCTCATCAGTGGGATTGATGCCTTTATAAAAGAGAGGGCTTAGCCCCTTTTACTTCTTTGTTCTTGAACTCTTATGCCATGTGAGGAACAGCATTCCTCACCCCTGAAGGATGCTGCGTTCAAGGCACCATCTTGGAAGCAGAGACTGGGCCCTTATACCAAACATGCTGGACCTTGATCTTGAACTGTCCAGCCTCCAGAACTGTGAGAAATAAATTTCTGCTCTTTATAAATTACCCAGTTTCAGGTATTCTGTGGTAGCAGCACAAAACAAAGACATAACCACATTATACTCAACAAATATTTATTGAGCATGTATTACACGCCAATCTTTGAATAAAGTATTCCAAAGAATTCAGATATGATTAAAAAATATGCTTGAGCCGAAAGTCATAGAGTAGGGACTAAGTATATATTGTACTTCGAAGAATATAAAGGATGCTTCATAAAGCCCAAAAGTGGTTTGATCAGAGAAGCATTTTATAAATTACAGAGATGTAGAATGTAGGGATCTTATTAATAATAATATAATTATATTGGACTTGGAAGACATCAGGGAGCCAGCAAGGAAGATGCTCCCAAATTACAAATAGCTAAAGTTAGAACTAAATCTGCAATCAAATTAGAAAAAAAAATGAAAAGTTGTGATGTCAAGTATGACATGGTAAAGAGCAGTGATATAGGCAAGCTCACATCCTGCTGCTGGTGGTGTCTTGCCATCATTCAGGAAAATCACTTTTTACTCATGAGTCAAAATCCTTAAACAAGTTTGACCAAAGGAAATCATCTGCTAAATGTGCAGGAATGTATTTACAAAGGCTTTTATCGCAACACAATTAGGAAAAGCCCAGGTTAAATACCTTGCATACTATTACAATGGACATTTACCTACCTCAAATTGGCCAAATAAGTTTTCTTAGAATTGCCCCTTCACCCACCTCTTTCCACTTGTTTGAGTTAGGGCCGTTATGTAACTTTCTAGTAAAGTACAACTGATTGGTCTAATTGATAGCATTGCCCAGGAAATTTAGAAAATAGCAATAGCTTGGGAGGCTGAGGCGGGCGGATCACTAGGTCAGGAGATCAAGACCATCCTGGCCAATATGGTGAAACTCTGTCTCTACTAAAATACAAAAAAATTAGCTGGGCGTGGTGGCGCGCACCTGTAGTCCCAGCTACTTGGGAGGCTGAGGCAGGGGAATTGCTTGAACCCAGGAGGTGGAGGTTGCAGTGAGCTGAGATTGTGCCACTGCACTCCAGCCTGGTGACAGAGCAAGACTCTGTCCAAAAAAAGAAAAAAAGAAAATAGCAAGAGCAAGAATAGGAACCATCCTTTGTACAAGGAGGAGAAAAACACCAGGCACTGTGTGTGTGGCTGTATCAAGAACACACACACACAAACCAGGAGCTGTTGTCAACTTTTTTTTTTTTTAAACCACAATATGGATTAGAGAAGTATAGGAAGCCATCTATACAAAGAGAGAAGAATAAAACAGCTACATAGTAGAGACAGTTCTGATGGCTTAATAACCTCTGCTTCTGGTTTGTTCCAGAGGTTCAAGTGGTTTTTTGCCCTTGGTGTCCATGAGAAATAACTGAACATTTTAACAGTTTGAGTTGTAACCTGAAGAATATTCATTTATATAAACATGATATATGTCATCATGTATGCATATATCTGTGTGGGTTTGTAAAATAGAGTATATCCCAGACAAGGAGAGATCAGATATAAAAGAGTGCTCTGTCCGTCTCATACTCATTTGACTGAATAGACAAAGGCTCAGGGGAACCTTCTGGGGGAAAAAAATACCATACCAAGTATTTGAGTCAGGAGGCTAACTTGCAAGGATTTCACTTGCATGGACCCATTAAAAGGACTTGATTTGAAAGAAGAAAATCTGAAGATCTGAGGGGTTGAATAAGTAAAACATAAATATGGTTTAAAAAACAGAAAGATATACAATAAAAGTCTCCCTGCCATCCTTGTCCTCCTCTGATCGGTTCTGATGCAGCTCCTTCCATTGGTAAATACTGTACTTAATATCTTATGCAAATGTTCATAGTTTCTTCAAACATATACAAGCAAAAACAAGTACTGATTCTTATTTTTCATTTGTTTACAAAGGTAGTATATTGCACATACTGTGCTGCACCTTACTTTAAATATATGTTTATATATCTGTATCTATATAGATATATTATTATAGATTTATTCTATATTTAAATATATATCTATATCTTCTTTTCCTATCAGTATAAAGAAAGATTCCTCATTTTTTTACAGCTTCCCAATGTCCTATGTATAGATACATCATCATTTATTAAACTAGATCCTATTGATAGACATTTAGTTGTTTCCAATCTTTGGCTCTTACAAACAATGCTACAATAAATAACTTTACACAAAAGTCATTTCTCACCTGTGCATGAATATCTGCACAATACATTTTTCTATAAGTAATTCTGAGTCTTTAGTGGCTTTTGTTTTTTGAAAGAACTCACCTTTCTGATTATCCTTTCTGCGGGGATGTACCCTGGTGGAAGAAAGGATGTGTTTCTATAAAGCTAAAAAGCTATAACATGTTAGGGTTGAAGCCAGTCTGTTACAGGGACTCCTTAAGATAGTCCAACCCAGGAAGAAGAGCCATGTTTTTGTCTGCTTTTGCAGAAAGGATGAGTAGTGGTCCTAAAAGTAGCCAAAGAGATGAAATTGGGGTGGAGATAGTGGTCCGATTGAAACACTGGGCTGTGGCTCAAACTTGAGGCCATGATTGTGTTATGGGCTGCTGAGATTTGAGCAGAACTTTGCAAAGAACTCTAGCAGTGCAAGTGGCAAAGGGTAGCACAAGGGTAACTTGTTTCCATGTTCTTACATTTTCTCACATTTTTTTACTGCTAATGAAAGCCATAGCACTGTGAAACTTGGTGATATTTGAGTAATATATACTTAGAAAAGGTTGGGAAGACTAGAGCCATATTAGTGGTGGTTTTCTCTAGGAGTTCAAGGTAATAAGTGAATGTATCACTTTACCCATTTCTTGACATTAATAAGTGCAACCTCTGTTGAGAATCGATGTATATCTCTCTTGATCTTTTCTCATATAAGTGCATGTATTTACCAACATAAGTGATTTTTTCTTTTATTGTCTGGATAGGATATTTCTACATATACATATGATTGTGAAATTATCTGTTTTTACATTATATATATTTTGGAGATCTTTCCAAGTTAATATTTGCACTCATGTTTGAAAAGGGAGCAGTGCCTTTAAAATTAGGTGACTTTTACACCTTTTATCATGACTACTTTTTGTGGAGTTGAAATGATGTTTTCATTCTGCTTTGGTGTTTCAGTGCTTTGTTCAAAGTTAAGTGTTTTCAGAAAAGTATATTTTGCTTTTTTTTTTTTTACAGCCTAAATTTTGGCTATTGGGAATTTTCTATTGTATAAAACTATTTATAAAAGGTTTTTCTACTGACTCCAGGGTATTCTGAAGATTGAAGCCTGTGTGTAAATTGCTACCAAATGGTAAAAAGCAACAATAAACAGTTTGATTTTTTAAAACTGTGTAAAGTTTGATTCTAATGTTGAAAAAAAAAATGTGTGCATGTATATATAATTTTTATTATGCCCTTAGGAAAAAAAAACTACTAAGAAAACCTTCAAAATGTTAAAGGTGTATATCTTTGGATTGGCTCTAAGTTTACAAATTTTTATATTTATATTTATACTTATTTTATTTTATTTTAAAAGTTTTCTGTAAGAATTGCTTTTATAATTAAAAAAATTCATAAAATGCAATGCAATTTGTACTGCAGTATAGTACCTACAGTCCTGTCTTCCTCGTCCACTCTTCCTATGAAGACAGACATAGGAAGAGTTTGAAGAGGTGGGTTTTAGAGTTTTGGGAGAAGGGATCAATTAAGAAAACCTCTCTACCCCAGGGACTTTGGTGCCAGCTGAGAGAGGGGCAAATGAAGATCAACTGATCACTGTTACTAGGACAAATACTGCATACTATCACTTGTGTGTGGAATCTAAGAGTCCAACTCGTGGAAGTAGAGAGTAGAATGGTGGTTACAAGGTATATTAGTCCATTTTCACCCTGCTGATAAACACATATCTGAGACTGGGATATTTACAAAAGAAAGAGGTTTATTGAACTTACAGTCCCATGTGGCTGGGGAAGTTTCACAATCATGGTAGAAGGTAAAAGGCATGTCTCACATGGCAGCAGACAAGAGAGGAGAACTTGTGCAGGGAAACTCCTTTTTTTGATACCATCAGATCTCATGAGACTCATTCACTATCACAAGAGCAATGCAGGAAACCCACCCCCATAATTCAATCACCTCCCACCAGGTTCCTCTCATGACATGTGGGAATTGTGGGAGTTACAATTCAAGATGCGATTTGGGTGGGGACACAACCAAAGCATATCTTTCTGCCCTTGGCCCCTCCAAATCTCATGTCCTCACATTTCAAAACCAATCATGCCTTCCCAACAGTCCTCCAAAGTCTTAACTCATTTCAGCATTAACTCAAAAGTCCAAGTCCAGCGTCTCATCTGAGACAAGGCAAGTCCCTTCCCCTATGAGCCCTGTAAAATCAAAAGCAAGTTAGTCACTTCCTAGATACAATGGGGGTACTGACATTATGTAAATATAGTTGTTCCAAATGGGAGAAATTGGCCAAAACAAAGGGGTTACAGGCTCCATGCAAGTTTGAAATCCAGAAGGGCAGTCAAATCTTAAAGCTCCAAAATGATCTCCTTTGACTCCATGTCAAGTATTGGGACATGCTGATACAAGAGGTGGGTTCCCACAGTCTTGGGCAGCTCTGCTCTTGTGGCTCTGCAGGGTGCAGCCTCCCTCCTGGCTGCTTTCATGGGCTGGTGTTGAGTGTCTGTGGCTTTTCCAGGCACATGGTGCAAGCTATTGGTGGATCTATCATTCTGGGGTCTGGAGGACAGTGGCCCTCTTCTCACAGCTCTAGTAGGTGGTGCCCCAGTAGGGACTCTGTGTGGGTGCTCTGACCCCACATTTCCCTTCCACACTGCCCTAGCAGAGGTTCTGCATGAGAGCCCTGCCCCTGCAGCAAACTTCTGCCTAGGCATCCAGGCATTGCCATACATCTTCTGCAATCTATTGGAGGTTCCCAAACTCCATTTCTTGACTTCTGTGCCCTCACAGGCTCAACACCACATGGAAGCTGCCAAGGTTTGGGGCTTGCACCTTCTTAAGCCATGGCCTGAGCTCTGTGTTGGCCCCTTTCAGCCATGGCTGGACTGGCTAGGACGCAGGGCACTGAGTCCCTAGGCTGCACATAGTAGAGGGACCTTGGGCCTGGCCCACACAACCACTTTTTCCTCCTAGGCCTCTGGTCCTGTGATGGGAGGGGCTGCCTTGAAGATCTCTGACATGCCCTGAATACATTTTCCCACTGTCTTGGGGATTAACATTTGGCTCCGTGTTACTTATGCAAATTTTTGCAGCCAGCTTGAATTTCATGTCAGAAAAAGTTATTTTCTTTTCTATCACATTGCCAGGCTGTGAATTTTCCAAACTTTTATGCTGTGTTTCCCTTTCAAAACCGAATGCCTTTAACAGCACCCAAGTCACCTTTTGAATGCTTTGCTGCTTAGAAATTTCTTCCACCAGATACCCTAAATCGTCTCTCTCAGAGAAGTTCAAAGTTCCACAAATCTCTAGGGCAGGGGCAAAATGCTGCCAGTCTCTTTGCTAAAACATAATGAGTCACCTTTGCTCTGGCTCCCAACAAGTTCCTCGTCTCCATCTGAGACCACCTCAGCCTGGATTTCATTGTCCATATCACTCACTATCAGCATTTTTGTGAAAGCCATTAAACAAGTCTCTAGGAAGTTCCAAACTTTCCCACATTTTGCTATCTTCTTCTGAGCCCTCCAAACTCTTCCACCCTCTGCCTGTTACCCAGTTCCAATGTTGCTTCCACATTTTTGGGTATCTTTTTTTTTTTTTAGACAGAGTTTTGCTCTTGTTGCTATGCTGGAGTGCAATGGTGCAACCTCTGCTCACTGCAACCTCTGTGTCCCAGGTTCAAGTGATTCTCCTGTCTCAGCCTCCCAAAGTAGCTGGGATTACAGGCACCTGACATGCCCAGCTAAATTTTTTGTATTTTTAGTAGTGACAGGGTTTCACCATGTTGGCCAGGCTGGTCTTGAACTCCTGACCTCAGGAGATCCGCCTGCCTCGGCCTCCCAAAGTGCTGGGATTACAGGCATGAGCCACCGCACCCAGCCCATATTTGGGTATCTTTTCAGCAATACACCCTCTACTGATACCAATTTACTGCATTAGTCCATTTTCACGCTGCTGATAAAGACACACCAGAGACTGGGCAATTGCCAAAAGAAAGAGGTTTATCGGACTTACAGTTTTACCTGGCTGGGAAGGCCTCACAATCATGGTAGAAGGTGAAAGGCATGTCTCACATGGTGAGAGACAAGAGAAGAGAGCTTGTGCAGGGAAACTCCCCTTTTAAAACCTGTGAGACTCATTCACTATCATGAGAACAGCACAGGAAAGACCCACCTCCATAATTCAATCACCTCCCACTGGGTTCCTCCCACAATGTGTGGGAATTGTGGGAGTTACAATTCAAGATGAGATTTGGGTGGAGACACAACCATATCACAAGGGAAGAGGAGAAGAATGAGGAGTTGTTAATCAAAGGATATAAGTTTCAATTAGACAAGAAAAATAAATGTTGAGGTCTATTATAGACAAGGGTAACTATAGACAATAATAATGTATTGTATATTCCCAAACAAATGGGAGAGTAAATTTCAAATGTCTTGCCCCCAAAAATGATAAGTGAGGTGATGAATATCTTAATTAGCTTGACTTAATCAATCCACTTTGTATACATGTATCAAAACATTACAGTGTACTTTATAAATGTATGCAACTATGATTTGTCAATTAAAACTAATAATGTTCTTTTTTTTGAGATGGAGTTTTGCTCTGTTGCCCAGGCTGGAGTGCAGTGGTGTGATCTCGGCTTATTGCAACCTCCAACTCCCAGGTTCAAGCAATTCTCCTGCCTCAGCCTCCTGAGTAGCTGGGACTACAGGCGTGCATCACCATGCCCAGCTAATTTTTGTACTTTTAGCAGAGATGGGGTTTCACCACGTTGGCCAGGGTGGTCTCGAACTCCTGACCTCAAGCAGTCCACCCGCCTCGGCCTCCCAAAGTGATAATATTTTTAAAAGTAAAAAAATAAAAATAAAATTCATTACTCTAAAGAATCTTCCTACCCCTAAACCAATCTCTGTTATATATTAATAAAGATTAAAGCATATACCTTTACGTTTGTTAGCTAAGCTGGTTTGCAAACAAAACAAGACAGTTTTATAAAGGTTGTCTCTGATATATTTGTCACAAGTCGCCTTAGAGCAAGGAGAGGCAAGGAAGAATGCATCTTCTCTGTAAGGAAGAGGCTGAGAAGCAAAGCTCTGCTCCTTCTCTCAAACTCATTAATCAGAAAATGTATGCTGTCCCTGTGGAGGGCAAAGAAAGTGCTACTTTAGAGATTCTTGTTCCACATGAAAACACATAGCCAGAAAAAAATGAAAGTGCCCCATCCCCAACATTGGGGAATGTTCAGTCAAGTCAAATACCATAGGAAGATAAACCAGGCAAAGTACCAAAATAATTTCTGCAGAATGGTGGAGAATAAATCAGAAGTAAAGAATTCCCTTAAGTAGACAGTAGAGATAATCTCCATAGACTAAGCTTTTAAGATGCGTGCCAGTTAAAAAGTGTGAGAATGGGATGTAGGTTGAGAGAGAGTGTATACAGAAAATAAGGTTCAGTTTTTATTTTAATTTTATGTATTCACTGAAAAAAATTTTAGAATCAGAGAAACTTAAGCCTGTTTATAGCTTGAGGGGAGAGAGTGAAGAGGGAGAATTTAAACAGAAGAGAGAGAATAACTTGGTATTATGGAGGTCTAGAGTTGGTTGGAGGCAAAGTGAAGCATATTTTTTTCTGAAGCAGTAGATTTCATTATCAATTCAGCCAAAGAATGTAGGCATGGAGAATAACTGGGAGCTGACTACAGATAGTCGAACCCTGTTTGGTCAAGTATGAAGTCCCCAACAAATTTGTAATTAAGTCGATCAATACAGTTATTTAATTTAATTTAATTTAATTTAACTTAATTATTATAGGAGCTTAGAAGCAAAAGAGATAAATATTTTGTTACATTTGGTTTGGGGAATTGGCAGGGCAGAAATAGCTTATAAAGATTAGGCAAACAACCCAAACAAGTAAAATAAATAAAATTTAACAGATCACGATTTTTTTTTTTTTTCCTGAAAAGAAACCTGTTCTGGAGAATAAAATTGAAAAGGAATTTTGGGAAGCATAAGGTTTAAGTTATAGTAAGCATTAAAAAAAAAAAGGTTCACTTTGTTGACCAACTCTCTGGATTATGCTTTATCATTATTATCAAGTTCTATTAAAATAAGCGCATTTCATAAAGTAAGCTAATATGTCAATATGTTATTAATAGAAAATCTTAAGTGATGATGATGATGTTAAGTATCATAAATGATTTACTGAACCGAGAATGCATGCCTATAGCAGTACCTGATTTGAATTACAGATACAGATGTGGACATGTCCAATGAGACAAAGCAGATAAACATACGTAAGCATTGGTTTTATCTAGTTACTATGATCTTTCAATCCTTTGCTCTCATGAACCTTCAAAACTGGCAAAAGAACAAAGTTAGAACTGAACAGTGCTGCTATTTTTAATCAGTCATGTGTTCCAAATACATTAATTGCATACCAGCTCTGTGAAATAAGTGTGCTTGGCTAAGAGACAGGACATTGTGTTTTAGAAATAAAGAATTTCCCCAAATGTCGACATTTTATAAATGTAATTCAGATTTTATTACAGATTAATCATAAATATGGTATTGACTACGATATGAAGTTAGGAAATACAATACTTAATATTTGACCTTCTTCATATTGGATCCCATTTATGCTACAGGCTGTTTTAATTGGAGGGTGCTTTATGTGTGGGGGAGGTACCCATCAAGTAAGAGAGATTTAGGGTCAAGTTACCAATTTGTATAAAAGCATGGAGGGTAGAATGTAGGAAAGATGGAGATCAGAAGCAGGTTGCCATGTTTAAGTCAGGACTTAGAAAACAAGGCAGACTTGTCAAGTCAAGGTCAGAACATGTAGTACTCAGTAAAGTAGGGGAAAGTAGGAGAAACATTGTAATGAAGGATGAACAGATTAGTGAGAAGTTTTAAGCAGCTTAATGATTATTCTATCTCTAACTGACCCCACCTATCAGTTGAACTCCCATTTGGTCAAACCATGTTCCATAATTACACGTTGTAGTGCGTTCCATGAAAATAGGTCATCAATCATAAGTTAACAGGATGTTTCTGAACCATCATGTAAGCGTATGTTTCTGGAATGATTATACCTGTAGTGATGATCAATTCTGAAGAGCCCAAAGTCTCCCTTGGGGTATCACTGTGAGCACCTGCATCCTTTGGTGGAAGAGCTGACTGGAATTAGCTGTTGGTCTGTATTCAAGGTCGTGTTACAGAACAAAACCAGTTAGGGGTCAGAGTGTTGACTTTGGCTTTAGTTGCACCCTTCTCTAGCCAATTGAACTAATGTGCCATTACAGAGTGGGATCAAAGTTATGCATATGCAACTTAAGGAAAGGGTATTTTCTGACTCTTCATCTTTAAAATGCAGCTTTGAAATCTTTTTAGTCAAGTCAATCCAGACTTTTTAGTCAAGGCAATAAATAAATAAAGGCAGGTTAAGGAGTATGAATGAAAATACTCTATATTTGTTTCTGAATACTGGTAATAAGTGACAAGATTTGTTTGATAAAAATCAAGTTTTGCTCATTGTGATTAGACATTTATTCTTATGAATATAAATGTTTTATTTAATATCTTTCAAATTATCACTTCCATTTTCTAAATTAGGGGTCAGTACACTTTCTCTATAAAGGGAGTAAATATTTTAATTTTTTTGGGTCATACTGTCTTTGTGGCAGCCGTTCAACTCTGCAGAGTGAAAGTAGCCACAGACAATATGTAAATGGTTGGATGTGCCTATGTTACAGTAAAACTTTATTTACAAAACAGGTGACAGACTGGATTTGGCTCTGCTTGCTATTTATTATATTTAGGAAATTGAAAACATCAGTTTGCTTTTGATAATAATAATATTAGCTTGACAGCATTGCTTGGACATTTACTCTATGCTAGGTACTGTTGTGAAATCTTTATTAATTCATTTAATCTCCCACTAACCCCAATTCTGTGTTCATAGGTTAAGCAACTTGTTTACGATTCTGCAGCCTGCAAGCATTGAAGCAGGGATTTTGACCTTAACAATCTAACTCCAGAGTCTGAACTCTTAACAACGAAAAATAGATATCACCCAGGAGACACTCTACCCTTTTCCAGCGTCACTTTATTATTTTGCACTTGGGAAAGCCTGACAGGTGAACTTACCCCACAGTACCTGAGTTGTCTAACTGATGGTCATTTCTCCCACTTTGTGACTGGCTGAACCTGATTCACTAGGCTGCAGCTTCCCCATGTGGATGTCCACAGGAAAGAGAATGTGGGCCATGCCACATCCCTAGATACTGCTCTGGCTCTGCATGCCACATGCCACACCACGCATGGGCATAGAGGTGAATCCAAATGATCAGGAACTCTTGGTGTGATTAATGAGATTTCTGACTTAGTGGGGCAAGGTTTGAAAGTCTACCCTGCATTAATCTGTTCCCAGGCCCAAAAGAAAAGCGCACACACACACAAGACAAACTTTGTATGGGGGAGGCATTGGTGGACACACCCCTGTTTCTAACCTTCCTTTCTAATTTTGGGGCTTCTCTCCTCTTTAAGGGCTTCTTTCTTTAAAATGGCACAGTATGAATCCTCATACTGTGGGGATTCACCTTTTTGAGAGTTCTGTCCCCCAACCCACAGACTGTGGTCTGGAGCTTGGTTCTAGCTTCCTCCCCACACTCCAGGCAATCTGTGGAATCCAGTAACCTGTAAGGACTCCATCAATTAATTCTCCACCTTCTAACTACTGGTTGGGCTCAGCTGATGGAGAGCCCTGGAAGTGGGTAAGAGGGGAGCAAAGAGGAAGAAGAGTGTGGTCAGGATGTGTATTCCCTGGATCCCTCTTTTCAAGATATCAGAGATGGTTAATTTTTATGTGTCAATATGGCTAGATAGTAGTCCTCAGTTATTCAGTTATACATAAATCTGGGTATTGCTGTGAAAGTATTTAGTAGATGTGATTAAAGTCCATAGCCAATTGACTGTAAGTAAGGGAGAGAGATTATCTGAATCTGGTGGGTCTGACTCAATTGGTTGAAAGGCCTTGAGAGATAACTGAAGCTTCCCAGAAGAAGAACTAACTCTGCCTGTGGACTGTTGCTTCACCTTGTGCGTGAGTGTTCGAGTCTGCCCTTTCTTACAATGGCCTGCCATACAGATTTTGGACTTGCTTTGTCAGCCCCCACAATCACATAAGCCAATTCTTTGCAACAAGTCTCACAATATATAGCTCTTACTAGTTCTGTTTCTCTTTTTGAGACTTGACTGATATAGTGGTCTTTAGCTGGCTGTGTCTTTTAACCAAAGGCCAATGTTCCTCTGAAGTGGCTAACTCTACTTGAGTCTTTATCCTTCCTTTTCCTGTAAATATTTCCAGCCTAAGGGTGATAACAGTTTAAGTTACTATCCCATTATTAGTAGTTCTCTTACACCCCACATTTGTATATTATCTCTTTGTCAGTCAACTACCCTTGAATTATCCTATTTTGAGTGTGCTCTTTCCTCTTGAGAGTCAATAGATACATCCACTAATTAAAAATATTTAAAATCTAAGGCAATCATCATATACATTAATTTATTTATTCAAAATACTGTTGAGTGCCTTTTATGAGCTTGCCAAGTGATAGGCTTAAGGGATATAATGGTTAATTTAAGAATATAGTTCATGTATTCTCGAGCTTACTATTGGGTGGAAGAGGCAGACAATTAAACAATTATTGTTTTGTGGGGAAATTTTATGATGAGGAAAGACAGCATCTGTGAGAAAAAGAGGGCTGAGTGCAGTGGCTCATGCCTCTAATCCCAGCACTTTGGAAGGCTGAGATGGGTGAATCACTTGAGGTCGGGAGTTCAAGACCAGCCTGACCAACATAGAGGAAACCCTGTCTCTACTTAAAAAATACAATTAGCCAGGTGGGGTGGCACATGCCTGTAATCCCAGCTACTCGGGAGGCTGAGGCAGGAAATCGCTTGAACCCAGGAGGCAGAGGTTGCGGTGAGCTGAGATCGTGCTGTTGCACTCCAGCCTTGGCAACAAGAGCAAAACTCCATCTCAAAGAAAAAAAAAAGAGAGAGAGAGAGAAAAAGAGAAGGAAAGATTTATTCCAAAAAGAGAAAAAGAGAAAGAAAATAGTTATCCCCCCCACTACAAAAAAAAAAAAAAAAAAAAAAAGGAGGCTGGTGTGGTGGCTCATGCCTGTAATCCCAGCACTTTGGGAGGGCGAGGTGGGTGGATCACTTGAGCCCAGGAGTTTGAGACCAGTCTGGACAACATGGCAAAACCCTATGTCTACTAAAAATGCAAACAAACAAACAAACAAAAACCCAAAAAGGAGGTGCTTCTAACTCGGTATTATTGAGGTTAGGCATCTGGGAAAACCTCCCAAAGGAAGAGATTTCTAAGCTGAGACCTGAAGTAGGAGAAAAAAATGAGCAAGGCAAAAGTGTGTGGGGGATAAATGGTATATGTGTGTGGTGGGGAGAAGTGTTTCAGACAAGGGAGTAACATGCTCTAAGGGAGTGTGGCTTCTTTATGACCCTGAGAGGTGTTGTGTATAGAGGAGTGAGAGCACCATCTGCAGAACCTGGCAGGCACCAGATCGTGGGGGACCTTGCTGTCATGATGAAGAGTTGGGGTAGGGGAAGCCACTGGAGGGTTTTAGGCCTGGGGATGTTGTAATCAGATTTGAGTTTTAGAAAGATCCGTATGCAGAGTGGAGAAAATACCAACGGGGCAAGCCTGGAGTTCTAGTTATGCAGGCAAAAGATGATGGTGTCTTGCACAAGAGCAGAGACTAGCCCAGGAAAAAAGAAAATGGTAGGTTTTTAGAGATGTTTAGAAAGTAAATTTGACTGAGTTCGAGGAAAATTGGGATTTTGGCTCTGGGCAATGTGGAAGGTAAAATAAAAAGAAGGGCTATGGTCCCTTAGGTTTCAGCATTGGGTGGATGGATGATGGCGCATTTCCTGAGACAGAAAACACAGGTTTGGGGAGAAGAAGATGAGTAATGTTATGAACATGTTGAGTTTGAGGAACCTGTGAGATGTGCACGTGGAAGGTGAGTAGTAGGGTAAACAGGTCTGAAGGCCATAAGGGAGTTTTGAGCAAGAGGTAAAAATCTGAGATTTGTCAGTAAATAGATAAGTCTTGGAGTTAAGGACTTATTTATATATTTGCTGATAAATCTCAGATTTTTGCCTCTTGCTAAAAACTCCGTAAGTCCTGGAGTCAAGATACCAATTAAGATGGCGTGGTGGCTCATACCTGTAATCCCAGCACTTTGGGAGGCCAAGGCTGGGCAGATTCACCTGAGGTCAGGAGTTTGAGACCAGCATGGCCAACAATGTGAAACCCTGTCTGTACTAAAAATACAAAAATTATCTGGGCATGGTGGCGCATGCCTGTAATCCCAGCTACTTGGGAAGCCAAGGAGAATATTCGCTTGAACCCAGAGAGTAGAGGTTGCGGTGAGCTGAGATCATGCCACTGCACTCCAGCCTGGGCGACAGAACAAGAATCTGTCAAAAAAAAAAAAAAAAAAAAAAAAAAAAAAAAAGCCTGTTAAACCAGGAAAAAAATCTTTGCTGGAACACACAGTTAACTCCTGGAATAGTCTTCTGTTAAGACCAGTTTGAGAAGTGTTCAAATAGTTACTCTTGAACCATAACCAAATGTGAACTCTGTAGTGATATGCTGTAGTATTATAGTCAGATACTTAAGGGAATCCAATCAAAGCTGAAGCCTATTCAGGTGCAGTTTTATTTGTTTTTAATTATATCATGCAGAGGGGTTTTGTTTTCTTTTTTCTGTAGAGTCTGGGGGGGTCTCTCTAAGTTGCTAGGCTGGTCCTGAACTCCTGGTCTCAAGCAATTTTCCTGCCTCAGCCTCCCAAAGTCCTGGGATTATAGGCATGAGCCACCATGCCTGGCCCTTGCAGGAAGTTTTAGATGCCCCAGTCTGTTGGCTGTACTCAAAAATAATGGTAGCAAATACTTATGTGGCATTGCCAAAGTTTCAGGCAGCATTCTAAGCACTTTACAGGTATTAACACATTCATTCTTCAAAACAACCTGTGAAGTAAGTACTATTATTATCCCCATTTTATGGATGAAAGTACTGAGGCACAGAGAGGTTATGTCATGCCCAGGTTCCTACGATTGGGTCCAGAGCTCTAGCCCTTGGTTACACGGCTGTGCTGCTCTCTGATGGGCTTCTTATAGCCAGCATGATCTGCTGAAGCTCAATTTCACCTCTGTGTAGTGGGATTGGCTACCTGTAAATTTGCCAAAATAATGAAGATAGATGGAAGTGCATTTAAACTACCCAGTAAGGGCCCACCTGACTTGTATTGGCTGTGTTTCTCAGGTTTGATGACATCACAAGACTCTGAACTTTTCACAGGCTTTGGAAATAGTAGCAGCCCCAGGTGAACTCTCTTTGAAAAACAGTTACCAAAGTATGGATTTATCACACTTCTATGGAACCATAAACTTGGGGGAAAGAGTTTACCTCTATCCTCTCTAGAAGGAGTTGGCCAGGATTAACTCATTTCTTGGTCTGGATTTATTTTGGGAAATGCTCTGGGACCCAGGGAAAGGCTCTGGTTTCAAGGCTTTTGGCACAAAGGCTCCCAGGAATTGGTTAGGCTAGAGCTGGCAAATGTTTGAGGCAGTGGGGGCCAGAGGCCTGCTAATCCCTAATATCAGTTATCATGGGCCACCATCCTAAATCTCTGCTCAATTCCTAGGCTTTCATATGTAATTAACCTTTCATGTGAGAAGAAATAAGATTTTGATTTCGTGCCTCTTTGGAAAGTGCTTCCATAAAACCAGTGACTTAGTTTGTTCCAGTAAAATAATTATTTTATGCCACTTTGAGAGTCCAGTGAACTGGTGATAACTAAGCAAGTAGTAGAAGATCTGGAAACTTTCAGTACTAATTTAAGCTCAGTATGGTTCTGCTCCTCTTTTGTGGCCAAATTACACTGGAAAAAGCATCTGCAAGTACCTCTGGATACCTTCAAAGTTCATCCTGCATTTAATGATATGCAGTGTTTTTTGTTTTGTTTTGTTTTGTTTTTAGCATACCAAAGCCAATCCTGTTGGGGAAGAGGAGAGTGGAACACTTAATTTAAAGGAATTAAAGCAAGAATTAAATATCAAGAAACTCGACAGAGATAAATTGAAATTAAAGTAATACTTCTTGAACAGTGAATACAATTTTAACAAAATCATATAACACTGTTAGTTATACAAAAGCACAGAGAACCCACAAATATAAGCAATAAATCTATTTGGCTAATTTGGCGTGTAAGCAGGTGTAGAAGGTAGGAAAATATGTTTGTCGATTCCTAAAAGACTAGCAATAAAGTCCAAGGATAGAAGGGTAGAAAATTCTTTTCTGTGAATGTCTTGTTTATTCCTGAAATAGAAATTTTATTCCTGTTATTTTGGTTCTGTGCATTTCCCACTAAACTGAGAGAAGAAGTTTCAATTTATCACAGCAGGGTATGGTCAGCCTGGAAATCAAGTAATAAAGTGTCGTTGTAATCACTTGATAGATCATATTGAGGTAAAAGCTCTTTGCTCCTTCAGAGATGGAGTAAAATATGTGGAATCCAAAGCTGGTTCACAAGCCATTTGCTGATAAGCTGCTGTTTCAGAGGAATTCAAGCTTTTAAGAAATCCTACCGTAGTCTTCTGGGTTTCCAGTTTGTTTTTACTAGTAATTGCACATTAAAATACCACTTTGCTTTGCTTAACAGATGACATCTAAGACCATGGATGACAAAAGACAGATTACCAAAGGAAGTTGTGGGAACTCTTTCTAAACCATTTAAAAAAAAGAAAAATTTTAAGCTGGGAGTGATTAAACCCAGCCAGGACTAACATCAACATGCACAAACTATATATTGGGGGCAATTTATATCTCTATAATTAAATAATTTTATAGCTTAGCCCAACCTCTATGAGGAAATGAGTCTGTTGTTTGATAAAGCAACATAAAACAGAAAGATTATAACTATTGCTAGATCAATTAGGGTCAACAACATAATATTTTCTTAATTATCTTTTTTTGTCAGAAATGCAAGATAAAGAATGCCCATAAATTTCTCATACTACGTACTCATGTCTGTTATTTTCTTTCTTTTTTTAAAAATTTATTTATTTATTTATTTATTATTATTATACTTTAAGTTCTAGGGTACATGTGCATAATGTGCAGGTTTGTTACATATGTATACTTGTACCATGTTGGTGTGCTGCACCCATCAACTCGTCAGCACCCATCAACTCGTCATTTACATCAGGTATAACTCCCAATGCAATCCCTCCCCCCTCCCTCCTCCCCATGATAGGCCCCGGTGTGTGATGTTCCCCTTCCCGAGTCCAAGTGATCTCATTGTTCAGTTCCCACCTATGAGAGAGAACATGCGGTGTTTGGTTTTCTGTTCTTGTGATAGTTTGCTAAGAATGATGGTTTCCAGCTGCATCCATGTCCCTACAAAGGACACAAACTCATCCTTTTTGATGGCTGCATAGTATTCCATGGTGTATATGTGCCACATTTTCTTAATCCAGTCTGTCACTGATGGACATTCGGGTTGATTCCAAGTCTTTGCTATTGTGAATAGTGCCGCAATAAACATACGTGTGCATGTGTCTTTATAGCAGCATGATTTATAATCCTCTGGGTATATACCCAGTAATGGGATGGCTGGGTCATATGGTACTTCTAGTTCTAGATCCTTGAGGAATCGCCATACTGTTTTCCATAATGGTTGAACTAGTTTACAATCCCACCAACAGTGTAAAAGTGTTCCTATTTCTCCACATCCTCTCCAGCATCTGTTGTTTCCTGACTTTTTAATGAAAGGAAAGTCACACCAGTTGCCATTCTAACTGGTGTGAGATGGTATCTCATTGTGGTTTTGATTTGCATTTCTCTGATGGCCAGTGATGATGAGAATTTTTTCATGTGTCTGTTGGCTGTATGAATGTCTTCTTTTGAGAAATGTCTGTTCATATCCTTTGCCCACTTTTGGATGGGATTGTTTGTTTTTTTCTTGTAAATTTGTTTGAGTTCTTTGTAGGTTCTGGATATTAGCCCTTTGTCAGATGAGTAGATTGCAAAAATTTTCTCCCATTCTGTAGGTTGCCTGTTCACTCTGATGGTAATTTCTTTTGCTGTGCAGAAGCTCTTTAGTTTAATTAGATCCCATTTGTCAATTTTGGCTTTTGCTGCCGTTGCTTTTGGTGTTTTAGACATGAAGTCTTTGCCCATGCCTATGTCCTGAATGGTACTACCTAGGTTTTCTTCTAGGGTTTTTATGGTATTAGGTCTAATATTTAAGTCTCTAATCCATGTTGAATTAATTTTCGTATAAGGAGTAAGGAAAGGATCCAGTTTCAGCTTTCTACTTATGGCTAGCCAATTTTCCCAGCACCATTTATTAAATAGGGAATCCTTTCCCCATTTCTTGTTTCTCTCAGGTTTGTCAAAGATCAGATGGCTGTAGATGTGTGGTATTATTTCTGAGGACTCTGTTCTGTTCCATTGGTCTATATTTCTGTTTTGGTACCAGTACCATGCTGTTTTGGTTACTGTAGCCTTGTAGTATAGTTTGAAGTCAGGTAGCGTGATGCCTCCAGCTTTGTTCTTTTGACTTAGGATCGTCTTGGCAATACGGGCTCTTTTTTGGTTCCATATGAACTTTAAAGCAGTTTTTTTCAATTATGTGAAGAAAGTCATTGGTAGCTTGATGGGGATGGCATTGAATCTATAAATAACCTTGGGCAGTATGGCCATTTTCACGATATTGATTCTTCCTATCCATGAGCATGGTATGTTCTTCCATTTGTTTGTGTCCTCTTTGATTTCACTGAGCAGTGGTTTGTAGTTCTCCTTGAAGAGGTCCTTTACATCCCTTGTAAATTGGATTCCTAGGTATTTTATTCTCTTTGAAGCAATTGTGAATGGAAGTTCATTCATGACTTGGCTCTCTGTCTGTTACTGGTGTATAAGAATGCTTGTGATTTTTGCACATTAATTTTGTATCCTGAGACTTTGCTGAAGTTGCTTATCAGCTTAAGGAGATTTTGGGCTGAGACAATGGGGTTTTCTAAATATACAATCTTGTCATCTGCAAAGAGGGACAATTTGACTTCTTCTTTTCCTAACTGAATACCCTTGATTTCTTTCTCTTGCCTGATTGCCCTAGGCAGAACTTCCAACACTATGTTGAATAGGAGTGGTGAGAGAGGGCATCCCTGTCTTGTGCCAGTTTTCAAAGGGAATTTTTCCAGTTTTTGCCCATTCAGTATGAAATTGGCTGTGGGTTTGTCATAAATAGCTCTTATTATTTTGAGGTACTTTCCATCAATACCGAATTTATTGAGCATTTTTAGCATGAAGGGCTGTTGAATTTTGTCAAAAGCCTTTTCTGCATCTATTGAGAAAATCATGTGGTTCTTGTCTTTGGTTCTGTTTATATGCTGGATTACGTTTATTGATTTGTGAATATTGAACCAGCCTTGCATCCCAGGGATGAAGCCCACTTGATCATGGTGGATA
Source organism: Macaca fascicularis (assembly GCF_037993035.2). Lineage (NCBI taxonomy): Eukaryota > Metazoa > Chordata > Mammalia > Primates > Cercopithecidae > Macaca > Macaca fascicularis. Next base: position 128,471,119 of record NC_088377.1, on the reverse strand, counting down.
AGCTTTTTGATGTGCTGCTGAATACGGTTTGCCAGTATTTTATTGAGGATTTTTGCATCAATGTTCATCAGGGATATTGGTCTAAAATTCTCTTTTTTTGTTGTGTCTCTGCCAGGCTTTGGTATCAGGATGATGTTGGCCTCATAAAATGAGTTAGGGAGGATTCCCTCTTTTTCTATTGATTGGAATAGTTTCAGAAGGAATGGTACCAGCTCCTCCTTGTACCTCTGGTAGAATTCATGTCTATTATTTTCTAAATAGCTTTATAGGAAATTTAGTGCCTTTTTGGTATTTATTTGATTCTGCTTTGTTTTCAGATACGGGCATATAAAAACACTAGATTAATAGCATAACAAAAATTTTGCATGTGTTGAAAGATTTCTAGAGGGCATTATAGGCATTTTCTGTTCATTCCCCGAGACACAGTTGAAAGGTCATCTTCACAGGAAACTTTCTCAGCTTTACTCATACAGTCAGTTGTTTCCTTCTGTTCCCACAGTACTTAGTCCAGAACACTGTATAGCATTTTTATCTATTACTTTAGTGTGACTATTTGCTTCCCTTTAATCTGGAAATTCTTCAGAAACAGAGATCTTACATTAGTCATTATGTCTTTATCATCTAGCACAGTATGTGGCATATAGTAGACACATAATAATTACTATAGGGCAATAATATTTATGGTAAGTGAATGTAGAAACCATGTTTAGCTTGCAGATATACAGCTGCAATTCAGAAGCTGAAGCCCCCTGAGACTTCATTTTTGCCATTAGCTTGTCTGATGACTCTGTTAAAAAATTCAGCGTAGTCTGGTTCAGTTTTCTAGTCTTCCAAATCTCCCAAAGAATGGTTCAAAGCTTTGGCTATATTAGGTTTGTTATGTTGAATTCAACTTGAGGTTAGGAGGCTATAGGAGAAAAAATTGGAAATCTTTGGGTTTTATATAAAGACTTGGATGGGAGTAATATCAGCAAGATGGCAGAATAGGAGGTCTTAGGCTTCAGTCCTCCACACAGAAAGTCCAACTAGCAATTATTTAGACAAGAACACCTTTGTGAAAACTGCAAAACTTGGAAACGAGATTGAGATACCTACATGAACCACAGAAATGAAAAACTATATTAGAAGGGTAAGAGGAACTGCCTCACTTTAACCATGTCAGCACAGTGCCACACAGAGGAAATTCCCCAGGCCTATGGTTTCTATAGTAGGAAAAGTGAGCCTGGTTGGACATCCAGGTTCCCCAGCATCACAGGACACCTACTCTTATCTTGCCTTATGGGGAATACTACGGGTAATGGTGGGACTAGAGTGTTTGGAGTCAGGTAAAAACAAAAAAAGGGGCAGAGTTCATAGTAACCACTATGCAGATCTTGGCGGTAGCTGTATATTCCTGCCAATGGTGGCACCTAATCAAAGATACCAAGCCAATGTTATAGCCTACTCACAAAGCTGAGCTGATCGCTCCCAGAAATACAGTGGGAAGTTCTACCTGGCTTGAGTTCCTAGCCAGCCACTCCACCCAACCTCAGAACTTACCACAATGGTCCACCCAGGCAGGGAGATATATGCCACCATGTATTTCTGCAGACCATAGGGGCTGGACCTGCCTGACCTGGGAGCCCAAACAGTGACTTGGCCCTACCTCAGAGCCTACCTCAAGATTGTGCTCTAGCAGGGAAATGCCTGCCACTGTTTTTTTTTTTTTTTTTTGTACAGCATAGGGGCTGGCCCTGCCCAACCTGGGAGTTGAAACAGTGACTCAGCCCAGTTGCAGAGCCCACGCAAGACTCTGCCCAGGCAAGGAGGCAAGCCTCAACTATGTATTCCTATGGAGCATAGCCTGTAGTCTTGAAAATTCCAAGCAGTGACTCTGTCTAAGCTTAAAGCCCAGTCCACAAGCTTGTCCAACTCCAGAATCCAAATAGTAGTACTGCAGAGCCAGGGAATATAGCCCATGACTCTGCTGGAATAGAGGTAATCACAGTACCTGGCCAATAGGTCAGCCAGACTGCAGAGTCCAGTGAATGGTCTCACTGGACAGCAGCCCCCAACTGTAGTACCACCCAACCTCACAGCAAAGGCAATGGAACCTAAAGAAACAGAGATCTAAAAAATGACAAAGAATTCAGAATAAATCTCTTAAAGAAGTTCAGTGACCTGTTTAAAAAAATAAGGATAGAAAATTAAATAAAATCGGAAGCCAATACATGAAAAAAACAAAAAGTTTCACAAAAATAAAAACAAATAAAAACCAAATAGAAAACACAGAAATGAAAAAGACAATTGCTTAATAGAATAATTCAATAGAAGGCTTCAACAGCAGACTCAATTAAGCAGAAGAAAGAATCAGTGAGCTCAAAGAGAGAACATTTTAAATTTTACAGTAAGAGAACCATAAAGAAATAAATGAGAAAGAATGAAGAAAGTCTACAGGAATTGTGGGGTACTATCATGAGAACTGACTTTTGCATAACAAAAGTACCAGAAGGAGAAGGAAAGAAAGGGCCAGGAAGAATATTTTAAGAAACAATAACTGAAAACTTCCCAAATCTGGGGAAGGATGCCAACATCCAGGTACCGGAAGCCCAGAGAACTCCAATAAAATTCAACCCAAAGAGGAATTCACCAAGATACATCCTAATCAGACTATTAAAAATCAAAGACCAAAAAGAAAAAGACAAAAAAAAATTCTGAAAGCAGTGAGAGAAAGGAGACTCATCACACAAAAGGGAGTCCCAATGCAGCTATCAGCAGATCTCTTAGCAGAAACTTTGCAGGCCAGGAAAGAGTGGGATGATATATTAAAAGTGCTGAAGAAAAAAAAAATGCCAGCTAAGAAAATGTTACCTAGCAAAGCTATTCTGCAAAAATGAGAAAGAAATAAAAACTTAAGCTAAGGGAGCTTATCACATGGCCTGCTACAGGGAGTTCCTTAAGCTGAAACAAAGGCTGCTAATTAATAAAATAAAACATATGAAATTACAAAACCCAAAGCTATAAGTAATATGTAGTCATATTCAGAACACTCTAGTATTTTAAAGGTGGTATGTAACGTAATTTTATCTCTAGTATACGGGTTAAAAGGCAAAACTATCAAAAACAGCTATAACTACAATAATTTGTTAAGAGATGTAAGTTACAAAAAAAAAAAAATGTAAATGTTGACACCAAAATCATGAAATTTAGGGGAGGGGGAGTAAAAATGTATAGTTTTAAAATATAATAAAAGTTGTTACCACTCTGTAAAAGCCCATTATAAATATAAGAATTGTTAGGTAAGCCTCATTATAACCACAAAGCAAAAACCTGTAGTACCTGCACAAAGCATAAAAAGGATTCAAAGCACACCACTACAGAAAACCATCAAACCACAAGGCAAAACAGCAAGAGAGGAAGAAAGGAACAAGGTATCTACAAGAGAACCATTAACGAATTGCAAAATTGGAGTGGTAAGTCTTTACTTATCAATAATTACTTTGAATGTAAATGAATTAAATTATTCGATGAAAAGATATAGAGTGGCTGAATAGATTAAAAAAGACACAATGATATGCTGCATATAATAGACTTACTTCATTCTTAAGGACACACATACACTGAAAGTAAAGGAATGTAAAAAGATATTCCATGCAAATGGAAACCAAAAGATAGCAGGAGTAGCTATACTTAAATCAGACAAAGTAGAATTTAAGTCAAAAACTGTAAAATAAGACAAAGAAGGTAAATATATAGAGAAAGGAGTTAGTTCATCAAGAGGATATAACAATTATAAATACATATGCACCCAACTTTGGAGAACTGAAATATATAAATCAAAAATTAAATGATCTGAAGGGAGAGATAGTTTGTAATATAATAATAGTAGTGGACTTTTCTAATCCCACTTTCAACAATGGACACATCATTCAGCTTGCATTGCACATTAGAACAAATGGACACAACAGACAAATACACATATTCCATCCAACAGCAGCAGAACACATTCTTCTCAAATGCACATGAAACATTCTCCAGGGTAGATCATATGTTAGGCCATAAAGCCAGCCTTAACAAATTTAACAGAACTGAAATGATATTAATTATCTTTCTAAACACAAATGGTATAAAACTAGAAAATAAGAGAAATCTTCGAAAATTCACAAAAATGTGGAAATTAACAAGCTCCAGGACAATTTGTGAGCCAAAGAAATTAAAAAAGAAATAAAAATGATCTCAAGACAAATGAAAATGGAAACACAACCTATTAAAACTTCTGAGCTACAACAAAAGCAGTTCTAAGAAGGAAGTTATAGCAATGAATACCGTTATCAAAAAATAAGAAGGATTACAAATAAACAACCTAAAATTATACCTCAAGAAACTAGAAAAAGAAGGAAAAGTAAACCCAAAGTTAGCAAAGGGAAGGAAATAACAAACATCAGAGCACAAATAAATGACATATAGACTATAAAAGCAATAGAAAAAATTAATACCACTAGGAGTTGGTTTTTGGAAAGATCAACAAAATCAACCAACTCTTAACTAGACAAAAAAGAGAGAAGATTCAAATAAATAGAACCAGAAATGAAAGAGAAGACATCCCAACTTATACCACAGAAATACAAAGGATCACAGGAAACTACTAGAAACAATAATACGCCAACAAATTGGATAACCTAGAAGAAATGGACAAATTCCTAGAAACATATAACCTATCAAGACTGAATCAGGAAGAAATAGAAAATCTAAACAACTAATAACAAGCAAGGAGAATGAACCAATAATAAAAAGGCTCTTATCAAATAAAAGCCCAGGACCTAATGGCTTTACACCTGAATTCTATCAAACATTTAAAGAACGAATAACAACCCACGCAAAAATTCTTTCACAAAATTGAAGTGGAAGGAATACTTCCAAACTCATTTTATGAAGCCAGTAGTACCCTGATCCCAAAGCTGAACAAGGACACTGTAAGAACTGAAAATTACAGGCCAGTATCCCTGAGAAACATAGATGCAAAATTTTTCAACAACATACAAGCATACCAAATTCAATAGCACATGGGAAAGGATCATTTAGTATGATCAAATGTTATTCATCCTTTGGATTCAAGAATGATTCAACATACAAATCAATAATATGCCATATAAATAGAAGAAAGGACAAAACTTATATGGTCATCTCAATGGATGCAGATAAGGAATTTGACAAAATTCAACACTCTTTCATGATAAAAACTCTCAACAAATTAGATGTAGAAGGAATATACCGCAATAAAGGTCATATATGACAAGTCTGCAGCTAACATCATACCCAATGGTGAAAAGTTAAAAGCTTTTCCTCTAAGATCAGGAGTAAGACAAACATATCCTTTCTCACTACTTCTTTCCAACATATTACTGGAAGTCCTAGTCAGAGCTATTAGGCAAGAAAAAATAAATAAAGGGCATCCTAATAGGAAAAGAAGGATTGCAATTGTTTGCCAATGATGTGATATGTAGAAAATCCTAGACTACATTAAAAAACTGTTAGAACTGATAAGTGAATAAAGTTGCAGGACAAAAAAATCAATGTGCGGAAATCAGTAGTGTTCCAATACACTAACAGTAAACTATCCAGAAAAGGAATTAAGAAACCAATCCCATTGCAATAACAACAAAAATTAAAACATTTAGGAATAAATTTAACCATGGAGATGAAAAATCCTTATACTGAAAACAATAAAACATTGATTAAAGAGGAGGGGGTTCAAGATGGATTATTAGATGCATCTGGTATTCACCTCTTCCATGGAGAGGAACTGAAATAGTGAGTAGATAATTACACTTTGAATAGATTATCTAAATGAGACACTGAAAAAGAGAGAGAGTGAGCTCATGCTGGGTCCCACAAACCCCCAAGTCCTAAGCAGTTGCAGCATGGCACATTTTGAGAGCCCGGCTTATATCAGACTGTGTCTTGCCCTGGGGCTCAACAGTTTCTGCATCTCTACATCCTTGGTGCCTCACGGACATTCAACAGAGAAGTGATGGGAGGCACTGAAAGCAAGAAGGGAGAAGGAAGTGAAGCAGGCTGTTCAACTAGGATTGGCTAGGAGTCTGGAGAGGCTACCTAATGTGGGTAAAGGGTAAATGAGTGACCCCTAGTGGTCCACTTTCCTGCCATGGACACCTACAATTCTAACCATGGGAGAGCCCCTTCATATAGGGAGCTTCCTGAGGACTGTGAGGCATCACTCCAGAGAAAGAGCTCATGCTCGGTCCCACAAACCCCCAAGTCCTAAGAAGCTACAGCATGGTGCATTTTGGGAACCTTTTACCAGACTGTGTCCTTCCCTAGGGCTCAACAGTCTCAGCATCTCTACATCCTTGGAGTCCCACTGACATTCCACTGCCCACAACTGCCATCACTAGGGGTTGCTGCAGGGCAAGGTACAAGTGAAGTATGCGCTCTTGCTCCCCCTGCTACCTGTCTATGGCTGCTCCCACTGAAAGCAACCCCACCCCCTTTATTGCAGAACTGCAATGCAGCCACAGCTGCCCCCACCTGACCATTCTGTCAGTGGCCTGGGATCACCTTGCCACTGCTTGTAACAGCTAGCACCTGCAGGCAACACTGGGGGTCCTGAGGACAGGTCTGCCTGACCCAGCTCTATACTTCCAGTACCCAAGCATGACATCTGGGGGCCTGGGGATTGCCCAACCCAGTTCACCACCATTGGCACCTCAACATTCCTCCCAGGTTATGAGGTTGGGCCCACTCAACCTGCCTCTGCCACCATAGCTGGCACCCAGCTGTATGTGCCACTTGCAGGTCTGAGGTCTGGCCTGCACAGCCCTTCATAACCAACACTAATGTGAACTGCTTGATTCCCAGAGAGTTTTCCCACCACTGGTCCTTCCATTGCCGATGCCATTACCACCACCCAGGAACTGGGGAACCCACCTATCTGCCCAGCCCACTGCTGCTATTCCAGGCACCCAAGCAGGCCACTTGTAGGCCCATGAGTTGACTGGCCTGTACATGCTAACACCAGTGTCAGCATACATCACTCTGGGGCTCAAGGCAAGCAAACTCAGCCCACTACTGCCACCCCTGGGGCTTGAAGACTAGCCTACCTGGTATCCTTGTCCGAGCAAAACTTCACCACAAGCCTCCACTAACAACCACATCCTAAACCACTGAGGAAATCACAGACACCACTGATGCTGTTTACAGCCAAAGAAATCATACAGCAACAACACTACTATGTGCATCCAGAATGAAAACCAAAGTGCCTTACCCAACCAACTTCATAGATACATCTTCATGAAAAGTCCTCCCCTGTGAAAGCAAATTAAAACAATTAGAAACAACCATTACATCAGATGAGGAGATATCAATGTAATGACACAGGAAGCATAAAAAAGCAAGAAAATAAAACATCTCCAAAGGAACACAATAATTCTCCAGCAATATATCCCAATCAAAAGGAAATTTATGAAATTAAGGACAATGAATTCAAAATTTTGATATTAAAGAAGCACAATGAGATACAAGCAAATACTGAAAATCAATACAGAATAATCAGAAAAACAAACCAGGATATGAATGAGACATTTACCAAAGAGTTAGATATCATAAAAAAGAACTAAACAGATATTCAGGAAATGAAGAATGAGTTGAATAAAATATGAAATTCAAAAGCTTCAATAATAGGCTAGATCAAAGAGAAGAAAGATTTCAGAACTTAAAGACAGGTCTTTTGAAATAACCCAGTCAGGCAAAAATAAAAAGAATCAAAAAGACTGAGCAAAGCCTATCTGACATATGGGACAGCATAAAGCAACCAAATATTCGAATTCTTGGTGTCCCAGAAAGTTTGGTGAAAACTGAAGGGTTAGGAAACCTACTTAACAAAATAATAGATGAAAATTTTCCAAGTTTAGCAAAAGATTTAAATGTACAGATACAGGAGGTTCAAAGATCCCCAAATAGATAAGATTCAAAAAGTCTTCTCCATGGCAGATTATAGTCAAACTGTTAAAAGTCAAAGAAAAAGAAAATTCTAAAAATAGCAAGAGAACAGTGTCTAGTATCATAAAAGAACCTGATCAGACTAACAGCAGACATCTCTGCAGAAACTTTACAGGCCAGGAAAGAATGGGATGATATATCCAAGGTGCAGAAGAAAAAAACCTGCTGCCAAGGACATCATACCCACAAAGCTATCCTTCCTAAATGAAGTAGAAATAAAAGTCTTTCCCAGACAAGCAAAAGCTCAGGGAATTCATCCCCACTAGATCAGCTATATGAGAAATACTTAAGGGAATTCTATACCTAGAAGGGAAAGAACAATAACTACCATCATGAAAATACATGACAAGATTTAAAAAAAAACAACACAGGTAGAGCAAATACAGAAAAAGACTCAAATATTACTAATACAGAATACTACCAAACTGCAATGATGAGCAGTAAGACAGAAAGAAAGAAGCAAGGATATGTAAAACAACCATAAATAAACAAATAAAACGACAGGAATAACAGCCCTCACATATCAATAATAACTTTGAATGTAAATGGATTAAATTCTCCACTTGAAAGATACAGACTGGTTGAATGGATTAGAAACAAAACAAAACAAAAAAAGAAAACGTGAACCAACTATATACTGCTTACAAGAAACTCAGTTGTAAAGATACACATGTCTTGAAAGCAAAAGGTGGAAAAAATATTCTATGCAATTAGAAACTCAAAACAAGCAGGAATATGGGAACACTTGATATATTATATAAAGCAAATATTATTAGATCTAAAGGGAGTGATAGACTCCAACACAACAATGGCTGGGGACATTAACACCCCATTCTCAGCATCAGAGAGACATCTAGACAAAAAAATTAACAAAGAAACATTGGATTTAAACTGTACATTAGACTAAATGTACCTAACAGACATTTACAGAACATTTTGTTGAACAGCTGCAGAATCCACATCTCTCATCAGCACATGGAATATTCTTCAGGATAGACCAGATGTTTGGACACAAAGTAAGTGTGAACAAATTTTTAAAAATTGAAATCCTGCTTAGTATCTTTTCAGAACAAAATGGACTAAAACTAGAAATCAATAAAAAGAGGAACTTTGTACAAATACATAGAAATTAAACAACATGCTCCCAAATACCACTGAATCAAGGAAGAAATCAAAGAGGAAATAAAAAAATGTGTTGAAATAAATGAGGCTGGGCATAGTGGCTCATGCCTGTAACCCCAGCACTTTGGGGGGCCGAGGCAGGTGGATCACTTGAGGTCAGGAGTTTGAGACCAGCCTGTCCAACGTGGCGAAACCCCGTCACAACCCAAATTACAAAAATTAGCCAGGTGTGGTGTTAGGTGCCTGTAATCTCAGCTACTTGAAAGGCTGAGGCAGGAGAATCACTTGAACTGGGGAGGTGGAGGTTGCAGTGAGCTGAGATCACACCACTGTACTCCAGCCTGGGTGACAGAGTAAGACTCCATCTCAAATAAACAAAACCAAAACCAAACCAAAACAAAATAAACAAATGAAAAGTGACATATAATATACCAAAACCTATGGAATACAGCAAAAGCAGTGCTAACAGTGAAGTTTCTAGCAATAAATGTCTACCTCAAAAATGTAGAAAAGTTTCAAGTGCACACTCTAATAATGAACTTCAAAAAACTAAAAAAGCAAGAACAAACCATGCCCCAAATTGGTAGAAGAAAAGACATAATAAATATCAAGCTGAAATAAATGAAATAGAGACTTAAAAAACAATACAAAGGATCAACAAAATGAAAAGTTGGTTCTTTGAGAAGATAAATGAAATTGATAAACCGCTAGCTCTGCTAACCAAGAAAAAAGAGAGAAGACTCTCTTCTGATTTTATACAACCAAATCACAATCGAAAAAGGAGACATTACAACTGATACTATAGAAATACAAAATATCACCAGAGACTGTTATGAACAACTGCACAGTAACAAACTAGAAAACCTAGAAGAAATGGATAAATTCTTGGACTCATACAACGTCCCGAGAATGAGACAGAAATAAATAGAAAGCCTGAACAGAACAATAATGAATAATGAGATTGAATCAGTAATAAAAAGTCTCCCAATAAAGAGAAGTTCAGAACCAGATGGCTTCACTGCTGAATTCTACCAAACTTTCAAAGAAGAACTAATACTAAATTGTCTTCAAACAATTACAAGAAATTGAAGAAGGGGGAATTCCTTTTAACTCATTCTGAGATTAACATTACCCTGATACAAAAACCAGACAAGGACTACAAACTACAGGACAATATCCCTGATGAACACAGATGCAAAGATTCTTAAAAAAATTCTAGCAAAATGAATTCAACAACACATCTCTCTCTCTCTCACACACACACACACACACACACACACACGATAGTGTGATCAAGTGGGATTTATCTCAAGGGTGCAACAATGGTTTAATGTATACAAATCAATAAATGTGATACATCAAATCAACAAAATGAAGGACAAAAATAGCGGCAATGAACATATGCATGCATGTATGTTTGTAATACAATGATTTGTATTCCTTTGGGTATAGACTCAGTAATGGGATTGCAAGGTCAAATGGTATTTCCGGTTCTAGATCTGTGAGGAATTGTCACACCATCTTCCACAATGGTTGAACTAATTTACTTTCCTGCCAACAGTGTAAAAGTGTTCCTATTTCTCCACAACCTCACCAGCATCTGCTGTTTCTGGAGTTTTTAATGATTCCCATTGTGATTGGGGTGAGATGATATCTCATTGTGGTTTGATTTGCATTTCTCTAATGATCAGTGTTGTTGAGCTCTTTTTCACATGTTTGTTGGCCACATGAATGTCTTCTTTTGAGAAGTGTCTGTTCATGTTCTTTGCCCACTTTTTAATAATTTTTTTTTGTAAATTCTAAGTTCCTTGTAGATTCTGGATATTAGACCTTTGTCAGATAGATAGATTGCAAAAATTTTCTCCCACTTTGTAGGTTGCCTGTTCACTCCGATGATAGTTTCTTTTGCTCCACAGAAACTCTTTAGTTTAATTAGACCCCATTCGTCAATCTTTGCTTTGGTTGCAATTGCTTTTGGCAATTTCATCATGAAATCTTTGCCCATGCCTATGTCCCGAATGGTATTGCCTGGATTTTCTTTTAGGGTTTTTATAGTTTTGGGCTTTACATTTAAGTCTTTAATCTATCTTGAGTTAATTTTTGTATAAGTTGTAAGGAAGGGGTCCAGTTTCAATTTTCTACATATGGCTAGCTAGTTCTCCAAGCACCATTTATTAAATAGGGAATTCTTTCCCCATTTATCGTTTTTGTCAGGTTTGTCAAAGATCAGATGGTTATAGATGTGGAGTCTTATTTCTGAGTTCTCTATTCTGTTCCATTGGTTTATGTGTCTGTTATTGTATCTGTGTCATGGTGTTTTGGTTATTGTAGCCTATAGTTTGAAGTTTGGTAGTGTGATGCCTTCAGCTTTGTTCTTTTTGCTTAGGATTGTCTTGGCTACATGAGGCCTTTTTTGGTTCCATATGAATTTTAAAATAGTTTCTTCTAATTCAGGGAAGAACGTCAATGGTAGTTTAATAGAATCTATAAATTACTTTGGGCAGTATGGCTATTTTCACAATATTGAGTCTTCCTATCCATGATAATCGAACATTTTTCCATTTGTTTGTGTCCTCTCTGATTTTCTTGAGCAGCGGTTTGTAGTTCTTCTTGAAGAGGCCCTTCACTTCCCTTGTTAGCTATATTCCTAGGTATCTTATCCTTTTTGCAGCAATTGTGATTGGGAGTTTATTCATGATTTGGCTCTCTGCTTGTCTGTTGTTGGTGTATAGGAATGCTTGTGAGTTTTGCACATTGATTTTGTATCCGGAGACGTTGCTGAAGTTGCTTATCAGCTTAAGCTTTTGGGCAGAGACAATAAGGTTTTCTAGATACAGGATCATGTCATCTGCAAACAAAGATAATTTGACTTCCTCCTTCCTATTTGTATACCCTTTATTTCTTTCTCTTTCCTGATTGCCCTGGATAGAACTTCCAATACTATGTTGAATAGGAGTGGTGAGAGAGGGCATCCTTGTCTTGTGCTGGTTTTCAAGGGGAATGCTTCCAGCTTCTGCCCATTCAGTATGATGTTAGTTGTGGGTTTGTCATAAATGGCTCTTATTATTTTGAGTTATGTTTCTTCAATACCTAGTATTGAGAGTTTTTAACATGAAGGGATGTTAAATTTTACCAAAGTCCTTTTCTGCATCTCTTGAGATAATCATGTGGTTTTTGTCTCTAGATCTGTTTATGTGATGAATTACATTTATTGATTTGCATATGTTGAACCAGCCTTGCATCCCAGGGATGAAGCAAACTTGACTGTGGTGTATACGTTTTTTGATGTGCTGCTGTATTCAGTTTGCCAGTATTTTATTGAAACTTTTTGCATCAATATTCATCAGGGATATTGGCATGAAGTTTTTCTTTTTTGGTTCTATTATCTGCCAGGTTTTGGTATTAGGAAGATTCTGGCCTCAGAATGAGTTAGGGAGGAGGCCCACTTTTTTAATTGTTTGGAATAATTTCAGAAGAAAGGGTATCAGCTCCTCTTTGTATCTCTGGTAGAATTCAGCTGTAAATCCATCTGATCCTGGGCTTTTGTTGGTTGGTAGGCTATTTACTACAGCGTCAATTTCAGACCTTGTTTTTGGTCTATTCAGGGATTCAACATTTTCCTGGTTCAGTCTTGGGAAGGTTTATGTGCATCCAAGAATTTATCCATTTCTTCTAGATTTTCTGGTTTATTTGCATAGTGGTGTTTATAGTATTCTCTGATGGTTGTTCATATTTCTTTGAGGTCAGTGGTGGTATCTCCTTTATCATTTCTTATTGTGTCTATTTGATTCTTGTCCCTCTTCCTCTTCTTTCTCCTCTTCCTGTTTCTCCTCCTCCTCCTCTTCCTCCCTCCTCTTCCTTTTTTATGGCTGCATAGTATTCTATGGTATATACATGCCACATTTCCTTTATCCAGTGTATCACTGATGGGCATTTGGGTTGGTTCCAAGTCTTTGCTATCGTGAACAGTGTTGCAATAAACATACGTGTGCATGTGTCTTTATAGTAGAATGATTTATAATCCTTTGGGTATATACCCAGTAATGGAATTGCTGGGTCAAATGGTGTTTCTGATTCTAGATCCTTGAGGAATCACCACACTGTCTTCCACATGGCAGAACTAATTTACATTTCCACCAACAGTGTAAAAGCATTCCTATTTCTCCACATCCTCTCCAGCATCTCTTGTTTCCTGACTTTTTAATGATCACCATTCTAACTGGCATGAGATGGTATCTCATTGTAGTTTTGATTTTCATTTCTCTAATGTCCAGTGATGATGAGCTTTTCTTTTGTATGTCTGTTGGCTGCATAAATGTCTTCTTTTGAGAAATGTCTGTTCACATCCTTTGTCCACTTTTTGATGGAATTGTTTGTTTTTTTCTTGTAAATTAGTTTAAGTTCTTTGTAGATTGTGGATATTATCCCTTTGTCAGATGGATAGATTGCAAAAATTTTCTCCCATTCTGTAGGTTGCCTGTTCATTCCGATGATAGTTTCTCTTGCTGCGCAGAAACTCTTTAGTTGGATTAGATCCCATTTGTCAATTTTGGCTTTTGTTGCCATTGCTTTTGGTGTTTTGGTTATGAACTTTTTCCCATGCCTATGTCCTGAAGGGTATTGCCTAGGTTTTCTTCTAGGGTTTTTATTGCTTTAGGTCTTACATTTAAGTCTTTAATCCATCTGGTGTTAATTTTTGTATAAGGTGTAAGGAAGGGGTTCAGGTTCAGTTTTCTGCATATGGCTTAGTTTTCCCAATGCTGTTTATTAAATAGGGAATCCTTTCCCCATTGCTTGTTTCTGTCAGGTTTGTCATAGATCAGATGGTTGTAGATGTGTGGTGTTATTTCTGAGGCCTCTGTTCTGTTCCATTTGTCTATGTATCTGTTTTGGTACCAGTACCATGCTGCTTTGGTTACTGTAGCCTTGTAGTATAGTTTGAAGTCAGGTAGCATGAAGCCTCCAGATTTGTTCCTCTTGCCCAGGATTGTCTTGCCTATATGGGCTCTTTTTTGGTTCCATATGAACTTTAAAGTAGTTTTTTCCAGTTCTATGAAGAAAGTTAATGGTAGCTTGATGGGGATAGGACTGAATCTATAAATTACTTTGGGCAGTATGGCCATTTTCACAATATTGATGCTTTCTATCCATGAGCATGGGATGTTGTTCCATTTGTTTGTGTCCTTTCTTATTTCCTTGAGCAGTGATTTGCAGATCTCCTTGAAGATGTCCTTCACGTCCCTTGTAAGTCGTATTCCTAGGTATTTCATTCTCTTTGTAGCAATTGCGAATGGGAGTTCACTCATGATTTGGCTCTGTGTTTGTCTATTATTGGTGTATAGGAATGTTTGTGATTTTTGCACACTGATTTTGTATCCTGAAACTTTGGTGAAGTTACTTATCAGCTTAAGGAGATTTGGGGCTGAAACAATGGGGTTTTCTAAATATACAATCATGTCATCTGCAAACAGAGACAATTTGACTTCCTTTCTTCCTATCCGAATACGCTTTATTTCTTTCTCTTGCCTGATTGCCCTGGTCAGAACTTCCAATACTATGTTGAATAGGAGTGGTGAGAGAGGGCATCCTTGTCTTGTGCTGGTTTTCAAAAGGAATGTTTCCAGCTTTTGCCCATTCAGTATGATATTGGCTGTGAGTTTGTCATAAATGGCTATTATTTTGAGATATGTTCCATCAATATCTAGTTTATTGAGAGTTTTTAGCATGAAGTGCTGTTGAATTTTATTGAAGTCCTTTTCTGCATCCATTTAGATAATCATGTGGTTTTTGTCATTGGTTGTGTTCACGTGAGGGATTACATCTATTGATTTGTGTATGTGGAACCAGTCTTGCATCCCAGGGATGAAGCTGACTTGATCGTGGTGGATAAGCTTTTTCATGTGCTGCTGGATTTGGTTCGCCAGTATTTTATTGAGAATTTTCACATCGACGTTCATCAGGGTTATTGGCCTGAAAGTTTCTTTTTTTAGTTGTGTCTCTGTCAGGTTTTTGTATCAGGATGATGCTGGCCTCACAAAATGAGTTAGGGAGGAGTCCCTCTTTTTCTATTGGTTGAAATAGTTTCAGAAGGAATGGTACCAGCTACTCTTTGTACCTCTGGTAGAATTCAGCTGTGAATCTGTCTGGTCTTGGGCTTGTTTTTGGTTAGTAGGCTATTAATTGCTGCCTCAATTTCAGAACTTGTTATTGGTCTATTCAGGGATTCGACTTCTGCCTGGTTTAGTCTTGGGAGGGTGTATGTGTCCAGGAATTTATCCATTTCTTCTAGATTTTCTAGTTTATTTGCATATAGGTGTTTATAGTATTCTCTGATGGTAGTTTGTATTTCTGTGGCATCAGTGGTAATCTCCCCTTTATTATTTATTACTGTATCTATTTGAGTCTTCTCTATTTTCATCTTTATTAGTCTTGTTAGTGGTCTATCTATTTTGTTAATCTTTTCAAAAAACCAGCTCCTGGATTCATTGATTTTTTGAAGGATTTTTTGTGTTTCTATCTCCTTCAGTTTTGCTCTGATCTTAATTGTTTATTGTCTTCTGCTAGCTTTTGAGTTTGTTTACTGTTGCTTCTCTAGTTCTTTTAATTGTGATGTTAGGGTGTCACTTTTAGATCTTTCCTGCTATCTCCTGTGGGCATTTAGTGCTATAAATTTCCCTGTAAACACTGCTTTTGCTGTGTCCCAGAGATTCTGATACATTGTATCTTTGTTCTCTTTGGTTTCAAATAACTTATTTATTTCTGCCTTAATTTTGTTATTTACCTAGTAGTCATTCCGGAGCAGGTTGTTCAGTTCCCTTGTAGTTGTGCAGTTTTGAGTGATTTTCTAAATCCTGAGTTCCAATTTGATTGCACTGTGGTCTGAGAGACTGTTTGTTATGATTTCCATTCTTTTGCATTTGCTGAGGAGTGCTTTACTTCCAATTATGTGGTCAATTTTAGGTTAAGTGTGATGTGATTCTGAGAAGAATGTGTCTTCTGTTGATTTGGGGTGGAGAGTTCTGTAGATGTCTATTAGGTCCACTTGGTCCAGAGCTGAGTTAAAGTCCTGAATATCCTTGTTGATTTTCTGTATTGGTGATCTGTCTAATATTGACAGTGGGGTGTTAAAGTCTCTCACTATTATTGTGTGGGCGTCTAAGTCTCTTTGTAAGTCTCTAAGAACTTGCTTTATGAATCGGAGTGCTCCTGTATTGGGTGCATATATATTTAGGATAGTTAGCTCTTCTTGCTGCATTGATCCCTTTACCATTATGTAATGCCCTTCTTTGTCTCTTTTGATCTGTGTTAGTTTAAAGTCTGTTTTATTAGAGTCCAGGATTGCAACCCCTGCTTTTTTTTTTTGCTTACCACTTGTTTTGTAAATATTCCTCCATCCCTTTATTTTGAACCTATGTGTGTCTTTGCATGTGAGATGGGTCTCGTGAATACAGGAAACTGATGGGTCTTGACTCTATCCAGTTTGCCAGTGTGTGTCTTTTAATTGGGGCATTTAGGTCATTTACATTTAAGGTTAATATTGTTATGTGTGAATTTGATCCTATCATTATGATGCTAGCTGGTTATTCTGCCCATTAGTTGGTGCAGTTTCTTCATAGTGTCAATAGTCTTTACAAATTTTGTATGTTTTTGCAGTGGCTGGTCCCAGTTTTTCCTTTCCATATTTAGTGCTTCCATCAGGAGCTCTTGTAAGGCAGGCCTGGTGGTGACCAAATTGCTCAGCATTTGCTTGTATGTAAAGGATTTTATTTTTCCTTCACTTATGAAGCTTAGTTTGACTGGATATAAAATTCTGTGTTGAAAATTCTTTTCTTTAAGAATGTTAAATGTTGACCCCCACTCTCTTTGGGCCTGTAGTGTTTCTGCAGAGATATCTGCTGTTAGTTGGTTGGGCTTCTTTTTGTGGGTAACCTGACCTTTCTTTCTGGCTGCCCTTAACATTTTTTCCCTTCCTTTCAACCTTGGTGAATCTGATGATTATGAGTCCTGAGGTTACTCTTCTCGAGGAGTATCTGTGTGGTATTCTCTGTATTTCCTGAATTTGAATGTTGTCCTGTCTTTCTAGGTTGGGGATGTTCTCCTGGATGATATCCTGAAGAGTGTTTTCCAACTTGGTTCCATTCTCCTCATCACTTTCAGGTACACCAATCAAACGTAGACTTGGTGTTTTCACCGAGTCCCATATTTCTTGGAGGCTTTGTTCATTCCTTTTTATTCTTTTTTCTCGAACCTTGCCTTCTCTCTTTATTGCATTAAGTTACTCTTCAATCCCTGATATCCTTTCTTCTGCTTGATCAATTTGGCTATTGAAACTTGTGTATGCTTCATAAAGTTCTTGTGCTAGGTTTTTCAGCTCCATCAGGTCATTCATGTTCTTCTCTAAACTTCTAGTTATTTATGTTCTTCTCTAAACTTCTAGTTAGCAGTTCATCTACCCTTTTTTCAAGGTTCTTAGCTTCCTTGCATTGGGTTAGAACATGCTTCTTTGCTCGGAGGAGTTTTTTGTTACCCACCTTCTGAAGCCTACTTCTGTCAATTCGTCCAACTCATTTTGTTGCCTTGCTGTTGAGGAGTTGTGATCCTTTGGAGGAGAAGAGGCATTCTGGTTTTTAGAATTTCCAGCCTTTTTGTACTTTTTTTCTTATCTTTGTGGATTTATCTACCTTTTGTTTTTGATGCTGGTGACCTTCCAGTGGGGTTTTTGTGTGGACATCTTTGTTGTTGATGTTGATGCTATTCCTTTCTGTTTGTTAGTTTCCTCCTAAGAGTCAGGACCCTCTGCTGCAGGTCTGCTGGAGTTTGCTGGAGGTCCACTCCAGAGCCTGTTTGCCTGGGTATCACCAGCAGAGGCTGCAGACCAGCAAAGATTTCTGCCTGTTCTTTCCTCTGGAAGCTTCATCCCAGAAGGGCCCCTGCCACATGCCAGCCAGAGTTATCCTGTATGAGGTGTTTGTTGATCCCTCCTGGGAGGTGTCTTCCAGTTAGGAGGCATGGAAGTCAGGGGCCCACTTAAGATGGCAACCTATTCCTTAGCAGAGCTCCAGAATGGTGGTGGGAGATCCACTGCTCTCTTCAGAGCTGTCAGGCAGGGATGTTTAAGTCTGCTGAGGGTATGCTCACAGCCCTTCCCCTAGGTGCTCTGTCCCAGGGAGATGGGAGTTTTATCTATAAGGCCCTGACTGGGGCTGCTGCCTTTCTTTCATAGATGTCCTACCCAGAGAGTAGGAATCTAGAGAGGCAGTCTGGCTATAGTGTCTTTGCTGAGCTGCGGTGGGCTCTGCCTAGTTCAAACTCCCTGCAGCTTTGTCTACACTGTGAGGGGAAAACCATCTACTCAAGCCTCAGTAATGGTGGATGCCCCATCCCCCGCCAAGTTTCAGCATCCAGGTCGACTTCAGACTGCTATGTTGGCAGTGACAATTTTAAGCCAGTGGATCTTAGCTTGCTGAGCTCCATGTGGGTGGGATCTATTGAGCTAGACCACTTGGCTCCCTGGCTTCATCCCTCTTTCCAGGGGGAGTGAACAGTTCTGTCTCAGTGGTGTTCCAGGCACTACTGGGATATGGAAAACAAAAACAAAAACAAAAACAAAAAAACCTCCTGCAGTTAGCTCGAGGTCTGCCCAAATGGCCACCCAGTTTTGTGCTTGAAACCCAGGGCCCTGGTGGTGTAGGCACCTGAGGAAATCTCCTGGTCTGCGGGTTGTGAAGACTGTCGAAAATGTAGTATCTGGGCCAGAATGCACTATACCTCATGGCACAGTCCTTCATGGCTTCTCTTGGCTAGGTGAGGGAGTTCCCTGACCCCTTGTGCTTCCTGGGTGAGGCAACATCCCATCCCGCTTCAGCTTGCCCTCCATGGGCTGCTCCCAGTGTCTCAGTTGGAAATGCAGAAAGCACCCGCCTTCTGTGTTGATCTCACTGGGAACTGCATACTGGAGCTGTTCCTATTCAGCCATCTTGCCAGCCACCTCTGAATCATAAGATTTCTTTACATATTTGAGGTATAAGTCTCTCATTGGAAATATGATTTGCAAATATTTTCTCCCATTTCATGGGTTGTCTCTTCACTTTATTGATGATAACTTTTGTAGCACAAGAATTTTAAATTTTGATGTAATCCAATTTATCCATCTGTTTCTTTGTTGCTTGTATTTTTAGTGTCATATGTATGAAACTTTTCTCTTACTCAAGGTTATAAAGGTTTAAGCTGATATTTTCTTTTAAGAGTTTTATAGTTTTCATTTTATAAACTAGTTTTATGAAACTATAATTGTAGTTCTTACAGTGAGGTCTTTGATCCATTTTGTGTGAATTTTTCTACATAGTGTGAGGCAAGGGTTCAGCACCATTTACTACAAAGTCTATTCTTTCTCCATTGAATGGTTTGAATAGTTGAGTTGAATCTGTAGATCAGTTTGGGAAATATTGCCCATGATCATGAGTGTATTCATGGTATCTAATCTATGAAAATTATATGTCTTTCCATTTATTTAGATTGTCTTTAATTTCTTTCAATAATATTTTATACTTTCCAGAACACAAGTTTTTCACTTCCTTTTTTAAATATATTTGTAAATATTTTATTATTTATGATGCTGTAAGAAATGAAATTATTTTCTTTATTTCATTTTGGATTGTTCAGTGCAAGTGTGTGTAGAAATACAATTGATTTTTGTATAATGATTTTGTGTCCTGCAACTTTGCAAAACTTATTAGTTTGACTAGTTTTTGCTAGATTATTTAGGATTTTCTGAATCATGATGACTTAATCATGTCATGTATACGTATATTTTACTTCTTTCTTTCAAATTTTGATGTCTTTCACTTCATTTTCTCCCCTAATTGACTCAGCTTGTGTAATGTTAAATGGAAGTAGTGAGAATAATCACTCTTGTCTTGTTTCTGATCTTAGGGGAAAACATTCAGTTCTTCACCCTTATATACAGGTTGTATATACCTTATCTGAACTACCTGGGACCAGAAGTGTTCTGGATTGGGTGGGATTTTTTTGGATTTTGGTATATTTGCATTGTACTTACCAGTTGAACATCCCAAATAAAAAAATCAAAAATTTGAAATGATCCAGTGAACATTTCCTTTGAGCATGATGTCAGCACTCAAAACGCTTTGGATTTTAGGGCATTTTGGATTTTGGACTTTCAGATTTGGGATGCTCAACATATATTAACTGTGGGTTTTTCATATATGCACTTTATCAAGTTGAGAAAATTCCCTTCCATTCCTAGATTTTTATAAACAATATTTTAGTCTTGCATTGTGTGAAATGTTTTTCCTTTTCTGTTGAGATGATCATGTGAGTTTTGTTCTTTATTGTATTGATATGATGTATTACATTGATTAATTTTTGGTCTTTAAACATTTGTGGACTATTATCCATTATGGTGTCTGCTCAACAGTTATACCTTGGCAAGTGTGAGATAAGTGCTGAGTCCTGGCCATGTTGCTGTCCCTCATTTTTCAAAAAAACATTTAATATTAAGTATGGTATTTCTAATGGAATCTTGTATTAAATGTCACACTGTAAAATTCAAAATTTGCCATTTCTCAGTTTCCTAAACTTAATAGAGCTGTTAGTAAATTGTCTTTACGAGAAATGTATCTCTTCCTGTTTATCTGAAAGTAGGTGAAGATAATTTTGTATTGCTCCAGCCCTTCAGCCACCATTATATCAGAATAGGATGAAATTTTTAAACAACATGAATGTGTATCTATAATACACCTTTCAAAAAGAACACATTCTTACCAAATTACGCTGTTGTTTTTACTGGAGTCTTAGGTTTTATGATTTTAAAAACATCTCTAAGGCTCAAATTCTACCATTCTTAGTTTGAAATCAACCTCTTCTTTTCCTGTATGGTTGGAATGGTTACACAGCTATGGCCCACAAGCCAAATTTTGCCTGTAGACATGTTTTATTTGTCTACAGACTTTTGAAATTTAGGCCAAGCATGTACTCCTAGCTAGACACCATATTCAATCTTCCTATTGTCTTTTATTATGCATTTAAGCATGGCTTTGGAGCTTGTAATGCTTGCAGTAAACATCTTGTTTTTGACATTTTTATTTATCTCAATGGAACCATTATCTCTTGGCTTACCCAAATTTGAAATATTGGAATAATGGAATCATTATTAATAATTTTATAAAGATTTTTAAATATAAAAATCACTTAAATACAAATAGATTCTCATTATGTAAGATTTAGACAATCAAAAGTACAAAATGCTGAAAGTCCCTTTTCACTTCTGTCTATCACTTTTTTCTCATTTACATGTAATCATTGTCATTAAGTTGGGATGTGTTCTTCCAGCTCACTTTGTAGACTTTTACACGCACACGCACAGACAAATACACACACACAGGCTATTTTTTTATATATAAAAAATAGGCTTGACAAATATAGTCCAACTTATTAACAATGGTTACTTCTAGATGGGGAAGAAATAGTAGAGAGGAGGGAAGGGACTTTTCAATCTTTAGCCATTACTACCAATTCTGTATAATCATGACTTACAAACATATTTATATGAAGACTACATCAGCAAGACACAAAACCCAGCAACTATAAATGAGAATATTGATTGATTGACTATGTAAAAATGTTATACTGTATCAGTCAAGGTTCCACCAGATAAGCAGAACTAGCAGGGAGAATAATTATAAATATAAATTCAAATTTAAATACATATATATAGGTATAGATAGATAGATATAGATGCAGATAGATATATATAGATAGAGATATGTGTGTGTACACATACAGACACACACACACACACATATGGACTAGCTTGTGTGATTGTTGGGGCTTACTAAGAAAGTCTGAACTCAGTAGAGAAGGTCTTTAAAAAGGGAATATCATAGTGTAAAACTTCATATTCCTTTGGGAGAAGCCTCAGTCCTACTTTTAAGGCTTTTCAACTGATTTAATCAGGTTTACTCAGATTATTTAAGATAATCTCCCTTATTTAAGGTCACCTGAATAAGGACTTTAATTATATCTGCAAACTACCTTCACAAGAAAACTAAGACTAGATGTTTAATTAAATAATTACATATTGTAGCCTAGCCAAGGTAACACCTCACAAAAGTCATCACATATGCAAACTAAAAATTTACCTATAGCAAAAGACACTGTGAACAGAGATAAGCAACACGCAAGTAAAATATCTATACAATATAGGTAATAGACAAAGGATTAATATTCGGAACTTACTGAGTTCCCCCAAATCATCAAGAAAGACAAGAAACAGTTGATAGAAAAATGGGCAAAGGGTATGCTAGGCAATTTACACACAAAATTTCATAGTCTGATGAAAAAATACAAGAGAATGCTCAAACTCACTACCAATTAGGGAACTGAAATGTAAAACAATAGCTAATTTTTCCTGATTATTTTAGCAAACATTTAAAATTATGGATAATATCAAAAGCAGGCAAAAATGCAGAGTAATGGGAACTCCTGCTAGGAATCTGTCCTTTCTTACTTTCTTTGTTAATCACTAAGTTCATAAGTTTGATTGTTTATAGTTGAGTCTTCCAACTAAATTCCCTGACTCTTTTCTCCCTGAGTTCAGCTTGCATAGTACTAGTAGATACATCTGAATTCTCTCTTTTTCTCTTACATACACACAGACAATGCCTTAACATTATTTGTAACAGCCTCAGCCTGGAAACCACTAACTGTCTAACAACTATAGCCTGGATAAATAACTTGTGATGTATTCATGCAACAGATTATTATAATAAAGAAAGTGACTATAAACTACAAGAATCAGCGTGGATGACTCCTGAAAAATACTGTTGGGTAAAGAAGCAAAACAATGAAGAAAACATCAAGCATGATTGTATCTAAACAAAGATCGAAAATGGCAAAACTAAACTATCTTATTTAGCAATGCATACCTAGGTAGTAAAAACATAAAGAAACACAAAGAAATGGTTATTCCAAATATTTAGGTAGCAATTACCTTATGATTTGGGAATGGTGGATGTGGAAGGAGAAAGTTGTGATTTGGGAGTTAAACTCAGGGGATTTCTGGGGTGCTTTTGATCTTAGACTTCTTGACTTTGATGGCAATGACATGTTAAACAGAACATACATGTTTTATGTTTCACTCTATTTGGTTATAGTTAATAATTTTTTTAATTTAAAAATACCACAAGGGAACTTCCTGAGGTGCTGGTAGTTTTCTATTTCTTGACATGAATGGTGATTGCATAATGTGTGATTAAAAAAAGTAAATTTACTTAAAATTTCCACACTTTTCTCTTTGTTCTATTTGGCTAAAAATTTGTAAAAATAAAGTGGATAAAAAACCTTTATGAATTACTCCCTGCCTACAGAATAAGGATCAGACCCCTAACCTTTCAAAGTCCTCCATATATTGACTACCAGAACCTTTCTAATCCTAACTCCCACTACTGCCTTCTGTGGAAACCAATAATAATAATGATAGCCCAAAACAAATTTAAAAAACCCCCCAAAATCCCAACCTTCAAAACTGCAAACAAAATTAAAAAGTCCACAAAGACACTAATTTTACTAAATTTCCTGTAACAAAAAACTTAACCTTGCTTCTTTTTATTCTTTATTTGAAGGATTTTGAATTGCCTACCACATGTTTTCCTAAGATGAATCAGAGGAGGATGACATGCTTGCTTAGTCTTTGATGATAATGAATATGTGTTTACACGATTGTCAGAAAGAACACATTTCTCCCAAGTTGTTACCTAACTGGTATTGTGTGTTTAGATTAAGAATTTTCTTTCTGATTTAAACCAGCTAAAGCCAGTTTTTTAAAGGACATATATATAAGATGTTAGATACTGGTTTGTGCCCAACAAAACACAGTGAAAACTAAATAACCCGAATCAAGCCCTGAGTCTTCATGTGCAGACTATCAGCTTCACGCTTAGTCATAGTTAACTTCACACCTAAATGCCATTGAAAAGAAGCAGGGCCAAATATTCCTGGAAAATGGGACTCTGAGGTTCACAGACATTTGCTGCAAATACCTGAGCCCCATGCTTTGGGGAGATTTCACTAAGAAGATTGATGTGCAGCTTCCAGGGGAAAGAATGAGGGAGGGGCAGGATGTGGTCTTGGTGAATCAGAAGCGGCCCTCCTTCCCCACCCCTCTTCTGAGTCAGCATGCAGCCACACGGCCCCACATGGTGCAGTTCTGGCTCTCGGATGAGCTGTCACACGGGGTCCTCCCTGCCTGCCTTCACTACAGCACTTGGTGATTTCCAGCACCGTATTTATCGTATAAATAGTTTTGTTCTGTCTATAAATTAGTCAAGCAATCCGTTTTTGAATCTTTCTGATAGTGACACAGTGACGTGAGGTGGTGTTGGGTTTGCTTGTTGTTGAATTTGCTTGCCTCATTTGGTCCTTAAAATGGTAAAGTAACATCACCCGTTTGTAGACAGCCTCGCAAAAATTTGAGCCCCTGGTTTTGGAACCAAGTCAGCTGGGTTCAAATTCCCACGTGCCACCTTCCAGACCTGGCATTTTATAAGTGCATGTATTCCTTTTTGCCTTAGGGCATGAAACATGTGCTCAACACTTCATTGCTGCAGTGGGAACTGAGAGCCATTCTTGCTGGTGGTGCTGGTGGCAGAAGTTACGGCAAGCTCCCACAGAGCAGTGGCTGGCTCCAGTGCCCGTGTCTGGGCTCCAGGGCTGGCAGTGTGGCAGAGTGGGCCACACTCACCAGTGCTGGGCAATAAAAAACCTTTTTTTTTTTTTTAATTATTGTTATTATACTTTATGTCCTAGGGTACATGTGCACAAAGTGCAGATTTGTTACATATGTATACATGTGCCATGTTGGTGTGCTGCACCCATAAACTTGTCATTTACATTGGGTATATCTCCTAATGCTATCCCTCCCCCCTCCCCCCACCCCACAATAGGCCCTGGTGTGTGATGTTCTCCTTCCTGTGTCCAAGTGCTCTCATTGTTCAATTCCCACTTATGAGTGAGAACATGCGGTGTTTGGTTTTCTAAAAACAGCATTTTCACATTGGACCAGCTCCATGACTTCATTTGGGGTATTGTTCATGGCTACAGGGTCCTCACATCGGCTATCCTGGCAAATCTGGGAATTCTGCAATGCCCTTTTAAGCACATTCCCTTTTGCTTAAACCAAACTTGGTCTCTTTTAAATGTAGTAAAAGATATTGACTGATAGAGTGACGTTGTGAAAATTTACTTTCTCATCTATAAAATAGCTTAATAATAGCCATCTCTAAGAGTTATTGGGAGATTTCAATATATTAATGCATGCAAGTACTCAGTGTGGTGTCTGGCACTAAAATATTAGTTATTAATTATTAATAATGTGCTGGGCACAGGAAGAGCATTGGACTCTCTGTAATGAGAGTGTATCTTGTTATTGGGAGGGTCTCTCTGTTTCAGGGTTAGGAATGATAGGATTAAAAATAATTTGGGAATTTTTATGACTCATGACTTTATGGTTGGTTGATTTAGGCAATCATATAGCTTTCGTTTTACTTATTTAATTTGAATTTAATTTATGGACTTGTAAGGGCATAAATATTAGTTTTACAGCTTGATTTTGAGACAAAGCAAGATACTGAACATTAACAACACCACAGAGGCCTACTTTGTGCTCCTGTCCCTGTTGTTACTTCCTCCAAAGGTAACCACAGCACAGATTCCTATTACTATAAATTAATGTTGCCTGTTTTTGAATTTTATTTGAATGAGATTACATAGTATATACTCTTTTTGTTGCTAAATGTTATAGCTTTGAGATTCATTAATGTTTTTATAGATATAGTTTTCTTCATTGCTAAATTGTATTCCATTATACATATATACCACAATTGATCTATTCTATTGTTAACGGGTAACATGGTTTGGCTCTGTGTCCCTACTAAAATTGCATGTCAAATTGTATCCCCAATGTCAGAGGAGGGGCCTGGTGGGAGGTCATTGAATCATGGGGACGGACTTCCCCCTTTCCACTCTTGTGATGAACTTCTCACAAGATCTGGTTGTTTGAAAGTGTGTAGCACCTCCCACTTCACTCCCTCTCTCTCCTCCTGATCATGTGAAGACTGTGCCTGCTTTCCCTTTGCCTTCTACCATGATTATAAGTTTCCTGAGGTCTCCCCAGGAGCAGAAGCCTATATAGCCTGCAGAACTGCAAGCTGATTAAAACTCTTTTCTTTATAAACTACCCAGTCCCAGGTATGTCTTTGTAACAGTGTGAGAATGGACTAATACATGGGCATTTGGATTGCTTCTAGTTTGGTGCTATGGAGAATAATGTGCTAGGAATATTCTCATTCTCATAACTATTGTTTTGTGCACACAGGTATGCATTTCAGTTAAGTTTATACCTGCAGATTGAATGACTGAATCATATGGTGCACATATGTTCAGCTTTACTGGCAACAAAATTTCCAAAGTAGTTTTTACCAATTTATACCCTCAAAGCATCCTTTGAGTTTCTCTTGCTGTATATCCTCATCAATACTTGGTATTGTCAATCTTTTTAATTTTAGCCATTCTGGGGTGTGTGTAGAGATATCCTATTTTGTTTTTAATTTGCATTTTCTGGATAACTAGTAATGTTGAGTACCTATTCATGTTCATTGGCCATTTGGATATCTCTTGTAAAAAGCTGTTCAAGTTTTTTCCCCGTTTAGAAAAATATCGAGCCTGTCTTTTTTATAGATTTACAAGAAGTATTTACATAGTCTAGATATGAGTTATTTGTATGATTTAAATATGTCAAATATCTTCTTCCACTTTGCATCTTGCCTTTTCATTCTCTTAATGGTGTCTTTTGATGAATAGAAGATTTAAATTTTAATAAGTCCAAATGATCAGTAATTTTATTAGGCTAGTACATTTTATTTTAATTAATATACTTTATTTTTAAAGCAATTTTAGTTTTACAGAAAAATTGAGCCAAAGAGCAGAGATTCCCATATACTCCCTGCTCTTCCAGTTTCCCTATTAATTTGTGTCTTGCATTGATGTGATACATTTGTTACAGTTGATGAACTGATATTAATACATTGTTGTTAACATAAAATCCATCTCTTCTTATATATTTATAAATATCCTGTTGGTTCTGTTTGTCTGGAAAGCCCTGATTTATACACCCTGGCAACCACTAATCTTTTTACTGTCTCCATAGTTTTGTCTTTTCCAAAATGACATTTGTTGGAGATATACATATTTAGCCTTTTAGACTGGCATCTTTCACTTGGCAATAAGCATTTAAGGTTCCTCTATATCTGTGTGTGGATCATTTTTTCTTATTGTTCAATAATATTAATATTACATTGTAGGGATGTACCACAGTTTGTTAATCCATTTATCTATTGAAAGACATCTTGGTTGCATTCAATTTTAGGCAATTATTAATAAAGTTCCTGCAAACATTCATGTCAAATTTTTGTGTGAACATAAGTTTTTAACTCATTTGCGCAAATACATAGGAGTATGATTGCTGGATCATAAGGTGAGACAAGGTTTAGCATTGTCATAAAATTCCATTTGTCTTCCAAAGTGGCTGTACCATTTTACAATCCTACCAGCAATGAATAAGAGTTCTGGATGGATATGTGTGTGTGTGTGTGTGTGTGTGTGTGTGTGTGTGTATGTTTGTGTGTGTGTTCTATATATGTATATATGTATATGTGTGTCTGTGTGTGTATACATGTGTGTATGTAAAACTTGATCCCTACTTCACATCAGATATAAAAATCAATTTCAGATGGATTAAAAGGTAAATCAATAAAGGTTCTAGAATATAACATAAGAGAAGATACTGCTTACAATTTCCTTTAAAGCATTAACTTAAAAGAATAAAAAAACAAGTCACAGACTGAGGGGAAATATTTGTAAAACACGTACATGATAAAGATCTTCTATCCAAAATATACAAAGAACTCTTAAAACTCAACAGTAAGAAAACAAACAACCCAATTACAAAGTGGGCAAAAGACCTGAACAAACACCCACCAAAGAAGATATACAGATGGCAAATGGCATATCAACAGATATCCAACATCATATGCCATTAGAGAATTTCAAATTACAACAAGGTAACACCACCCATCTATTAGAATGGTTAAAATCCAAAACACTTTAATACCAAATGCTGATGAGAATGTGGAACAATAAATCCAGCATAATTTATTTAAAAGGTCATCCTTTTCCCACTCCATCATAGTAACAGTGTTGTTGAAAATCAGGTAACTGTATATAAGGACTATTTCTGGACTCAATTCTGTCCTCTTGGTCTGTTTATTTTTCCTGGTGCCAATATCACTCTTTTGGTTACTGTAGCTTTAAAATAAACTTTGATAGCTCTAAGCTAATCTTCTTCACAATTCTCTTGGCTATTCTTGATCCTTTGCATTTCCATATAAAGCTTAGAAACAATTGGCCAATTTCCATACACACAGAGAGATAAACAAAAAACAGGCTGAGAACTTGATTGTAAATGTTTTGAATCTATAGATCAGTGTTATCAAAACTTTCGGTCTTGCGACCCCTTTACAATCTTAAAAAGTATTGAGAACTCTGAAGAGCTTTTTTTTATGTGAGTTATATCTATTAATTGTTACCACAATGATATGGAAAACTGAGAAAATTTAAACATACTTATTAAGTCATTTAAAAATAACAATAAACCCATTACATGTTAAAATAAGTGAAAACATAAATAAAGTGAAAACAGCTATGTTTTCTAAAAGAAAAAAAAATTAAGTGAGAAAAAGAACCTTGCTTTATGTTTCTGCAAATTTTGTTTTTGTTTTTTTTTTTTTTAGATGGAGTTTTTCTCTTGTTGCCCAGGCTGCAGTGCAGTGGCACAATCTCGGCTCACTGCAACCTCCACTTCCCAGGTTCAAGCAATTCTCCTGCCTCAGCCTCCCAAGTAGCTGGGATTACAGGCATGTGCCACCATGCCTGGCTTGTTTTTACAAATTGTTTTAAATGCCCAGCTTAATGGAAAACAGTGGGATTCTTTTATTGCTTCTGTCTTTAATCCATTGTGACATGTTGTTTTGATTGCAGTACATAAAGAAAATCTGGGCTCAGGTATATGTAATTAAAAAGGAAAATGTTTTAGTAGTCTTTTTCAGAAAATGGTGAATCTTCTTCTTTGATACTACAATGAAACAGAAAAAGTGGTATTTTCTCAAATTTTAAATGTAATGTTTGATACTTTAAAAATGGGTTTTAATTCCCTGGTGATTTTTTTTTTAATCTTCTCATTAATGTTTTTTCAAAATATCACAGTTATTTTAAAGCCAGTGTCTTATAACTCCAATGTTTGTATCACCTACGGTTCTGTTTTTAATTGTCTATTTTTTCTCTTTATTTTTGTTTGTTTGGCCCCAATTCCTAGTATACTTAGTAATTTTTTACTGATTACAAGAAATTTATTGAGAAAATTATAGAGTCTCTGAATGATGTAAGCTTTTCCAGAGAAGATTTAGTTTTTTCTCCTGGAGGGCAGGTAGGGTACATGCAGAACACTTTAATCTGGTTAAGGCTTTTCTATTTTTGAATTATTCTTACTCCTAGGGTATATCCCTTTCAGGGCCCTAATTGAAAGCCTGAAGTGTTTGCTAGTGCCTCTTTTACTTGGTGGTTCCTGAATTCCAATTTTTGTTTCCTTGGTACCATGAGATTGCCTAAATATCTGCTTAGCTTTTTAGCTTCTTAGCAGCTGCTTTCTGTCTAGTTTCTGCCATCTTGCCCCATATGTGCTCATCTTAGAAATCAGGAAATGCTTCATACGAAAATTTGCATGCAGAATGTTGGGCTTACTTCTCTCTGTAACTCACTTTTCTCCTGGAGCTGGAATCTTATATTCTGGGCTTTCATTTCTCTTCTATGTGCAGAAAATATATTAAAAGTAAGAATAAAGTTTATTATAGAAATCAAATATGTCTTAATATTAGGAAATGTATGAATATGGTTCATCAAAATGTTTTAAAAATCAACAATCCTTTTTAATTATAAATGTTTTTCTTAGTAAACTGTAGCTTGATGACTGCTTTATCAACAGGACTTTAAAAAATCTAGTTATCTATCCAAGGGATTGACAAATGTGGCACATGGGTCAGTCACTTGTTTTTGTAAATAAAGTTTTATTGGAACACTGACATGCCAATTTATTTATGACATCTATGGCTACATCCATGCTACAATGGCAGAGCTGAGTAGTTGTAACAGAGGTTGGGTCATAGTCTAAATCCTAAAATATTTACTCTTTGGCCCTTTAAGCAGATGTTTGCCAATCCTTTATCTATCTTAGGCAGTTTTCTCATCTGTAAACTGGGGATAACGTCACCTTACTTCACCGGGTAATAAAATAATTTTATATCATTATATATATTTGTGTATACAGTTGACTCTTGAGCAACACAAGCTTGAACTGCACAGGTTCACTTGCTATGCAGATTTTTCTCAATATATTTTGGAAAATGCTTTGGAGATTTGCGATAATTTGAGAAAACAGATGAACTGCGTGAATTAAGAAAAAGTTAGATATGTTATGAATGCACATAATATGTGTAGACATTAATCCATTTTACCATTTACTATCAAAATATGCACAACTGTGTCATAAAAATTTAAATTTTATCAAGATTTACATACACACTTATAGACCAAAAATGGTGCCATTTGTGGTGGAGAGAAGTGTAAACAAATGTAAAGATGCAATTTTAAGCAATAACTGCATAAAACTAATTGTAGTACATATTATAGTACCATAATAATTTGTTTGTTTGTTTGTTTGTTTTTTGAGACGGAGTCTCGCTCTGTCGCCCAGGCTGGAGTGCAGCGGCGCGATCACGGCTCGCTGCAAGCTCCGCCTCCCGGGTTTACGCCATTCTCCTGCCTCAGCCTCCCGAGTAGCTGGGATTACAGGCGCCCACCACCATGCCCGGCTAATTTTTTGTATTTTTAGTGGAGACAGGGTTTCGCCGTGTTAGCCAGGATGGTCTGGATCTCCTCACCTCGTGATCCGCCCGCCTCCGCCTCCCAAAGTGCTGGGATTACAGGCATGAGCCACCGCGCCCAGCCTAACATAATAATTTTATAGCCACCTCCCATTGCTATTGTAGTGAGCTCAAGCGTTTTATCTGCCTAAAATGCTATGTAATGCTAATCATCTCCGTGTGAGCAGTTTGTCTCTCCAGTAAATTGTGTATAGCAGTAAAAAGTGGTCTCTTGTGATTGTTGCGTATTTTCCATTATGCTTAGTGCCATACTGTAAATCTTGAATAACATTATGGGACCCATACGAAGTGCCACTAGTGATGCTGGAAGTGCTCCCAAGAAGCATAGAATCGTCATGATATTACAAGAAAAAGTTGACTTTCAGACAGATGATTCATCCAATAAACAGACCATGTAAATGTATGATATTGATAAATACAATATAGTATTGTAAATGTATTTTCTCTTCCTTATTATTTTCTTAATAACATTTTCTTTTTTCTAGCTTATTTTATTATAATAATACAGTATATAATATACATAGCATACAAATATGTGTTAATCTACTGTTAGCCTACTACAGTAGGGTATTAATAGTTAAGTTTTTGGAGAATCAAAACATACATGTGTGAGGGGTTGGCACTCCGACCCCTGCATTGTTCAAGGGCCAACTGTATATCTGGATGGGTGTGTATACAACTGTATATCTGTATATTTTTATGTGTGTGTACACATACACATAATATTTTCACTCAACATTAACCTCGAGAGAGTCAAATAGAGGGGACAAGTGATGGTTCTTAACATTTCATTCTGTTCTATTCAAAAGTTTTACAGGTAGTCTGGGTTGATGAAAGGTATAATTATAGTTAGGAGAAATTAGAAAGTAACCTAATAATCTCATAAACACAAGGACCACAATTGGGCTCCTTTGACAGTAGAAACATACCACAATACACAGAGACATATTTTTCCTTAGCTTGGATCAAGAAAAAAGAAATCTCTAGACCAAAAGAATTAGAGGAAATGTTGATCAATTACTTGGCTCAGTTTGTTGCTTTAGATGGGTGTGTTTATAAATTACCTAGGCCATAGCTTAACTTTCAAAGATCTTCTGAGACATTTTTTTTCTGTCTTATTCCAACATTTTTTTTTTCTTTTTTGGCATCAATAAATTATTCTTAATGTCTCATCAAAATATCCTAGAATTACATTTATCTTATTTTGTTCTTCTTTTTCACTCTTTTGAGTACACGGAGAACAAATTATCAGTGACTTCAGTTACTAAAATCCTTCAGTTACTTGATGAAAACCATCAAGCCTCACTTGAGTCAGCTGTAGAATGAGCACTTTTAATATTTTTTTCACAAGACCTGCTCTGTTCTTTTAGCTTTTTAATCAATGACAATGGGGAGGTTATCCATGGAGAGCATTAAATGAAAATCCAAATGTTGCAGCAAATATTTAAATTGATTAGAAGGAGCGTAGGACATGAAGGGAACTAATATATGTTGGGTGTCTATATGAGAAGTTATACTAGCCATTTAACTACATTAAGGCACTAATTCAAGTAATATGCTATCAATTCTATAAACTAGGTGATATCATTGATATTTTATAGTTGAAGCTAGGAGACATTGACTAAGATATATACAATTAGTTGCAAAAATTTCTGAGGAATGTGTAAGTAGGTAATTTGTAAGTAGTTGTAAGTAGTTAATGCCACTTGCAAGTTGTAGTTAACTCTTTTGTAATCAATCTGATGGTACAGTCATTTATATTATTTCTCCAAGAATATAACACAGGCAGAGTAGCTGAGAGCTTAAGAGTTTAGGCTTTGATCTGGATTCAAAGTGCTCTACCACTTTTTATCTATATAATGGGAAATGGATTTAATATTCCCAAGCTACAGTTTTCTCTTAAGATAATAATAAGAATACTTTATAGGATTGTTGTGAGGATTATATGAGATAACACATAAAAATCTTAGCATATTTCCATGTAAGGGCACAATACATAGTGGTTTTTATTAATATTATTGCAGGTGAGTGGTAGAGCCAAGATTTTTCGGACTTATTTATCTTAGTATCTTCAGGGCTTAGAGTAGTATATAGTCTTCAGAAGAGAGAGTTGTCACACAGCACAGAGAGAGTGAGTTAACAAAGAATATTTAGGAATAGTTAAGCAAGTAAGGGTCTTCTTAGGCCTAGAGCATGGCAATATTGACAACACATGTACCTAAAAGTATGAAAGGAAAATATCAGAGTTTGATATTTTTGGTGGTTTGCTCCAAAAATACCAACAAATAAATTGCGATGCAGTGAGAGATTATTTTTTAATCTGATGACAGTGCATGACTTCAATTGGGTCAGAGAAAACTAGATGCTCAGATTGGAGGCTGAGCCTTGGATGAGAGGGGATGAAGGCCTGCTCCAGGGTGGCAAAAGGAACAAAAGAAAGGCATAGATTTCAGAGACATCATGAAAGAAGATGCAGGCTCAATAAAGTATCTTGAGTACCTACCATGGGTTAGGTGTCATGCTAGGAGCCTGTGTGGTTTTCTCATTGATTTGGAGGTGACAAACTGAGGCTCTGAGAGACTAAGTGATTTGCTTAGTGTCACAGAACTAATAACAGATTTAACGTGGGGTTCTCATTCCAAGGCCAGCTTTGATTTTTAAATATACGTCAACTACCTCTCTTGGAGTCAATGACAAATTGGACATGGAAGAAAGATGAGGAGGGAAGCAAGATAATTGAGAACATAATAATACCATGAGAAGTCAAGAAGTGAATATGCACTAGCATGCATATATATACATGCGTGCGCACACACACACACACACACACACACTGTCCCATCCTCCCTGTTATGGTCTGAATGTTGGCATCTCCCTTAAGTTCATACATTGGAACCTAGCACCAGTGTGATAGTATTAAGAAGTGGGAGTCTTTTGTGAATAAAGTTATGAGGGCTCTGTCTTCATGAATGGGATTAGTACCTCTTATAAAAGAGGTTGAAGGGAGCTGCCTTGGCCCTACTGCCATGTGAAGATGAAGCAACAAGGTGTCATCTGTAAAGCAAAGATTCCTCACCGGACACTGAATCTGCTGGTGCCTTGATCTTGGACTTCCCAACCTCTGGGACTGTGAGAAATAAATGCCTATTATTTGTAAGTCTTAAGTCAGTGTCCAATATGAGCATCCAGTTTTCTCTGACCCTATTGAAATTTTGCACTGTCATCATATTAAAAAAAATCTCTCACTGCATTGCAATTTATTTATTGATATTTTTGAGCACCCAGTCTAAGGTATTTTTTACAACAGTCTGAATGGACTAAGACGCTCCCAAATATATAACAACACACAAAGATTCTCTAGTTAATATCCATAATCACACAGAATCCACAAATCTCTTATCTGACAGCAATGTTTTGAAATAAACTTGCGTAGTATGCCTCCCAAAAAGAACCAAATACAAATAGATATAGTAAAGGTATATGGCCAATTTTTATGGAACAGTGACCAAATCATAGCACTGTGGTTACATGCATTATGTCATTTAATCACAATAACCCTGTGAGAGTCTTATGAGGTAGGTATTCTCATTGAACCCATTTTACAAACAAGGAAACAGATGCACAGAAAGATTGCCCAACATAAACTGTGATATAGAGCTGGCATTGTCTTTTAGCTAGAAATTGGAAATTGGAAGCATAAGTATATTCCATGCTTTGTTTTGCCGAATTCCTATTTTTAGGATATTTAGGTGCTACATGAGGGTATGTAAGCAACTCAGATAAACAAACATCATCTTTCTGCATTGAGGAGCCAGTGACAAAATGACAATGTATTATGACCTTTGTGTATATGTGAATAGCATATCTTAGAACTTTGCCCATAGCAAACATAGTAGAATAAATGCATCAATATCTCTGTAATAAATGGGAGATGTTGCTTCTAGCTAGTGTTCTCTGTTTCTATCTCATAGGTACAGTATACATTTTTTAGTTGTTGACCTCTTTTTCTCTGTTATTTATTTTATCTTTCTTCCTGCAGACTTACCCTTTTAGAATATGGCCATCAATTTTTACTACCAGTCCCAAAACAGAGCTTCTCTTTTTAGCTCCACCCCAGTCCTGAGCATCTTCCCACTCCACTTGGGAAGCTGAAAACCTCACAGGCCATGCTTTTATGGATGCCTGGATACCCCCCAGTGTGGGCAATAAAGCTCTTTATATAGAGAATGGAATTATGGCTCAGTATCTATTTGAGCTTGCTGTTCCTGGAACCAGAGATAGTTTATTTGTGACCAACAGAAAACTTACTAATCTTCTTTAAGTGACAGAAACCCAGCTGAAACTCAAGCAAAGGAAAAAAATCATTTGGTTGACTGGAACTAAGAAGAATCAAAGAGGAGCTGGAATCAGACACTATCCCAAATCTCTCTCTTTCTCTCTCTCTCTCTTCCCATATCTCCCTCTCACTTAGAGGATTGTCAACAATGAGAAAAATACAACCTATCTCCTACTGGCTTAAGTAATAAGTCCATCATTTCCTTCAAGTGTTTGTTCAAATCTCACTTCTTCAGTGAAGCCAACCAATTCTCACTTTATTCAACATCAAAACCTGTCCTTTTGATCCCACATTCCTGATCCTTTTTGCCATGTTCCTCTTATGAATTTTTTTCTGCTTACTATTTCCTAACATATTATAGAATTTTCTTATTTATGTTTTTAGTTTATTATCTCTCTTGGCTAGAATGTGAGTTCCACAAGGGTAGGGATCTTGTGTTTTGTTCACTGAGCTACTTCAGACCCCTAGCATAGGGTATGGGACATGGTAGATGCTCAACGAATATGATTACATGAATGAAAGGGAATCTATTATCTTACACAAGAAGAAATCTCAAGTTGAGTGGACCCAGGATTGTTGGTTCAATGGCTCAATGACATAATTGAAAATCATATTTTTTCCATCTTTCTTGTCTGCCATCCTCAGCACTTCAGCTAGGCCCCTTAAGCTGGCTCTCTCCATGTTTGCAAGACGGCTGCTGCAGTTCCAAGTATCACATGTTGACAAATATCACATAGTGATAAGACATATGCGGCAACAGCAGAAGGATGGTTGCTAGCTGCTTCTTTTCTGACTCTATTTTTGTTTTCTTTAATCAGTGAAAAGTCATATATTATTTTTTAAAAGCCACACTTGCATATATAACAACTAAAGTTAAGATAACTGGTTATAATTGCATTAGTTTCTAAGCTAACCCTTACAAACAAGAATACTTATTCTTAATATAAGTTACTCAAGTGCAACAATGTGTTAGTTTTGGAAGAAATAAGTCAATGTAAATGTGTGAAATGTTAGGAAGGCATTTCTAGGTATAGTAAGTATAATAATTCAACATTGCTTTTGAAAAGTATAATAGCTAGAAAAACTATTTTTAAAAATCTATAGTAGTTTCTTATTTTGATAAAATTCTTAGAGAGAAATAAAACATGAGATCTGCCATGAAGATGACTAATGGGAAGGTGTTCTTGATTATATTAAAGTAAGGCAATGTATCTTTAAAAACTGTGAAAATGTATTTTAAAATACAAATTTTCTATACAGTATGATATAGCCAAAATACATGAGAGACAATTTATTTGTTTTTTGGCTTAATCGATGGAATGCATATTTTATTTAACCTATGTTATAGGTCAAATGGATTAAAAAATTAACTTTTGCTAAGAACATGAGACGGTAGTAAGGGGTCTGTTGAACTCATTTAATATTACTCTTTGAAAAAGTAAAGAGTATATGGTGAAAAATATTAATTGAAAAATGGACTATATTGGTTGTAATCTTGTTCAACATTATCTGTAAGCCTCATGCTTATAAAATCTGAAGCAAAAATAACTACAGATCACCCTGTTAATCCTTTGGGCATTCCTAGTTGAATTAAGTTTGTCCTTGTTAAAGAAATTATCTTCGTTTTTCTTCCCCCTCAGGCATGCATGTAAAACAGTTCCTGTCTCAATGTATGCCTTAGGCAAAAAGTTCAGTGCTCAATTACCTGCTGTCTGAAGTCTCATATTTTGCAGCAAGCAAGTGAAATAGCATTTTAATCAGAAGTCTTGACCTCTGCTCTTCTTTTCCCTTCACAGCACTGTAAGCTATTTGGCATATGAAGGTCTTGACCTAAGAAAACCATCTTGGATAACCACAGCAAGGAAAAGGAAAAAATGCAACACCTAGGAGATTTCAGTAAACAGTAGAATCATGCCAACCTAATCTGTGTTAAAATGCTTGGAATGTGGGAGCCGCTGATGATGCCTGTTGTCTGTGTGTCTGACTGAATCCTTTCTTTTCTCAGAGCAGCAAAGCAAAGCCTGGGAACCAGGCCAAATGCCTGCCACTTACCTTAAATTGATCAGCCACTTTGAGATTAAAACCCCTGAAAGCTGCCACACCGTGAAAACAAGGCCTCCTTCACATTAAAGGCAAATTGCGACTTTGGGTTTGCTGTGATCTTTTTTCCATTTTATCCAGTTTTTCACAGTGCACTTTTTTCCCCCCTTTCCATTTATGCTTCAATATAGAAGCCAATAGTTACAGCATCTTGGCCAAGCATTCATTAAGGTTTATAAGAACAAAATTTATGGTTATTTAGGAGTTGGCACAAAGGCAGACTGTTGCTGGAAAAAGAAAAAGAAATACAGGTGGGAAATAGAAGCCTCCACAAAGGCCCACACTATACAGTAGTGTACTAGGCTCTAGTAGTGGGCTGGGAGGAAAATGAAATAGTATTTGAAACCAGCTGCTCTTCTGTTCTGAAGCATTCTCATTGATGGCTCTGCAGATTATTGAAACAAGTATACTGGTTATTCCAAGAGATTTTTCTGTCTTGGGTAAATGCTACCATTTACAGGAGCTGACAGTAGAGATAAATAGATGTGTGCTAATCTGAAGATCTGTCAGTTTTGCTAAAGGATAAAGTGCATTTACAAAAGAAATATATATATATCTAAAATCCTATATAGATAGATAGAATCATATATCTAGGATCAGAATGAGGTCTCTCCCATAACAAGAAGAGTCACATTATCCTCCTCGGCGGAACTTACATAATGCCAAGCCTGTGTTCCCAAAAATCTAGGGTGTGGGTAAAACACACCCTTAATCTTAGAATTCGGATAGTAACATGGAATTCTGATGCAGGCTGGAAGACTTTATTCTCCTTCAGGAAATACTGTTAATGATTCTTCGTCCTTTGAAAAAATGCCCTGGTTTTCTTCACTAGGGGAGTAAGAAAGCTCTT
The DNA here is from genome assembly GCF_037993035.2 of Macaca fascicularis. Taxonomy (NCBI): domain Eukaryota; kingdom Metazoa; phylum Chordata; class Mammalia; order Primates; family Cercopithecidae; genus Macaca; species Macaca fascicularis. The sequence continues at coordinate 128,432,643 of NC_088377.1, read as the reverse complement.
TGCCCTATCTTTTGCAATATTTATTAAGTAAACCTTTTAAAAATATAGTTTAGTTTCTACTCATTGTTGTCTAAGAACTACCTGGCGTACCATCATTTATTGAAAAAATATACAGCTTCAGTGTTTCATGATGTAAACTGTTCCTAAAATATCACTTATTTTAGCTGCACAGGTAACTCACTATATGACTTGGGGCAGGTTAATTTACATGTTCAGCCATCTCCCATTCTCAAATAGGAATACTAATAACATTTCTAATAATAATATTTTATAATAATATTTAATACTAGGTATATATATTATATATAATAATAATTGATAATATTATTATAATAAGAAACGTACTCTTCCACTGTGATGAGGTACACTGTGATGAAGTATTTGCTTCTACTTCCATAACTTTGCACATGCTAGAATATTTTACCCTTTCCTCCCCATGAAATGAAGTTCATCATTTTTACTGACACTGTTTTGGAAGCCTACCTGATTCTTTTTATTCCTTTTTATCAGCATCACTTCGACATGGATACACATACTGGTATTTTGACCCGCATTTGTTCACAGGTTGCTCTGCAACAGACCTATTTAATTGTGCATGGATATAAATGATTCCTCCTAACTATACATGCTTAAAGCTCCCCAAGGGCAAGGGGAATGACCTTCCTGATATCTCTCCACTATTACAGTCCTCTGTTCTCAAAAGACACTCATTAAATCTGGAAAACTGAAGATGCACAGAATCTTTTGTGTCATTTCATAAAATGTCAACTACAACTCTGGATGCATGAGCACATATGTGATCATCATTTACAAATACTATTGGTTATTTCTGAGCCTGGGTTAGTCTGTTTAGCAGTCATAAGTCATTTACCTTGTTTTGTGGAGTGTCAGAAAGCCAGAGCCAAGATAAAAGGAAACACAGAAACAGTTATGGCTCAGTCTGTTGGTCAACTCTGTTTCTGCCCCCTTTTAACCAGTTTGTCTTATAAGTTTGTCATTAAAATTTTCCATCACACCTAATAGACTTTTATCTTGATCATCAATTTTATAACTTCCAAGTCTTCAAAATTCATATTTCCTATCAATTGTGATTGTTCTGTGTTTCTTTTTTTTCCTATTTTTTAAAAATTATCTTTAAGTTCTGGGGTGCATGGGCAGAACGTGCAGTTTTGTTACATAGGTATACACATGCCACAGTGGTTTACTACACCCGTTAATCCGTCAACTACATGAGGTATTTCTCTTAGTGCTATCCGTCTCCAACCTCCCCATCCCCCGACAGGCCCTGGTGTGTGATGTTCCCCTCCCTATGTCCATGTATCCTCATTGTTCAACTCCCGCTTATGAGTGAGAACATGGTGGTGTTTGGTTTTCTGTTTTTGTGATAGTTTGCTAAGAATGATGGTTTCCAGCTTCTTACGTGTCCCTGCAAAGGACATGAACTTATCCTTTTTTATGGCTGCATAGTATTCCATGGTGTATATGTGCCACACTTTCTTTATCCAGTCTATCATTGATGGACACTGGGTTGGTTCCAAGTCTTTGCTATTGTGAATGGTGCCATAATAAACATATGTGTGCATGTATCTTTATAGTAGAATGATTTATAATCCTTTGGGTATATACCCAATAATGAGATTGCTGCGTCAAATGGTATTTCTAGTTCTAGAACCTTGAGGAATCACCACACTGTCTCCCACAATGGTTGAACTACTTTACACTCCCACCAACAGTGTAAAAGCATTCCTATTTCTCCACATCCTCTCCAGGATCTGTTGTTTCCTGACTTTTTAATGGTTGCCATTCTAATTGGCATGAGATGGTATCTCGTGGTTTTGATTTGCATTTCCCTAATGACCAGTGATGATGAACTTTCTTTCATGTGTCTGTTGGCTGCATAAATGTCTTCTTTTGAAAAGTGTCTGTTCATATCCTTTGCCCACTTTTTGATGGCGTTGTTTTTTTGTCTTGTAAATTTGTTTAAGTTCTTTGTAGATTCTGGATATTAGCCCTTTGTCAGATGGATAGATTGCAAAAATTTTCTCCCATTCTGTAAGTTGCCTGTTCACTCTGATGAGAGCTTCTTTTGTTGTGAAGAAGCTCTTTAGTTTAATTAGATCCCATTTGTCAATTTTGGCTTTTGTTGTGATTGCTTTTGGTGTTTTAGTCATGAAGTCTTTGCCCAATACCTATGTCCTGAATGGTATCACCCAGGATTTCTTCTAGGATTTTTATGGTCCTAGGAGGGAGTCTTTGATTCATCTTGAGTTGATTTTTGTATAAGCTGTAAGGAAGGAGTCCAGTTTCAGTTTTCTGCATATGGCTAGCCAATTTTCCCAACAACATTTATTAAATAGGGAATCTTTTCCCCATTGCTTGTTTGTGTAAGGTTTGTCAAAGATCAGATGGTTGTAGATATGTGATGTTATTTCTGAAGCCTTTGTTCTGTTCCATTGGTGTATATCTCTGTTTTGGTACCAGTACCATGCTGTTTTGGTTACTGTAGCCTTGCAGTATAGTTTGAAGTCAGGTAGCCTGATGCCTCCAGTTTTGTTCTTCTTGCCCAGGATTGTCTTGGCTATGTGGGCTCTTTTGTGGTTCCATATGAAGTTTAAAGTAGTTTTTTACAATTCTGTGAAGAAAGTCATTGGTAGCTTGATGGGTATAGCATTGAATCTATAAATTACTTTGGACAGTATGGCCATTTTCATGATATTGATTCTTCCAATTCATGAGCATAGAATGTTTTTCCATTTGTTTGTGTCCTCTCTTATTTCCTTGAGCAGTGGTTTGTAGTTCTCCTTGAAGAGTTCCTGCACATCCCTTGTAAGTTTTATTCCTAGGTATTTTATTCTCTTAGTAGCAATTGTGAATGGGAGTTCACTGATAATTTGGCTCTCTGTTTGTCTGTTATTGTTGTATAGGAATGCTTGTGATTTTTTCACATTGATTTTGTATCCTGAGACTTTGGCAAAGTTGCTTATCAGCTTAAGGAGATTTGGGGCTGAGATGATGGGATTTTCTAAATATATAATCATGTTGTCTGCAAACAGAGATAATTTGACTTCCTCTCTTCCTATCTGAATACACCTTATTTCTTTCTTTTGCCTGATTGCCCTGGCCAGAATTTCCAATACTATGTTGAATAGGAGTGGTGAGAGAGGGCATCCCTGCCTTATGCCAGTTTTCAAAGGGAATGTTTCCAGTTTTTGCCCATTCAGTATGATATTGGCTGTAAGTTTGTCATAAATAGCTTTTATTATTTTGAGATACGTCCCATCAATATCTAGTTTATTGAGAGTTTTTAGCATGAAGGGCTGCTGAATTTTGTCAAAGGCCTTTTCTGCATCTATTAAGAGAATCATGTGGTTTTTGTCTTTGGTTCTGTTTATATGATGGATTATGTTTATTGATTTGCATATGTTGAACCAGCCTTGCATCCCAGGGATGAAGCTGATGTGATTGTGGTGGATAAGCTTTTTTGATGTGCTGCTGGATTCGGTTTGCCAGTATTTTACTGAGGATTTTTGCATCAATGTTCATCAGGGATATAGGTCTAAAATTCTCTTTTTTTATTGTATCCCTGCCAGGCTTTGGTATCAGGATGATGCTGGCCTCATAATATGAGTTAGGGAGGATTCCCTCTTTTTCTATTGATTGGAATAGTTTCAGAAGGAATGGAACCAGCTCCTATTTGTACCTCTGGTAGAATTTGACTGTGAATCCATCTGGTCCTGGACTTTTTTTGGTTGGTAGGCTCTTAATTATTGCCTCAATTTCAGAGCCTGTTATTGACCCCTTCAGGGATTCAACTTCTTCCTGGTTTGGTCTTGGGAGGGTGTATGTGTCCAGGAATTTTTCCGTTTCTTCTAGATTTTCTAGTTTATTTGCATAGAGGTGTTTACAGTATTCTCTGATGGTAGTTTGTATTTCTGTGGGATTGATGGTGATATCCCCTGTATCATTTTTTATTGTATCTATTTGATTCTTCTCTCTTTTCTTCTTTATTAGTCTTGCTAGTGGTCTATCTATTTTGTTGATCTTTTCAAAAAACCAGCTCCTGGAATCATTGATTTTTTGAAGGGTTTTTGTGTCTCTATCTCCTTCAGTTCTGCTCTGATCTTAGTTATTTCTTGCCTTCTGCTGGCTTTTGAATGTGCTTGCTCTTGCTTCTCTAGTTATTTTAATTGTGATGTTATGGTGTTGATTTTAGATCTTTCCTGCTTTCTCTTGTGGGCATTTAGTGCTATAAATTTCCCTCTATATACTGCTTTAAATGTGTCCCAGAGATTCTGGTATGTTGTGTCTTTGTTCTCATTGGTTTCAAAGAACATCTTTATTTCTGCCTTCATTTTGTTATGTACCCAGTAGTCATTCAGGAGCAGGTTGTTCAGTTTCCATGTAGTTGAGTGGTTTTGAGTGGGTTTCTTAATCCTGAGTTCGAATTTGATTGCATTGTGGTCTGAGTGACAGCTTGTTATGTTTCTGTTCTTTTACATTTGCTGAGGAATGCTTTACTTCCCACTATGTGGTCAATTTTGGAATAAGTGCCATGTGGTGCTGAGATAAATGTATATATTCTGCTGATTTCGGGTGGAAAGTTCTGCAGATGTCTATTAGGTCCACTTGGTGCAGAGCTGAATTCAAGTCCTGGATATCCTTGCTAACTTTCTGTCTTGTTGGTCTGTCTAATGTTGACAGTGGGGTGTTAAGGTCTCCCATTATTAATGTGTGGGAATCTAAGTCTTTTTGTAAGTCTCTAAAGACTTGCTTGATGCATCTGGGTGCTCCTGTATTGGGTGCATATATATTTAGGATAGTTAGCTCTTCTTCTTGAATTGATCCCTTTACCATTATGTAATGGCCTTCTTTGTCTCTTTTGATCTTTGTTGATTTAATGTCTGTTTTATCAGAGACTAGGATTGCAACCCCTGCTTTTTTTTGTTTTCCATTTGCTTAGTAGATCTTCCTCCATCACTTTATTTTGAGCCTATGTGTGTCTCTGCATGTGAGATGGGACTCCTGAATACAGCAAACTGATGGGTCTTTACTCTTTATCCAGTTTGCCAGTCTGTGTCTTTTAATTGGGGCATTTAGCCCATTTACATTTAAGGTTAATACTGTTGTGTGTGAATTTGATCCTGTCATTATGATGTTAGCTGGTTATTTTGCTCGTTAGTTGATGCAGTTTCTTCCTAGCTTTGATGGGCTTTACAATCTGGCATGTTTTTGCAGTGACTGGTACTGGTTTTTCCTTTTCATGTTTAGTGCTTCCTTCAGGAGCTCTTGTAAGGCAGGCCTGGTGGTGACCAAATCTCTCAGCATTTGCTTGTCTGTAAAGGATTTTATTTCTCCTTCACTTATGAATCTTAGTTTGGCTGGATATGAAATTCTGGGTTGAAAATTCTTTTCTTTAAGAATGTTGAATATTGGCCCCCACTCTCTTCTGGCTTGTAGAGTTTCTGCTGAGAGATCCACCGTTAGTCTGATGGGCTTCCCTTTGTGGATAACCTGACCTTTCTCTCTGGCTGCCCTTAACATTTTTTCCTTCATTTCAACCTTGGTGAATCTGACAATTATGTGTCTTGAGGTTGCTCTTCTCGATGAGTATCTTTGTGATGTTCTCTGTATTTCCTGAATATGAATGTTGGCCTGTCTTGCTTACCATATTTCTTGGAGGCTTTGTGCATTTCTTTTTACTCTTTTTTTCTCTAAACTTCTCTTCTTGCTTCATTTCATTCATTTGATCTTCAATCACTGATACTCTTTATTCTACTTGATCTAATTGGCTACTGAAGTTTGTGCATGTGCCACATAGTTCTCATGCCATGTTTTTCAGCTCCATCAGGTCGTTTAAGGTCTTCTCTATGCTGTTTGTTCTAGGGTTAGCCATTCTTCTAATCTTTTTTCAAGATTTTTAGCTTCCTTGTGATGGGTTTGAACATCTTCCTTATCTTGGAGAAGTTTGTTATTAGCCATCCTCTGAAGCCTACTTCTGTCAACTCATCCAAGTCATTCTCTGTCAAGCTTTTTTCTGTTGCTGGCGAGGAGCTGCATTCCTTTGGAGGAGAAGAGGCGCTCTGTTTTTTACAATTTTCAGCATTTCTGCTCTGGTTTCTTCCCATCTTTGTGGTTTTATCTACCTTTGGTCTTTGATGATGGTGACTACAGATGGGATTTTGGTGTGGATGTCCTTTTGTTGATGTTGATGCTGTTTCTTTCTGTTTGTTAGTTTTCCTTCTAACAGTCAGGACCCTCAGTTGCAGGTCTGTTGGAGTTTGCTGGAGGTCCACTCCAGACGCTGTTTGCCTGGGTATCACCAGCAGAGGTTGCAGAACAACAAATATTGCAGAATAGCAAATGTTGCTGCCTCATTCTTCCTCTGGAAGCTTCATCTCAGAGGGGCACCTGGCTATATGAGGTGTCAGTTGGCCCCCTACTGGGAGGTGTCTCCCAGTTAGGCTATTCGGGAGTCAGGGACCCACTTGAGGAGGCAGTCTGTACATTCTCAGATCTCAAACTCCATGCTGGGAGGACCACTGCTCTCTTCAAAGCTGTCAGACAGGGATGTTTAAGTGTGCAGAAGTTTCTGCTGCCTTTTGTTGAGCTATGTCCTGCCGCCAGAGGTGTAGTCTACAGAGGCAGGCAGATCTCCTTGAGCTGCTGTGGGTTCCACCCAGTTCGAGCTTCCCAGCTGTTTTCCTTACCTACTCAAGCCTCAGCAAGGTAGACGCCCCTCCCCCAGCCTTGCTGCCACCTTGCAGTTCGTTCTCAGACTGCTGTGCTAACAGTGAGCAAGGCTCCATGGGCGTGGGACCCGCTGAGCCAGGCATAGGATATAATCTGCTGGTGTGCCATTTGCTAAGACCTTTGGAAAAGCACAGTATTAGGGCAGGAGTGTCCCGATTTTCCCAGTACTGTCTGTGATGGCTTCTGTTGGCTAGGAAAGGGAATTGCCTGACCCTTTTGCTTCCTGGGTGAGGTGATGCCCTGCCTTGCTTTGGCTCACACTCTGTGGGCTGCACCCACTCTCCAACCAGTCCAGTGAGATGAACCCTGTACCTCAGTTGGAAATGCAGAAATCACCCGTCTTTTGCATCTCTCACACTGGGAGCTGTAGACTGGAGCTGTTCCTATTCATCCATCTTGGAACTCCCCATAGTCCCATATTTCTTAGAGGCTTTGTTCATTCCTTTTCATTCTTCTTTCTCTAATCTTGTCTTCTCTCTTTATTTCATTAAGTTGATTTTCAATCACTGATTTCCCTTCTTTCTTCCGCTTGATTGATTTGGCTATTGAAACTTGGGTATGCTTCACGAAGTTCTTGTGCTGTGTATTTTCAGCTCCATCAGGTCATTTATGTTCTTCTCTAAACTGGCTATTCTAGTTAGCAATTCGTCTAACCTTTTTTCATGGTTCTTAGCTTCCTTGCATTGGGTTAGAACACGCTCCTTTAGCTCGGAGGAGTTTGTTATTATCCACCTTCTGAAACCTACTTCTGTCAATTCCTCAAATGCATTCTCCATCCAGTTTTGTTCCCTTGCTGTCAAGGAGTTGTGATCCTTTGGACGAGAAGAGGTGTTCTGGTTTTTGGAATTTTCAACCTTTTTGCATTGGTTTCTCCCCATCTTTGTGGATTTATCTAACTTTGGTCCTTGATGTTGGTGACCTTTGGATGTGGTCTTTGAGTGGACCTGCTATTCCTTTCTGTTAGTTTTCCTCTGACAGTCAGGCCCCTCTGGTCTGCTGGACTTTGCTGGAGGTCCACTCCTGACCCTGTTTGCCCAGGTATCACCAGTGGAGGCTGCAGAACAGCAAAGGTTGCTGCCTGATCTTTCCTTGGGAAGCTTAGTCCCAGAGGGGCCCCTGCCAGATGCCAGCCAAAACTCTCCTGTATGAGGTGTCTGTCGGCTCCTGCTGAGAGTTGTCTTCCAGTCAGGATACATGGTGTTCAGTGACCCACTTGAGGAGGCAGTCTGGACCCTTAGCAGAGCTTGAACTCTGTGCTGGGAGGTCCGCTGCTTTCTTCAGAGCCATGAGGCAGGGATGTTTAAGTCTGCTGAAGCTGCGCTCACAGCCACCCCTTTCCTGGGGTGCTCTGTCCGAGGGAGTTGGGGGTTTTATCTATAAGTCCCTGATTTGAGCTGCTGCCTTTTTTTCAGAGATGACGTGCCCAGAGAAGGGAAATCTGGCAGTCTGGCCACAGCAACCTTGCTGAGCTGCAGTGGGCTCCACCCAGTTCCAACTTCCCAGGGGCTTTGTTTACACTGTGAGGGGAAAACCGCCTAGTCAAGCCTCAGCAATGGTGGACGCCCCTCCCTCCATCAGGCTCCAATGCCTCAGGTAGATCTCAGACTGCTGCTGTGCTGGCAGCGAGAATTTCAAGTCAGTGGATCTTAGTTTGCTGGGCTCCCTAGGGGTGGGACCTGCTGAGCCAGACCACTTGATTTCCTGGCTTCAGCACACCTTTCCAGGGGTGCAAACTGTTCTGCCTTGCTGGCGTCCCAGGCACCACTGGGTTATGGAAGAAAGAACTCCTGCAGCTAGTTATGTGTCTGCCCAAATGGCCGCCCAGTTTTATGCTTGAAACCCAGGGCCCCAGTGGCGTAGGCACTGGAGGGAATCTCCTGGTTTGCATGTTGCAAAAACCGTGGGACAAGCGTAGTATCTGTGCTGGAGTTCCTCAGACTCAGTCCCTCAAGGCTTCCCTTAGGTAGGAGAGAAAATTCCCCAACCCCTTGCTCTTCCTGGGTGAGGCGATATCCCACCCTGCTTTCAGCTCACCCTCCGTGGGCTGCAACCACTGTCCAAACAGTCCCAATGAGATGAACCAGGTACCTCCGTTGGAAATGCAGAAATCACCCACCTTTTGCGTCAGTGTTGCCGGGAGCTGCAGACCAGAGCTGTTTCTATTTGGCCATCTTGCCAGTCTTGACAAAATTCAGTCCTGACAAGAGGGTTCAGACTCTTTCTGAGGAGTCATCAACAGATTTCCAAAAGACCTCTGTTGTCTACTGAGTTTCTTCACCACTCAGCTTGTATGCTTTTATCTATTAACCTGTTAACATCTTTCCTTAGTAATGTACATCTTTCCTTTTTTTGAGTTCAAGTGATTGTTTTATTGTAAAGGGAAATAAACTGTTACTAAATTAAACTAATACATGTGAGTTACAGGTGTCACTGCATGAATGTATTCACTGAATATCTACTAGGAAATGAAATGTGACATTTCAGCATACTTTTGGAATTACATACATATTTTTGTTTAAAGCACGTTTTAATGGGTCTGTAAAAGTATAACATCTTCCTTAGAGTATATAAATGATTAGTATCAAATTAGACATATAAACACCGTGTGGGTTCACTAATTTTTCATTATTTCTACCTGCTGCAGAACTAGCCCTATGACCAGGTTCTGGCTGCGTCTTAAATCACATGCACACTACATTAGTCCTTCCCTCCTCTTCCGTTCTAGGCTAAGGGAGTCCAGAATGGGCACCATTAGCAATTCCTAATGGAAGCTCTAATAGCTACTTAGAAGCAAACAGTAGGAAATTAAATCAGTTAAATCTAAAAAGATACAGTGGCAATTCTATTTCACAAGGGATGCTGGTTAAACAGTTAACCCAGAGTGAACTCCTGTTCTTTGATTGGGAAGCCTTTCAGAACTTAATTACTGTGTTCTATGAATCTGTGACAGATCTTGGTAATGTACTTTCTTATTTATTTATTTATTTATTTATTTATTTATTTATTTATTCATTCATTTTAGGTGGAGTCTCGCTCTGTCACCTAGGCTGGAGTGCAGTGGCGCGATCGTGGCTCACTGCAAGCTCCACCTCCTGGGTTCATGTAATTCTCCTGCCTCAGCCTCCCGAGTAGCTGGGACCACAGGCACCCGTTACCATGCCCAGCTAATTTTTTGTATTTTTGGTACAGACGGGGTTTCACCATGTTAGCCAGGATGGTCTCGATCTCCTGGTCTTGTGATCCGCCCGCCTCAGCCTCACAAAGTGCTGGGATTACAGGCGTAAGCCACCTGCCCCCGGCCATACCTTCTTATTTGAGAGTTGTTCTGTATTTCTTTAGCTATCAAATTTTTATGGAGGTCCTGGTATATATTTAATGTTAGGCTACGGATAATTCAAAAATCACTATATAAAATGAAGTAGTTGGCAAGAAAATACAAACAAGCAAAGGACTGCCTGTAGCAATTTGCTTTGTATTTTGTTGCAGAGGGTAACGATTTGAGAACAATTCAAGAGAATACATTAAAGACTCATATCTCTCCAGAGTTTCTGCAGAGTCTGATTCTAAATAACTTTTATTTCCCACCTAAAAGAGTTCTTGAGAGTGATGTCAGCAAGAATCACTATCTGATCATCACCACCCCACATAAGCATCAATTTTAATAACCAAGCATGGAGGGCAGTACCTTTGAGAGAGTCTGGGAATCCAGTGGACAAGTTCCAGCTCACCATTGAAGAAGAAAATTTGAGAATAGATGCATTGAAGAGGGTAGAAGAGGGTAAGAAAAACAGTTTCATTTACCTATGTCACTCCTCTAAGGTAGCACAGCTCAATACCAAGAGAGATGCCTTTAGCCCATGACTTATCCTATAGGAAAAAGTGAGAGTATAGTAAGTGAGCACCCAGCTTACTCAGCCATGGGGTGCTGCCAAGGAGGTCCACTTGTTTTTAGCCCCACCCAGCACAGCTGAGTGGCTGGGAGAGGCTGGAAGCAGATAAGAGAGATGGAGATTCACAGCAACCAGGGCATGGAATTCAACCAAAGGCCTTGGATGCTACTAACTGCTTTGGAGACTTCATCAGAAAACCTGCCCATGAGCTGCTTGGGAGACCTTGCCTGCAGACCCCTTCAGCTGACTCATGGGCACCCCCAACACTGTGTACCTCACTCCTGCCCCATGACTGTGGCTGGCTCTGTGCATGCCCCTGTGAACAGAAAGTACAAACCTCTACAGATGGCTTATGAGCTTGCACAGACAACCAGCCTGATTCTGAAAAGTAGGAAGAAGCTATACAAACTTGAGCATTTCAGGGCACTGACCTAGGAACAAGAAATGGTAGCCTTTTTTTTTTTTTTTTTTTTTTTAAATCTACCATGGCTTGTGTGATTGAGAGAAGACATACAATCTTAAGTGTTCCTCCTCAAGAGGGAACAAGAGATGTGGAGTGGGCAAATCCATAGAGTTCTGAGAAAGCCTCAGAAATCCCTAGACAGGTTGGCTGTTGATGATATTTCTCTTCTGAAGCTAGTCAGTACAGACTTGAGGAAGTGATTATTTTTTCAGGTGTCTTTACTTTAAGGAACAAGAAAAACCAAGCAAACACGATACTATAAGTGGAATATAATACTTTTCCAGTAACTGACTCTAAAGAAATGGAGATCTACAAATTGCCCACAAATAATTTAAAATAATTGTTTTAAGGAGACTCAGCTGTGTTCAGCATCTTTTTCAACACAGATAGACAACTCAACATAATCAGGTAAACAAAATGAGAAGTTAACAAAGAGATAGAAATTATAAAAAAGAACCAAACAGAAATTCTGGAATTGAAGAATGGGATGAATGAATTAAAAAATGCAACAAAAAGCATCAAGAGCAGACTTGATCAAGCCAAACAAACAAACAAACAAACAAACAAAAAAACAAACAAAACGTGAACTCAAAGACAGGTCTTTTGAAATTATCCAGTAAGTAAAGAAAAAAGAATGAAAAGAAACAAGGCTATGGGATTTATGGGACATCATCAAGAGAATTAATTTATGAATTAAGGGAATTCCCAAAGAAGAAGAGTGAGAGAAAATAGAAGAAAAGCTCATTTAGGGAAATAATAACTGAAAACTTCCCTAATCTAGGGAAACATATGGACACCCAGGGATATGACACATTATAATCAAACTATCAAAAATCAAAGTCAAGGAGAGATTTTTTAAAGCAGCAAAGGAGACTTATAACATACAAGGGAATGCCCATTAAACTATCAGTGGGCTTCTCAGCAGGAATTTTGCAGGCTGGGAAAAAGTAGATAATATATTCAAAGTGCTGAAAGAAAAAATTGCCAATCAAGACTACTTTACCCAGCAAGTCTGTTTCAGAAATGAAGGAGAGATAAAGACAAACAAAAGCTGAGGGAGTTCATCACCACTAGACCTGATTTATAAGAAATGTTAAGGGAGTTCTTCAAACTGAAATGAAAGAATGCTAATTAGCAATACAAAAATATATGAAAGTATAAAATCCATTGGTAAAAATAAGTACATAGTCAAATTCAGAATACTCAAATACTGTAATGATGGTATGTAAATCAATTTAAACTCTAGTATAAAGGTAAAATACAAAAATATTAAAAATAACTAGAACTAAAATAACTTGTCAGTAGATACATAGTATAAAAAGTAGATTGTGATATCATATTTCAATATGCCCCACATAGAAAGACAAATTACAAATACAGCATCATCTTATGTGTATGTGGAATCCAAAAAAGTTGAACCTGTAGAAGCAGCAGAATGGTGGTTATCAGGGCCTGGAAGGTAGGGAAAATTTGGAGATTTAATCAGAGTGCAAACTTTTATTCATAATATGAATAATTTCTAGGAACCTAATGTATAGCATGGTCACTCAAGTTAATAATAATATATACTCAAAATTTTTTAAGAGAGTAGATCTTGGCTGGGTGCATTAGCTCACGCCTGTAATCCCAGCATTTTGGGAGGCTGAGGCAGGTGGGTCACCTGATGTCAGGAGTTCAAGACCAGCCTACCCAACATGGTGAAACCCCGTCTCTTCTAAAAATACAAAAATTAGCCAGGCTTGGTGGTGGTTGCCTGTAATCCCAGCTACTTGTGAGGCTGAGGCAGGAGAATCTCTTGAACCTGAGAGGCAGAGATTGCAGTGAGCCAAGATTGTGCCATTGCACTTCAGCCTGGGCAACAGGGCAAGACTCAGTTAAAAAAAAAAAAAAAAGATAATACTGTGATTGATATGTCAATGAGCTTGATTGTGATAATCATTTTGCAATGCATGCTTATATCAAAACCATGTTGTATACCTTAAATATATACAATTTTCATTTGTCAGTCATACTCAATAAAGCTGAGGTGGGGGGAAAGGGTCTCTTTTTCCACACTTTCCCAAATATTTCACTATTTTTTTCCTTCCTGTTGGCCACCTGATCTTTCTAATTACTCATTACCAGCACAACTTTCTTTCTTCCATTCCCTCGTTTCTTTCTTGAGTCTCCTTGTGTTTAGGATTAGGAAAAATGAAGTGATTTAGGATTAGGAGAAGTGAAAGGATTAGGAAGTCACACTGCTAATGCCAAGTCCTAGAGATGATGTGGAGGAGCAGAAACTCATATAGTGCTGGAGAGAGTGTAAACTGGTACAACCAATTGGAGATCAGTTTGGCAATAGCTATCAAAAAGATGTTCAGCACCTGACCTGTAATTGTCAATTACAACAATTATCATTAGGGCGGACACCTAGCAAGTGAGGTCTTACTATTTGCAAGTGATATGGTTTGGCTGTGCCCCCACCCAAATCTCATTTTGTCTTGTAGTTTCCATAATCCCCACGTGTTGTGGGAGGGACCAGATGGAGATAATTTAATCATGGAAGCAGTTTCTCCCATCCTGTTCTCGTGATAGTAAGTTAGTTCTCACAAGATCTGATGGTTTTATAAAGGGCTTCCCCCTTTGTGGGGCACTCACTCATTTTCCTTCCTACTGCCGTGTGAAGAAGGGTGTGTTTGCTTCCCTTTCTGCCATGATTGTAAGTCTCCTGAGGCCTCCCCAGCCAAACTGAACTGTGAGTCAATTAAACCTCTTTCCGCTATAAATTACCCAGTCTCCTGTATGTCTTTATTAGCAGCATGAGAACAAACTAATATAGGAAGACTGTTTTTGCTGCTTCATTTTCTTCAAGGAGGTTCTATCATTATCCTAACTTGACTAATGAGGAAACCAAGGTGCAGAGAAACTAAATAACACACCCAAAGTCGTTCTGTTGTGGTAGAGCTGGGGTTTAGATAGGAGCAGTTAGGCTCCAGAGCACCAAATACTGCCTGTAATAATGCAGGTCCCAGGCGTGATGATTGAGTGTTCTCTGCAACACTACTTAGAACAATAAAAAGTGAATATGAATAGCCTAACTTGCCCCTTCAAAAGGGAATGGGTGGATATACCCAGGGACTATTGTTAGGAGCTAAAATGAATGAACTGGATCTACAAATATTAACATGGAAAATCTCAAAAATAGAATCTTGCAGGAAGAAAATCAAGGTACTGCACATATACACAATAACACCATGGATGGACATTTTAAAACACACAAAACAAAAATACATAGTTTGCAGATAATTACATATGCAGTAGTTAAAAACCTTAGATGAGAATGACATAGTCCAACTGAAAGATGTCTTGAGAGACGAATGGAGTAAGTGATAAGGAATGGAGATGATTTTCTGTTTTTAATTTAACACAAAAAAGAAAGCTGATGAAAACATGGCAAAGTATTAACGTGTTTAATCCAGGCATTGGGTACATAAGTATCATATTATTTTTTAATTCATTTCTGTATGTTTAAAACATTGTGTATAAGCATTTTGAAAACACTTAAAAAAGAAATGGAAAATTAGCCAAAATCTGACATGGAGGACATCATAAATGTGGTGGCTTTTCAAGTCAAAACAAGTAATTCTTGAGTACAGATTAAGTTCCCAGTATGGTGAGGGAATAAAAAAAATAGGGAAAAGGCACTTTCTGGGAGTCTAGAGTTCATTTAAAAATACAGAGCCAGACCAATACAATGACTAGGAAACAACATATGCATAGGCAGGGATTTGTGTAGCACAACCTACACATACTAGAGAAATTTCACTTGAGAGGTTCTAGCAGCTTATCTATGGTCAGTGTTGCAGAGGAAAGATGACTTTATTGGGCTAGTCTTTGACCTGTGGCTGGCCCTTTGAGTATGATCCCTCATGTGAGTGGTAGCTGGGATTCAGCTCTCAAGGAACGGAGGATAGGAAACACTTAGCTATCCATCCACATTGACAGCCTGTTTCTGATGTAGAGAAGCCAAAAATGTAATTTTATTATTTTTTTTAGCCAGTTCTGTTTATATATCTCGTGTCCATAGATTTGGTGTAATTACAGCTTAGGGATAATACCTAAGGTATTTATTGAACAAGTTCATTCTGACTGGGTAGTATTTGTTATTTATTTAGCTCTCTAAATGTACACGGTACTTGACAAATATGTAGAAAGACAAGTTTCCTGCCCTGAGGAGTTTATGTTCTAATGCAGACAAACAGAACAGAAGGGGTGGGATCTTGAAGACTTGGCAGGTTGGGAGAAGCTGGCTTGGTAGGAGACAAGGGAACCTGAAGACTCTGGAAAAGTGAGACTGGAAATGTGAAAGGAATGGAGGACTTTTAAAGACACCCTTTAAAAGTAAACACAATGTTCAATCAGCATAATGCTTCCCCCTCCACCGCCCCCCACCCCGAGATGGAGTTTTGGAGATGGAGTTTTTCTGTGCTCAGGCTGGAGTGCAATGGCACGATCTTGGCTCACTACAACTTCTGCCTCCCAGGTTCAAGCAATTCTCCTGCCTCAGCCTTCCAAGTAGCTGAGATTGCAGGCGCCCACCACCATGCCCCACTAATTTTGTATTTATGTAGCATAAACGGGGTTTCACCATGTTGGTCAGGCTTGTCTTGAACACCTGACCTCAAGTGAACCACCTGCCTTGGCTTCCCAAAGTGCTGGGATTACAGGCATGAGCCACTGTGCCCAGCCTAGTATAATGTTCTTAAAAAACGTTTCTGAGGGTGGGGGTTAAGGGGAGAGAGAGCATTAAGACAAATACCTAATGGATGTGGGACTTAAAACCTAGATGACGGGTTGATAGGTGTAGCAAACCACCACAGCACGTGTAAACCTATGTAACAAACCTGCCCGTTCTGCACGTGTATCCCAGAACTTAAAGTAAAATAAAAATAAAAGATAAAGTTTTCGAGGGTAGGGAAAAAGGTTAAGACAAGTGAATCTGATTGTGACAATAGCAAGGTTAGTAGCGGAAGCGTTATCACGTTAGCAGCAGCTATAGTGTATTGAAGCTACCATATGCCAGGCAATGATGCAATGCATCTGTGCTAGACTCCTTGTATACATTGTTTCACCGGTTCTAAAAGGCTGATTTTAGTGTCATTACTTTATATTTGTGGAAATTGAGGTACAGAGAGGTTAGATAACTTGCCCAAACTGACATATCTGGGAAGTGGATGAGCATGAATTCAAACTTAGATATGACTCCAAAGTCCGTGCTTTTTACTCTATGCTCCCCTCCAGACAAAGAGAACATTAAGGAATGAGGAATAGACAGGAGGGTTAGAACGTAGGCTAATTGTACACCCTCCGCAACATTACATGCAACCACCTCAGCACTTAAGGGGGTAAATTTCCTTATGTAAGAAAAAGTAGAGTCACAGCTAGTAGGTGAAATGACTGAACTGAATTGCACTTATTGCTAGGAAATTTAAAAAAAAATTTGTTGAGACTTATGCTAATGCTCTAGGAGAACAGTTAGGGAGTTACCAAGATATGGTATCATGGAGGAAACCAGCAATGAGGAAAGATGATAGACTAAGCTTCAAAATTCCTTAAGAAGTGGACATTTAAGAGCTCTGGATCTGCAACTAAATATACCTTCCATTCAGTTTTTTTTCTTTTTTTTTGAGATGGAGTCTCGCTCTGTCTCCCAGGTTGGAGTGCACACTCAGGCTGGAGTGCAGTGGCGCAATCTAAGCTCATTGCAACCTCCGTCTCTTGGGTTCAAGTGATTCTCCTGTATCAGCCTCCTTAGTAGCTGGGATTACAGGCACACGACACCACACCCGGCTAATTTTTAAATTTTTAGTAGAGATGGGGTTTCATCATGTTGGCCAGGCTAGTCTCAAACTCCTGACATCAGGTGATCTGTCTGCCCTTGGCCTCCCAAAGTGCTGGAATTACAGGCATAAGCCACCGTGCCCAGCCTACCTTTCATTCTTGAGTCTGCGATCAGGTTGTTTTGGCTGCCTGTCTCTCCCCCTGCAACCCACTGCACAAGGTTCCACTGGCAGGGAAATCAGTCTGTCTCTGTATTTCTGTTGTCTATTCATATTTATCTATTTAATAATCTCCCACCTCTTTTCCAAAAGGATTTAAAATGTTTTAATAAAATTATATTGAACAGATATAATTATATCTATAATATATACATGATTATATCTATTCAATTAGATAATATAGATAAAATTATATCTATTCAATAAGGTTAATAAAAGTAAAATGATTATAAATTTACCTGAAATATTCTTTCCCAACCCCTGACTCGCACTCAACCACCTACCCATTACACTTCTATTCATATTTTAAGACCCAACTCAAAATTCCTTTTTGATCCGATGCTTCTATGTTGTCCTACCACTGTTCATGTACATAATTTTATGATAGCACTTATTATATGATCTTATAATTAGCTGTTTTGTGTAATTTTTCTTAATAGACTGTAAGGTCCTTGAAGGTGGGAAACAGATTTTGCTCAAAGTGTCTGGCATGTATTAAGTGCTCAAATAGTTACTGAATAAGTGAATGACTAGATAAAATGAGAATCAAGGAAAAGAAGAGGAAGCAAGTATGCTAAGTGTATGAATTAACATGGACTTCTGTTGCTGAGCATCAGGTTTGATTCTGGAAGCTAAGGCAAAGGTAAACACAGAAAGTCACATGATTCTCATCATCAAAAGGAAAAGGCAAACACATTCTCAGGGAAGCAGTGTTTATGGCTGTTTATGGCTATTTATGTCTGATTAACCTTTATTTGGGGGCCTTTGTAAAATGTTATAAGTAATATGCAATAAGTAATATGTTCTAAACTGATTTTTTCAAGCATAAGTTTCGTATTAAATAAAGTACATTTCCTTATTTAATAAGGGATGGCCAGGTTGTCAAAGAGCTACAACCAGAATTTCCCAGTGCCATTGACAAAAGATCCCTAAATTTAAGAAATGTGACATTACTGTGAAAATGCTTTTTGCTTCGTTGTTGATGAGTTAGTATGCCACCAAAGAAAATACCATTCTAATCACCAATTCATGTATTCACAGCAGCATTTAAAAAAATAGTATGTCAAGTGCCTTCTTTTTCAGCATATTTATTTTTTAAATTTCTATTTTAAACGACAAATAATAGTTGTATATATTTATGGGGTACAGTGTGATGCTTTGATGTATATATATATACACATTGAGAAATGATTATATCAAGCAAATTGATATGTCAATCACCTCATATAATTATTTTTTGTGGAGAGAACATTTAAAATTCTTCTGTCAATTTTGAACTGTACAACACATTAGCTATGGTCACCTTGCTGTGCAGTAGATATTGGAAACTTACTTCTCTTGTCTAATGGAAACTTTGTAACCTTTGGTCAACCTCTTTCCATTCCTTTCCCCTTCTTCCACCTCCGGTAATCACCGTTCTAACCTTTATTTCTATGAGTTTGATTTTTTGGATTCCATATATAAGTGAAATCATGTGGTATGTTTTTCTGTGCCTGGTATATTTTAGCATAACGTCCTCCAGATTCATTCAAGTTGTTGCAAATGACAGAATTTGCTTCTTTTCAAAGACTGAATAATAGTTCATCATATATATGTATAAAAACATGTTCATAATCTTTTCTTGCATTGATTGACACAGGTTTGTTTCATATCTTGACTATTGTGAATAACAGCATATTTGTTTTGAGACATGAGGTTCAGTAAATAGAAGATACATCTTGGAAGCAAGCATCCTTAGGCTCAGTTCCTAGCTCTGCCATGTATTTGCTATGCAATCATGGAAAAATTATAGTATCTCTGAGCTTCAGTCCCTTGTCCGTAAAAGTTCTTTAGGCAGTGTATACAGCAGTATATGTCAAACACCTAGCGATTTCATATAGTAGCCACTCAATCAATGATGGGATTAGCAAAGGCAAAAATGCAATTCTTCCCTGGTTCCCTTTCATTAAGGTATTTGAAACCATTCTCTGTGGTTTAAGAGTAGTAAGTGAGGAGTGAACACCTTTCAGGTTGTTTCCCTGGGGCAGGTTGCCTTTGACTGTTGCTTTGCTGATTATGGCCAAAACCATCAGTGTCTTAGTACTCAGCCTGGAGATGAGCCCATATGTTGCCAACAGGGGAACTGAACATTTTATCTATCTGAAGCCCTCTTGCTTTGAGTAGTACCATTTTCTTCTTGACGTCTAATCCTGCTGAAGCAGGTAGTAGAATTTTCTTATATTTATGCTTTCTATTGTATTTTTTTTCTTTTTAGTAGAGACAGGGTTTAATCAGGTTGACCAGGCTGGTTTCGAACTCCTGACTTCAAGTGATCCGCCCACCTCGGCCTCCCAAAGTGCTGGAATTACAGGTGTGAGCCACTGTGCCTGGCCTATGCTTTCTCTTTTTAATCTTCACAGCCTGCATCCTGGTCACTTACCTCAACTCACCTTGTTTCAGTTCATTCTAAAGAAATGACCAGGACGATCTTACTCAAGCTCTGAGTTCAAGATTTAGTTACCACTTTCAAGAATTTAAGATATAAGACATACTAATGTTGTCAGATTGTGGATTCATCCATAAGGATATTTTGCTTCTGCACCAAAGAATATTTTTTGAGGAGTCTCTAAAGGTTTTGAAAATACCTATTACCTTTAGTAACTTCCTAGTAACCTATTACCTACATATCTAGAATTTCTTTCTTTCCTCAGGGTTGGCTCCTTGAGACAGACAGTGACATACTGTAGGGTAGAAAGAGCACCAAATGACAAAAGGATATAGATTTACATCCCCAGTTTTATCTCAAGCTTTCTGCAGATAATGGGAAGCAGTCACCCAAGGCATATAAGCTAGAGGTGCTTGAAATAGAGGTGATAATTAGGGTCATGTGTTTATTTCAATAAAGAAGAAGTGAAGAGAAAAATGCTCTGATCTGATGACTTCTGATTTCCTCACAAAATTGAGCTTCAGAAAGAAAAAGCAAGGAGATATGTGACACACATAGAAAAGAAATGATAAAAGTCTGCCTACAAGGAAGGCTAGTAGTAACTATAATAATAGGCACGATTCACTTAGAACCTTCTATTCCTGATTTTCATTCCCTTTTAAAATCCTAATTTGTGCTAACCAGAAAAAGACTATTTAGCATCTATTTAGGTGCTGAAATTCTGTAGCTTCTCATTTATTTTCTGTAAATTTAAACTATTCAGTTCTTCATCAGTTACAAATATTTGTTAATTGACTAGTGCAAGAAAGGAAATGAGCCAGGTTTTGTAGTACAAATAAAGTAGGATACTTTATTTGTATCCTATACAAATAAGTGGGCGTTTGTAGGATTTTTTTTTTTTTTTTTTGGTGCTCAGTATTCAAGCTCCTTTTTATTTGTGGACATGCCCCAATGTGTGGTTCTGGTGAAATGGAAGCAGAATGGGACAGATGTCCCTTTTGTCTTACTCTTCTTGTATCTAGGGTAGGAATGTATGATTTAAGCTGAGGTCATTTCTCCCCTTGGTACTTTTATCCTGAAAACAGTGACCAAAAGACACAAAGATCATTTAGAAATTATTATATGGTGGCAAAGAGAGTCAAGCAGCAGTGATGTCCCCTGGGACAGGTATGATGTGACCAGCAGCAGTATCTTAGCCAGATTGTTCCTATGGCTTGACTTTGACTATGATTCTTGTTTTGGTGTCATCTTACCTGCTTTCTGAATCTGCTTCTCCAGCTTCCCTTTAATATTTTGCCTCAGTTAGCTAGAGCAGATTTCTATTACTTGTCAGCCAAGAAGTCTCACTGATGAAACACAAACACAGCTCCTTTCTCCATATGTGCCTCTGGGATTCAGTCTATTTCCATCTTGTGACTTCACCATTTCAGCCTGGCTTCCAGGGTTGCTGCAGCAGAGAAAGCGAGAGAGTGAGAACTCATACTCTCAAACAGTTTGGCCCAGAAGCACACAAAGCACTTTTTCTCATGACTGTTACCCAGAATCAGTCACGTGACCTCACCTGACTGCAAGGAGTCAGGAACTAGACCCCTGTGTGTCTAGGAGGAAGAGGATGTTCACATATGGGTAGACATTAGTAATCTGTGTCATAGAGAGTATAGATAAAGTGGTAAGAGTTCACTAAAAGCAGAAAGTGATGGAGGTTTAGAAGGTCAGAGAAAGTGTATCAGAAACAGCTTGAGTGCTTCCTCAGGTTACTCTGCACCAACATCTCCTGAACCATTAGTCTTAGCCACAGAGTCCAAGTGATTCCAGCACATGCTGCTACCCAATTGCTGGGTGGGCTGGGCTGTGTAGCTTCTTCTGCCATTTTTTGATTTGAGTGAAATGCTGCACAGTGATGTGTAGAATCTAAGTGGATACTAAAGGGGCTGCATGCAACTACCTGGAAGGGCTGGGAAACAAACTGCCTGTGGTTCAAACTTGACTAATGGAAAACAGGAATCAGGATGGAACTAGGCACATACGTTCCCTTTTTCTTCCTTGTCTTTGAGACATAGTTTCTCTGTAAGGTCAGTCAGTAGACCTGTTGTGTCTCTTCATGGCTCATTGTAAATCAGTGGCCAGCATGGAAATAATACTTCCCCTTTTAAGTTTTCCCATCTTTTCCTGTTTTATTTTCTTTCTCCCTCACTCTTGTTGACCTAGGATTGTGTTCCCAAATAAGACATCAACACTTTATACCTGCCTCAGGCTCTCTTTTTTAGGAAACCCAGACTAATAGGAGGCTTCATGCAAAATAAATTGATATTATACACGTTTACTTGAGCTTTAAAAATACTAATTATATGCAAGATTTACATTAAGAAAACTTGAAGAATAGAAGTTTAGTGTATTATAAATTAAGAGATAATGGTGTACTTTCAGAAAGCATTCCTTTCTGTATTTACCAATCTTTCACTGTCAAGTCAGGAGAGGATGAAGAATTTTAGGAACATTGAGATCATAATAAAAGTTTACAATTTTCAAGTTCTCTGAAACTAAACTACATTGTCGCGAAGTTAAATCTAGTCACGAGGGTAGACGGTAGCACAGAACAGTGTGGCAATCAAAACAACAAATATAATTTGTAATGCAGAGTATTTAATATTCAGAAATAAAGCAAATAACCTAAGATACAAATAGGTACAGGAAGGCGGGTGGAATAGAATCAAATCAGCCAACTTCAAAACAGTTGAATTGTTTGAGGACAAACTTAAGTTTTACTGAGCTATACATGTTTCATAAACGTTCATATTATTCTATGAGGTTCTGAATGGGATGCACCTAGAAAAAAACTTCTACTGGAAACATTTCAACCTGATTCAGAATCCGGAAAGATATTAAGAGAATATCATACTGTAAGTATTTACTATCTAAAAGCTCTAATCAAGGAGGTTAGAAATCCATTATTCTATGCCTGAATCTCTCCCACAATATCCTCACTTCTGGTCCTTCTGCCTTTGCTTGCAGAAGGCTAATCATGGGGAATTTGTTTTCTCAACTGAAAAAATTGATTCCTGGGGTCATCGGGTGAGTGTGTGCATGTCTTAAAAGTAAACTTTGCCAACCTTTAACTTGAACTGATCCTAGGTCCTTAAACCAAACAAAAATGGTCTAATTGCTCTTCCATGTGACAGTACTTAAAATACTTGAAGACAGTTTTCATATTTTCTCCGGGTCTCCTGTGCTCCAGGCTAATTATCTACCACTTCATCAATCACCCCTCCTATGATTTTGTGTTTTTGTTTTGGCATGACCCATGTTGAGTTTCTAAGTGAAGGAGAGTCAGTCACTTTCGCTGATTGAGACATTATATTCTTCAAAAATGTAATGCCCAGAACTGAACACAGAATTTTAGGTATTGTGAGACCGGTGTAGAATAGATAGGATTTTCAGTTCCTTTATTAAAGATTCCATATTCCATTAGTGCAATCTAAAATTACACTACTTTTCTTAGTGGCCACTGTTGACTGCAGTAAAACATAGCCAGCTGCTAAACCATTAATTTATTTCCCTTCTGTTGCTTCCCAGCCATGTGTCTTCCATTTTGTCCTTGTATTAATTTGTTTTGAACCCCAATTTAGTGCTTTATTTGAATTGTTATTAAAGTTCATTTTATTTGATTCAGGCCATCATTAATGCCTGTGGAGATTATTTTTTGATTCAGAATCTGCCCACTAAGGTAGTTACTATCTTCTTAGATTTTGAACACAGGCTTTCAGTGATAAGCAAATTGGCAAGACAGAACCAAAGATGACATTGTGGCATATCAGTAGATAGTGCAGGTTGACCTCAACCTAATATTCAATCAGTACTCATTGGGTACCATCATCAGTCAGTTAAAATGTGTAGCTGTACCAAGCTCAAGAGACTTTATCAGGAGATTTGTGGTACATTTCCACTTGTTCTACCACTTTTCTCTTCTATTGCCTTACTGACACTCAAGAAAGAGAAACCAGCTCTTGGCATCCTGCTTTATTCCAGGCACAGTCAGTGAGGCCTCGGTGTTCCCAGGTGGCCTGGTATTCACAACTAGGTCTTAGTTTTTCTCTTGTTAGATATAAACAATTTCACAGAACATACCCCAATCAAATAAGACCCACTCTGTGACCATGATGGATCAAGACAATGACTCTATAATTATGTTTGAACACAGACAAAACGTTAATGTTGTCCAAGTCTGATATGGTTTGGCTGTGTCCCCACCCAAATCTCATCTTGAATTGTAGCTCCCATAATTCCCACGTGTTGTGGGAGGGACCCAGTGGGAGATAACTGAAGCATGGGGGCAGTTTCCCTCAGACTGTTCTTGTGGTAGTGAATAATTCTCACGAGATCTGATGGTTTTATACAGGGAAACCCCTTTCACTTGACTCTCATTCTCTCTCCTGTCTGCTGCCATGTAAGATGTGACTTTCACCTTCCATTATGATTGTGAGGCCTTCCCAGCCATGTGGAACTGAGTCAATTAAACCTCTTTCCTTTATGAATTACCCAGTCTCAGGTATGTCTTTATTAGCAGAGTGAGAACAGACTAATACAGAGTCACAAGTGATTAAACCTTTCCCTCTCCTGCCTAATGTAATGGACTGTTACTTCTTTGGCAATTACAGCTTTATCTTTGCTTTACTCTGCTCTTCCTATAGATAAGATTTATTGAGATACCTAATCATAGAATTGTCCCCACTTTCTGACAGAACCCAATCTAAAATGAACTTCCACTTCCCTAGAGCCTCCCCAAAGAACTCAAGCCCAAATTTTATAATAGGTTATTTCTAACACCATCTTACTGGGTGCCTCATGGTTTCCCTATAATGAATGTTATCCCATGCGGCAATGCATAATAAACCTAACTTAACTACAGTTGTGTTTTTGGCAGTCTTTGGCTGGAGGTGTTGACACCCTATCAGAAAAGAAGGAAATGGTGTCCTACACAAATGCATACACACACTCTCTCTCTTAACAGATTTATTATTTTCAGTTTGGCTCTGGGGGTTAGATAGGAGTCCACAGTCACAGAACTCTATTAGTGTTTTCTCCAGTTAGGATCCAGAGTGGCTCCTGGCTTTCCTAAAGGAGGAGTCTCCCTCTGCACAGGCACAGCTCTGTTCATGCTGATTTGAGCACTAATAGTGGTATCCAGGGCGCAGTCTATACTATCCTGGCCCTCTGTCCTCGGCAGAAGTCTTCTGCTTGTGGTGTTGTCACCAAATCCAATGACGCTTTCAGTGGCATAAGGAAACTACTTGGCTTGTGGTGACTGTGGTGTCTGGCTCTGGGAGAGCAATTCTTCTCTTGAGTTATGGGCAAGCCTGGCTCATGGGCTGAGGCCAGGGGTGGGATAGAGATAAAAGCTTTTCTCTTCTCTGCAGTACCCAAGTAGAACCAGAGTCACTGAACCAGATCTAGCATTACAAATATTGTATTCATGTAGCTTGTATTCATTTAGTTTCAGGGAACGTCAATGTTTTCTTGGCACTAGATTTTATTTGCACTTAAAGCCTGTGACTTTTTTTTTTTTTTTGCTACTAGTTTACATACTAACTGTTGCCTGTTACAACAGACTTTCTTTCCTTTTAATTTAATAAATATTTATTCAGCAACTATTATAGAGCTGTGAAAATACAAAGATGAATGAAATATAACTTATCTAAGGAACTGGATAATCTAGAAAAGGGGATCAGACATGTACATGAATAGCTGGGTGTTACTCTTTCAGCCAACAAATATTTATTAAGCAAATACTTGTTCAAAGGAGTTCAAGGGAGAATAATCTATTTATTGAGCATCTTCTATGCATTAAAACTGAAACATGAACTTTTCCCTGGATAGCTCCCTTAATTCTCAGGACAACGCTTTGAGACTGAGTGTCCTGGTGCTAGTTACGTGTGAAAGCCCGGATTCAAACTCAGACATGGTGACTTTGGATCTGTGGCCTTAAAAAACACTTATCATTTGTGTTTTGTTATTCTTTGGGTTCACAGTTGTTTGGGATGTTGTTGATCTCTTAGAACCTCTGCTTTGGGGAAGCTCAGAAAAGTTGTAACACAAGTGGATGTTTTAGAAGGTGGTAGAATGATTTTCCTGTAGTTACTTCACCTAGGAGCACATGTGAACACATAGGCACCAGAGCAGACCCTGGCGTCTGCAGCTATGACTGTACTCTCGTTGTTCTATGTAGTCTGTACAGTCTTGGGAGGTTATTTTTAATGCAACATGCCAGAGTGGCATGTTGAAAGAGCCATAGTAACCAGCTAACAGTAACAGCAGGGCCTGCCAAGTAAAAGTTCTGTAAATCAGTCATAAACGCAGTTACAAAATCGGGGCCACTGTTGTGTGCATGAGGGAGTGTCTCTGGAGAAGGCACAATTCATGCACAGTTTCATGGGATCTCCATGACATTCCATGGGAGTAGAGAACTCTGTGGCCACACACACACACACACACACACACACACACACACACACACACACACAAAAAAAAAAGTGAAAGAAGCTTTCTAATGGGAAACTTGCTCCATGCCATCAGGTAACTCAGAAAAGCTAAGGAAAAGATGCTCAGAGTAATGAATGCTTTAGATACCAAGTGTCCTCTTGTCTCGTGTTTTTAGTACTTTTGGAATCATTCCTTTTCTACTGACCCCAGCCCACGTTCAGACCTTAATGACTTGGTATACTGCAAAACCTCATTGCTTTGATGTATCCTCCCTCAAATTCACCAAATGCAAAACAGTAATAATCATCCCAAGCAGAATTTTGAATATCTTACTTATCTTTTTTTTTTTTTTTTGAGACAGAGTCTTGCTCTGTTGCCCAGGCTGGAGTGCAATGGTGTGATTTTGGCTCACTGCAACCTCCGCCTCCTGGGTTCAAGCAATTCTCTTGCCTCAGCCTCCTGAGTAGTTGGGACTACAGGCACCCACCATCACACCAGGCTAATTTTTGTATTTTTATTAGAGACGAGGTTTCACCATATTGGACAGGCTGGTCTCGAACTCCTGACCTTGTGATCCACCCACCTCGGCCTCCCAAAGTGCTAGGATTACAGGTGTGAGCCACCACACCTGGCTACTTATCTTTCGAGTGAGAATTTTACAAGGTGCTCCCAAGCACTACCAACCCCCACGAAAAATTCATAATTTGAAACACTAGAGGCTTTCTCCTATGATAGACTTACAGAAAACTCTTTGAGGGAGCAAGATGCTTTACTTGGGATTTGCAAATGTTGAGGCTTTGGGATAAGGACTTTCTTGTCAGGCAATAGGGACATCGCCAATGAGTACTAACAAATAATGTGTTGCATTTGAAAAGTTGGAGAAATTACCCTCACTGATTTGGCTCCCTGCTGTTACAGAAGATCTGGGCATAGGGAGCAGGTCATTCATGACTGACAGCATATTGTACAAGTATAAAATACACCACAGGCAGGGAATTAGAGCATTGACAAACTTAATGCTCAATAAAAGAGTTAATCTGTGCTTACTGGAGTGGACTGTGTTGCCCCTTCCCTTTGATGCCCCTTCAGACTTTACAAATAGCTGGCTCTCTCCTTGCTTACCTATTTGTTTAGAAATCACTATCCTCTTTGTAGAGGAGTGTTAGGTAGGGGAAGAAAAGGATCAGATAAACCCAAAGGGAAAACTTGGAGCAGTGCCACCACCCAAAGAGCAATTTTCATTTAGATAAAACCCCTCTGCCTATATAACCTCAGTTATGACCTGGGAAGATATGATTTAGCTTACAACTTTACAGAAACATTGGTACTGGTAAAATGAGGTGTGGCTGTGTAACCCAAAGGACTAGAGATAAGTTTAAGTGAAAGCTCTTTCCAATATGCTTGATGAGGACGCCTACCTTTGGCTGGGAATTCCCCACTTCGGGTGTTCTCCCACAATGAGATTCTTATGGAACAAAAGGGAGTTATGAGGCTGATTTTTCTCTGTTGACTATGAATGTTTTTATATTTCAGGAATTTTAATAGTTTACACACCTTTGTTTCTTTTTATTGTAGTGATATGTACATAATGCAAAACTAACCATTTTAGCCATCTTTAAGTGTTGCAACTCAGTGGCATTAAATGTATTCACAGTGTTAAACAACCATCAGCACTAGCCACTTCCAGAACTTTTTCATCATGCCAAATAGAAACTCTGTACCCCTTAAATAATGATTGCCCATTTCTCCTTTCCACAGCCCTTGGTGACCTCTATTTTACTTTGTCTCTATGAATTTGCCTATTCTAGGTATCCCATATCAGTGGAATCATAGAATATTTGCCCTTTTGTGTCTGGCTTCTTTTGCTCAGCATGTCTTCAAAGTTCATCCTTACTGTAGCTTGTATCAGAATTTCATTTCCTTTTAAGGCTGAATAATATTCCATTGTATGTAATATACCCATAGTTTTTATCCATTACTGGAGTTTTGAGTCATTTCCACCTTTTGACTATCATGTATAATGCTACTATGAACATTGGTGCACATGTATTGAGTCTCTCCTTTCCTTTCCTTTGGGTATATACCTAGCAGTGGAATTGCTAGGCCATTTGATAATTCTATGTTTAACTTTTTGAGAAACTTTGGAGACTTGTAAAGAGAGTATAAATCAAAAAGGCAGACTCATTTCAGAGTCTGAGCTGAAATCCAAATGAGGAGTATTAATAGGATTTAGTTAAAAAAAAAAAGTGACTGTTGACCCTGATGTGAATAGTTTGACTGGAGCAGTGGAGACAGAAACCAGGCATATTTAAGGTGGGGGAAATCTTGAGCATGCTGAAGTGTTGTGGGAGATATGAAAGGAAGGGGACAGTCAGCAGAGTGAGGTCTCCAAGAAGGCAGGAGAAGGAGTTGCCTTGGTCTGCTTTGAGAATTGAACTCTTTATGATGAGAGGCAAGGACAGCTTCAGGTGCAACCCAGTGTAATCAATCAAAGGTATTTACTGAGTTTGGCATTGTGCAGTAAGATAAAGTGAAACACTGCTTGGATTTTACCATAAATGGCACAGTGGAAAGACTTGAACCTCGAACCAAAAATAGGGTAGAAAATGCTAACTGTCACAAGGGAAAGGTAAAAAGCAGGGGTTAGATCCTCAGCAGAGGGACAAGGCACTTTCAGCTGTGGAGGAGGACAAATAACGAGGGATGCCTTCACCGCAGTGTAAACTATTCTGGATGGGATTTGAGATTT
This sequence comes from Macaca fascicularis, assembly GCF_037993035.2. Taxonomy (NCBI): domain Eukaryota; kingdom Metazoa; phylum Chordata; class Mammalia; order Primates; family Cercopithecidae; genus Macaca; species Macaca fascicularis. The sequence continues at coordinate 128,403,851 of NC_088377.1, read as the reverse complement.
GGATAGGCATTGACACCTGGTGAAGTGGGGGAACGGTCATGCTACCCAAACTGTATTCTACCACACACTTAGGAATTATATGAAAAATGGGAACAGTGGTCAAATTAATTTAGAAAGTGCTGTATCTAGGAAAACCATATTGTACAACATGAGACATTTTTAAAAGCTAAAAGGGACGCTGCTAATTATGCTGGGATGACAGGTATACATTGGGACTGTTCTAGGCTGACTGAGATGAGTGGTTATCTTGCTTCTATACCATATTTCACCTTTGAAGATTTAAATGAACATTAGAATTGTAAAAGGTTATGAGAAGCACTATAGTAAGGAAACCTATTTTATGCTGGTTAATTCAGCATTTTCCAAATTTATTTGACCACAGAATCCCCACCCTGCTTTCTCCCCCTGAGGAATACTTATTAGCACCTAATAAATACTCCAAAGGCAGAGAGATGAAAGAGATGTGGGGATCAGGGAGGATTTGGTTTGGCACAAAGAGAGCAATGGAAGATGAGATGAGAAATGTGGGTTGAGCTGTGTCTTAGTGGCTTTTGAGGGCCAGATTTAGAACTTTTACTTGATGAAAGCCTTTTCTCATAGCACCAAATGGTGCTATGTGCATACAACTCAAAAAGAATTTCGAAGAATCATGATTTTCAGGAGGATAAAATGGCATATTTTTCCTGGTTTTCCTAATGCTGTTCCTTCTTTAATCTCTGAGATTAGTGGAGACAAAACCCTCCAATTTTGGAGTTTTCTTCCATTTTTGAGGTATTAAGGGATGAGTTGTGAAACTCCCATCTGAAGTCATGTCTTCTTCTCTTAATCTGGTTTCATTTGTGAAGTCTAAAGGATAAAGGCATGGGAGAATGCCTAGGCTTTGAAAAGAAAAGTCATCTAGATTTCATTCGCTATTGTGACTGCTATAACTTTAAATATAGCTTTGAATGCAAAGAGTTAGCATGGTTAGAGCAGCCTAGTAATAAGTGAAGATCAATGATGATTATTACGTGACCACAGCTATGCTTTTCTTAATTAGAGGTCACATATCTGGCAACCTGGTTAACTGGACAATAGGTAAGAAACAGAAGTTATTAAAAACAAACTTCTTGAGAAGTTATGGCACACACTTTATATACACTGAAGGTCACACAATTCTCAGAAAAACTCGTTATTTATAAAGCCTCATTTGCACACACATTGCCAGTAAATTGAGCTAGACTTTTTGTACATGATAAATTTAATGGCAAATTAAAAGGGAAGAAAAAATTAACAGTGGTAGGTACATTTAAGTGAAAAGGGAAAGTGTAAACTATAAAAATTCAAAGGACTAACATGGTGTAAGGTTCCGAAGGCATTTTAGAGGGAAAAAGTTCACCAAATCTCAACTGTTCTCTATCAGGATACCATTTAGTTATACCATAGAATCATACTTATTTACAAGGCTTATCTTTGACTCACCAAAGGATATTAAAGCATGTACCATTACTCAGTTTAAGATGGCAAGAAAGGACTGGATGTGGTTCCTCACTTTGGAAGGCTGAGGTGGATGGATCACTTGAGGCCAGGGATTTGAGACCAGCCTGGTCAACATAGCAAGATCCCATCTCTACAAAAAATTTAAAAAGTGGTGGTTTGTGCCTGTAGTTCCAGCTACTAGGGAGGCTGAGGTGGGAGGATTGAGCTCAGGAGGTCAAGGCTATAGTGAGCTGTAATCATGTCACTTCACTCCAGCCTAGGCAACAGAGTGAGACTCTGTCTCAAAAAAAAAGCAGGCCAGGCATGGTGGCTCACGCTTGTAATCCCAGCACTTTGGGAGGTCAGGCGGGCGGATCACAAGGTCAGGAGTTAGAGACCAGCCTGGTCAACATGGTGAAACCCCGTCTCTACTAAAAATACAAAAAAATTAGCTGGGTGTGGTGGCATGCGCCTATAGTCCCAGCTGTAGCTACTTGGGAGGCTGAGGCAGGAGCATTGCTTGAACCTGGGAGGCAGAAGCTGCAGTAAGCTGAGATTGCACTACTGACTCCAATCTGGCCGACAGAGCGAGACTCCGTCTCAAAAAAAAAAAAAAAAAAAAAAAAAAAAAAAAAGGCAAGAAGGCATATATGACATTTTGGAAAGAGTTCAATCCAAAATGCTTGTGATTTTAAGTTTGGTCTCTTGAAACTTCTGTTATCTGGGGCAGTCAATATATAAATCTGATATTCTATCCAGGTGTCTTTTCCTTTAGAAAGAAGTTCATTGTCAACTTTTTCCAACTGTATTTCAACATCAATTATTAATCTTTTAGGTTAAAAGAGGATCAACATGGCAACAAAGTGTTTTGGAAATAGCCTCTTGTGATTTGAAGATTAAATAAATCATTACATGAAATTACTGTATAATCAAATGTTTATGGCTGTTTGAAGTCGGCCACTCTGAAGAGACATTGGCTGAATTATGTCATAAAATACGGCAGCTAAACTCTTATCACCTTAAAAGCAACTCGTGGTTCTTATATGGTGATGTTGGCTGTTCAGGGTAGTGAGCAACAATCCTGTGTGTCAAGAAGCAGCTGTGGCATTGTATCAGCTGCCTTCCAAGAAGAGAGGGCCAACAGTGCAGTCCACAGAGAGCTATTTTTTCCTTAATATTTGATTTTGGAGTATTTTTGCCCACTTTAAAGGTACTTGGCAATCTTTGCCTCCTCCAAAAGTGGGGAAAAAATCGAACAAAGCTCCCTTTAAGCTAAACACAAATAGAATTTGGAAATTGTAGTGGTGGAGGAAAACTACTCATGCTCAGTTTGCTACTGTTAGGAATAACAAAGCACTGTTCATAACATATGGCCATCATCCTTATTTCTTGGAAAACAATAGCATTTCTACTTCTTATTCCAAATTGAGCTAGGCAGTTGAAGAGTAAATCATAATTAGAAGAGTACATTTCCTCTCTGATAATATGAACATGCTAAGATTTATCAGTCTCTTATTATATAACTTAATGTCGTTTGCTTTTACCCATTTTTTCTTCATCAGAAATATAGGTAGGTTTCTAAAAAAAAAAAATCTGTCTCTAATGTATTAGGAAACCCCGAAATTTTTAAACAACTAGCTATAAAACGCTATGTTGAAAGTATGTAGGACACGCTCCTGAATAGTAGTTTGGAAGAAACAAACTAGCACACAAACCAACCTATTGTATGGCTCAGGGGCATTATGGCTCCCATTCCATGAGAGAGGTTGGGAGGGACACAAAATTCATCCAATCCATACAGTTTGACTTTTATTTATTTTTTTAAAAGTCGTAGACTTTTAGGACTTGAGAGAATCCCAGTGCGTGATCCTGGAACAGCAGCATTGGCATCACCTGGGAGCCTGAATGAACTGCAAATTCATGATCTCACCACCCCAGGACGCCTGAATCAGAATTGCTCAGGGTGGAACACAGGAATCTGTGTCATAGAAACTCTCCCACATGATTCTGGGGTATACCAAAGTTTGAGATCCATCTGTTCATTGACTTTCCCTGCTGATATCACTGTGGAGCATCATTGACTTTATTGACTGTATGGAAAATGTTTATTATCTTCTAAGGCAACCCATTCCATATTTGGATAGCTTTGATTTTTCAGAGATAAATCTGATATTGAGTTGATAACTGTGTCTCTGAATTTCTCTTCTGTTGCCCCAATTCTACACAAACAAGCCCAGTTCCTTTTCCTCTGTAGGGTTGTGAGACAGCCCTGAAGGATGGGTAAGAGCAGACAGGTTCTGGGTTTGAATGCTAGCTCTGTCATTAAAGCCTGTATGATTTTTGTACAAGTCATCTGACTTTGTTTCCTCATCCATAAAGGTAGGATACTATCAGTACTTTTCTGTAGTGTTGTGGTGAGGATTAATTGAGATAATGCATGTACTTAGCACATGGTGATGACTATTATTCTGGAGGATGACTCTTTACACATTTTGACAGTTATCATATTCCCCTCTGAGTTTGTTTCTATCCAAGGTAGATATGTCCCCAGTTCTCTCCACCATCAATATTATGATATGCTTTTGGATCCTCTCCAAATGACCTTCAGTTTCTATATTGATGTCCCTACCAAAATGTGACTGCCAAAATGGAAGGAGTTCCATATTCTAGATTTGCATAGTTGAACTAGTATGGCCTTTTGATTTTAAATAGCTATTCTTCTGTCAATGTAGCCAAACATAGCTATTTTGACTATTATGAGTCCTGTAGACTCACACTAACCCTGCTTTCAACAAAAACACTGAAGTATTTTAAAAGAAGTATTACTTTTTTAGCTTGGTGTGGTGACACACCTGTAGTCCCAGCTACTCAGGAGCCTGAGGCGGGAGACTTGCTTGAGTCCAGGAATTTGAGACCTGCCTGGGCAATATGGTGAGACCATACCTCTAAAATAAATACATATATATACACACACATATATATACATACACACACACATATACACATACACACACCCACCCACACACCCACACACACACATATATATAGAGAGAGATGGATTTGTACCCTATTGCCCAGAGTGGAGTGCAGTGGCATGATCTCGGCTCACTGCAACCTCTGCCTCCCGGGTTCAAGTGATTCTCCTGCCTCAGCCTCCCAAGTAGCTGGGATTACAGGTGCGCACCACCATGCGTGGCTAATTTTTGTATTTTTGTAGAGACGGGGTTTCACCATGTTGGCCACACTGGTCTTGAACTCCTGTCCTCAAGTGATCCACCCACCTCGGCCTCCCAAAGTGCTGGGATTACAGGTGTGAGTCATTGCTCCCAGCCAATAAATATTATTTTAATTACACAAACGATATGCGTTCAATAAGTAAAAAGAGAAACAATGCCACCAATAATCACTACACAGAGATAATTGCAGTTAAAAATTTAGAATATACTTTTCCAGACTGTAAAAAAAAGATATTCGGTAGTGATGTTTTGGAAAGCCAACGGCATGGACTTTGGAGCCTAAGAGAACTGTACTCAAATACTGGCTAGTTGTGTAACACTTGAAAAATTGTATAATATCTCCTAATCTCATTCCTCACTGGTTAAATGGGAATAATTAAATCTATCTTTTTAGCTGATGTGAGACCTAAATGAGGTACTATTTGTGAACCACAAAACAAGATTTCAGTAAGTGGTACTCTTATCATCATCATAATTACATAAATTACATGGATATTTTACCAAAAAAAGAATTATACCTTCTGATTTGGTATCAGCTCTTTTTCCATAAAAAGCTTTCTATTTTAATAAATTTATTCTTTTTATTTCAAAATTATGATAGACTTACAAAAATTTGAAAAATTATTCCAAAGAAGTCCTGTGCACCCTTCAGTTAGCCTTCCCTGCAATGGCAACTTTTTACATAAGTATAGTACATTATCAAAACCAGAAAATTGACATTAGTATGGTACCATTAACTATAGATTTTGTTTGTATAATCCTTTCTTATTGGGGATGTTTTATATGCATATTCATGAGTATGTGTGTATGTTTTTCCATTATTAACAGTGTTATGATTAACCCTCTGGTAGCTAAATATTATATGCATCTTTAGTTAATGAAGAAAATTCCTATAAGTGTAATTATTAGGATGAAAGCTCTGCATGGTTTTTTGATTTCCAATACATGTGGCCAAATTGTTCCTGAAGGGCTCACCAATTCACACTTTCACATGGTGTATGTGAGAAAGTCTATTTCTTCACACCCTTTTCAGCATTGAGAATTACAATTCTTTGTAGCTTATCAATTTGGTAGGTTGAGGGATTACTGTTTTAATTCCTTTGAGTAATAATTCATATAGTTTTATTTCTTTCTTCTGTATATGGTTATCAGTTCAAGCTAGTTCAAGCCTGAGTCTTTAACGTACACACACACACACACATGCAGCCCCACACATGGGCACACACTCACACATACTGTTCCATGCCTCTCCCATCCTGTACTTGTACATAGTTTTTTTTAATATGGGCTAGAGTGCAGAAGCTTACATTTTCCTCATTGTAACCATTTTGTTAATTTCAGCCAAATGTTTCAGCTTTTTGGATCCTGATTCTCTCATCCTGTGTTTGCAGTCCTCTCTGGTTTGTTTTTAACTGCAAATCTGATAAATATGCAAAAAATATCTTTTTATTCTCATCTTTCAAAACAGGGTTAGCAAGACAGGGCTCTGTCCAGAGGCTGTGGCACTCCCTCTGAAACTGGCCCTTGTATTGACATTAACCAGTTAATTAGATGCGTTTACAGAATTACTTCCTGGCAGGCAGAGCTGTTATCCCCACTGTGGATGTTGTTGGAACCCCAAGTATTCAAATGCTTTCTCAGCCTTAGTGTGTTGATCACTGCAGCTGTGTGTTGAGGTCCTCTGATGCAACAGGACCACAAAGTTTTGATTTCCCTGTTGGCTGTAGACTTCTGAAAGGTTGGTGATATCTCATTTGTCCTTTTATGTCTCTCCTCATCCCTCCCCCAGTTTATTTCCATCACAGTCATTCAATGAAAGTATATAAAATTGAATATAAATTTTCCTGGTTCTTAAGCACTTAGGGACAAATGATTCACCTCTTCTCCTTTCCCCAGTTAGGCCTTTCAATCCTATATCCAAGTAGCAATATATGCACAATAAAACCTCAATTAACTAGATTCCAGTTACTCAGAAATCTAAATTAATTAGATAATATTATGCACTGCATTGTTGAAAATGGAGAGATTGCACAAAAATGCTTATACCTTATAGTTTTAAGAATACTTATTTGTTTTCTGGATTTGTGGAGCTACAGTAAGAACTTATTAAGATGAACTTGAAGCACTGAGAGTTTCTAGGTCATAACAATTAAATTATCTTCTTTAATGAGAAAAGCAGACCAACACACTTAGAAAATATTTTCAAGGAGCAATGAAGCTTAAAAATAAATTTCTGGGCCGGGCGCGGTGGCTCACGCCTGTAATCCCAGCACTTTGGGAGGCCGAGGCGGGCGGATCACAAGGTCAGGAGATCGAGACCACGGTGAAACCCCGTTTCTACTAAAAATACAAAAAAAATGAGCCGGGCGCAGTGGCGGGCGCCTGTAGTCCCATCTACTCGGGAGGCTGGGGCAGGAGAATGGCGTGAACCCAGGAGGCGGAGCTTGCAGTGAGCCAGGATCGCGCCACTGCACTCCAGCTTGGGCGACAGAGCAAGACTCCATCTCAAAAAAAAAAAAAAAAAAAAAAAAAAAAAAATAAATTAATTAATTTCTGGTTATTCAAAAACACGTAAGTCTCAAACATTCTAGTTAATTGAGATTTATTATGCCCTCTTTTCACTGAAGTCTAGCTGCTTTGTGGTTTTAGACTATGAACATTTTATCATTAGTTATTTGCCCAAGCCTAAAATCTGCATTTCTTGCCTAAACACTCTACAGATCTATCTCACGGAATCCTCACAACAAAAAAATGTACATAACCTTTTCAGAAGAAAATAATTGACATGGGCTTCTAATGCTGAGGTCAATTATTTTAAATACCATGCTTCTATAGTATGTATAGTGATAAAACTGGATTCAGACTCATGATACTTATAGGTCCTATTAAGATAACAAAACAAGCGCAAATTTAGGAATCTAATACAAATGACAAAACAATGTAATCCAGATGAACCACATATGATTGATGTGATGGATAGTTTTGTTTGAGCTTTGGTCTCAATATAAGAAAAAAAGGCTTATGTTGACTTGATTCTTTTGATTTTGAGCACTGAGCTTTGTTTGAATAATCATCATGATCAGTATCATTAATTTTTCTCTTAACCAATTATCTAGTTTTTAACATTGGCCCTTTGTTTTGATGGAGCAGTCATTTGAATAATGTACCCCCAAAACAATAATAAAAAGTGGTTAAAAGTTTCTTTATAACAAACGTCACAACAGGTATACTATCACCCATACTGTTAACGAGCTGGGACAATTTGGTCTGTACAAGCTAGGACCTACAATACATTCACTCCCAGGGCTCCCAGTATGTGGTGGTCTGATGACCGCCGTGGGTAATTTGAGTCTAGTTTCCTTTTATTGACTTGAACTCTGTAGTGGCTGGTTTTTCCCATCACTTTTTTCTATGTAAATGACTCTCAACCTCATATGTCTGCAGCTTGCCCCAAGGCCTTTTGGCTTTTCCTGTGGTAAGGAGATTGTAAACATAATAAAGCATGGGCACTAGTGTTATCTGTTGGTGGTCATCAAGATAATCCCAACAAACATCTATACTACTTTTTTCAAGCTTTGTTGAAGTGAAAATTCCAAAATAAAACATGCTAAGGTAACTTCACAGGGGTTGACATTTTGAGAAACACTGTAAACAGCTTTATTAGGATATAGTTCACATACCCTACAATTCACCCATTTAAAGTGTACAGTTCAGGCCGGGCATGGTGGCTCACGCCTGTAATCCCAGCACTTTGGGAGGCTGAGGCGGGCAGATTACAAGGTCAAGAGATCGAGACCATCCTGGCCAACATGGTGAAACTCCGCCTGTACTAAAAGTACACAAATTAGCTGGGCATGGTGGCGTGCGCCTGTAATCCCAGCTACTTGGGAGGCTGAAGCAGGGGAATCGCTTGAACCTGGGAGGTGGAGGTTGCAATGAGCAGAGATCACACCACTGCACTCCAGCCTGGTGAAAGAGTGAGACTCTGTCTCAAAAAAAAAAAAAAAAAAAAAAAAAAAAACTGTACAGTTCAATGGTTTTATTAGGTTGGTGCAAAAGTAATTGCAGTTTTGCTATTACAATTTCAATGGTAATCACTTTTGCACCAACCTAATAGTATATTCAGAGTTGTGCAACCACCACCAGTTGATTTTTAAAACATTTTAATCACTTCAAAAAGAAGCCCTGTTCCTCTTACCTATCACCCCCTCTATTCCTTTATCCTTCATCACCCCCCTTCCCCAGTCTTTTTTTGTTTTCTGTCTCCCAGGCTGAAGTGCAGTGGTGTGATCATAGCTCACTACAGTCTCTAATTCCTGGGTTTAAGGCATCTTCTTGCCTCAGCCTCCCAAGTAACTGGGACTACAAGTGTGTGGTACCATGCCTGGCTCCTCTCCCTTAGTATTAAACCATCACTAATTTACTTTCTGCCTCTTTAGAATTCTGTTTTGGCCTTTCATATGAACGGAACCATACAGCATATGGTCTTTTGTGACTAGCTTATTTCACTTAGCACAATGTCTTCAAGATTCATCCATCCTGTAGCATGTATTAGTATTTCATTTCTTTTTATGACTAAATCTTCCATCGTATAGACATACCACCTTTTGTTCATTTGTCAGTTGATGGATGTTGAGATTGTTTCCACCTTTTGACTATGATAAAACATTCATGTAAAAGTTTGTGTTAATGTATGTTTTCATTTCTCTCAAGTATATATCTCGGAGTGAAATTGCTGGATCAAATAATAACTCTATGTTTAATTCTTTGAGGAAGAACAAGACTGTTTTTCAAAGTACTGCACCATTTCACATTACCACCAGCAGTGTATGACAGTTCCAGTTTCTCTACATCCTCGCCAACACTTGTTACTATCTGATTTTTTTTTCAAGTCACCCTAGTGGGTGTGAAGGGGAATTCCATTGCGATTGTAACTCTCCTAACCTGTGCTCAGTGCTAATTTTGTTTGCATGTGTTAGTTTCATCATTTGTTGCTCTTTTTAAAAATGGACATAATTTCTTTGTTTTTTTATTTGAACACTCTAAACTTATTTGAAAATCATCAGACTATTTTTGATAAATTTTCATCTGTAGCAAATATTTGCTTAGTCTGTCTTAGCATTGCAGTTTCTCAAACACTTTGGAATTTCAGTGTATAGGCTGATGTTCAGTTAGATGTATTTTATTAAGACCCTCCCCGTTATGGGTCAATATTCAACATTCTTAAAAGAATTTTCAACCCAGAATTTCATATCCAGTCAAACTAAGTTTCATAAGTGAAGGAGAAATAAAATCCTTTACAGATAAGCAAATGCTGAGAGATTTGGTCACCACCAGGGCCTGCCTTACAAGAGCTCCTGAAGGAAGCACTAAACATGGAAAGGAACAATTGGTACCAGCCACTGCAAAAACATGCCAAATTGTAAAGACCATCGATGCTAAGAAGAAACTGCATCAACTAACGAGCAAAATAACCAGCTAACATCATAATGAAAGGATCAAATTCACATATAACAATATTAACCTTAAGTGTAAATGGGATAAATGCTCCAATTGAAAGACACAGACTGGCAAATTGGATAAAGAGTTAAGACCCATCAGTTTGCTGTTTCTGGGAGACCCATCTCACATGCAGAGACACACATGGGCTCAAAATAAAGGGATGGAGGAAGATCTACCAAGCAAATGGAAAACAAAAAAAGTCAGGGGTTGCAATCCTAGTCTCTGATAAAACAGACTTTAAACCAACAAAGATCAGAAGACACAAAGAAGGCCATTATATAATGGTAAAGGGATCAATTCAAGAAGAAGAGCTAACTATCCTAAATATTTATGCACCCAAGACAGGAGCACCCAGATTCATAAAGCAAGCCCTTAGAGACATACAAAAAGACTTAGACTCCCATACAATAATAATGGGAGACTTTAACACCCCACTGTCAACATTAGACAGATCAACAAGACAGAAAGTTAACAAGGATATCCAGGACTTGAACTCAGCTCTGCACCAAGTGGACCTAATAGATATCTACAGAACTCTTCACCCCAAATCAACAAAATATACATTTATCTCAGCACCACATTGCACTTATTCCAAAATTGACCACATAGTTGGAAGTAAAGCACTCCTTAGCAAATGTAAAAGAACAGAAATTATAACAAACTGTCTCTCAAACCACAGTGCAATCAAACTAGAACTCAGGATTAAGAAACTCACTCAAAACTGCTCAACTACATGGAAACTGAACAACCCGCTCCTGAATGACTACTGGGTACATTACGAAATGAAGGTAGAAATAAAGATGTTCTTTGAAACCAATGAGAACAAAGATACAACATACTAGAATCTCTAGGACACATTTAAAGAAGTGGGTAGGGGGAAATTTGTAGCAATAAATGCCCACAAGAGAAAGCTGGAAAGATCTAAAATTGACGCCCTAACATCACAATTAAAAGAACTAGAGAAGCAAGTGCAAACACACTCAAAAGCTAGCAGAAGGCAAGAAATAACTAAGATCAGAGCAGAACTGAAGGAGATAGAGACACAAAAAATCCTTCAAAACATCGATTCCAGGAGCTGTTTTTTTTTGAAAAAATCAACAATAGACCGCTAGCAAGACTAATAAAGAAAGAGAAGAATCAAATAGATGCAATAAAAAATGATAAAGGGGATATCACCACCAATCCCACAGAAATACAAACTACCATCAGAGAATACTGTAAACACCTTTACGCAAATAAACTAGAAAATCTAGAGGAAATGGACAAATTCCTGGACACAGACACCCTCCCAAGACTAAACCAGGAAGAAGTTGAATCCCTGAATGGGCCAATAACAGGCTCTGAAATTGAGGCAATAATTAAGAGCCTACTAACCGAAAAAAGTCCAGGACCAGACGGATTCACAGCCAAATTCTACCAGAAGTACAAATAGGAACTGGTTCCATTCCTTCTGAAATTATTCCAATCAATAGAAAAAGAGGGAATCCTCCCTAACTCATTTTTATGAAGCCAGCATCATCCTGATACCAAAGCCTAGCAGAGATACAATAAAAAAAGAGAATTTTAGACCAATATCCCTGATGAACATTGATGCAAAAATCCTCAGTAAAATACTGGCAAACTGAATCCAGCAGCACATCAAAAAGCTTATCCACCACAATCACGTCGGCTTCATCCCTGGGATGCAAGGCTGGTTCAACATATGCAAATAAATAAACATAATCCATCATATAAACAGAACTAAAGACAAAAACCACAAGATTCTCTCAATAGATGCAGAAAAGGCCTTTGACAAAATTCAACAGCCCTTCATGCTAAAAACTCTCAATAAACTAGGAATAAACTAGGAATTGATGGGATGTATCTCAAAATAATAATAGCTATTTATGACAAACCCACAACCAATATCATACTGAATGGGCAAAAACTGGAAGCATTCCCTTTGAAAATTGGCACAAGACAGGGATGCCCCCTCTCACCACTCCTATTCAACATAGTATTGGAAGTTCTGGTCAGGGCCATCAGACAGGAGAAAGAAAGGGTATTCAAATAAGAAAAGAGGAAGTCAAATTGTCCCTCTTTCCAGATGATATGATTGTATATTTAAAAAACCCCATCATCTCAGCTCAAAATCTCCTTAGCTGATAAGCAACTTCAGCAAAGTCTCAGGATGTTAAATCAATATGCACAATCACAAGCATTCCTATACACCAGTAACAGAGAGGCAAATCATGAGTGAACTCCCATTCACAATTGCTTCAAAGAGAATAAAATACCTAGGAATCCAACTTACAAGGGATGTGAAGGACTTCTTCAAGGAGAACTGCAAACCACTACTCCACAAAATAAAAGGGGACACAAACAAATGGAAGAACATTCCATGCTCATGGATAGGAAAAATCAATATCGTGAAAATGGCCATACTGCCGAAAGTAATTTATAGATTCAATGCCATCCCCATCAAGCTGCCAATGACTTTCTTCACAGAATTGGAAAAAAACTATTTTAAACTTCATATGGAACCAAAAAAGAGCCTGCATTGCCAAGACAATCCTAAGTCAAAAGAACAAAGCTGGAGGCATCAGGCTACCTGACTTCAAACTATGCTACAAGTCTACAGTAACCAAAACAGCATGGTACTGGTACCAAAACAGAGATATAGACCAATGGAACAGAGCAGAGCCCTCAGAAATAATACCACATATCTACAGCCATCTGATCTTTGACAAAACTGGCAAAAACAAGAAATGGGGGAAGGATTCCCCATTTAATAAATGGCGCTGGGAAAACTGGCTAGCCATATGTAGAAAGCTGAAACTGGATCCCTTCCCTACACCTTATACAAAAATTAATTCAAGATGGATTAAAAACTTAAATGTCAGACCTAAAACAATAAAAGTCCTAGAATAAAACCTAGGCAATACCATTCAGGACATAGGCATGGGCAAGGACTTCATGACTAAAACACCAAAAGCAATGGCAACAAAAGCCAAAATAGACAAACAGGATCTAATTAAACTAAAGAGCTTCTGCACAGCAAAATAAACTACCATCAGAGTGAACAGACAACCTACAGAATGGGAGAAAATTTTTACAACTACCCATCTGACAAAGGGCTAATATCCAGAATCTACAAATAACTTAAACAAATTTACAAGAAAAAATCAAACAACCTCATCAAAAAGTGGGCAAAGGATATGAACAGACACTTCTCAAAAGAAGACATTTATGCAGCCAACAGACACATGAAAAAATGCTCATCATCACTGGCCATCAAAGAAATGCAAATCAAAACCACAATGAGATACCATCTCACACCAGTTAGAATGGCAATCATTAAAAAATCAGAAAAAAATAGGTGCTGGAGAGGATGTGGAGAAATAGGAACACTTTTACACTGTTGGTGGGACTGTAAACTAGTTCAACCATTGTGGAAGACAGTGTGGTGATTCCTCAAGGATCTAGACTAGAAATACCATTTGACCCAGCCATCCCATTACTGGGTATATACCCAAAGGATTATAGATCATGCTGCTATAAAGACACATGCACATGTATGTTTATTGTGGCACTATTCACAATAGCAAAGACTTGGCACCAACCCAAATGTCCATCAATGATAGACTGGATTAAGAAAATGTGGCATATTTATACCATGGAATACTATGCAGCCATAAAAAAGGATGAGTTCATGTCCTTTGTAGGGACATGGGTGAAGCTGGAAACCATCATTCTGAGGAAACTATCACAAGGACAGAAAACCAAACACCGCATGTTCTCATAGGTGAGAATTGAACAATGAGAACACTTGGACACAGGATAGGGAACATCACACACTGGGGCCTGTTGTGGAGTGGGGGTGTGGGGGTGGGATAGCATTAGGAGATATACCTAGTGTAAATAATGAGTTAATGGGTGCAGCACACCAATATGGCACATGTATACATATGTAAGAAACCTGCATGTTGTGCACATGTGCCCTAGAACTTAAAGTATAATTTAAAAAAGACCCTTCTCCTTATCATGTTCATGTCTCCCTACCCAAACGTGTGGTGGTGGCTTCAGCTGGCTCACTACCTCTATCCAGAATATACAACAGCATTTTGCAGACTCATCTTCAAGGCAATAATGGGGATATTGCAGATCCAGTTAGTGAGCCAGTGGGAGACTTCATCAGGTAGCTGTATTCGGTCTGTAGGCTTTCACCTTGCTGAAGACATTGCCCTAGTTGTTGGTCAGTAATAGTTTTCTCCAGCCTTCTTTTACAGGTATGGGGAGAGGGGCTGATCATATACAGGACTGAGAATGGAGTTGGAGGTGGGGAGAGAGGCCAACCTTATGCTTAGCTTTAAGTATTAAAATGGTCATATGTCTATCAATTTCAGCTCTGCTCAGAGTTTTATGCTGCTTTTATTGTTTTTGGTCTACAAAAATATTTCTTGTGATTTTTTATACAGTTTTTTTTTAAGTTGTCTATCCTTTTTGTGTGGTCAAAGCAGAGGGAGTGTGTAAAAGTGTGAACTCCCTGTGTCATATGGACTAGAAGTCTTTCTTTTCTTAAAGAAGCAAAGCAGGATCTGGGGTAATTTGGGAGCAGGAGCTAAATGGCATTAACAGTTTTGCAGGTAAGGAAGTAGAGTGGAAATTTTGTTTTGACTTTCCAGCATTCTTTCTCATATTAGGCAACCCCAGCTTTCCTCTGGGAACTTCCCCTCCCTTCTGACATCAGTCAGCATGATTTGGGGTTTGGCTCATCCTAACCCCATAGTATCAATATGTGATCCATGGCCTGGCCACTGTAATTGGTTCAGGGATAAGCAAATAATTTGAGTTGTCCAATGAGATCTCTCCCTGTTGTTTTTCTATCAGGAAAGACATACATTTTTCTTTTTTTACGTCTAGCTCCCAGCATAGTCCCCTGTAAAATGGGGTCAGTAGTACTATCTATCTCATAGAGAATCAAAGGCTAGGAGAGCCTGGCACCTGTTGGCTATTGTCATCATTGTTATTATGATTCCATGTGAAATTTAGAGGAGGGAGCAATTGCCTTTGACTGGTCTGGTGTAGGAGGGATTCATACAGTAGGTGAGATTTTAAGTGGATCTTGACGGATACATAGGAGGTTGATGGAGGGGAACAGAGAAAAAGCACTATCAAGAGATAGAAGAGGACAACATGGTGGTGGATAGGAGGGATGGTGAGGAGGAGGGTTGGTTGAAAGCCGATGGTGGGTGTGGCAGTGGAGCCCATATTGGGAAGCTTTTTGGGGCCTGAACCAAGGAATTGGGACTTTATTTGGCAAGTATTAGGAAACCAGGGAAGGTTTTGAATTATAAAATATGATTGAAGTGGAATGACTTATAATGAAAATCACCCCACATGTCCCTTCACTGTAACCTCTTGATTATTTAAGCCCCGAACACAAAGCCAAACCACATATAGGAGAAAGTCTAGGAGAATGATGGAAGAAACAAAATAGGAAAATACCATTTTCCTCCTTCCTTGCTGGATTCATAGCCCGTGTTTCAATTTTCTGTGTATTAACCAAGTCAGCTTTCCTTTATTTCTGGGTCATGTAAGCTTAGTGTGTCATCCGGGTGAACAGGTGGTTGTATGCACTAGTTTTTTGGCAGTGTATACATTTGTACAAAATTGCTTTTTTTATACAAATTTGTGACATGCAAAGTTATTTTAATGAGTTATGAATTGGTTATCGTTGGTTGTCCACATTCCTTTTACTATCTTTTCCTTAAGTAAATAGGTTATTGTAGGGACTCTAGCAAGATGTGGGCAAACCAAACCTAGCTACCTTTGTGATATTTGAAGACATGACATCAAATAGGTAGACTGGGGCAGTAATAACTCCCTTTTGAGAAGACGTGTTCTATACTTTGCCACAGCCATCACTACTCCTAGTTTTTCCCTAACCCTGAGCCCCTGTGTCAGTAGCATTTATCATCACACCAGTCTCTTGTTTTACTTATGCTCAGTTCCATACATTAATTTTCATACCTACTTGGCCACTATGGGCATTCATGTATAAAATCAATTTTTATTTTTCACTTCTGAAGTTAAACTTTTATGGGTATTTCTCATAGGTTTACTGAGACAAGCTAAAAAGCAGCATTAATTATCCTAGATACTGAACAGCCGAGTTCAGGCCAGTTCTCAGTTGTAACTCATGTATGCCACCTTTCTTGGCCTGACTAGTTCTGTGCATTCATTGAGAAAGGGAGTCTGCCAGGCGTTGTTTTCTATCTGATGGTAGGCCAACAGATGCTGTGAAATCATGCCAACACGTGCCAAGCTGTCACCTCTGCATCCTTATTTATTAGGGAGTCCATTGTACATGTCTCCTGTCTGCTATTACATCATGTTTACTTGTTCAGATAGATAAAGGTCCATACCCAGATGAACAAATTCTTAGGAAGGTGCTATTTTTACCCAATTCCCTAAACCACATATGAGTGACAAATATTTCCATAGGATTAATGAATAGGTGTTTCAGTCTCCTCCACCCTTATTAAATACTAGCTTTTTCTTTCATGCTTGGAACACTGTTGAATTTGTGGATGAGAGACATTTTCCATATGTAATGAATCCAAGGACTTTTTAACCTATTAGATTTTGTTGCATATATTGGTCACTCTTTTAAATAGTAGTTTCAATCTAACCAAAAATCAAATAACCTGAGAATCTGATATGCCTTCATTTTGAATATTTTCATATTTTACAAGTAATGTACACAGAGCTTATTTTTTTGATAAGATTGAGAATTGACCAAGGGAATCATGTAGCTTTAGCCATCTGTAGATTTATCATTTGCCAAAAAATTTCCTGAGCTTCATAGAAACCACATAGAAACCAAATGACTTGGTTTTATTTCCATTTCTCTAGGCAATAAACCAATTTTTCAGTCTCCATGGACACCCAGTGGAGCAACAGTAGTTAGATCTGTAAAAACCGCTATCTGACTTAGAGTCTGATGGTGGCCTGCCCACCAGCACTTGATAACAACTTAGGCTTGACCCTCTAAGAGACCAAATGTGTGAGAGATTGCACGTGAGCATCTGGAACAGTGCCAAGCTACTGTTCCAGGTTCTTAATTTGTGGAGGTTCGCAAATAATTATGGATCTTGTCTTGAAAGCTGGGCAGTTAGAAAGTCAAAAATAAGGCAGTAGAAATAGTAAAAAAAAAAAAAAAAAAAAAAAGGTGAAAAAAGGTCTGGTTGAAATAGATTTACTTTCCACTTGGTTAAGCAAGAGCCCTCACATACTGATGGGTATGTTAACTCAGTTAAGAAAGAATACATATTTGGAAATCCTTGTGGAAAGCCCAAAATAATACTTGAAATGAGAGAAGTCATACGCTTATGTGTCAGTACATATGAAAGATAGCTTTGACTCTAAGCAGTAACTGGAAAGTCTGCCCTTTCAGTCTTAGCAGCAATATAAGAAAAGATTGAACTGAATTGCTCTGTCATATATTAGTTCTTTAGGGCCTGTTTCCTCTATCCTAGAATAGTGATTACTTGAAAAGATTAATCTGGTTTAGAGATTTTGAATATGTGGTCCTTTGCTCTTGCTTGCATTGTGTAAAACTCCCTATTTCCCAGTTACTCTAAAATTAACAAATTAAAAACTAGGTCTCACAGATCATTAAACAGCATTGGAAATGTTGAAAAAGAAAGGCATATGAAAATGATACCTTAATTGGCATTAGGGGACACAACACAACTCTGTAATAAATACGCTAGACCATTCCAGGTATGTAGTTTTTTTCTGGGTTTTTGCCTCCTTATCTGTAAATGGCATGGGGTGGTTGCTAATATTTCTTCTAGTACTAATATTCTACTCATTAATGAAAAGTCAGTTTTCATTTCACATACAACAAAGACTATGACATGGTCTTGAGAAATCTAACTTTCTACAGGAAGAAAACATTCAAATTCACAATCTCGGGGAATTGGATGAAAGAATCAGTCTTGTGCTTTTTGAACAAGCTCTAATCATTCCTGTTTCTCCTTATACCATGGAACATTTCCATGAATACCATAGAAAATGAATTACTGGGGAATAAGAATAGGTGCATTTTCTCAGAGACTTTTATTTTTGGTTTGTTTCTAGATATTTGAGACAAAAAATAAGAATAGAATCTAAAAATGTAAATTGTTTTTTAAAAAGAGGAGATAGTAATAGATGATAGTTAACTATCAGAAATAGATATAGCTTTGTAAATGTATAATGAACTGATGATTTGAGGTGATATATTTAAAAATTGCCTTGGGAACAGGAGAAAGACTTAGAAGAAATGTTACAGAAGAAATCTTTAGCTTTACAAACCCAGGGATTGTCATATATATACATGTGTATATATATTTTAAAATTATATATACATAATTAAAAATATATATCATATATTTGTGTATAAATATATAAATATATATATTTATAAACATATAAATATATATATTTGTTCCTTGACAGCACCTTCCCTCTGTTCAATGTTTTCCATCTCACTCAAGCCATATGGGCACATAAGGAGGGAAAGGCATTCCAGGTAGAAGTGACACCATGAACCAGAGAGAGGAGGTGTGAGACTGCATGGCATGTGGAGGCAGTGTAAGGAGTATAAAGTAGAAAGAGGCTGGATTACTCAGAGTTCAGGTGCAGATAATAGAAACCACTTGAGCAATTTTGAGCAGAGTTTTAATATAGACATTTGATGCTTACAAACCTGTGGGAAGGGGTGGAACAGCAGGCTTCTGGTGGGCCCTTCAGAAATTATTCTTAAATCGACACTTCAGGACCTATCTGCCTCTTGGCCTCAGGGACACACACGTTAGCCATGATCTGTGTATAAAATAAGCAAGCCAACTCAGAACCAAGCTGTACCTGTTAGATTCTTTTTAGCAAAATGGAGTCTTAGTGCCTTGCCCTTCTCTCCCTTTAATTCAATAGCAAAATCAAATCTTGGAAGAGTGTATATGATTGGAAGAATCTAAATCACTTCCAGAACTCTAACTGCAAGGAATTTGGGGAAGAAAATTCTTCAGTTTTTTATCTTCTATTGTACAGGAACTAACACTAAGAAGAGATATGGATGCTGAGCCCACCGATCTATCTCATCTGCTGTGGCAGCTATTTCAGAAGTCTAGGAAACTGATGTGGAAGGCCTGAAGTAGGGTAGTCAGGAGGGTGCCGTAGTGATGATGGTACAATTCAGTCAGTCTTTATAAGGCAAAACCATAAGACCATTTGGAAATAGGAGTGAGATAAAGGATGATTTCCAATGTTCTGATTTAACCTAGACTTGATAAAAATTATGTTGGAGGAAGAGCAAATTTTGAGGGCAGGAGTGAATAATTGAAAATGGGAAATATTGAAGAGTTTAGTTTTATAGAATTTGAAGTGATAGAGAGGATACTAGGTTGACATGTCTAATGAACACTTGGGGTTTTGGTTTGAAGCTCCAGAGAAAGTTCTGAGTAAAATATAAATTGAGGCTGGGCATGGTGGCTCATGCTTGTAATCCCAGTACTTTGGAAGGCCGAAGTGGGAGGATCGCTTGAACCAGGAGTTTGAGACTAGCTTGGACAACATAGTGAGATCCTGTCTCTATTATTTAAAAAATAAAAATAAATATAGGTTGAGAAGTCACAAGTGGCACTTAAAAGCCATGCATGTGGCCAGGTGTGGTGGCTCATGTTTGTAATCCCAGCAGTTTGGGAGGCCAAGACAGGCAAATCCCCTGAGGCCAGGAGTTCAAGACCAGCCTGGGCAACATGGCAAAATCTGTCTCTACAAAAAATAAAAAAAAAAAAAAAAAATTAGCCGTGTGTGGTGGCTCATGACTGTAGTCCCAGCTACTCGGGAGGCTAAGGTGAGGGGGTAACTTGAGCCCAGGAGGTTGAGACTGCAGTGAGCCGAGATCAAGCCACTGTGTCCCAACCTGGGCAACAGAGTGAGACCTTGTCTCAAAAAAAGAAAAAGCCATGCATGTGGGTGAAATTTCCTGGAGAAAGCAAGTGGAAGGACAAATGAAGATTCATGGCAGAACAACTCTGGCGATCACTAATGTGAAGAGGTGTGAGGCACAATAGGACAATACAAATGAAACTGAGTGGCTACAGTGGTAGAAGAAAAACCAGAGAAGATATGTAGAACAGAAACCAAATAAAGGGACAGTTACTTAAGTTCAAAACAGCTGTGATGTCAAGTAAGATCAGGGCTGAGGAGTGTCCAGTAGTTTTGACCATTAGGAGATCCTCAGCAAAACAGGTCAAGGTGTTTAATGGGACTATACTGTGTTGATTTAGGTATGAATGAAAAGTGAGGAAGAATGGGGTAATTTTGCTTTCTGGAAACGTGGCTTTGCAGGGAAGGGAAGCTTTGGAGAAAGAACACAAAATGGAGGGACAGTTTAATCTTAAGTTCTAAAAGTCTTAAACAGGCTTGGATGCTGAAGAAAAGGAATCAATGGCCAGGTAAAGATTGACGATACAGGAAAGAGTCAGGTACTCGATACTAGCTGCCTACAGATTTGGAAGAGGAGTCCAGAATTTGTACTACTCCTCTTTAGATAGGAGGAGGAATATGTATTTGTCTTACACATGGCAGTGAGGGAAACCATGAATGAAGAAGCAGATATGTTTGTAAAAGGTAGGAAAGAACAGAATAGAAATCACACCTGTTAGATTATTTTCTGGATGATATAAAATGCAGATAATTTGCTAAGAGAAGGGAGAGTGGGCATGGGGTTAAAAAGAATGGAGTAAGAGGTTTGCAGAAAAAATGGGTTGGGGGAAATGAACGAGAATTGATTAGAGACCCATGTCAGAATTGCTAATCAGGACTGACCATGAAGAAGTGGGGAGATTTCTGAGGAAAAGCATGAAGTAATAGAATTGTCATGATCATGAGGTCTTTGGTTCTTTAAAAAGTGGTGGGTCCTTACAATGATGGTGTTCTTCTTTAAATATATTTGTTTTAGAGTTGTCCAACTGTTGATTAGGTAAGCCTTTTAAATCACTGCCATGGTTGTCATCATCATTATCATAATCTGTTGTTAATCTATTAATAAGATCAATCTTTTATTGCAACTTTCAACGCTTTGGATAGAAATGAGACAAAATGGCAGAAGTGTATCATTAAAGAAAGAATGCCTAAGAATTTACATTTTGAAGGACTCTTCTGTGACTGAAAGCTGTCTGTTTAAGTTAAACCTGGTTGAGGGTTTGAGAAATCTTCCCAACAGACTAAGGACATGAAAAGATACTCAACATTATTAGTCATTGGGGATATGGAAAATGAAACCACAATGAGATATGACCAAGTATTTATTAGAAAGTCTAAAATGAATAAGACTGAAACATAACAGGTATTGGCAAGGATATGGGGCAACTGGAACCCTCATACACTGCTGATGGGGAAGAAAATGGTTCAACCATCTTGGAAAACAGTTTGACAATTTCTTGGAAATACACATACACACACACATGCTGTATAACCCAGTCATTCTATCTTCAGATGCCATCAACATTTGAGTATAAGTCTTTAGATTACTCAAGAGAAAAAGAAATATGAGTATACAAAAACACAATGTTCATAGCACTTTTATTTGTAATAATAAAAAATTGAAACAACAAAGGTATACATCAACAGATGAATGGATAAGCAAATTGTGGTATATCCATATAATGGAATACTAATTAACAATAAAAAGGAATAAACTATTGATTGCACAGCAGCACGATGAATCTCTAATTATGGTGAGTGAAATGAGCCAGACAAAAGAGAATATGTAGTGCATTATTCCATTTGTTAAATTGTCTATAAAATTCAAACTAATCCATAGCAACAGAAAACAGATCAGATGCCTAGAGATGCGGGTGAGGGCAGGCCAGGGCTGAGAGAGGGATTACCAATAAGCACAAGGAAACTCCTAGAGGTGATGTGTGTGTTCATTTTCCTGATTGTGATGATGGTTTCACAGCTACATTCATAGGTCAAAACCTACAAAACTATACACTTTTAATAGGTGTAGTTTATTATACTTTAATAAAACTATCACAAAAAAGAAATAACTTGTATGTTCAAGAACTGGAGCATGATTTTATTATGTTATATAACAGCACACTTTTTGAACTTTGTATATCTTTTGAAAATCATGTTTTGAAGCCTATTTCGTATTATTGGAAAATGCTCATAATATTTAGAGACAAGCTTGGTTCTGATTTATAATAGCTCATACATATTTGTTGAAAGTTAAATCAATGATGTAGTGTCAAAACAAGACATAAAAAATACATATATAATATAATATGATCCCAAATGTAGTAACTCTCTTTTCTCTCTCACTGCTGAAAGAAAATACCCCAAAATATTAACATTGGTTGTCTGTTAGGTGGAATAACATATGATTTTTATTTTCCTTCTCATGGTTTTGGGGCTTTTCTAAAATTGAGCTTCTGTTACTTTCACAAGCAGGCAAAAACCCAATAAATGCCCTTCTACAAGATTCTTGCCCACACAAGGCAATTCATTTGATGCAAATATTTTTAGAAAACATTAGTATAATTGAGGTACATAGCATCTTTTCTTGCACTTTTTTGATAGCAACATATTAGCAAATACTTTTCAGGGATTTTACATGGAATGGTAGATGTGCTGGAAAGAAAGACTGTTAGACCAGCTTCAGCCTGCCAGCTTGTGATATGCTGTCTAGAAATGCCTACTTATAAGTATGTTTTATGTAGCCTCAGGAGTTCCCTTCCCTTTATCGCTCCACCTCTAGCAGTCCTTTAATAAAATGAGGTCAAAGACAAGGACAACAAATTCCCAGGGCCATTCCTAGCACAGTTCTGCAGGAAATGATCATCAAAGATATCCTGATCAGAAAAAGAGAGTCACTGAATGTAGGTTTTTCTGTGAAATGCAGATAATTTCTTACTCTTTTGTCTAATCAGTGGGGACCTTTTTTCTTTTTGCAAAAAAGAAAGCAAGTGCAGGGTGAGGCGTGGGGTCAGAGCAAAGGAGAAAACCCTCCTCTGGGAAGGTGAGAGTCAAAGGTGGTGAAGAGTTGGGAGTGTTCTCCCACATAAATACATGCTGGAAGATGTACCTTTCTTACTGTCCCCAAGCGTATGAGGGGCATTTGTTCTGTGAGGCTTTCATCTTGATTTTCTGCTTGTGTGAAAAAGACAATAACTGGGTGCTATTTGAGTGATGTGGGATTTGGCAGGAGGGTGGGGCTGGGCCATGAAGGAGAGAGATTGGTGAGACTGACATAGTCCTATGTCCTGCTTTGTCAAGACGCTGGGATTGTATCTTATAGCCTGATCTGTTCTTATCCAGTAACATGAACATAAAAATAATGTAGGAATGGAACCTTCCATGTTTGAAAATCATCCAACGGCTTATAACAGTTTAGCTTTTTCATTTCTTCTTTTATGATTTAAAAAGTTATAAGCAAATCCTTGAAAATGTGTTTGTGTCCCTAGGACCCATTGTAATCCCTCTGCTATGTAAACAATCTTATCCTTGAATGTATCAGTTTATAAATCAGATCTTCAGGTACTTTTCTTAAATATTCTGCATTCCTCTCATCTAGATTTCCTTAGAGGTTTTTTGTTTTTGTTTTTGTTTTGAGATGAGGTCTGGCCATGTTGCCCAGGCTGGAGTGCCAGTGGCTATTCACAGGCACGTTCCCACTACTGATTAGCATGGGAGTTTTGACCTGTTCCATTTCAGACCTCGGCCTGTTCACCCTTCCTTAGGCAACCTGGTGGTCCCCGCTCTTGGGAGGTCACCATCTTAATGCTGAACTTAATGCAGACATCCAATAGGCATAGTACGCTACAGCTCAGAACGCCCGGGCTCAAGCGATCCTCATGCCTAAGCCGGCCGAGTAGCTGGGACTACAGGCATGTGCCACCACGCCCTGCTAGATTTCCCTTGAGTTTTGAGAGGGACATCTGGTCACTCCATCATAGTTCTTTAGCTTTCTGGATTTTACCCTCAGCCTCCTTACACCTCCTCAACTGGTCAGGCCATAGAGACTACCATCGTTGGGTGGAAACCATGAAAATCCAGTTCCTCTTGCTTACCTAGGGCCAGGGATGCTGAGTGGAACAGGGAATCAGCAGAATTTTCCATCTGGGAACAAAGTTTTAGGCATTACAGGTGAGACTTACAGATGCTTCCCTCACCCCCGCTTAGAAACATTGTTATACATAGAGACTAAATGCTAGAATGCTTTGATGGTGGAGTTTAATGCATTTGTGGCTAAACAAATTTTAGTAGGATCACTTGGGCATTCAAGGTCTTTGAAAGTTGTCATATATGTGTATATGTATGTTACGTATCTATGTTACATATCTATTATATATCTATACAATTTTTTGTTAAGCTAATCATTTAACCCAAACCTTTGAGCAGAACAACACATTTCCCAATCATGTTTGACAATAGGATTGGCCATATTTAATTGTGGAAGAATGAAAGGATATGGAAGAGTTATATGTTCGTGATCCATTTTCTTTTACATAGAAATACTTTTCTATGTTATATTTTCTTTCAACGTAGTAGAAAATCCGGTCACTGATCTGAGTCCTCTCATTTCACAAATTCTCATTTCACATTTAGCTGGACTATAGCTAATCATATTTCACTCTGATTATTGCAGAATCATTTACTTTTGTATAGGCAGTTGTATTTGGCCATTCTTGCACTGCTATAAAGAAATACCTGAGACTGAGTAATTTATAACAAAAGAGTTTTAATTGGCTCATGGTTCTGCAGGCATACAGGAAGCATAGCAGCATCTGCTTCTGGGGAGGCCTCAGGAAGCTTCCAATCATGGCAGAAGGCAAAGGAGTAGCAGGCACATCACATAGCAAAAGCAGGAGCAAGGGGAGACTAGGGGTGTGGGTGGGGGTTAGGGGGTAGGGGAGGGAGGAGCCACACACTTTTAAACGACCAGATCTCACAGGAACTTACTATTGCAAAGACAGAATCAAGCTATGAGGGATCCACCCCTGTGATCCAAACACCTCCCACCAGACCCCACCTCCAGCACTGGGGCTTATAATTCAACATAAGATTTTACTGGGGACAAATATACAAACTATATCAGCAGTAGTTATTTCATAAATAATTTAAGTCTTTTCGGTATTTAAAAAAACGTTTTTGTGTCCCAAGTGGATTCCATATATTTGTGAATAAATAGTGAAATTCTAAATATGCTGTTGGTTAAAACATGTTTTTCAGATACTCTTGGGAATTTGAAGAATGACCCTGGTGTACATTAGCATTCAAAAATGAAATATCCATATTTCTTTTTGGTAGGGAAGGAATTTTCTTTTTTCTTTTTCTTTCTTTCTTTCTTTTTTTTTTTTTTTTTTTTTTTTGAGTCAGAGTCTCACTTTGTCACCAGGCTGGAATGTAGTGGTGTGATCTCAGCTCACTGCAACCTCCACCTCCCAGGTTCAAGCGATTCTCCTGCCTCAGCCTCCCGAGTATCTGGGACTACAGGCGCCTGCCACCATGCCCAGCTAATTTTTATATTTTTAGTTGAGATGGGGTTTCACCATGTTGGCCAGTATGGTCTTGATCTCTTGACCTTGTGATCCGCCCGCCTCAGCCTCCCAAAGTGCTGGGATTACAGGCATGAGTCACCGTGCCTGGCCAGTAGGGAAGAAATTTTCTAAAGAAATATACTGCTGAGTGCAGTCTTCAACAAAAGCATTTAGGGACTCTGAAATAAGATCTAGGCAATCCAGGTCTTGGGAATGATATCTGGATACATTAAAAATGCCACTTTCAACATTTAAGCCCTAAAATATATTTCCAACAACAGTTTATTAAGGTACTCTAGTCAATAGATTATTGTTCTTTTTAAACATAGTTGTATCCTAGGTAAGAATTTTTGAGTATGGAGGATTATAGATATGTGACATTTATACATACAGAAAAAAAGTCATTTTGAAACAGAAAACTGCTTCATTCCATAAGCATGCCATTAATACATGATTCAAGATGTCATAGTTTGGATGAGATAATCAAATTCCTCAGATAAATCAGTTGAAAGCAGCTGCTTCATTCAGGAATGATTTAGAGACACATAAATTGAAGACAGTAGATTGAAAAGGAAAAAAAGATAAGTGTAAGGTTATTACTGAAAATGAAAAATGATTAAAAATTGCCATTATGACTACTGGGCCAATTAAAACATTTTATGTTCATTCATCTTTCAAGAAGCCACCTACAAATGAAAGTATGGCACTAGCTCTACTGTTAACAAATAGAGCTTGTTTGATTTTAAGAGATGTAAACGCCATCATTTTGAGACTATGCATTTGCAATCTTTGGTGATCATCATGGAAAGAATGAACTAGCATTCTCTGAAAACCCCAGTCCAGGAAAGTTTGTTCTTGATAATAATAAATTTTCGTGTTTATAAGGTGCCTTTCATTCAACTCTTAAGACTTCACGTATAGATGTGTTTAAATACGCAGTCATATATCACTGTCTTCATATATTATAGCCCAAGTATTTCAGTTCTTTAGACATAAAGCAATTCTGTATTTCATATGAGAAAATACAATCTCTACTCCTGCCACACAAATTCTCCACAAATAACACCTTCTTGTTAATGCTTCTATATTGCTTGTGCTGAAGGATTGTCAATGCAATCTTTTCTTAAAGCAATGTTTTAAAAAATTCTTTAAAAACAAAACACCTGTGTTTTCTGGCAGAACAACAATGTATCAGCCAAAATACTTTTATTTAATGACTAACTGTGGTTAGCTAGCGCCCCATAATTCATTTCATAATTGGAAAAAAATGTAACATTTGCTGACATCATCTGAGTGCTGATCTGGACCCATTGAACAGGGAGTTTTCCAACAAAAACGATTTAATTTTCCACTTCACAATTCAGGAAGAATTTAGGATTAGGGCATTCATGGAGTCTAGAAATGGTTTTCATATTCAGAATTTTAGCTCAAAATTTGGATGGGAAGAAAGACTGAACATAGTTTAATTTCCAAGACAAAAGTTTATCTGTAAAATCCTACTTTTTATGCGTATTAATGCCAGTTTGAGATCAAATATACTAAGCTCTGAAGATAAAAGTATTAGGAATAAAAAATTAAATGAAAAATCTAATGAGTGAGGAAAGGTAGTTACCATTAAGTTTTATTCTGAAAGAGTTTCTTAAATATGTACTCACCTGATTTTTGCCTACCCAGATTTCAAGTTTATCTGAGTTTTCCATGCAAAATGTACATGGAATGCATAAATCATTATTTAAAAGTAATGTTCTATTAGTCATAGTGGCATTATTTGGTATTAATGTGGTAATGGGTCCAAAATTGTATATACTCCATTGCAAACATGGCCAAAGAGTATCTAGCCTATCTTTCTTAAGAAACTTTTTCTTTATATCAGAGAAGAGACAGAGAGGAAGTTTATTTTTGGAGTTGTCATTTTCAATGTTTTTGTCTCTTCTCATTTATTTTCTTTTTGCTGAGCTATAATCTGTATCTCTTCTCATTTAAGCATTGTCTTGCATAAATTTTTAATTATCTACTTCTTTTCTTGACTGGACTTCGCTCTAAAGTCATGATCCAGGTTAAACCTATCTGTCTGCTTATCCTGTGCCCATGTCTGAGCAGTTAAAATGACTGGAAAAAATACACACACACACACACACACACACACACCCCTGTGTTGCTTGGTCTCTCTCTAATTTCTACAGACATAAATCTCAGATGGACACTCAACATCTCCAGAATCTTACTAAACTTTCATCATATTTTCACCACCTTACATATCCTAATGACTATGTCGTGCCGTCTGTGTGAACCTCCTACATTATCCAACCTCTCTGCCATGCTCATGCTCACTATAAGCTTGTGTTATATGCCTCAGGAAAGCAGGAGCATTTAGACAGGAACTCTTTCATATTTCTCTGTGAAAGTCACCACCCTGCCCACATCATTACTCCTCTTTTTAGACTTCCTTCTCATTTCTATGGTTGATGTGCTTGGCCAAGGTCAAAAGACAACCTGGTCAAAGGCCTCTATTGATTATAAATCTTTCCCAGGTACTTTGTTTCTACAGTTATCCCCTCTGTCTCATGTCCACATGTGTTTTGAATTTCTATCCCATTTTTCTGTTCCCCTTCATAATAACTGTCTTCAAAGAGTTATCTGGAATTGCTTGCTGTTATTGATTGAATTGTATTCCTCCAAAATTTATAGGTTGAAGCTCTAACCTCCAATGTGGCTGTATTTGGAGATAGGGCATTTATGGAGACAATTAAGGTGATATGATGGATTTTACCTTATAAGGATGGGGCACTAAACTGACAGGACCAGTGTCCTTCTGAGAAGCAGAAGAAATACTAGAAGATCTCTCTATCCACACACACACAGAAGAGGTCGTGTGAGGATACAATGAGAAGGCCGCCATCTGCAATTTAGGAAGAGAGGCCTCACCAGAAATCAACCCTGATAGCACCTTAATCTGGGACTCATAGCCTCCAGAACTGTGATAACATACATTTTTGTTGTTTAAGCCACTCAGCCTGTGGTATTTTGTTATGACAACCCGAAAAGACTAATACATTGCCCTTATTTTTTCAACTCACATTCCCTTTAACCTACCTCAACTGGATGTCTGTCCCTACAACTTCATTGACTTTGCCCTGGTCAAAATTATTAACAACCTCCCTATTCCTAGCACTAATGGCCATTCCATTATTTTTCTCTTGTTTGCTCTCTCAGCAGCATTTAACAAAGTTGATCACCACTTCCTGCTGAATAGTTACTTTTCTTGGAAACCACGGTACCATACTCTTTTGGTTTCCTTCTGTTTCATTGGCTGCTGCTTCTCATTCTTCATTGTAGGCACTTCTCCTCTGCCTGAATGCTAAAGGTAGGAGCAACCCAGGTGCTGGTCTCCCTTCTTTTCTCTATCTACATAGTTTTTCCAGTGAGCTTCGTTCAGTCCCATGACTTTAAATACTATTTGTATACTGACAGTTTCCAAATCATATGCTTAGCTCTGATCTCTCTTCTGAGCTCTAAATTTTATATTTAGATCTCTTTGACAGCTCCACATGAATATTAAATAGCTATCTCAATTGTATTGTGCTCAAAATAGAAATTTTATTTGCCACCCTTGACTCCAATCCTGCTTGGTCTTTTCCTCAGTATATGGGAACACTATCTACCCATTGCTGAAGCCAAAATTCTAGGAGTCAACCTTGATTCCTCTCCTTTCTTCATTTACTCTCACCTGTAAACCCTTGGTAAGTCTTGCTGACTCTACCTCTAAAAGTGTTTTGAAACCTACCTTTTCCAGTTCCTATCACTGCCCTTTTAGTTCAAGCTGCCGTAGTTTCTACCCTGGACTATTTCTACAACCTTCTAACTACCAGGGTTCCCTCCTGTTCCCCACTCCACCCCCTAGTCCAAATGGAATTCCAGTGAAATGGATATGTGGTAGCCATGGTGCTTTTTAAAAACAAATATCAAATCATGACCCTCTAATTCCTCTAATAACTTCTCTAATGACTTATCATGAGAATCAGAATAAAATCTAGAGTCATGACCCCAAAAACTCTAGGGCTTGAAGCCTTTAAAATATATGCTATGAGAAAATTAAGTCCTGCAAAATTATTTCACTATAAAATATGATGTGGATTTTTCATAGACCCTTTGATTAGGTTGAGGAAATTTTCTACTATTCCTAGTTTGTTGAATTTTATAGTGAAAGTGTGCTGAATTTTGCCAAATACTTTTTTCTGTATCAATTATGATGATCATGTGGTTTTGTCCTTTATTCCACTATTATGGTATATTATTTTGATTGATTTTCATATGTTGAACCATCCTTGCATTTCTTGGATAAATTGCACTTAGTGATGATATATAATTCTTTTTATACGTTGTTAGATTTGGTTGCTGGTATTTTGTTGAGGATTTTTGTTCTCTTGTAATGTCTTTGTTTGGATTCGATAGCAGAATAATATTGGCTTCATAGAATGACCTGAGAAGTCTTCCCTCTGTTTTATTTTTGGAAGATTTCATGAAAGTTTGGTGTTAATTCTTCAAGTTTGATAAAATTCACCAGTGAAAGCAATTGGACTAGACTTTTCTTTATGAGATATTTTTTGCTTACTAGTTCAATCTCTTGTTATAGACCTATTCAAATTTTCTATTTCTTCTCGAGTCAGTTTTGTAGTTTGTGTCCTCCCAGGCATTTGTTCATCTTAACCAGGTTATCTAACCAGTATTTGTTGACATATAATACTTCCTAGTATTCCTTTATAAACCTTCTTATTTCTGTAAGATCAGTAGTAATGCCATTCTTTTCATTCTTCATTTTAGTAATTTGAGCCTTCTGTCTTTTTTCTTGGCTAAAGGTTTGCCAGTTTTAATGATGTCTTCAAAGAATCAACTTCCTTTGATTTTGTCTATTTTTTATTCACTGTTTCATTTATTTTTGCTGTAATAATTATTTCTTTCTTTCTGCTTTCTTTTGGCTTGGTTTTCTCTTTTTCTAGTTTCTTAGGAAAGTTAGGTTATTGGTTTGAGATTTTTCTGCTTTTTAAATATAGGCATTTACTACTATATATTTCTCTCTAAGCATTGCTTTAGCTGCATTTCATAAGTTTTGGCATGTTGTGTTTCATTTTAATTCATCTAAAAGTATTTTGTTTTTATTTTTTTGAGACAGGGTCTTCCTCTGTCACCCAGATTGGACCTCAGTGGTACAATCACAGCTCACTGAAGCCTCAACCTTCTCCCAGGCTCAAGTGATCCTCCTACCTCAGCCTTTTGAATAGCTGAGACTCTAGGCATGCACTACCATGCCCAGCTAATTTTTTTTTTTTTTTTTTTTTGTAGAGATGGGATCTCCCTATGTGGCCCAGGCTGGTCTCAACCTCTTGGGCTCAAGTGATTCTCCTGCCTCGGCCTCCCAAAGAGCTGGGATTACAGGTATGAGTCATCAGGTCTGGCCCTCAAAGTATTTTCCAATTGTCTTTTTGGTATCTTCTTTGACCCACTCATTATTTAAGAGTATGTTGTTCAATTTTCACGTATTTGTGAAATTCCCAAATATCCTTCTTTTACTGATTTCTAATTTCAATCCATTGTGGTCAGAGATCATATTTTGTATTATTTCAATCCTTTTAAATTAATTTAGAATTTTTTAATGGCCTAGCGTGTGATCTATCCTGGAGAATGTTCCATGTACACTTCAGAAGAATGTGTATTCTGTTGTGTGAAATGTTATGTTAGGTCTAGTTAGTTTATGGTATTATTTAAGTGTTCTATTTTCTTGTTCGTCATCTATTTAGTTATTCTATATATCATTGAAGTGGGACAGTGAACTCTCCAATTACTATTACTGAATTGTCCATTTCTCTCTGCAGTTCTGTCTGGTTTTGTTTCACATTTTTTAAAGCCCTGTTATTAGGTGCAATTCATGTACATATATGTTTATCATTGTTATGCCCTCCTGATGGATTAACCAATTTATCATTATAAAATGTCCTTCTTTATTTCTAATAATAAATTTTGGGTTAAAATGTAGTTTGTCTAATATTAGTATAGTCACTGCAGCTCTTTTTTTGGTTACCCTGTATGATATATTCTCCACCATCCTTTTGCTTTCAACTTATTTGTGATTTTTGGATCCAAAGCTCTTGTAGACAATATATAGCTGGAACATGTCTTTTAAAAATCCTGCCTGTCAATCTCTGCTTTTTGATTGGTGTGCTTAATCTATCAAATTTAAAAGATTTCTAATGTCAATATTTGTGTCTGCTGTTTACTCTTGCTTTCTATACACTTTTTTTTTTGTTTTCGTATTTCTCTATTAACACCTTATTTTGCATTAAATAGATATTTTCTAGTGTATCATTTTAATTCTCTTGTCCTTTATTTCACTGTCTTTTGGAGTTATTCCTTAGTGGTTGCCCTGGGGATTACAAATAGCATCTTAAATAATTAATCTAGTACATATTAATATCAACTTAATTTCAATAGTATACAAAAACTTGGCTTCTATATAGCTCTGTTCTGTCCTTTTTCTTTTGTGCTGTTATTGTTATGCAAATGACCTCTTTATATATTATATGTCAATTTATGCAGATTTATAATTATCATTTTATACAGTTTTCTTTTGAATCAGAAAATAGTTAAAAATGAAAAAAATACATTTACACTGTCTTCTATATTTATCCACTGTATTATTTGCTAGGCTGTCTTAACAAAATACTCCAGACTAGATGGCTTAAACAACAGGCATTTATTTTCTCCTATTTCTGGAGGCTAAAAGTCCAAGATCAGAGTGTCAGCTGGTTTGGTTTCTTCTGAGGTCCCTTTGACTTGCAGATGGCTACCTTCTCTCCATGTCCTTATATGGCCTTTTCTCCATGTGGTACATCCCTGCTGTCTCTCTCTTCTTGTAAGGGCACCAGCTATGAGGGTGACCCCTCATCCATACTGGTTGGATCGTTTAACCTTAATGACTTCTTTCAAGGCCCTGTCTTCAAATATAGTTACATTCTGAGGTGTACTGAGTGTTAGGACTTCAACACATAAATTTTGGGGTGCTAAAGTTTAGTCCATAACAATGTTGATATAATTACCTTTATCAATGCTCTTTATTTCTTCACATGGATTTGAGTTACTGTCTAATGTTCTTTAATTTTAACCTGAAGGACTCACAGTATTTCTTGAAAGGCAGGTTTGCTAGTGATGAGTTCTCCCTTTTAGTTTATGGGAGAATATCTTAATTTGTTCTTTACTTATAAAGGATAGTTTTGCTAGATACAGAATTATTTTTTATGTCCTTTTTCTTTTAATAATTTGCATACTTCATCCAACTGCATTCTGGCCTCCATGGTTTCTGATGAGAAATTGGTGGCAAATATTATTGAGGACCTCTTTTATGTATGAGTCACTTCTTATTTGCTGATTTCAACAGTTGGCTGTGTCTAGGTGTGGCTATCTTTGAGTTTATCCTACCTGGAGTTTGTCAGGTTTCTTAGACATGTTGATTAATGTTTTTTTTATTAAAGTTGGGAAGTCAAAGAGCTTGGGCTATTATTTCTGCAAATATTTTCTCGGTCTCTCTCTCCTCCTTCTTGTGATTACATTATTCATATTATTATATTATTACGTATTATTACATTATTCATATGCTGGTATTTACTGATATTCTCTATTCCGTGCAGTGTAATTCACATACTTTCCTTTAATTCTTTAGACGTGGTTTCCTCTCATTCTTCGAATGTATTCAAAACACCTGATTTTAAATCTTTAATTAGTCCAACAGCTGTCTCTACATCACGTCCCAACATTCTTTAGAGACAGTTTCTGTTGGCTGCTTCTTTTCCTGTGTATAAACTATAGCTTCTTTTTCCTTTGTATGTCTCCTGGTTTATTTTTTTATTTTTTTTTTAAAACTAAGCACTTTACATAATACAATTAGACAACTCTGGAAATCAGATTTCCCCTGCCCTAGAGTTTGTTGTTATCATCACAGTTTGTTGTCTAGTGACTTTCCTGAAAAAAATCTTTAACGTGTAGATCCTTTGTTATGTGATCACTGACGTCTCTGCTTAGTTCACTTAGTGATCAAATAATAATTGGATAGATATTTTCTTAATGGATTGGAATCAATTCATTTCCAATCCTTTTTCCAATCGTTTTTCAAGGGTCTCTGTGTGTGTTGGCAGGAAGTTTACAACTCTGCTTTAGCCTCACTTTCAGCTTGTGTAAAACCTCAAGGTGAGCTAGATGTAAGAGCTTCAGGCCTTCTCATTTATTTCCTGGGCATGCACAAAACCCTATGCAGGTGTGTGGCCTTCTGGATTACCAGAAATATGTCAGAGCTTTTCTAAACACCCAATGGCCATCTCCTCCTCCAGTTCTATCTCTTTTTTTTTCTTTCGTATTTTTTCTTTCATTTTTTATTGTAATTAATTGACTACAGTGCTTATGCGCAGTTTCTTTTACCTTCAGTTGTGTAGACTCTGAAGTTACTTAGGCGAGCACCTTTTTGGCATGCTCACTTCAGTGAGGTTATGTCATGCATTTGTAATACAGTTAGATTCTCTATTCACAGTTTGCACTTTTTCCTGGAATTCCCCCAATCTCCTAAATTATTTTTAAAAATAATTTGTATATATTAAGGCTCATTCTTTGTACTGTAAAGTCACTTGGGATTTGACAAATGCATAATGTCATGTATCCACCATTACAGTATTATTCAGAATAGTTTTCCCATCCCATAATTTCTCTGTGTTTAATCTATTCATCCCTTACCAACCCACCCCCAAATCCCTGGAAACCATGATTTTTAAAACTGTCTTTATGTTTGAGTCTTTTCCAGAATGTTGTATAATTGGAATCATACAAACGTAGACATTTCAGACTGGTTTCTTTCACTTAAGAATATCCATGTCTTCTCATAGGTGATAGCTTATTTCTTTTTTATTGCTAAATAACATTCTATTGTATGGTCATCAATTCACTTATCTGTTCATCTTGCTTGTTTCCAGTGTTTTGTGATTATAAATAAAGCTGATGTAAACATTCACGGGCAGGTTCTAGTGTAGACATAATTCTTCATATCATTGGGTAAATACCTGGGAGTGCTATTATTGCATCACATGGTAAGATATAAGAAACTTACAAACTGTCTTCCAAAGTAGCTGTATCTTTTTGCATTCCCAGAAGCAATGAGTGAGCATTCCTGTTGCTCTGCAACCTCATTAACATTTGATATTATCAGTTTATTGAATTTTAGCTATTCTTTTTTTTTCTTTTTTTGAGATGGAATCTCGCTGGTCACCCAGACTGGAGTGCAGTGGTGCGATCTCGGCTCACTACAAGCTCCGCCTCCCGGGTTCACGCCATTCTCCTGCCT
Source organism: Macaca fascicularis (assembly GCF_037993035.2). Lineage (NCBI taxonomy): Eukaryota > Metazoa > Chordata > Mammalia > Primates > Cercopithecidae > Macaca > Macaca fascicularis. The sequence continues at coordinate 128,368,701 of NC_088377.1, read as the reverse complement.
CAGCCTCCAGTGTAGCTGGGACTACAGGCGCCCGCCACCACACCCGGCTAATTTTTTGTATTTTTAGTAGAGACAGGGTTTCACCGGGTTAGCCAGGATGGTCTCGATCTCCTGACCTCGTGATCTGCCTGCCTTGGCCTCCCAAAGTGCTGGGATTACAGGCGTGAGTCACCGTGCCTGGCCTGAATTTTAGCTATTCTAATACATAATAAGTAGTGGCATTTTATTGTTTTAATACAGAATTTACCAAGAAAATGATGTTAAGTATCTTTTAAAGTGTTTATTTGCCACATATTTATCTTCCTTCTCAGCTGTCGCCTTTTTTTTTTTTTTTTTTTTTGCCGCAACTGTTAGCACTGCCTCAGGCAGCTGCAATGTTAAATAACTGTTGCTGAATTTTTTGACAAATATGTTGTGGAAAAGAATGCTCACATTAAGTGAGGTTTCAGGTCAAATAACAACAAGACCTCACAATGGAGTTTCCAGGAAACTAACAGACCAACATAGATAATGACAGTTCTCTGAGTATGGTGCTTCTGGGGAGATCAGATTCTATTCTGCTACCACCTATGGCTGCTAGGCTTCTGGTTTTACTATAATTGTGGGCATTTTGGTTTTTAAGGATATTGTGGAATCAGGGAGAGGGGCATGGGATTAAGCAAATTAAAATGCCACAAATATTGCTGAAAGATTCAACCATTTTTCCTTGGATAAGCCCTCATTGGATTATTGCAAGACTTTGATTAATTTCTAGAGTCCTTAAAAGTTGAGTTGGACACTTTTGCCAATGTTTTTATTACTTTTATGGAAGGGCATCTTTTCATAGGTCATTACTGTACCATTCTTGTTGATGCTCCTCTTCATTTATTACTGCTTTATTTATGTTTGTTGGCATCATTTTTCCATTGTCTCCTGATTTCCATAGTTTCTGTGAGAAGTCAGTTATTTTATGTTGTTCCTTTGAAGGTAGTGTGTCCTTTTCCTCTAGCTGCTTTTAATATTTTGTCAGTTTTTATGGTTTTCATCAGTTTTACTACTAGGTATTTAAGTGTGGTTTCTTTGTATTGATCATGCTTGGGATTTACAGTGCTTCTTGAATCTGTGGCTTAATGTTTCAGTCAGTTTTAGAAAATATTTAGCCATTATCTTTTAAAATATTGCTTCTGCTTCATACTCTTTCTTTTATGATTTTTCTTTAATTATATATACATTAGCTCTTTTCAGCTTCATACACAATTTTGTGCATTTTCCTTATTTAAATCTCTTGATCTAGACATTTTTTGATTATCTTCCAGTTCACTAATCCTCTCTTCTGCTGCAGTAAATTTGCAGCTAAATCTATTGCATCCTTGATTTCAATTTTTGTACCTTTTCAATCTATAATTTCCATGTACTATTTTTTCTACTAGTTCTGGTTCTATGGTGAAGTTCTTCATCTTATCTGTTTTTCTCAATATGTATTACAGTAATTTTAAAGTTCAAGTCTGTTAACTCTAAAAGCTGGGCTAGCTATTTATTCTTATGCTGTGTATCTGAGCACCATAGTTCCCTATGCTGATTTAATAAACTTATAGGAAATAGTCATTAAGGGGTTATATAACTTAAGTCTTTTACATTTCCATCTGAATTTGTGAAACTTGAGTTGTGTTTCCATTTTGTTTCTTCGATTGCTGACACCATGAATTGTGTTTTTACTGAAAACAAACAAAAAATCATTTGAATCTAAGACTCCAAACAAAGTCATATAGATTCTCTCCTGCTTTTTCTCTTTCACATTTCTCCATTTGTTTCCCCCTCTGTGTTGTCTTTTTTTTTTCCCCCAGGTAGACACATTTTTTCCGAACCCAGAGGAAAGAGAACTCCTCTTTGTGATGGTTTCAACATCATCTCAGGATTGAGATTTGCTTTTACATCTCAATCAATCGATGTGACCACAGATACAGACTGCTTGATTACAATGACTGGACAGATCTGGCATCAAGACCCCCAATAGATCTTAGTCCATTTGGGCTGCTATAACAAAATACATGAGACTGGGAAACTTATAAGCAACAGAAATTGCTCACAATCCTGGAGGCTGGGAAGATCAAGATCTAGGCACCAATAGACTCAGTGTCTGGTGAGGTCTTACTCTTTGCTTCATAGATGACTCTTTCTTGCTGTGTTCTTGAGCAGAAGAAGGGACAAACATGCTCCCTCAGGCCTCTTTTATAAGGGCACTAATCCTATTCATGAAGGTGGAGCCCTTATGACCTAACCATCTCATGAGGTTCCCAGCTCTTAACACTATTGCACTGGAGATTAGGTAGGCACATATGAATTTGGGAGGACACAAACATTCAAAATCATAGCAGCTCCTCGTGAAGCTGGTGGTAGAATCAGCCAGACCCACTTGCAGGGACTGAGAGTTGGGAAAAAGTGGTTACAAAGGAAAACTGAGGTATTCTTACTAGAAGAGGAAAGAGATGGTGGAAAAGCAAAAACAAGATGACCAATGTCTCTGATGTATTAGATCATAAGAATCCTCAGAATGAGTGTTAAAAACAGAGATTTCTGGGCCCTACTTCATTCTTATTGAATCAGAATCATTAGAGGAGTTGTCCAGAGATCAGGGGTTTAAACAAGATTAATTACTGCTCCATTTTAGTCATTGCTTTTGCTAAAATGTAAAGAAGTAATTGGAATCTTTTATTTTTCTGTTCATATTAAGATATACTTCTTAGCTAGGTTCCATATCCAGGCTAAGGAGGGGTAAATAATTATTGATTGCATTTAGATTGTGTAGATAAACACTTGAAATTTGGTATGGGGATGATCTGAAATACATATTAATACTTCTTCTTTTTTTTAATTTTGTTTTTGACAGAGTCTTGCTCTTCCTTCCCGAGTTCAAGTGATTCTCCCACCTCAGCCTCCTGGAATTACAAATATGTGCCACCATACCTGGCTAATTTTTGTATTTTCAGTAGAGACGGGGTTTCACCGTGTTAGCCAGGCTGGTCTTGAGCTCCTGACCTCAAGTGATCCACCTGCCTCGGCCTCCCAAAGTTCTGGAATTACAGGTGTGAGCCACTGTGCCTGGCCCATATTGTTATTTCTTTAAACTACCATTTATCACCTTTTTTACTTCTGTGGTGTAAAGCCAGGAACATGTTTTATTTTAAAAACAAAAGAAAACCAAACAAAACTTTTCTAGTCCAACTCTCTTCTCCCAAAAGGCAAAGATCAATAAATAGCTATACTATGGACTTGTTAAAAGAGACCACCTTTTTCATGTCTCAAATTGTACCATGCTCCTCTGTTATTTATTATTTATTTATTTAGAAACGGAATCTCATTCTGTCTCCAGGCTGGAGTGCAGTAGCATGATCTCAGCTCACTCCAACCTCGGCCAAGTTCCAAGTTCAAGCGATTCCCCTGCTTCAGCCTCCTGAGTAGCTGGGACTACAGGCACGCGCCACCACACCCAGCTAAGTTTTGTACTTCTAGGAGAGATGGGGTTTTACCATGTTGGATGGCCCTGATCTCTTGACCTCATGATCCACCCGCCTTGGTCTCCCAAAGTGCTGGGATTACAGGCATGAGCCACCACACCTGGCCTACTCTGTTATATCTGTTTAGGCTTCATCTCTAGAAGAGAAGATATCCTCAGCAGATGAAAAGTCACAGTGGAGCACCAATTAATTATTTGCTGTTCATATGACTGATTTAAGTGTGTCATGTGTGAAGTGGCTTTGAGATAGGTTTTCTGGCTTCACTGCATGTTCAGGAAGATGTATTGACTGCTCTTGAATCTACTCACCTGTGGATCTGAGTTTTACAGCCAATATGTACCAGTGCTAAAGGAATCCTAGCTACAACACAGACTTATATAAAATTAGCACCATGGATGTTATTCGATAGCAACAGTAACAATAACAGCAATAATACCAACAACAACAAATTGAAGTAAAAACTGACAATTCATTTTTGCTGTGTGCCTACCATTATGTTAGACATTTTGTATGGTTAATCTCATTAAATCCTTACCTGAACCCTATGAGGTAGTTGCTATAATTATCCCTATTTTATGGTGAGACAATGGCAGCAGCAAGAAAATTTAGTAATCTGCTAAAGTCTGCATAGCTATGAAATGGTTGAGACAGGATTTTAGGACAGTCAGTCAGTCTCCATCCATATCCACCTACCCTTTCCTCCTAGTGACTAATGGATTTACAGTGACAGTGGGGATGCATTTGGTGTGGATATATTCACTGAACACACAGGAGGACAAGATTAGCTGGATTAGATTAACATGGAATCAATGACCTTGACTTCATTAACTCCGTACTCCACTCAGCTAAATACGCCTAGTAGATCTGAATGTTTTGGAAAACTTGCCTCTGGGTTGAAGGCTCCTGGCCTGGAAAGAACAGACTTTAGAAGGCCTTGCTGTCTGTTGTGGGATAGACAGATTAGGTTCACAGAATGAGGGCAAATGAACATGCAAGTGATCACCTGTACTCTTTATAAACTCAATGAAAGCAAGAACAGAGCTCATTCATTTCTGGCCGCCACCAGGAAGCTCTCATTTAGCCTGTGTCTCCAGAGAAAATTGTTATTTTCATAAAACATTTATCTCCATATTAATGTGATTTCTTTAAAAATTATGGTGGATTGTTTGAAAACTTTTCTCAGTCTTTTTATTAGCTTCTTGGAAAGTTAGAAGTAGCCCTATGATCTCTAAAATTGGTTTGAATTAGGTGCACAATTAAAAGTCCATCAAGTTGGGAAAGATTTGAACTTTCTAACACTGTTTTGTCATCATTTTTCTAAAACCAGTATTAACAAAAGAAAAAGGGAAAGCCTGCTTCAAGGATCCTATGCAAAGAGCTCTCAGTTTGTTTTTTCTTGTAATTATTGTCAGTCCTTAGGAAATGTACATATCTGTTGCAATAAGCAAGAGTTGTGGCATGCTCTGTGAAGATTGGCCAAACCTCCTGCAGAACTGTGTGAATGGAATTCAGTATACACTGAAGCCTAAAAATATTGTAAGAGCATTCCATTCTTCTCATGTGACTTTTCTTTCTTATTCAGCTGTATTTGGATCTCTGTGGGGAGCAAGTAAAAAGCTGTGGATTCAATGAAATGGAAAAGCAGGAGAGACTTCCAGAGAGCCTCTTTCCATCCTTCAAGGTCTTCATTTGTCTATAACACTTGATAGATCTGTTTAGTCCAGAATTCACTAATACACGAGAGATTGACTTGCCCTATTATGCTAACATAGAAAGCCCCAAATAAAAACCCCTGCCACTGACCCTGGGCCCCAAGCTCTAGGAGCTGTGAAGTTGAGACAAGAAATTGTGAGCGTCAACAATGGCACTGACAACCATATGTTATTGACTCAGACTGATTAAAAATTAAAGCACCAACCCCAGAGGAAAATTTACAAAGAAATCAGGATGTGCTCAGATGCTCTGAATTCTCAAGCTCTTGCTTTTGCCTTGACTGGATCATTATAAGTAAAGACAAGTAGAAAACTACAAAGTGCATTTGGAAGCTCTCCCATTTTAAAAGGTGTCTTTGACTAAGGTCCTATGTGGAAAACCAGGATGGGATTTGGAGGTTTAACATTAAGTGGAGTCTCTGCCCTTCAACTGATGTGACTTTAGGGAATTCATGTCACCTCTTCATGTCTCTATGTTTTAAAATTGTAAAAAGTGAGATAATTATATTTTCTTCCTTCCCAATCCTCCAAGATGATTATCAATCAGGTTGTGGACAACAATGTGTTGAATTCTGAGCAAAGAAGGCTCCCATGAGATTCAAAAGAATACCTTTTCCCTTACTGTTGTATTTTTCTTTCAGTGTAGTTTGCCTCTAACAGACAACAAAGTAGCACAGATATGTCCTGTCTTGTTGCTGGTATCTTCCTTCTCTCCAGAACATTATCAGTGACTCACCAATAGGAAAACAGAGCTTGGGAGACGGGATTTGTCAGTTAACTTGCACTCCCTCTGCTGGTTGGATGCCTTGTATTTATTTTTCCATGACTCCCAGGCTGTAAGGTTTATTTACTTATTTTCAGTAAACTTGGAAATTATGCATACTCTTTGGAGAGTAATCAACTTAGAATGAATTTGCAATATTCTATGTTTCCCGGTACCTGGAAGAGCTGCCATTTTATTTAGTACAAATGTAAAGGCCAGGTTCATAAAACTGTTTTATCAAGGCAATATTATCAGGAATTAGCAACTCTATCCAACTCCAACTTTCTATTGGTACATATGAACAAAGGGGTAAGAAATAAATACTTATCTGACATCGGCTTTCAGTCATTGTCCTTAAAACACTGGAGGAGTAGCTCAGTGCACACAGGAGCAGCCTGATAAAAGCAGCCAGAACCATCAACTATGTTTACAGTAATGAGTTCATAGTAATATGGAAAAATAAACTGATCGGTTGAAAACTGGAAAATAAAGGGAAAGAATCAAGCAATTATCCTATCTTTTCTGTGGGAATTATAGTATGGGGGTAATCTAAAGTAAATGAAAGGAGTATTTCTTTTTAAAAGTATTCTAGGCAGTAAATGTAAAAGAAATGGTAGAATATAATTGTTTTTCAATCCCTAATCAATTAATGGATCTAGGCATCAAGCATCAAAGGCTACTGAAATCACATAAAGAGCTACATCTCGTACCTCCCAATAAAAGAACATACTACCACCTATGAACTTGCCAAAGGTATTGTATTTGAGTCTGATCAATTCCCTGGATCCAGTTGCCAATTTGCAAAAAACGGAGGACAGTGGAAATATTGAAATGTAGCATGAGTGTGCATTCAGCAAAATCCAGACTGAGGGAAATTCTACAGGTGAAATGCCCTGAGTTCTTCAACACATATATTGCAAAGAAAAGACATGGATAGAGAAGTCTCTAGAATAAACATGACTTAAGAGACATGTCATTTTTTTTTAAACGGCAAGTCTTAACCAGAGTGTCTAAGATGACTCCATGGGTGAAAAAACTACGAAGAAATAGAAGGAAGCGATTACCATGCTAGTTAGGTTGTGGTTATTTCTGGGAAGCGGGAGGGCACTGAGATTGGAATGGGGCTAATAGAGGTGCTTCAGGGATGCTGACAAACTTTTATTTCTTGACCTGGGTGGCAGTTATTGGGTGTTCACCTTATAACTAATGAAGGTATGAATTTGTTTGGGTTTTTTGTTTTATTTTACCATGGCAAGTTTTTTAAAAAAGGCCTCCAGGATAGCCAGCCGCGGTGGCTCGTGCTTGTAATCCCAGCACTTTGGGAGGCCGAGGCAGGTGGATCAGCTGAGGTCAGGAGTTCAAGACCAGCCTGGCCAACATGGTGAAACCCCATCTCTACCAAAAATACAAAAATTAGCTGAGCATGGTGGCACGCGCCTGTAGCCCCAGCTACTCGGGAGGTTGAGGCAGGAGAATCACTTGAATCTGGGAGGCAGAGGTTGCAGGGAGCTGAGATCGTACCACTGCACTCCAGCCTGGGTGACAAGAGTGAAACTCCATCTCCAGAAAAAAAACAAAATGACCTTCAGGATAAGAAAAGTGCCTTTTGGCAGCCTCAGTCAGTCCCCCTCCTCCCTATTTCTTTCTCTTCGCCCCCTCCTCCGCCGCCACCCCATCTCTCTTTCTCAACTTCTCCATCTTTCTAATCACTGTGATTACTCTCCCTGGTTCTCAGCTCTTGGCCACCCCTTGACTGAGCCTTTGGCATTTCCCTCATGTGACTCTTTTAGATCCAGATCGAAGTTCTCTGCATGTTGGTTTTGGTGATTACCTGTGCCTAGTCTCATGTCATGACCAAGTGGAACAGCTGGGAAGAGAAAACAGAGCCCAGGAAATCTGCTTCTACTTTGCTGGTCTTCAAGGTCGGCCTGCCAGATAAACTCAATTTCATCAGATTTAATGCTCTCTTAAATGTGTCTCATTGTATATTTTTGTACATTTATATGATTTTATATTTCTTTTAATCTGGTTTATACTGTCAGTTAATTGTGACTTTAACTTAGGTCCAAATGTTAGACCCAAAAAAGATGTAAATAAATATTTTAGACAAAGGTATTTTAGAAGCACCTAATTTTATTGAGTACCTTCCATATGCCATGCACCAGGCTACTTTTCTTCACAGGAGTAATAAAAAATAGTAGCCACTATTCACTGAGGACCTAGTATTTATTGAGCACCTACTATGTGCTAGGCAGTAGCAAATAAATATGTTTACATATATTATCCCTAATCCTTCAAAGGCATTTTATTTCTACAAGATGGGTATCACTGTCCCCATTTTACAGGGAAGGATGGTGGGGCTGTGAGGGTAAAATAATTTGCTTAAAGTCACTTGAGCAAAATAGATAGTTACTTGTGAAAACAAAATTGAACCCATATCCTTCTGGCTCCAGAATTTGTTCTTTTTCACCACAATTAAATATTGACTTATAGCAGTCTTCATTATATAGTTAAAACATCATTTTCTATTAACCTCATGATGAGGTACAACACTGGACTTGAGTTTCAATATGAGTTACAAGATTTACTGTGGATGTTGATGTTTTGGGTTGGTTGTTCTTCCTGTTACGGGGGTAAAGCACAGCTGTTATGGCAAACAGATACAATCGCATTTGAGTATTAAAATTTAAAGCTAATCTTAGATAAAACTTCCCAAGTGCTTGGCCAACTGTTGCCTTTCCTTTTCTACCTCTGGCACCACTTCACTTCAATGTGCTTCATGTCACTCATGCTTTGTTTTTCTCTTACTACAGGGTAACTGAGGGCTAATGTGTTCATAGGAACACATTGCTGATTTCTTAGTAAATCAGTGAAAATAACTCCTCCTGGACTATTATTATGGTACCTACAAGGTGATATCACCCCATATTATGTTCAATTCTAGAGCTCTTCTGCATTTGGACAAATAGGAGACAGTAAACAGAATCAGAATAAGACAGAATATATACATTTATTGTAAAATTGTTCGTTACGTAATCCAATTCTCACCTGGAAAAAAAGTCACTTAATGTTGAAAGATTTTCTATCTTGGAATTGCACAATCCAGTTTATTTAGTGCACAGGAATAAACATGCACAGACAAGGGGGTAAGAACTTGACTGGGTTTCTTGTTTAGTAGCAGTCTTACAAGAAAAACATTTTTATTTCATTTTAAAAATTGCTTTTTTATTTCTCTCAACTTAGGGTTTTTGCTCTCTTACAGCTTTTCAAGTAGAATTTGAAAAGATTGTGATTTTTTTTTTTTTTTCCTGTGGAGCGGACAGAAGAGAATTGTTTCCCGGTTTGAGTATTAATATATTGGCAGGCTGGTTTTTTTTTAAGCTAATCTGCCACAAATCCCGCAGAAGAAGCATTAACACAGATTCACAGATTATTTTTGTATGAATCTTACATACCATATGTATGTAAGCCTTCATAAGGCTATTTATTCTTTCATGTTTATAAAAGTATGGATATTGCTGATACAATTTTTTATTTTCATTTTTAAAGAATGTAAATCACATACACACACACAGACACACACACACACACACACACACACACTGGCCAGACTAGACACTGTGCTATTCTTGACTTTCTCTAAGAGTAAAAAGCCCTGTAATCCTCTAATATCTGAAAAGGAGTCTTTGGCTATTTTTGTTTGTTATACATCGAGGATAGATTTTTAAGGTGCTCAACAGGGCCTTGAGAACTATTTTTACGTTAAGACCTAGACTTACTGAATATTTTCAAAGCAATCAAATTAAATACCTTTCTTTTGAAGAATCCTGGCTACCCTTAGAGAAACTCAGAACACTCCATAGACACAGCAGTGACATGTAGGCCTCCAGATCACTTAACAACGACAGTCCCAAGCATCTGACTCTGCTGTACAAAGGGAAGGCTATTTGGCCAAGTGAGATGCTAAAGTCAGTGGACTACAATAAAGAAAATCCCTTAATAATTAAAATACAGAGTCTAAAACCAGACATCCCTCAACAGCCAGCAATTCTTAACCCTCTGTCCATTAGAATTACTGGGAGGGAGTGCGTGTGAATGCTCTCAATGAATACTGATGCTCAGCCCCCTTTCAGGTCTCTAGGTATGGATCGGAGCCATCAGTGTTTTTCAAAGCTCCCCAGGTGATCTTTATATTTCCAAACATATTGCAAAATCTGGGGATACCAGGGAACAACTTATTCCTTGGTCAGAAAGTCTGATTTAAATAGAGAACATCAGCAAGATTTGCTCACTGGCAATTCCTTTATTTCATTTAGAAGGCATTACTCCACATTACTGCATGGAGGGATTGTATGCAGACTCCAAAGATGTTTTGCCAGACATCTGTGGCACCAGAGGGTCTGGAAACTTTCCAGATGATACGTTTCCAGACTAGAGAAGGTTTATGCATTTGGGATGGTATGAAACAAGTGCTTTTTGGGGTCTGTGAGAACTTTTTAAACAAGGGTATTTAGAGAAAATTAGTTAGGAAAGCTTCCTCCTCGCCCCTTCATTTTTACTTTCTGAAACGTATTCATGATGCCTGGGACTGATCAAGGTGTCATAATCCTCACCTGAATGGCACAGAGTAGTGTTTTCCCTAATGAAGGAACCCACAGGTCAAACTTTACATCAAGATTCTGACCTTCCTGCTCTCCAAAGCCCATCCTCTCCCACTGATAATAACTTCGAGTTTCTTGAGATCCAGTGGGCATTTTGCTATGTTAGACGGCATTTTGTTTGCTTAGTTTATCCTAAGATCTGAAACAAGAGTGGTGTGTGGAGCAGATTTGCTTTCTGGACACTGTGGAATTTTAGCAAAAAAAGATCAGCCTGTATGGCTCATTCTAATTTATCAAAAGCTGCCAGGCTTGGCTACAGTGTAGATCTAGCAATCCACTTTAATGTAAACATTTTAATTACTATTTCTAACATTTGGCTTTCATTAAAAGTCAGGGAAAAACTTTAAAGTTTTTTAAATGAAGTTTAAAGTTTATACTTAAAACTCCCTTACAGATTGTAACCCCTTCCTATTTCTCAACACACACACACGGTTTTGAATTAAAAACAAAAAGGAAAATCCATAAATAAAAGGAGAACAAGAAGAAAGGGAGGGGAACGGAGGAAAAGAAGGAAGAAAGGAAAGAAAAAGAAAATACCCCAGTAACCCAATGACCCAAGTGTGAAGTCAAGGTTTAGGTCTTAAAATATGAATAGTAAAGAGGTAGCCTCTGATTGATTCTGAAATTCAGAAATATATTTTTGGCAAAGGACCTTGAAAAATATGATGCATGGTGAAGTGTAAAAATGCTTTGGGGGATATATTTTCCTGCCCAGGTTTTTTTTTTTTTTTTTTTTTTTTTTGAGACGAGTCTCGCTCTGTCACCCAGGCTGGAGTGCAGTGGCCGGATCTCAGCTCATTGCAAGCTCCGCCTCCCGGGTTTACACCATTCTCCTGCCTCAGCCTCCTGAGTAGCTGGGACTACAGGCGCCCGCCACCTCGCCCGGCTAGTTTTTTGTATTTTTTTTTAGTAGAGACGGGGTTTCACCGTGTTAGCCAGGATGGTCTCAATCTCCTGACCTTGTGATCCGCCTGTCTCGGTCTCCCAAAGTGCTGGGATTACAGGCTTAAGCCACAACGCCCGGCCTCCTGCCCAGTTTTAAAAATATTTATGGTCATTTCTAAGATGGACTATGATGTGAAACCAGTACAATTGGTATTGAAACAGAGCCTGGGCTACCTGATGAAAATGGAGGGAGAGTATGTTATCTGGAATTTGGGATGAGTTGCTTACTTCTGGGATTTTCAGAACCTGCTACATCACACCCTCTGTAGCAGCTACGCAGTACCTCTTTCTCAGAGGACCGAGCATCAACTCACTAGGGAACCTCCTTGGAGCTTCTAGGTCCTGGTAGCTCCAGCTCCTTCCCTTTAATTCCCCGGCGACTGCTTCCTGCAGGTATCATCTCTGGGTTCCTTCTGTGTTCTTTTTTTTACTCTTTTGGTTTTCTAACATGTATGTAACCAGTTCCCAGTATTACATTTTGTCAGCTAAAAGGCTTAATGTGGTTTCTGTTTTCCTGACTGGACCCTAACTGGTAGATTTGGTCTAGTTATTAAATGCTATGACCCAAATATTTGTGTTCCACTAAAATTAATATGTTGAAAATTTTTTTTTTTTGTATACTTTAAGTTCTAGGGTACATGTGCACAACGTGCAGGTTTGTTACATATGTATACTTGTGCCATGTTGGTGTGCTGCACCCATCAGCTCGTCAGCACCCATCAACTTGTCATTTATATCAGGTATAACTCCCAGTGCAATCCCTCCCCCCTCCCCCCTCCTAATGATAGGCCCCAGTGTGTGATGTTCCCCTTCCTGAGTCCAAGTGATCTCATTGTTCAGTTCCCACCTATGAGTGAGAACATGCGGTGTTTGGTTTTCTGTTCTTGCGATAGTTTGCTGAGAATGATGGTTTCCAGCGGCATCCATGTCCCTACAAAGGACACAAACTCATCCTTTTTTATGGCTGCATAGTATTCCATGGTGTATATGTGCCACATTTTCTTAATCCAGTCTGTCACTGATAGACATTTGGGTTGATTCCAAGTCTTTGCTATTGTGAATAGTGCCGCAATGAACATACGTGTGCATGTGTCTTTATAGCAGCATGATTTATAATCCTTTGGGTATATACCCAGTAATGGGATGGCTGGGTCATATGGTACTTCTAGTTCTAGATCCTTGAGGAATCGCCATACTGTTTTCCATAATGGTTGAACTGGTTTACAATCCCACCAACAGTGTAAAAGTGTTCCTATTTCTCCACATCCTCTCCAGCACCTATTGTTTCCTGACTTTTTAATGATTGTCATTCTAACTGGTGTGAGATGGTATCTCATTGTGGTTTAGATTTGCATTTCTCTGATGGCCAGTGATGACGAGCATTTTTTCATGTGTCTGTTGGCTGTATGCATGTCTTCTTTTGAGAAATGTCTGTTCGTATCCTTTGCCTACTTTTTGATGGGGTTGTTTGTTTTTTTCTTGTAAATTTGTTTGAGTTCTTTGTAGGGTCTGGATATTAGCCCTTTGTCAGATGAGTAGATTGCAAAAATTTTCTCCCATTCTGTAGGTTGCCTGTTCACTCTGATGGTAGTTTCTTTTGCTGTGCAGGAGCTCTTTAGTTTAATTAGATCCCATTTGTCAATTTTGGCTTTTGTTGCTGTTGCTTTTGGTGTTTTAGTCATGAAGCCCTTGCCCATGCCTATGTCCTGAATGGTATTACCTAGGTATTCTTCTAGAGTTTTTATGGTATTAGGTCTAACATTTAAGCCTCTAATCCATCTTGAATTAATTTTCATATAAGGAGTAAGGAAAGGATCCAGTTTCAGCTTTCTTATGGCTAGCCAATTTTCCCAGCACCATTTATTAAATAGGGAATCGTTTCCCCAATTCTTATTTTTCTCAGGTTTGTCAAAGATCAGAGGACTCTGTTCTGTTCCATTGATCTGTATCTCTGTTCTGGTACCAGTACCATGCTGTTTTGGTTACTGTAGCCTTATAGTATAGTTTGAAGTCAGGTAGCGTGATGCCTCCAGCTTTGTTCTTTTGACTTAGGATTGTCTTGGCAATGCAGGCTCTTTTTTGGTTCCATATGAACTTTAAAGCAGTTTTTTCCAATTCTGTGAAGAAACTCATTGGTAGCTTGATGGGGATGGCATTGAATCTATAAATTACCTTGGGCAGTATGGCCATTTTCACAATATTGATTCTTCCTATCCATGAGCATGATATGTTCTTCTATTTGTTTGTGTCCTCTTTTATTTCACTGAGCAGTAGTTTGTAGTTCTCCTTGAAGAGGTGCTTTACATCCCTCGTAAGTTGGATTCCTAGGTATTTTATTCTCTTTGAAGCAATTGTGAATGGAAGTTCATTCATGATTTGGCTCTCTGTTTGTCTGTTACTGGTATATAAGAATGCTTGTGTTTTTTTCTCATTAATTTTGTATCCTGAGACTTTGCTGAAGTTTCTTATCAGCTTAAGGAGATTTTGGGCTGAGACAATGGGGTTTTCTAAATATACAATCATGTCATCTGCAAAGAGGGACAATTTGACTTCTTCTTTTCCTAACTGAATACCCTTGATTTCTTTCTCTTGCCTGATTGCCCTAGGCAGAACTTCCAACACTATGTTGAATAGGAGTGGTGAGAGAGGGCATCCCTGTCTTGTGCCAGTTTTCAAAGGGAATGCTTCCAGTTTTTGCCAATTAAGTATAATATTGGCTGTGGGTTTGTCATAAATAGCTCTTATTATTTTGAGATACGTTCCATCAATACCTAGTTTATTGAGAGTTTTTAGCATGAAGGGCTGTTGAATTTTGTCAAAGGCCTTTTCTGCATCTATTGAGATAATCATGTGGTTTTTGTGTTTGGTTGTGTTTATATGCTGGATTATGTTTATTGATTTGTGTATGTTGAACCAGCCTTGCATCCCAGGGATGATGCCAACTTGATCATGGTGAATAAGCTTTTTGATGTGCTGCTGGATCTGGTTTGCCAGTATTTTATTGAGGATTTTTGTATTGATGTTCATCAGGGATATTGGTCTAAAATTCTCTTTTTTTGTTGTGTCTCTGCCAGGCTTTGGTATCAGGATGATGTTGGCCTCATAAAATGAGTTAGGGAGGATTCCCTCTTTTTCTATTGATTGGAATAGTTTCAGAAGGAATGGTACCAGCTTCTCCTTGTACCTCTGGTAGAATTCAGCTGTGAATCCATCTGGTCCTGGACTTTTTTGGTTGGTAGGCTATTAATTATTGCCTCAATTTCAGAGCCTGCTATTAGTCTATTCAGGGATTTAGCTTCTTCCTGGTTTAGTCTTGGGAGAGTGTAAGTGTCAAGGAAATTATCCATTTCTTATAGATTTTCTAGTTTATTTGCGTAGAGGTGTTTATAGTATTCTAGGATGGTAGTTTGTATTTCTGTGGGATTGGTGGTGATATCCCCTTTATCATTTTTTATTGCGTCTATTTGATTCTTCTCTCTTTTCTTATTTATTAGTCTTGCTAGTGGTCTATCAATTTTGTTGATCTTTTCAAAAAACCAACTCCTGGATTCATTGATTTTTTGGAGGGTTTTTTGTGTCTCTATCTCCTTCAGTTCTACTCTGATCTTAGTTATTTCTTGCCTTCTGCTAGCTTTTGAATGTGTTTACTCTTGCTTCTCTAGTTCTTTTAATTGTGATGTTAGAGTGTCCATTTTAGATCTTTCCAGCTTTCTCTTGTGGGCATTTAGTGCTATAAATTTCCCTCTACATATTGCATTAAATGTGTCCCAGAGATTCTGGTATGTTGTATCTTTGTTCTCACTGGTTTCAAAGAACATCTTTATTTCTGCCTTCATTTCATTATGTACCCAGTAGTCATTCAGGAGCAGGTTGTTCCATTTCCATTAGTTGAGCAGTTTTGATTTTCTTAATCCTGAGTTCTACTTGATTGCACTGTGGTCTGAGACAGTTTGTTATAATTTCTGTTCTTGTACATTTGATGAGGAGTGCTTTACTTCCTATTATGTGGTCAATTTTGGAATAAGTGTGATGTGGTGCTGAGAAGAATGTATATTTTGTTGATTTGGGGTGGAGAGTTCTGTAGATGTCTATTAGGTCTGCTTGGTGCAGAGTTGAGTTCAATTCCTGGATATCTTTGTTAACTTTCTGTCTCGTTGATCTGTCTAATGTTGACAGTGGGGTGTTAAAGTCTCCCATTATTATTGTATGGGAGTCTAAGTCTCTTTGTAAATCTCTAAGGACTTGCTTTATGAATCTGGGTGCTCCTGTATTGGGTGCATATATATTTAGGATAGTTAGCTCTTCCTGTTGAATTGATCCCTTTACCATTATGTAATGGCCTTCTTTGTCTCTTTTGATCTTTGATGGTTTAAACTTTGTTTTATCAGAGACTAGGATTGCGACCCCTGCTTTTTTTTGTTCTCCATTTGCTTTGTAGATTTTCCTCCATCGCTCTATTTTGAGCCTATGTATGTCTCTGCATGTGAGATGGGTCTCCTGAATACAGCAAACTGATGGGTCTTGACTCTTTATCCAATTTGCCAGTCTGTGTCTTTTAATTGGAGCATTTAGTCCATTTACATTTAAGGTTAATATTGTTATGTGTGAACTTGATCCTGTCATTATGATATTAGCTGGTTATTTTGCTCGTTAGCTGATGCAGTTTCTTCCTAGCATCAGTGGTCTTTACATTTTGGCATGTTTTTGCAATGGCTGGTACCGGTTGTTCCTTTCCATGTTTAGTGCTTCCTTCAGGATCTCTTGTAGGGCAGTCCTGGTGGTGACAAAATCTCTCAGCATTTGCTTGTCTGTAAAGGATTTTATTTCTCCTTCACTTATGAATCTTAGTTTGGCTGGATATGAAATTCTGGGTTGAAAATTCTTTTCTTTAAGAATGTTGAATATTGGCCCCCACTCTCTTCTGGCTTGTAGAGTTTCTGCCGAGAGATCTGCTGTTAGTCTGATGGGCTTCCCTTTGTGGGTAACCCGACCTTTCTCTCTGGCTGCCTTTAACTGTTTTTCCTTCATTTCAACTTTGGTGAATCTGACAATTATGTGTCTTGGAGTTGCTCTTCTCAAGGAGTATCTTTGTGACATTCTCCGTATTTCCTGAATTTGAATGTTGGCCTGCCTTACTAGGTTGGGGAAGTTCTCCTGGATGATATCCTGAAGAGTGTTTTCCAACTTGGTTCCATTTTCCCCCTCACTTTCAGGCACCCCAATCAGACTTAGATTTGGTTTTTTCACATAATCCCATACTTCTTGAAGGCTTTGTTCATTTCTTTTTCCCCTTTTTTCTTTAGACTTCTCTTCTCGCTTCGTTTCATTCATTTGATCCTCAATCCCTGATACTCTTTTTTCCAGTTGATTGAGTTGGTTACTGAAGCTTGTGCATTTGTTATGCATTTCTTGTGTCATGGTTTTTATCTCTGTCAGTTCATTTATGGCCTTCTCTGCATTGATTATTCTATTATCCATTCTTCCATTTTTTTTTCAAGATTTTTAGTTTCTTTGTGCTAGGTACGTAATTCCTCCTTTAGCTCTGAGAAGTTTAATGGACTGAAGCCTTCTTCTCTCAACTTGTCAAAGTCATTCTCCATCCAGCTTTGATCCATTGCTGGCGATGAGCTGCGTTCCTTTGGAGGGGGAGATGTGCTCTTATTTTTTAAATTTCCAGCTTTTCTGCCCTGCTTTTTCCCCATCTTTGTGGTTTTATCTGCCTTTGGTCTTTGATGATGTTGAGGTACTGATGGGGTTTTCGTGTGGGTGTCCTTCCTGTTTGTTAGTTTTCCTTCTAACAGTCAGGACCCTCAGCTATAGGTCTGTTGGAGACTGCTTGAGGTCCACTTCAGACCCTGTTTGCCTGGGTATCAGCAGCAGAGGCTGCAGAAGATAGAATATTGCTGAACAACAAGTGTACCTGTCTGATTCTTGCTTTGGAAGCTTCCTCTCAGGGGTGTACTCCGCCGTGTGAGGTGTGGGGTGTCGGTCTGCACCTAGTGGGGGATGTCTTCCAGTTAGGCTACTCAGGGGTCAGGGACCCACTTGAGCAGGCAGTCTGTCCCTTCTCAGATCTCAACCTCTGTGTTGGGAGATCCACTGCTCTCTTCAAAGCTGTCAGACAGGGTCGTTTGCATCTGCAGAGGTTTCTGCTGCTTTTTGTTTAGCTGTGCCCTGTCCCCAGAGGTGGAGTCTACAGAGACAGGCAGGCCTCCTTCAACTGCTGTGGGCTCCACCCGGTTTGAACTTTCCAGCAGCTTTGTTTACCTACTTAAGCCTCTGCAATGGTGGGCGCCCCTCCCCCAGCCTCACTGCTGCCTTGCAGTTAGATCTCAGACTGCTGTGCTAGCAATGAGGGAGGCTCCGTGGGCATGGGACTCCCCGGCCAGGTGTGGGATATAATCTCCTGGTGTGCCGTTTGCTAAGGCCCTTGGTAAAGTGCAGTATTGGGGTGGGAGTTACCCAATTTTCCAGGTGTTGTGTATCTCAGTTCCCCTGGCTAGGAAAAGGGATTCCCTTCCCCCTTGCACTTCCCAGGTGAGGCGATGCCTTGCCCTGCTTCAGCTCTTGCTGGTTGGGCTGCAGCAGCTGACCAGCACTGATTGTCTGGCACTCCCGAGTGAGATGAACCTGGTACCTCAGTTGAAAATGCAGAAATCACCCGTCTTCTGTGTCACTCATGCTGGGAGCTGGAGATTGGAGCTCTTCCTATTCGGCCATCTTGCTCCACCCTCAATATGTTGAAATCTTAACCTCTATTGTGATGGTTTCAGAAAGTAGTACCACTGGGAAGTGATTAAGTCATGAGGTTGGACCCCTCATGAATGGGATGAGTGCCCTTATAAAGGAGGCCCCAGGGAGACTGATCTTCCCTTTCACTGAGAGGACACTATAAGAAGGGGCCATCTGTGAGAAAGTAGGCCCTCAGCAGACACCAAATCTATTAGCACCTTGAACTTGGACTTCCCACCCTCCAGAACTGGAAGAAATACATTTCTGTTGTTTATAAGCCACCCAGTCTATGGTGGTTTGTTATAGCAACCAGAATATACTAAGACATTATTAAATAATGGAAATTTCTTGGAATCTTGTTCTAGGTTGGGACCCGGGGATCTACATTATTCTAAAGTACTGATGCATAGCCAGTTTAGGGGACCATCAGGTAAGATCATGTATAAGGTCTCTTTGATCACTAAAATTTGATTATTCCTTAGAATGACAGAGTCATAAATTTAAAAATTCAATGACATGAACTTGTTCTAAACTTGTATTTTTAAAAGATGGATGTTGGAGAAGACTTACTTCTATACCAGGGTATTATTAGTCTCTTAGAGTGGCAAGGGACCTTAGATTTTATTTAGCTAAGCCCTCCTAGTGCAAAAATGGATTCTAAATGGCTCTTGCAGAAAGAACATAAAATCAGATCTGAGTTCCATTCAGGGAGCAGCCTGTGTCACTGGCATTCCCATAATGTAAAGTTCTTTCTATGTGATAAGTGACCTTGACTAAGACCAGACTCTACTACTTTTTGTACCTTTGTGTGAAGAAATGAAAAAGTATCCGTTTGTAAACTGCAAACAATTTTCTTTATCTTAAGAGTTGGACACTTAAGTTTTATCTTTTAAGCACAGTGTCACTTTAATCTGGAGAAACCTCTCCCAACTAGTGCAAAGGCCATCTTTAAAATGAAGAAGTTTGACACAATTTGGTTCCAAGGAGATAGAATGAACTAGGTAATGAAACTTTTCTCTATTTAGAAAAGCATTGCATCTCCACAGAAAATGTTTCCTTTAGACTCAAATCCCTTCCCTTCCCTTCTTCCCTTCCCTTCCCTCCTTCCCTTCCCTCCTTCCCTTCCCTTCCCTCCTTCCCTTCCCTTCCCTTCCCTCCTTCCCTTCCCTTCCCTCCTTCCCTTCCCTCCTTCCCTTCCCTCCTTCCCTCCTCTCATTCCCTCCCCACTTCCCTCCCTTCCCCCCTTCTTTTCCCCCCTTCCTTTCCCCCCTTCACTTCCCTTCCCTTCCCTTCTCCTCTCTCTCTCTCTCTCTCTCTTTCTCTCTCTCTCTTTCTCTTTTCTTTTCTTTTCTCTCTTGCAGGGTCTCACTCTGTCACCCAGGTTGGAGTGCAGTGGCATGATCCCGGCTCACAGCAGCATTGACTTCCCAGACCCAGGTGATCCTTCCACCTCAGCCTCCCAAGTAGCTGGAACTATAGGCATGCATGACCACACCAGGCTAATTTTTGTGATTTTTATAGAGACTGGGTTTCACCATGTTGCCCAGGCTGGTCTCAAACTCCTGGGCTCAAGTGATCCTCCTGCCTCAGCCTCCCAAAGTGCTAGGATTACAGGTGTGAGCCACAGCACCCAGCCACTTTTTTTTTCTAAGTATAGTCATAAGTCACTTAATGATGAAGATACCTCTGAAAAATATGTCACTAGGCTATTTTATCATCATGCAAACATCATAGGGTATACTTACACAAACCTAGATGGTACAGATTACTACACACCTAAGCTAGATGGTATAGTTTACTGCTCCCACGCTATGAAGCTGTACAGCAGGTAACTGCAGTGAATACTGTAGACAATTATAACAAAATGGTATTTGTGTATTTAAACAGATCTTAATGTAGAAAAGGTACAGTAGAAATACAGTGTAAAAGATAAAAACTACCCCTGTATAGGACACTTACCATGAATGGAGCTCGCAGGACCGAAAGTTCCTCTGGGTGAATCAGTGAGTAGTGAGTGAATGTGAAGGCCTGGGACATTATTGCACACCACTGTAGACTTTATAAACACTGTACACTTAGGTTACACTACGTTTATAAAAATATTTTACTTTCCTTTGTAATAGCACTTTCTTTTGTAGCAACACTTAGCTTAAAATGCAAATACATTGTGTAGCTGTACAAAAACATTTTATTCCTTTATATCCTTAAGCTTAATTTAATTTTTTTTTCGCTTCTTAAACTTTGTTTGGTTGTTAAAAACTAAGACACAGACACATTAACCTCGGCTTTTACAGGCTGAGGATTATGATTATCACTGTCTTCCTCCTCCACACCTTGTTCCACTGGGAAGTCTCAGGGTCAATAACATGCATAGAACTGTCATCTCCTATGATAACAGTGCCCTCGGGAATGCCTCCTGAATGACTTGCCTGAGGTTGTTTTGCATTTAATATTTTTAATAAGTAGAAGGAATATACTGTAAAATAGCAAAAAATATAATATATTAAGGACATAAACCAGTAACAGCTGTTTATTAGCAGGTATTATGTATTGCATCTAGTTGTATGTGCTATACTTTCATACAACTAACAGTGCAGGTTTGTTTACACCAGCATCACCCATCACTGTAAACATGTCAGTGATGTGTGCATTATGATGTTACAATGGCTACAATATCACTGGGCAATAGGAATTTTTTCAGCTCCATTTTAATATTATACAATCTTATACAATACCATCATATATGCAATCTTTTGTTGATTGAAAGCTCTTTACGTGGTGCATGACTGTATAAATTTAGACCAGTACAAACTACACACGGGGCAAATCTGGCCCAGCACCTGTTTTTGCACTGCCTGCAAACTAAGCATGGTTTATTATATTTTTTAATGGTTGGAAAAAAATCAAAAGAAGAATATGTCATGCCATGTGAAAACTATGTGAAATTCAATTTAGTGTTCATAAATAAAATTGTATTGGAACACAGCCATGCACATTCACTGACATACTATCTGTGGCTGCTTTTGTATAAGGACAGAATTGTAGAGTTTTAATGGAGACATGTGGCTCACAAAGTTAAAAATATTTAGTATCTGACCCTTGGCAGAAAAAGTTTGCTGATCCCTGGTTTAGACCATGCTGTGTTTGAAAACCGTTGTTTGTTCTTGTGGAAGGGTGTGTGTGTGCTTGTGTGTGTGTGTGCATGCACAACCTCAGTTGCTCACTGAAGATTGGGAATTAAAATGCAGGAAATGGTAGATAAAATATGGATTTTCATCTTCAGGGCACAATGGTGGAGAGATCAACAAAGGAGTCAGCTGAGCACTGCTGAAGCTCCACTTGAACTTTTCCATTACATAAACTGTGTACGGCATCTGGTGTTTATTTTAAGCTGATTAACACAGAATCTGGGAAATACAATCATGCTGGATGGCTGTTTTCTGATTTCGTCCTAGAGACAAAGGGCCACTCCACACTCCTGTGATATGGGTGGAGCTTCCCCTTAAAGGAATGGATCTACTCACCCTCAGTTACCCAAGGAAGAGGAAGACTTTCATCTGAGGCAGAGCAATGAGCACTTGGAGGAAACAGGTTTTGCTCTGTGGGTTTCTAGATAGTGGGACTAGACTCAAAGCAGGGCACAGCAATGTCACACCCCAGGACTGACCTTTGTCTGGGACCACCCCTCATCTGAAAGTTTCATCAGCAGTATCCCACCCTCTAACTTGAACTCCCAATTTTCCAACTCCCACACTTTCTCACTCTATTCTATCTCAAGACCTCCATTTCTTTGTGCCTTTCTTCCCTCTCAATCTTATGGCTCCTTTTTGGATTCACTCCCTTTCTCTCTTTCCCCCTTTCTTTCCCTCCTTCCCTACTTCCCTCATTCTCTCCTTCTCTCTCTCTCTTTCTTTCTTGCTTTTTCACAGGGTCTTGCTTTGCCACCCGGGCTTGAGTGCAGTGGTACAGCAATGGCTCATTGTAGCCTTGACCTCCAGAGCTCAGGTGATTCTCCCATCTCAGCCTCCCAAGTAGCTGGGACTACAGGTACCGACACCATGCCCGGCTAATTTTTTTTTTTTTTCTTTTGTAGAGAAGTGGTTTTGCCATGTTGCCCAGGCTGTTCTCAAACTCATGGGTTCAAGTGATCTGCCCGCCTTGGCCTCCCAAAGTGCTGGGATTACAAGCACATGGTAAGCCACCATGCCCGCTTCACTTATTTTCTTAATTAACCTAGATGTCATCATTCAGTTTTTCAGTGACTCCCTCCCTGGTCAATGACTTAATTTCATTTCCAATGTCTTTTGTTTCTCTTGCCGTAATAATACTCAACCCTGGATAAATCCAGCCATTTGCCTTTTCACTCTCTTTCATCTGACTATGGAGTATTTTTGCAAAAAACTCACACAGCAAAAATTCATGATTCAAATTTCAACCTGGCTATAAATCCTTATTCAAAGGGAAAAGAAGCTATTACATGGAATTCTCCACCTACAGACTTATCTGATTCTGCTTGGTCTTTTTCTCCTCTTCAATCTTAAAGCGACTGTCTCCCTGTCCTCCTATGCAGGAGTTTGGCTCCTTTACTGACAACTTGGATCCTGGTCCCTCCCTATTTACATGGACTTGCTCTGTCTTTAATTCCTTCCTGCTTATCTTTGATTCCTTCCTGCTTGTCTTTATCTTCTTTATCTCTGTTACCTCTTTCTCCTGAGCATAGAACTATGCTCAAATCTTGGCTTAGAAACATCTCCCTTTTCCACAATGTATCAATATTGTTTAATATTTTAAATTTGCTTTCCTCATTGATTAGTTCTATCTTGCATTTATTGCATGGAAACTAAGATGTTCACGAAGATGTTCAAGTATTTCTAGACACAATAAAACATAAGAAACCTAAATGTCTGCCAATAGAGGTTTGGTTAAATAGATTTTGTTAAATACAAATATATTTGTATGCCTTCATACAAATAGAATGCTATAGGTCCAGTAAAAAACGATAGGATTAATCTCTTTGTCCACTGACACAAAAAGAGAGACACACTTTTAGGCGAAAGGGGCCAGTTGAGGGACATATACAGATTCAATTTTTATAAATTTTAATTAAATACACATACAAATGCTCATGTCTTTTTAGCAGGCAAATCTCACATGCCACAAAGTTATGTGTAAATCAAATGTATTTTTTTCTTTATTTTTCTATAGCTGAACCTAATTTCTTACATGTCCTTTCTGCCTAGTGACATAAACCTATTCTGAGTCAATTCAGGTTAAATTTAACTAATTCAGGGTACTCTCAGTTAATATAAATCTTGTCTCCTTTCCTTTCTCTGCAGAGAAGCATCTAGTGTTTAGGGGAGCTTGTGTAGTTTCCAGGAAAGGTGATATCAATACTCAGTTGCCAGTCTGTTCATTCATTCACATAGTCAATCAACGATTTTTGATTGTGTATCATATGTCAACAATCATTGTTCTAAGTTTCTAGAAATACAGCAATGAACAAAGCAGTAAAATCATAGCAGCAGCAGCAGCAAGAAAATCCTGACTCCATGAAGCTTAATTTCTATTGGGTACAGACATACAATAAAACAATAAATAAGTAAAGTATGTAGTATATCAGGTAAGTGTTTTGGATACAAATTAAGACAAGGGGACAGGGAGGGCTAGGGCAAGGGATGTTGCTGTTTTAACAAGGCTGATCAGGGAAACTCATCCTGATCAGGAGACCTTTGAGCAGAGTAGCAGGAGGTGAGGGCAGCAGCCATAGATGTATGGTGGAAGAGGATTCCAGGCAGAGGAAAGAGCTATATTTACTCTCTTATTCAAGCATGAAGCATGCTTGACCTGCTTGAATAGGAGCGAACAGATCTATTTGGCCCAAGCAGAGTGAACACAGCAGAGAATGAGAGCAAAATAGTTTGGAGATAAAGTGGGGAGTCATGATGGTGGTGGGAACTTCTGTTGCTCCTTATCCCTTTCCTGGATAGCTCAGCTTAGGATGGCTAAGGGTTCTCAATCCCTTCTCAGGACATTTACCTGCCTCTATCACTCTTGCTTCCTCCTGCTTCTGAGCCTTTGCTCCAACTCCAGCTCCAGATACATGTTTATGTAGGAAAAAGTGCACTAAACCACAAACTTCAGATCTAGGGTCTTTTAGAACCTCAACTCCTAAGACTCGGAACTTTTCTCTCAAAGATTTACCTCTGCTCAGGATTCCAAATTTATCCAAATTTCAAGATTTATCTCTGCCCAGGATTTTGAGTTTTTTGAATCTCAAAATTGAGGGTGGACTTTTTCTTTCTCTCAGAATTTTTGCTGTAATTGCCTTACTCTGGAACAATCGATGACGCTTAACTAGTTTAAATAGGGAAAGAGCAGAGGTGGACATAGAATGTAAAACGGAATTCCTAGAAATGAAAAACACATTGATTAATATTTAAAACAATTACATATTACCTTATCTTCCTACTGTTAATGATAGTTATCTCCTGTGTTTTGCATTCTAGGAGACTTTAGTGTAGCTTTCTGAATCTCTTGGACCTTTTCCCAGTTGCCATGTATTAATTTTGTAACCATACAAAGCTATAAAAATAAGCAATAAAATTACGTAAAAATAAGACACTGTCCTTTGGTGCAATTTCACTCTTTATCTCTCTTTCCTCTTTCCTATACACCTGCTCAGTCAACCTTCTTAAAGAAAAACCTGTACTTTCTCTCCCCACCTCCTTAGTGCACTGTTATCTGACATCAGCATCCAACTCACCATGGAGACTGTTTTCTAGTTCAGTCAACTCTAAAATGCCAAGTAAAATGGATGTCCAACCTATTTATACCATTACCTTGTCTGCTGTGTGTGATACTATTGACCATTTGCCTTTCTTGACACTCTTTCCTTTCCTACCTCTCTGGATAGACACTCTTTCTCAGTCGCCTTCTTGAAGTTTCCTTTCTCCTTGTACCGTGTCAGTGTTGGTGTTCTACTAAATTCTGCACTTGATCTTAGCCAAAAGGCCGAGAAGCTATATGTTCTACTAAATTCTGTCCTCAAACTTCCTCCCTTCCATTACCAACCTTGATAAAGTTTTGTGGATACATGCATTTTCATTTATGACTCCAACTTCCCATGTATATAACTATTAATCCTTAATATGTGTCTTCAACCTAGAAAAATATTGTGGATTGAAAATGCTATATTCAGTGGCTGATAAGACATCTCTGGCTGATGCACGGACATCTCAAGTTTGGCTTCTGTATACATGATTTTTTCACTCCCTCAAACTATCTCTTCTTCCTTTATTTTCCATCTCGGGGTTTAATGGCTCCACCATTCAGTTTCTGAAGCCAGAAATGGTGTCATGTTCAGTTATATCTACCTGCCTACTCACCATCTTTATTCCCTATACTTACTCCACATTTAATTGCACTCCCAATTTTTGGAGTTGTGTTTTCTAAATGTTTGTGAAATATTTGTTTTTCTCTCCATCCTTATTGTCATTGCCTTGGTTTTGGCTTTGGTAATTCCTTGCTTGTGCTACTGTAATAGTCTTCTGGCATCCGGTTTCACCTCTTCTAATCTGTTCCAACTGTCACAAGGGTGAGTTTTGAAAGCTGGAATCTTGTTCTGTTCCTTTTTTTTTTTTTTTTCATTTTTAATGGCCATTCATTTCTTCAGAATAAAATCCAAATTTGTCAGCATTGCATGCAAGGCATTCCATGATCCAGCCTCTGTCTACTTACCAGACTAACTTCCTACTAAAAATTTCTTTGGCGTTATTGATCCTCTTGGAGTTCCCTTATATGTTCTTGTTCTCTCTTACTTCTAATTCTTTGCATAAATGACTACCTCTGCTAGTAATATCCTTCTTCCCTTTCTCCTCAAGTCCGCGAAGACTCCATTTAAACCTCATATTCCATTAAAGTACCTTTTAATTTCTCTGCCGCTCCAATTTTACATTTGTTGCCCTTCCTAAGTATTCCTTCTCTGTGCTACCATACTGTCCCAAGCATTATCACCCTACACTTTCATAATCACATCTTTTATCTGTTCCCACATGAGCATATAAATTCCCTAAATATAGGAACTGCATCTAGTTCTCTCCTCTGCTAGAACACTACTTGACACATGATAACAACTAACAAATATTTGTTGTCTGATTTAACAGCCATCAGAGATACTTCAAAATAATTCTCTCCCATAGTGTATGTCTGAAATTGATTTTTTGTTTAGCATAAGAAGCAATCTGCTTTGCTAGAAAATGTACCTATGCTAAGAGCAAGAAATATTGTACCTGAATTTTCATAGCAGCATTATTCATAATGGCCAAAAAGGAGAAACAACTCAAATATTCATCAATTGATATTTGTGGTATAAACATACAATGAATACTATTCAGCCATAAGAAGGAATGAAGAACATTCATTCCGTCATACATAATAGAACCTATTTGTAATATGACACAGATGAACCTCAAAAACATACTAAGTGAAAGCAATTCACAAAAGACCACATATTGTATGATTCAATTTATATGAAAGACCATGATGGGGAAATCTATAGAAACAGAAAGTGAATTGATATTTGCTTGGGCTTTGGGTGGGTAGCAAAGGGAGGATGGAGAAATAGTGAGGTGATAAAATTGATGGTGATAGTTGCATCTTTCTGTAAATATACTAAAAACTGCTGAATTATACACTTTACATAGATAAATTACATGGTATATGAATTATCTCTCAGAAAACTGAAGCCAGTGGCTGATATTTTACTTCTCTCCATATCAGTCTGGGCATCAGTCATGAACCAATGCAGGACCAAGGTCTTGGTAGTGCTTGGGATGGAAATGGCCCTAAAAAATCTGGCTAAGTTAGCCTAAGACTAACCTGGTATATGCTCAAGAGGCCAGATCTATCATAGCAGGTGTGGGAATAGGTGTTAGTAGGCAATGCTTTAGGAGTTCTGGATCAAGTGCACTCAAGAGAACAAGTAAACTGTTCCTATCATTTGCC
Source organism: Macaca fascicularis (assembly GCF_037993035.2). Classification (NCBI taxonomy): domain Eukaryota; kingdom Metazoa; phylum Chordata; class Mammalia; order Primates; family Cercopithecidae; genus Macaca; species Macaca fascicularis. Next base: position 128,341,391 of record NC_088377.1, on the reverse strand, counting down.
TGGCCAGCCCAGGAAAGTTCTGAAGAGTTCTTTCTTGTGTCCTTCTGGAATGGAGAAGACTTGGGGTTTGGTTGGTTTTCTTGGGTCACTTTAAGATGGGACAGGCACCTTCTGAAAGAAACTAAGAATGAGGATAAAATACTACCTGCTTAGCTTTTTTTTTTTTTTTCTTGCATCAAGTATCTGAGACCTCTGAAACCATTGAAGTCAGAAGGAAGAGGAAACTTAAAGGAAATAGAAATATTGTAACTTCATCACTTGGTTTCTGGTGCATGACATTCCACTTGGAAATGTTTTATTGAACACCTGCTCTGAATTCCAGGCTGTGACTTATTAATTTGTTTTTGTTGTTGTTGTTCTTGTTAAATGAATGAATATAAATTTATTAAAAAGTAGAAAATAATTCTTAATTACTATCATAATCAATAATTGAAAGCATCCAAAATCAACGATAGAACTTTGGTAGAATTTAACTACAGGCAAATTCTTCACAGTGAAGTGGAAGTCTATTCACTGAAACAGGGTATTAAAAGACAGTAAGTCTGAAGAAAAAGTTTTGCTCCATATATGACAAACAAATGATTCTTCTTCTTAGACAAACATCTTATGTATTGATTATTTAAAATTATATAAAAATTAAAAATAGCTAAAGGTTAAGAAGTTATTCAAATAAAAAACTTGGATATCATTAGTAATAAAAATGTGGCAAGTACAAATGACAACAAAATACTACTTTTCCTGTTAACTTTTTATGAATTGGGTTCTGAAGGTGGCATAAGAGTTTTATCTACCCATTTATCTATTGGATGGGTTGAATGTAAATTAACTTAAGGGACAAACGGGTAAGGGTCTGAGAGAAGGGTTCTCTAGAGGCTTGAGGTAGCACATTGTGCTCAGAGACATGTGAAAAGTTCAGCACTGCTGGAGTTTACAATGAAAGAAGAAGGAGAAGAGTGTGGAGTGAAGCAAGGTGTTAAAGTAAACTAAACATGGCCTGAGAAGGACTCCGTACTTCTATATTTGAGTCCTTGTGGACAAACTGTAACCTACCTTAATACACAGACCAGATTGAAAACCTAACTTAGGAGTATGTGCCTGTAACAATAGCTGAGTCTTGGCCGATCCCAGTGGCCATACTTCAACCACTCATAGACTGCTAAGTGTTCAATCTGTGTTCATACAAGGCAAACACCAGCCTGTAACCAATCTAGTACGTCACTTCCTTTTTTCGTCTCTAAATGTGTTCTGACCACGAGGCATCCCTGGGGTCTCTGAATCTGCTGTGATTCTGGGGACTGCCCGATTTGCCAATTGTTCATTGCTCAGTTAACTCCTTTGAATGTAATTTGACTGAAGTTTTCCTTTTAACAAAAGTAAACAAGAAGAGTCAAGATTATGGAGGACGTTGGGCAGGAAATGGTGAAGACCTTTGACTGTATCCTGAGGATGATCAGGAGTGAGTGAAAGGCTTTCTATAGGGGAATCCCAGTCAGAATAGAGTTTTGGCAAGAGTAATCTGACCATGATATGGAAGGTGGACAGCAGGTAGAGTGAGGCTGAAGATAGGATGGCCACTCAAGAACTACAGGGTGGTCTAGTGAGACACAGAACTTGAATCCAGCCAAGAAAGTGGGGTTGGAGAGGAGAGCAAATGTGCAACAAGCAGCGTCTACAGCACCACCCCCTCAGTTTACAGAGTTTACATTGAAAGGAAAACACCATAAAAGACACACTTAGCCTCTTCAGTTTTAACATAGGTTCATTCTCAAGTGAAGTTGTTGTTTTTTTGTTTCTACTGCATAACTGTAGGAAGGAGGCTGTTAGTCCAGAGCTGGGTGTAGCATGTGGTCAGTAAAATTCTCTGGGCTGCTTTCTGCATGTCACAGTGGTTAACTGGTCCTCACCCTGGCTGTAGGTGTCTGATAATACAATTTGGACCCAAGTTGTAGGTAGCTCCTATCTTAAGGCTCCTGCTCAGACCCTAGGGGAGTTTCCTGGAAACCCTGAGCTCTGTTGCTATAGAGAATCGGTTCTACTCTAAATGGCAACCAGGGAGAGACTTGAGCTCTGAGGAGAAAAGGGCTTTGTAAATCTCAAGAAAAATTGAGTGATTCTTTAAATTCTCATTTGGAATTTATTTTCACCTTTCTAAGAATACAATACATCTGGTTATTGACCTTTTAATATGTTCTGCATAGAATGAGGCTAATAAATATGGGTTATAGCTTACCCCCCCCATAAACCCACTTTGTTTTTTTTTTTTTTAAGATGGAGTCTTGCCCTGTTGCCCAGGCTGGAGTGCAATGGTGTGATCTTGGCTCACTGCAACCTCCACCTCCTGGGTTCAAGCGATTCTCCTGCCTCAGCCTCCTGAGTAGCTGCATCCTACTTTTTTATGAATTGGGTTCTGAAGAAAAAAATATTCCAGACAACTTCACAAGTTGGCCAAGAAATGTACAATTTCATTTTTTAATTATAAATTATATTTTCATGGTTTAAGAAAAAATTACATGACTAACAGTTTTAAAATTACATAGACAATAGTTACTGGGTCTAACTCAGGTTAGCGGACCTATATCTGATAATCAGGAATGACTGGTTTCTTTATGTTGGGATTAAGCTGAATTGCTTAGGGCTACTGAGAAAGCATATGAGAGGTCATTTGACAAAAACTAAGAGCAAAATATTGAGAGAAAGTAAAAGCTGTTCTTTGCTAGGTGGTCAGGAATGTATGGGAAGCCCATAGATATAAGGACAGGTGTTTCAGAGGTGGAGGTGCTCGGAGCACAAAACCAAAGGGGGATGCGTGTTCTCTAGATATTTTGCAGATGAGGAACCTGAAGCCCAGAGAAGTGACCTGTCTTGACAAGGTCAAGCTGGTTAGTGGCAGGGTCTAGATGAAAACTGACCCCTCTTGTTTCAAAGTCCATTGCTTTTTCTAATACCCCACATTATCCCGTGATTAAATACAGAGCTGGTGATTTTGGTGACTATAGAGCCACACAGATAAGGACCAGAGTAGAAAGAGTGGTAAAATTATATGAAAAAATGACAAAACCAGACTTACAAAACTAAAGTAATAGGTCAGATTCATCTTTCTAGATTAAAGGAAACAATAGCTATCTTCTAAGGTTGGGGAGGGACGGGTTAGTGGCAAAAGAGTGCACTGGGCCCTTACTTGGCATTTGGTTCAAGAAATCGTGTAATAATCCAACTTTAAGAAAACCTTCAGGTAATATTTTTCACATACACACAAGGCAAAGGGTGAAAAGGTCTGATTAAGAAGCATACCCAATAGAAGGCTCTAGCACATTGTTCAGTAATTATATTACCCTTCTAATTGCCAGGGAAGTGGGTGGAGATCTGTTAAAACTTTACAATAGACAAGGCACAACAAGGAATCTAGATAACAGCCAACAGAACTAGTTATAAAAAGATTAGAAGCACTTGAAGTTGAGTAGGAGCAGATAACACACATCTGCTAGTTCTAAAGTCTTAAGCAAGGAGACTGGTGAAGCTAGGATGTGCAGCCTAGAGAGCATGAAGCGGAAGGCTGAATGAGAATCTGAGGCATTCAGGTGTCAACTGTCTAAGATATTTCGGTAAGCCATTTTCTAAACAAACCTGTTCAGAACAACTGGAACTCAGTTTTCTTATATGTGTGAGAAAGAGCACCCTAGAGACCTATGATTCATAAAACCTCAGTGTAGTGTTCCAAAGAGGCAGAAAATAAAAACACAGATTATCGAGCAGCTCCTATAACCAGGTACTGCATTAGACTCTTCTAATTCTAAGAATCTGCCAGCTTAGTGATATTATCCTTACTGTATAGAGTCTCAGAAAAATTGATTAATTTGTACAAGGCCATTCTACTAATAACTTAGTGATGGAGCAAGAATTACTACCTGGTTATGTCCAGTGTTTATCCATTTCTCATACAGCACAAAGTAGATTGGTGGGAAGAATTATAACTTCTTGCCTACTCTGTCAAGGTTCTAGCAGAAGAAACCTGGAGAAGGCAGGTCAGTTCATCCTGTGTTGGTGAATGTGTTCGTGATCCTTCAGGAAATGATGTTCTACAAAATTTCCCAGGTACTTTTTAGGGGAAACTTGAGAGGAAGTTGACTCTGGGTCTCAAACATTGTGCAGATACCAACAGTTCCATCATAACTATAGGATAAAATTTAGTCTTGAAACTCCACCTTCTGCCATTCAAGGCCCTTGCAAATTTGCCCACACTGTTTTGTTTAAACAGTTTTTATTGTGAACTACAGCAAATACACAGACAAGTATGTAAAGCATGTGTGTACAATTTTAGAAATGATAATTTATAAGACTCTAGTTATATTCTAGGCACAATGACCGGCACTTTCTTCCCATTGTATTCAATCTTCACAGAAACTTAAGGTTTATGAAGGAAATAAAGACGTATTTTATGAAGGAAAAAGCAGAGTCTGAGGATGGGTGGGTGGTTAGGGGTAGTTTAAGCAACTTGCTGAAAGTCATACAGCCATACAGCTAGAAAAAGGGAGAGGGATTTGAACCGTGGTCTGTTGGATGGTAGAATTGTCTACTTCCTGTTTGGCAAAACATGTCCTCCCAACGCCACTTAGGTACATCATCCACTTTGCTCTGCCCCATCACCATCTCCATCAGGCACAGACTTGGTCACAGAGGCTGTTCATTACAGTTATCCAGATCCCAGGTGAGGGAAAATAGTCATGGGCAGAAACCGCCAGGAAGCCAAGACTCACGCATGGAGGTAGTGACCATTTTGCTACTGCTTATTTGCTTTGGGGCCAAAAAAAAAAAAAAAAAAAAAAAAAAAAAGTCACAGCTGAGAACCACATATTTGATTGTTCCCTAACAGAGAACACAGAGAAGTTGCCAGCTTAAGTATGTTCCTAATACTTCATGAAACTAAAAAATTAAGTGTTTTTTATCTGAGGTTCAAATCTAATTGTGCACTTCGTAATTTATGTTCTAAATTAAGCAATCCTAGTCCTTAGAGAGAGAGGTTTCCCATTATCTCCCATTCTTGGAAGGAAAAATAATTGAAAATAGCTAAAATAAACACAGAGCAAGAAGCCTAGAAGCAAGAGTCCATGATCCCTAAATATGGTTTATTTAGGATAAAATTCTTTGGTCCCTCAGTTCTCCCTCCAGCTCTGCTGCTTGAGACACCACAGTTGAAAGCAGGTGCTTTAGGGAAAGGATTCATGTGAACTGGAAGTTGGACTTCTAACTCTGAGTTTGAGCAACCCCTTAATCTCACTGAACCTAGTTTTCTCATTTGTAAAATTAAAACACTGGACCGGGTAACCTCTGAGGTCTTTCCAATTCTAAAAATATTCTCCCTTGTATAAAAGAAGTGAGGAGAAATCAACATTTGCTGAACATGTATTAAATGGTCAGTATTGTACAAGATACTTTAATACATTATTTAATCCTCAAAATAATTCAGAGAAACAAGTTTTACTATCCTTGTAATTAACACATGGCGATTCTCAAAGGTAACCTTTATTTTTTCTCTTCTCTCATTTCAAGGAAAGATTATGTAGATGCATTATAGAAATGAGTTAAATTCCACAACACGTTAACTAGACATGGATAGTTAGTTCACTGATGATTTGGTGGGGTGACAAAGTACCGATAACCATACCAGATTTTCTGCTCTTAATTATGAATTTCCAATCTGCCACTAGCTGTCATATCTTCTCAATTCTCAAATTCTTTTCTTCCAAACCAGTCTGTTGTCCCTAGACTCCTTCCTCAATGGGAGTTGACTCAGTAATAAAGTCGAATTCAGGGCATTTTCAAAGTGTGGAGTGGCTGTTTGAACTGGCCAATTGTCACTGAGAACTATCTTTCAAGCACTGAACATCTGTTGGTAAAAAGCTTCTGGCTGACTTTCAAGAGAAACTCTTTAACTTCTATTGATAAGTAGTTCAGTTAAGTAGGGGAAAAAAACCCTGTGAGATTAATCAAATAGAAAATACACACAAAAGCGTTGTATTCTACAATATGCCTTAGTGTTATGCTGCAATTATAATTCGGTTAAAATGGCAAAGATGAGGAGCATGAAATCATAGTAGGAAGCCTTTTGAGTCAGGCTGTTTTCTTTTAGCATAATACTTTTGAAATTAACCCACAGTTATGCATATCATTAGTTTGTTACTTTTTGTTACTGGGTAGGATTCTATTGTATGAATGTACCACAGTTTATCTATTCATCCTTCTTGACCATTTAGGTTGTTTCCAGCTTTTGATGACTATGAATAAAACTGTAGATATAAAAGATAAAAATTTCATATAGGTTTTTGTGCAGACATATGTTTTTATTTTTTGTGGGTAAATACCTAGAAATTGAATTGCTACAATTGTATGGTAAATTTTTGTTTAATGTGTAACTAGCTGCTAAACTTTTTCCCAATGTGATAGTACCATTTTACATTTCCACCAGCAATGTATGAGAATTTCAGGTACTCTGCATCCTAATCAACATTTGCTATTGTCATTCTTTTAAGTTAGCCACTCTGATGGTTGTGTAATAGTATCATATGGTGGTTTCAACTTGCATTTCCCTAATGACTAATGACATTGAGCATCTTTTCATGTGCTTATTTGCCATCTGTATATCTTCTTTTGTAAGTTGTCTATTCAAACCTTTTGCCTATTTTTAAAAAATTGTGTGGTTTGCTTTCTTATGAGTTTTGAGAGTTCTTTTATATATCCTGGATACAAGCCCCTTTATCAGATATGTGATTTGTAAATATTTTTCCCACTACGTGTCTTGCTTAATTTTCTTAACATTTTTGGCCGGGCGTGGTGGCTCATGCCTGTAATCCCAGCTCTCAGGGAGGCAGAGGCGGGAGGATAGCTTAAGCCCAGGAGTTCGAGACCTGCCTGGGTAATATAGTGAGACCCCGTTCTCCACAAAAAGGAAAACAAACAAACAAACAAACAACAAAAAAATTTTTCTTAACATTTTCTTTTAGATCTTTTAAAGTGCAGAATCTTTTAATTTAATGAGGTCTAATTTACCATTTTTTTTCTTTTTAATTCATGACTTCAGTGTCCTAAGAAATCTTTGCCTAACTCAAGATAACCAAGATTTTCTCCTTTTCTTTTTTCTACATATTTTATCATTTTAGCACTTATGCTTAACTCTGTGAGCCATATGGAGTTAATTTTTAAAATATGGTGGCAAAGGTTCACATTTTTTTTGCATATGTATACCCATTTGTCCAGTACCATTTATTGAAACAACTCTTTTTCTCCATTTAATAACCTTGACGTCATTGTTGAAAATCAATCGACTGCGTGGATCTATTTTTGATTCTCTTCTATGTTTATCCTTATGCAAACACCACATTGACTTAATTAGTGTAGCTTTTTACTAAATCTTAAAATCGAATGGTGAAAAACCTCTAACGTTTAGTACATTCTTCTAGAGTGTTCAAATTTGGAAAAACTAAGAGGGGATATTTTTTTTTCCCACAAAAGTACTCTGAACACTTGGACATATTCTGGAAGCATCCTTTGCTTCCTGCAGTAATTTATATCCATTACTACTAAGCTTTAAGTATTGCAGGAGTTCATTATAAGTTCTTGCCTTCATGTTCTCTTGCAAATGAACCCCTTAAAAAGATCACTTCATGTCCATGATGTGTGTAATTCGTCATGGAAGTCTAACTGATCCCAGATCTCCATGGAAGGCAAGTGGTAGCATTATCAAACAGCTCAACTTTTCAGACTGTCAAGTTATCTTGCTCACCCATGGTTTCCTGATACTTGGAACTCTGGCTTCTCACCTCAGAGGCTTTGTAAACAAAACAGGTTGTACAGGTTGCATTTAAAATGCAAAAATCTTACCTTTTGAGTGTTAGGAATTCCAGGGAACATCAAATCACTTTCACCAATTCAGTCTATAAAAATGAGAAATCAAGAGCACTAGTCATGCAAACTATAAAGTCACAAATCAAGGAGATTTCTGCTGAAGACAGAGCTTTATCTTTGTTTTTTGGATGCAAGGACCCTCCTTTCTATCATCAAAGGAATATTTTGGACAGAAACTGTTTGTTTACTAGGGTATTTTCAAACTGGAAGAAGTGTGCCTTATATCACACTTCCCAGTCTATAATTATTGTCCAATCTATCATTTTCTCTCCCCAAACTAGAAAAGGGCAAAATGTGATAAATATGAGTTTAATGGTGAGTAACAGGTATCTTTGCATAATAGCAGCTCATTTTTATCAATATTATTGAAGGAATAGAACAAAGTATCAGCTTAAAATTTCAACCTTTTTAACAAAATGAATTAACACTTCCTTGTCTTGGTAATGGATAATGCTGAACATAATTTAATCTCACCTAGTAACTCAGGGACTACTGAGGATGTAGTGTTGTTTGCCCCTGCATTAAATAGTCCCTAATTATTGTGCTTTTTACTTCCTGTATTCATTTAATAGCTCCCCTCCCCTGCTGTTGGTATGTCTTTTATTTTGTGATGAGATAATGAGATTATTCAACAGCTCTATTAGATATGAGATAATCGAAGCTTGCTGGAATTGTGAGAAAAGTAAGAGCACATGAGTTTTGTGTGAGGCCCAAAGGCTTCTCCTATGAGTTCATGATTTTTTCTCATTAAACATTCTGACATGGTTTGCCTTCTACATGACTCAGAAGTTCTTGGCTTTGTAGTAGATTGTCAAAGTTGCTGGAAATGGCCAATCGTGTATGCATGTGTGTGTGTCTGGTGTGGCGTCTATGTGCTAAGTATGTGAGAAGTAAATACATGAATATATACACATAATATAAATTTTAAGTTCCACGACAGCATCTCTATATTCCTGTATCTATATAAACTAAGCTTTCAATAAATGCTTGTTGAATTAATTAAAAACTGTATATATTTTGTATTTTATTAAAAACTGTATATAAGTTGCACCATAGCAACTTCAACAATTTTAGAATTCCTGCTGCCATGTGGAAAATGTGTAATGTCCACCCTGGAACAATGCCCCAATTCCTTTTGGAAGACAAAGGTATTCTGATAGCATTGTTATGACTACCATCCACACTTGTTTTGGGGGTTAAAATTCTAGGCAGCCAGCTTTATGCAGAAGGCTGATTCACTGTTTCTGTGTCCATCTAGCTCAAAGCCCCTCTGGGATTGGAACACCTTTAGTCTAATTTAAAAAAAAAAGCATATTTGCCACTTTCCACTTAATAAAATGCTACATATAAAATCGATATCAAAAGATAGTTGCAATATCAAGATTTTCATACTTCTGTTAGATTAACAGGGAGTACATTCTTTTGCTGCTAATGCTATTGACAGTCACAAAGATAAAGGGGAATTTAATGGTTTAAGAGCAATTAACTATATTTCCTTCCTGGAATCAATCAGTAAAGCACAGCACATCTGAGAATAGAGAAAGGGATATTGGATCCAAATCCCAAAGATCTCACTTGAGATACATTTAAAAATTAGAACTAATAATATTGGACTATATCTACCATGAAGTAAGATATTTGCTTTGACAAAGCCTTGCTTCAAAATTTTTTTTCATCCTCTTTAATGGTGTTGGAGGTCTACATCGATGAAGGATCAGTTACTTCTAATGGAATCTATAAATTTATCCTTTTTAATAATTATTAGACTGGTTTTCGCATTCACATTCTCTTAAAAATAATATTAATGTAACTTAATGCTTAAAACGACCAGTTTCATTCTCCAAATTGTTTGAAGCTGATTTTGATTTTGAACCAACTTACGTTACTCATTGACACCAAGTTGTACCAGTAGCACGTGAATACTTAGATCATACTGTAAATTCCAATATAAAGATTAGAGGTAGGGAGAACACAGAAGAATAACAGAATCTTGTGAAAGCCTCTGTGCAAAACCTCTGACTATCTCTTTGTATGCTCAGAGGATCTGATCTGGCACTTAATAGCACAAATCTACATGCCCTTCTAATCAAGATAATCCTGAGATTATGACATCTGTTGGGGCTCAAACTCAAGATTAAGTGTCCACGCTGCAGGTTGGAAAGACATGATGAAGAATTAACCTTATGATATGGAAATGCTAATGTGACATGAATCTTTGTAAAACTGTAACAAGCCCACTGTAGAGCTATAGCCTTTCTTTTATTCTGAGCATTGCACAACTGACCCAAACTGTATTCATGCAGCATTCATTTTATAGAAAAAAGTATTATCACCAGTGGTGAATGTATTGGGAAACTAATGAAGCTTAAACCTCAGGGTGCTTCACTTGCACAGGTCCCTTCTAAATAAATCTTCACATCTATACATAATTTTTTTTAAGACATAAGGGTCTTGCTATCTCTGTTGCCCAGGCTGGACTTAGAGTCCTGGACTCAAGTGGTCTTCCCACTTGAGCCCGTGGAGTAGCTGGAACTATAGGCATATGGCATATAGTTTTGTATTTGTATTTTTAAAAAGATTTTCTTAAAAAGGGCCTCAATGTTATATAAGTGTCCAGCCCACAAGACCTGGCTCTGTCCAGTTGTATCCAGTGGGGTTTCTATCTGTGATGAAAATAGCTGGTTCGTGAGCAGCAGTCTTTTCTAAGAGGCATGCATCTAAACATTATCCTTTTGTTTCCAATGGTTATCCAGCTTGGTTTTGTTTCTGACTCTACCGTGTTGACTTACAGTTTGCATGACGCATCTGTCCAGAAATTATTTCCCTACGTCAGAATTTCCCTATGCCAGGCTTGTCTATCCCCCTCTTGAATTTCAGTTTAAGTTTTCAATCCTTCCTTCAATCACGTAGCAGTCAGTCATTCAGTCAGTCAGGTATTCTGTACACATCTGGTGTGGTGCAGATAGGACATGGTCAGCCTTGCTTAGGGTTTTGTGGATGGGCTGTTAAGCATGGGAGACTGGTGTGTATCTGCAAATCTCAAATGTATCTCATCCCTAGAGTTGTGTGTGCCTGTTTCAAATATTTACACATATTTTTCTTTCTAGTCATCTGTCCCCCCAAATATTATCAACAAATACATTGTTGGAAGTATGTTGTCTATTTGAGTGTCATAGAATCTCTAACACCAGGAGATTTCTGGGGCTACGATGGGAAGAGGCAAAAGTTGGAAAAGTTAGTGCACACTGTTTTGCTTTACAGAAAGTCATATTTAAAAAAATAAAAGTAAACATGTCGTTTCCTAAATTTGCAGACTCAACTTTCTTTAATGACGTAAAAATGCCCAGGGGGCCCCTGATAGTTGTGCAAATGTTTGCAAATTGTATCACTTTGACTGAATTGAGGGAATTTTAATATTATCAGGTTGGGTGGGCACTAGTAAGATCTGTTTGCAATTGTAATTCCCTGATATTGGCCACAACTTAACCACCTACTTTCCTATATACTTGTTGGCCAGTTTCTGAATGGAGGCAAGGCCTTGTTTCTGCAATCTGCACTTCCATAGCTGACGTTTTAATGAACAGTGGAGTAGAACATACTATGGGAAAACCACCCTCCCATGCTGATTTCCAGAGCCATTAGAAATGAACAAGATCCAGAATATGACAGAGGCCTTCCTCCTGCTTAGCAGGCTTGACAACAGCTTCCTTCTTGGCAAGACAATCAGTAAGCCCAATCACTTTGAAACACACTAGTCTGGTTACAAACGGAACCAGGAAGTTTTCTGGAAGTGCTGAATATGCCCCCAAATTAAAGGGTCTGACTCTGGTGTCCCTTCTTAGACATAATGCTTCTTTATTTCCATGGATGGACTGTGTGAGGGAGGACTCTGGGACTTGTTTCTAAAGAAGTTTAACATTTGAAGTTGATAAGGCTGGAAAATATCCACACACACGTTGAATGGCTCCTTTTCAGATTCCTGTAAAAATGAGATGTCTATTATGACTCAAAGATGGTATAGAAAGTAATTGTTAAACTAAGCAATTTTATACTAGATTGCTTTCTCTCCATGCCCATTGATTTAAAACTCTGTCTGAGTCTGCATGGAGTATCCAATGCTTTTCTCTAAGAGAGATTAAGAATTAAGTCCCCTGCCTTTCCCATCTGTTTCTTCTTCTTAAAAATGTTCCCAGGCTTTCTTGCTGCCACTTTTCCTGGGATCATGACAGAGGTACACAGATGAAGGCTGATCTCAAAATAAGCATGTCAGTGCAAAGAAGTGAAGAAAGAAAAAAGAATGGTGGCCTAAAAGAATGCAGAGGTTTACAGAAATGATGTACCTCCTGTAAAAATCTTAACTGCTCAGAGAGTCTCGGTTTTATGGAATGCCTCTTTGGAATGATTTTTTTTTTCCCAGCGGCTGCAATGCATAAAGGCCACTGAAATTTGCTGTTCCCCTCCCCCTGCTTTTTATATCCCCTCAAGTTCGGGTCAGTTTTCACCCATCTAAGCCCGGGTGGCAACTCTGGTTTAAATGCCATTTCATGCCTGATAAAATTTCATTAGGCATTTTAACTTTTAATTTCTTTTATTGACTTATCGTGCAGATGGAGAGAAATGTTTAGAAAGGGAAAAAAATTTAAATGGGGGATTTACTGAAGTCATGTTTCAGTAAGGAAGGAAATACCATTGACTTTATTACAGCTGCCTAATGTTTTCCACAAACTGTAGAAATAATGCGTTGTATCTTGGTGACCTACAATAGCAGCTGACTGCTTGCACATGATGGAAATGCAATCTGGTTTTGCTAAAAATTAACTATTTAATGTCCTGCTGTCCTGTGTCTCACTCTATCTTGTGTCTGATTTCTTTTATATGTTCTTTTCTAGTTGTGGGCAGTCATTTGCTATAGGCCTGAATGCTGTGCAGCTTCCTGAGAAGGGGCTAGGGATAGATGGGGAGAGGCTGCACCAGATACCTGTATGACTGTGTTTGCTGAGCCTACATAGTCCTAAATGCTGATGTGAAGATTTCTTCTTCCTCCTTCCTGTGCCCCCCTTTACCTACCCCGCTATCCTCCACCAACCAACCCCAAAAGGGCTTTCTCTCCCTTCCTCCCTTTTTCCTTTCTTCTCTCCCTCCCTCCCCCTTCCCTTTGCCGGGCCTTATCTGATATGTTCAATGATGTGATAAAACAAAAAGGGAAGTTTTTGATTGCACGAACACACCCTTTGGAGAGATTCCAGCTGAAGAGTCTGTTAAGGAAAGTGAGAGCTGTGTGGGGAGCCTGGGTGCCGGGTGTGAGGAAAATGCTAGCTTAGGAGGGAAAAATAATAACATGCTAGGATGGCAGTGGTGGTTGCAAGAGGTCTGGAGGGTGGGGGGAGTTCAAAAAGGAACTTGCTTAATGAGGCCTCTCTGAAGATTTACTGCTGTGGCTGCTGCTGAGAAGAGGATCCGGAGAAAAGATGTTCTGCCCTGACTAGCTTCACAGGAAGTCAGACAGGGCTTGTGTTCTCTGGCAGGCAGAAGAGAGAGCCGGTTAGGCCCGCAGCATCTAGGGACTTTCAGTCTGATTGTTTTTAAAGAGCCCTCTTCCATGCACTGTTGATGACTTTTATACATATAGTTCTCAAGGCAGAAAACCAAATAGGGAAACTGTTCTGGATGGAAGCCATTCCCCAGTGTGTCCTGAGGATGTTCACATCGATTCCCAGGGGTACCATTTCCTCCCCTGACTGTACCCCTCATGTAGCTTCAGGGTGCATCCTTCAGACATCAGCTTCTTGGCTGGGAGGACACAACAGACTATCTGCGGAAGTCAGAATGCTTTCTGTCCTTTACCCAGTGGATTGGGGCCTGGCCTTTTCCCATTTTTCTTCTGCGAAACCCAAAGCCTCCCTCTCTTCCAAATACTGCAAGTCAAACTCTGTGGTGCAAATATCACAGCAGCAGGCTGCCTGCACTCAAATGGGAATGCTGTCTTCATGCTAAAGGACTTATAAGGATGTAACTGCTAGGAGAAAATACTACTTTTCAGGTGCAAAAGCTTCATCTCTCTATCGTTAGCGTAGATACCATCACTGTCATTTTACTTATGGGAAAATGGTGGCTTAGTGAACAGGGTGATTTGCTCAAGGACACAGAGATACTTGGCTTTAGAACAGTCCTGCCCATCTGACTACTGGAGCACACATGCACCATGCTCTCAAGGACAGGCTGATGTCATCTTGAGAACTCATTCTGGGTAATAAATCAGAATCCTTCAAGGGGAAGAAAGACAAATGGGGTTCTGGGTGTTTTTCTCACAAAAGACGGGAAAGCAGCCCTCTGGTACACCATGTAAATCATAGTGAGTGAGACAGAATATGGAAAGACATACAGAGTTCAGGATTCCCACCCATGCTACGAGCTGAGGCTGAGCTGAGCTTCAATAAAATGAACTCAGCTTACCAGGAAGGCTCAAGGTAAATCCAAGGAAGGACTGAGTGTAGCCACAGTGAGGAGGAAAAGCAAAGGAATTCTTTGATGATAGAGACAGGTTCTTAGATCATTTTTACCCTAAGGACTGAGAAAAACAGAGCAGTGGGAGGAAGTCCTCCCGTCTTCACTGAGTGGTGTGTGGCAACAGGTAGAATGCCCAAAAAATCCTAAGCAGAAAATTAGTTCATTGATGTCTGTTTCCATTTAAAAAATACAAGATTCCTAGTTGCCTACTGAATATATTTTCTCTTTCTTCTTTAGTAAAAAAGCCTGAGTTTTCAGAGGGTGAGGGGGGGCACATAAGTTGCCTATCTAAAGCTTTTATTTCTCAACCTTCCTTGCTGTTAAGTTCTGGCGAATAGGATGTAAAGTCAAATTTATTTGGTGGAACATCTAGGAGATTTCCTTTTAAGAAAAACAGACAGATGGCAGCTCTCTTGTCTTCATAAGGTACAAAGGTAAGCGCTAAGGATGTCGGAGCAGAAAAGGTAGAAGCCTGTGTCTCTAATGATATCCTCTTGGCCACATAAAGACTCTGAATTGTCTTTTCTCAGGTTTCTTTTATAAGAAAGAATAAATTCCTAATTTGTTTGAACCACTGTGACAGGGTCTCTATTACTAGCAGGAGAAGCCAATTCCCAACTGATACAAAAGGGAAGCTGCTTATTTTTTTCTCAGTACGCAGGTAGTACATATGACGCAAAGAAGTGAATGTTCAAAGTATGAAGGAGGCCAATAAACACAAGGGAGACATTCTAAATCTATTGCATTCACCCCTTCAATGAGAATGTCTTAATATTTAATATCAAAGACCCTTTTGAGAAACTGTAGAAAGTTGTAGAAATCTCCTTAGGGAAATGCATATATATACTTCCGTATGAAGTCTCCACACACAATCTCAAGCATTTTATGGAATCAGCGAAGCCTATCCGCAAAGCCCGTGTTAGAGATTTCTGCACTGGGTTACAGTTACTTTAAAAGACAGAAAAGAAGGGACTAGATCTGGCTGGACTAATAGACTGTGCATTCAGGGTCTTTTACCCAGGAAGTCTCATGACTAGACTGAGTTACCTGGGTAGTCATACATCTTCCTAGGAGCTTTCTGAGAGAGCAACCTAAATCTTTTGGACTTGAAATGAGGTAATAAGACTGTTTTCTTCAGTAGAAATAAGAGGTCTAAGATCTGGTAGGACTCAGGGACAGTCCAGGCCATCACATGAGACTTCAAGAGGCTTCTGAGGCTAGCTGTAGCCCAGTGTTAAAACAAAAAATGTACAAAGAGCAGATTTACTCTGCAAAACTGAGCAAAGGATATTACGAAGTGCTTCAGGATTGAATGGGGACCATGTTTAAGGAAGTACCTACTTCTGCTTATTGGATTTGAGTAGATTCTGAGTAGTTTTACAGGACTTTATATGTTTGTGTGACACACTGACAAGGCATTCTGAATAGTTGGTTCGTTAACAAAAATGTAACAAGATATTTTACTTATAGCACAGCTGTTCCAATGTTTGGGCATTCCATTTCAAACTGCTATGAGCTGATCTAGTCCAAAGAGGCTTTACTGAAAAAAAAGGTGTAGTACACAGTGTCCATTGGTGAATTTGCGTAAATAGTGTTTTGTGCATTTTGTCTGATGGCAAGGACATATATTTGAAAGCTGTTTTGGTTTGATTTTCCAACAGAGTAATCCTTCCCTCACAAATGTTGATTGGATGATGCCACAGAATAGGCCTAATCCAGTTGTGAACATGTGTGAGTCCTATCATATTAGTCCCCAATTGGGAAAAAGTGTGTAACTCGTTTCTTTAGATCTTTATC
Source organism: Macaca fascicularis (assembly GCF_037993035.2). NCBI lineage: Eukaryota > Metazoa > Chordata > Mammalia > Primates > Cercopithecidae > Macaca > Macaca fascicularis. The sequence goes on along the minus strand of NC_088377.1, from coordinate 128,325,188 downwards.
ATACATGATTTCTTCTTGAATTATTTACATATCTTTCACTCTTTTTCAAAAACAAGATAAAACAAACAAAAAAACAAAACCCCAGAAACAAAAAATAAATGCCTTGATTTGTTCATTTCAACCTCCAAGATTACACAAGGAACATAATAACAGTGTTTGTGGAGCATTTTCTCATATTTTAATAGTAAATTAGAATATTCTGGGGCAGTTCTTGCATTTCAATGTGATAAGAATCACCTGTGGAGTATGTTAAAATGCAAATACCAAGGCCCCTCTGGACTCATTCAGGGGCCCATGCTGCGTTGGTAGCTATTGTGCTTTTTTTTTCTTTTTCTTTTTAATTATACTTTAAGTTCTAGGGTACATGTGCACAACGTGCAGGTTTGTTACATATGTACACATGTGCCATGTTGGTTTGCTGCACCCATTAACTCGTCATTTACATTAGGTATATCCCCTAATGCTATCCCTTCCCTCTCCCCCCACCCGAGGACAGGCCCTGGTGTGTGATGTTCCCCACCTTGTGTCGAAGTGTTCTCATTGTTCAGTTCCCACCTATGAGTGAGAACACGTGGTGTTTGGTTTTCTGTCCTTGTGATAGTTTGCTCAGAATGATAGTTTCCAGTTTCATGCATGTCCCTACAAACGACATGAACTCATCCTTTTTTATGGCTGCATAGTATTCCATGGTGTATATGTGCCACATTTTCTTAACCCAGTCTATCATTGATGGACATTTGGATGGGTTCCAAGTCTTTGCTATTGTGAATAGTGCCTCAATAAACATATGTGTGCATGTGTTTTTATAGCAGCATGATTTATAATCCTTTGGGTATATACCCAGTAATGGGATGGCTGGGTCAAATGGTATTTCTAGTTCTAGATCCTTGAGGAATCACCACACTGTCTTCCACAATGGTTGAACTGGTTTACAGTCCCACCAACAGTGTAAAAGTGTTCCTATTTCTTTACATCCTCTCCAACACCTGTTGTTTCCTGACTTTTTAGTGATTGCCATTCTAACTGGTATGAGATGGTATCTCATTGTGGTTTTGATTTGTATTTCTTTGATGATAAGTGATGATGAGCACTTTTTCATGTGTCTGTTGGTTGCATAAATGTCTTCTTTTGAGAAGTGTCTGTCCATGTCCTTTGCCCACTGTTTGATGGGGTTGTTTGATTTTTTTCTTGTAAATTTGTTTAAGTTCTTTGTAGATTCTGGATGTTAGCCCTTTGTCAGATGGGTAGATTGTAAAAATTTTCTCCCATTCTGTAGGTTGCCTGTTCACTCTGATGGTAGTTTCTTTTGCTGTACAGAAGCTCTTTAGTTTAATTAGATCCCATTTGTCAATTCTGGCTTTTGTTGCCATTGCTTTTGGTGTTTTAGTCATGAAGTCCTTGCCCATGCCTATGTCCTGAATGGTATTTCCTAGGTTTTCTTCTAGGGTTTTTATGATTTTAGGTCTAACATTTAAGTCTTTAATCCATCTTGAATTAATTTTTGTATAAGGTGTAAGGAAGGGATCCAGTTTCAGCTTTCTACACATGGCTAGCCAGTTTTCCCAGCACCATTTATTAAATAGGGAATCCTTCCCCATTTCTTGTTTTTGTCAGTTTTGTCAAAGATCAGATGGCTGTAGATGTGTGGTATTATTTCTGAGGGCTCTGTTCTGTTCCATTGGGCTATTGTGCTTTAAAACACACAATCTAAGTTTTATAGAGCTGAAATTTCTTTTGATAAAAGGGCAAGATTATTTGCTTATTTTATTTCTTTCCATTTGAAGACTATACAAATACTTTGAAACAATATTGTATTGAACAGTAATGAGAATAGTGACATCAGGAAGAAAGTAGGAGGGAAAAACCTTGGTTCTCGTAGCCACTGTACCCTGAGTGGGATATAAAGTTACATCTGACAACCCATGAGGTGATGTCCATGCCTGGAACATAACTGACCATCAATCACCGGAGTGAGTTCTAAGGGACCCCATCATTTCTATGGTGCCTCCTAAATGCTGTGTCACCTTAGGATTTGAAAACACCCTTTTCTTCTTAGACTATTCATGTGATTATAGAATTGATGACAATATCAGGAAGAGAAACTTTTAAGCCCTTCTCAGATGCTGTTCTATCTGCTTCATGTCATAAGCCTACAGATGGTCCTCCCTTTAGGAGACATTGAACAGTCTTGTTTTACAATGTTAGGAATTATAATATTTTCAATGTGCTGCTCTAAAAGTGCCATTTATGTTTATAATATACTGTCCTTTAACCTAGAAGTATGTATCATGTAAACCACAGATGTCTATTTTTTATATTTATGCGGAGGGTCTAGTTACTATCTGCTTTCACTAAACCTCCGTGTGCAAGGAAAGCTTTTCCTCTCTCTGACTCCATGTGTTGAGAGGCAGGCAAAGCTGGGTGGAGCAACGAGGCTACTTCTGAGAGGGGGTTATCCCGAGATGGGGTGGGCTAGTCTGGAGTCAACTGGGTTAGAAAGGGAAAGGTCAAAACAGCAGAAGTCCAATACATCAATCTTCAGGGAAAGATGAGGTGTGGATAGTCAGGAAAAAGAGAAGGAGAAAGGCCCACATAAAAGCACTGGGAACTGATAAGAAAGGTGAAAAAGAAGCAATAGAGTCCAGACTATTTTTCATGAATGGGTCCAGGGTTCTTAAATTTCATTTTTGGTAGCATAAAATTTCATTTTCCTGACAAGACAAGCCTCTGTGAGTCACATTTTGGGTAATCATTCAAGGTGTCTGACCCTTTCAACTACCTCCAAACACAGGATCTGTAGTAACACTGGAGTCTCATTTATTTGCAGCGAGTCTTAAGGGCATCTAAAGGGAGCTCACTCCACATCTCATTTCCTCATATGATTTTGTTACAGTTTCTCTGTTTATTTCAGCCACCTTTGAAGGCACTGAATGGTACCATCATCCCAATGCCATTGCCTACCGTGGGGCACTGGTGCCCTTGCCTAGGATGGAGCCCCCTCGAGGCCCTTCAAGCAGCCCGTCCTCAGGGTGCGAGGGCAGAGTGTCTTTCCCCAGAGCCCTCAAAGTGAGAATGCTGCTGTGTCCAACCTGACACGGGGATAGCAGTTCTTCCTCCCAGCTGGCTGTCACACTTTGTCTCTAGGCCCCAAACAGTGTGGCTCCTGTCTCACAGAATTCCTCAGGAAAACACTTTTTTTCTGTCTTTCTCTACAGAGCTCAGAAATGAATCCATGGGGCTGAGATGAGGAACTAGAACCCACGGCACATACCACGGTATTCTATCTAGTCTTCTTCCTCTAAAAGCCCACTCCCATTTTCTGGTTCTTCAGACTCAAACCTTCATGCAAACCAACTCCTGGGATGAGCTCCACTGGTGCATTAATCATGCCTGGTATTATGTCTGGAATGTATTCCTTCCAGTGGGTTCTTGGTCTTGCTGACTTCAAGAATGAAGCCGCGGACCCTTGTGGTGAGTGTTACAGTTCTTAAAAATAGTGTGTCCAGAGTTTGTTCCTTCAGATGCTCAGATGTGTCTGGAGTTTCTTCCTTCTGGTGTTTCTTCCTTCTGGTCTCACTGACCTCAGGAGTGAAGCTGCAGACCTTTGCAGTGAGTGTTACAGCTCTTAAAGGTGGCGTGTCCGCCGGAGTTTTTTGTTCCTCCCAGTGGGTTCGTGGTCTCGCTGACTTCAGGAGTGAGGCTGCAGACCTTAGCAGTGAGTGTTACAGCTCATAAATGTAGCGTGTCCGGAGTTGTTTGTCCCTCCTGGTGGGTTCGTGGTCTCACTGACTTCAGGAATGAAGCCTCAGACCCTTGCGGTGCATGTTACAGCTCATAAAGGTAGTGTGGCCCCGAAGAGTGAGCAGTAGCAAGACTTATTATGAAGAGCCAAAGAACAAAGCTTCCACAGTGTGGAAGGTGACCCAAATGGGTTTCTGTGGCTGGCTTGGGTGGCCAGCTTTTATTCCCTTATTTGTCCCCACCCCCATCCTGCTGATTGGTCTATTTTACAGAGTACCGATTGGTCCATTTTACAGAGTGCTGATGGGTCCGTTTTTACAGAGTGCTGATTGGTGCGTTTACAAACCTTTAGCTAGACACAGAGCGCTGATTGGTGCGTTTTTACAGAGTGCTGATTGGTGCATTTACAAACCTTTAACTAGACACAGAGCACTGATTGGTGTGTTTACAATCCTCTATCTAGACAGAAAAGTTCTCCAAGTCCCCACCTGATGCAGAAGCCCAGCTGGCTTCACCTCTCAGTATGTCTGCATCTCACTAGGCAGAAAGGCCTCTCTGCTTCTGGGGTCCGCTTCTTAATGCAGTCATTTGTTGGCCTGGTTTAAAGCCTCAGTACCTATGTGGGCAGTGTGGGACACCTTGTGCGTGCTACCCTATACACAGGTAGCGTTTCAGTATTTGTTGCTTTCTCAGAAGACTAGGAAACCACTGAAGTAAGCAGCGGCATTAACCTCAAAGGTGGGGGGTCACATGGTTCTCATATTATAGCTAATATGTATTTGCAAAATAGTTCTAAATCTCAGGACCTGTGATATTTTCTGCACAAATTCCACAGTTTAGTTGTGAGCCCCTAAGAGTGAACCTGTTGTCTGACATCCTCAGTAGGTCCCAAATGACTTTTAGTTCGAAATAGTAAAATTGGATAATTAAACTCTGTGACTACTAATTACCTCTCTGCCTGAACAGAGCCTGCTCTAAACAGCATTATGCGGTGGATGAGGTTCTGGTCTCATGGCACCAGCAGTTCACACCCTTCTGTGCTTCTTCCCCCACCTCACCTTATCTAGGGAGCCCTCTGTCCCTTGGGGGAAGTAAAGGCCAGAAGCACTGTGGCCAGAGATAAGGATCTGGGGTCAGAAAACCATTTCAAAGTATAGCCTTGCCACCTATTAGCTGTATGACCCTGAGGGTTCCTTAACATCTATAAGCCTCAGTTTCCTTATCTGACAAATGGAAATAACCTCAAATTGCTAGCATGAATGTCAAATGAGATACTTCTGCCACCTAGTTAAGACTTGGTTAAAGAAAGCTGTTCTTGTTCTTGGTTTTCCCTTGTGTGGTTCTCCCTCCCAAGATGTCCCATGTCCCACACACATCCTCTCCCTCCCTGCATGTGAAACCTGCTATCAGAAAAGCATCAAAAAAAACCCCCAAATTTCATCGTAGCTGCTAAGTACATTAGGGGAAGGAGATAGCACGGTTGTGGTACATGGTGGCATTTAAATACTTTGAGTCAGTTAAGGTACGTGTGAGGGATCTGCAGACTATATTTTTCTGAAAGTGTTTGCGTGATTAAATGAAAGAAGGCTAAAAGCTTTCCCTTCATTCAACAAACCTTCATTGAGCACCAACTGAGTGTGAAGCACTGTGCTAAGCACACCATATATGTACGGTAGCATTAAAAGCTGATACTGTCTCTGCACTCTTGGAACTTTGAATCTTACAAATTAAAAGAAGGCTAATAGTGGAATGTTAAACACTGGCAACTGTGTAGGGTGGGAAAGTAAACTTTAGGCATCTTCATGTTCACAAATTACTACATTCCATTTTATAGTTTGGTGGGAATGAGGGATAAGAGAGTTTTAGGGGAACTAGGAGATTGGGAGTAATGATGGTAAATATGGATTAAAACATAAAAAAATTAAATAGATAATTTAATTTCTAAGTAAAAGAGCATTCTAATAGGTTGAAAATATCACATACAAGCAGCTCTAAGATCAAATGACCTCTTGGTTGAGATTCGAGATTGCAGACTAGTTCCCTAAAGCAGCTGAGGCTCAAGTTCAGTAAAATACCCATTTATGGCTTGACTAAGCACTAGGATCATTCCATAAAAGTAGATATCCTAGAAAAGTGGAAATTGGCTATTTTCTTAATAATTTTATTGAAAAAAGTTATCTTCTTCAACAATCAAAAGAGTGTACTTCTATTTCCCTCTATTAATAAGTTAGAAAATACAGAAAGCTAATATAATTACAAAAAAATCTTACAAAATTATTTAAAGCTTTACTAGGTGCTTTGCATAAGACTACTACATTTCACCTAAAATGAAATCCCAAAAAGAGATTATATAAAAACAAAATTTTCTTATAAATTAAACAAAATATTTGAAACTTTTGAAGGGCTACTAAATCTCATACAATATATAGTTTAAGTATTCTCCAAATCTGTTAATTTTTTAAAGGATTTAGAACACATAAGTACTAACAGCGCCTTCTCCTGTGGTGCTTATGTGGCACTGTGATAGGAGCACTTAAAGAGATTTTTTTCTTTCAGTCCCATTTAATCCTCAACATCACTCTGTGATGTGGCTTTTATGCTCATTTTATTCATAGGAAACTGAGGCTTAGAGAGTTAATGTCATTTACTGGCAGGCAGAAGAACCAGTATTGGAATTTCCAGCCCTGTCCTTTTTCCACTAAACCAAGTGGCGGCACACAAATCTCTATGGGAGACAGTCCTGGCAGCTTAGATTTTGCCTTTTATCTGAAAACGGCTTATGATTTATTTTCTGATTTAGAATCTGAAAAGGATGTGGATTAAGTTATTTTATAAAAACAATTAGCCAACTCTTGAAGCAAATTTGAATCACATTTTTATGACAAAACTACAAAACCTCATAATAATCTGACCCTTAGATTGCAAGAAAAAAAGGAGAGGAAGGGTGGGCAAAGGACAGCAGGGAAAGGGAAGAATAATCAGGCTTTGGTGCAGCTGAGGAGAGTAAGAGATGGATTCCTATGAGAAAGTCTCACATGAATGAGGGCCACTCATGCCTGGGTCTTCAGGACCTGGTTACCTGCCTAATGTAGGCTCCCACAGGGCCCATGGACTTTTATACTAGCAATGCTATTAGGATGGTATCAGTACTGTTTATGCTGGGAAAAGAGTGGGCATTAAAGATCAGGTACCTCCTATAGCAAGAGGCTCACTGAAATATAATACTTTGTATTCAGACTCATACACAGACGAAAACAACTAAACATTGTAAGATTTTTGGATGTTTCCTGGAAGTATATGGCCTTTTCTTTCAAGTATGTGCCGACAATCATCTGTTAGTTTCTACTTCTGTTCAATGCAGAAAACAACGTGAGAGGCCAGTTTCACCTTTGATATAAGTTCTAGACCTTAGATGAGAAACGTGGAGATGTACACTCTATCACAAAAGACTTCTTTGCTGAGTTGAGGTGATCTTTCTGGAGGGTGGGAGGTCAATCCAGGTCATCATGGAAGTGAGAATCCAAGGATGGGACAGTGTGGCTAAATGTACTTTTCATTCCTTCTTTTGGATGTGATTAGGGTCATGGGCCCTAGAGTCCAAAGGTCTGAGTTTGAATCCCAACTTTGCCAATTCCCAGCTGTGTGACCTTGGGCAAGTTACTTAATCACCCTATGCCAGGGTTTGTAAAATAGTAATGTGCTAAATAGGGATAATAGTAATACACGGGCATGTAGTGGGGGTTATAAATGATGATTTCTATAAGCCATTCAGTACATAGTAAGCTTTTAAGAAATGTTAACTGTTATAGGCTAATTAATTCTTAAATGAATATTGATTAATCTCCTAATACGAAGTATATCTTGTCACTCAGGAGTTTAAGAAAATAAATCATTTATTCTCTGTAATTTAGGTCAGAAAATCTAAGGAAATATATAGGTTGAAAGCCTGCTAACCACAATTCCATAATGAGAGGGCTCATGTCCTTTTCATGCGGCAATTCTAAAGCTGGAATTGGTGGGGGTTGCCTCTTGGAAGAGGTTTCAGGGATTGAGTCTCTAGAAAGGGATCTAGCTCCTGGTAGAAAGATTTAGGAAATTTAGCTGTTAGTTCTATTCATGAGGCTGGAACCAGGCATTACAGAACTGCTTACAAAGCAGAACGGTTTCTGATATTTCTGGGAGTCAGAAGTTGTGCAAGTGTGTGTGTCTATGTGGGTGTGGGTAGGTAAAGGGAGGAGGGATAGATGAGGGAGGTTTAAGAACAAAGTGAGTTGAGGTGAGGCAATTCGTCTACAAGAACTACAAAATTTTATGTGGGGTGGAGAAGATGGGGAGAATCTAACAAATCTAGGCTCACTGGGGTTTTGTTTGTACATTTATCGTGCAATTCCTCCAGCCTTTTGAATTTTCATTTAAGATGTTCCTGGCCCTTTAGGTGCACCAAGGTGGCATATGAAGAAGAGAGTTTAAGCTCTTCCTGAAAGCAGACCCACCAGGAATAGAGAGACTCTGCATATCATTACGAATCTGGAATGAAAGGGCAGACAGCATATGTTTTTATATTGCAAAGAAGCATTATCTCTTTTGCTTTCAATTAGAAATTGTTTCTAAGAATCAAGTTTTCTAAATAGTCACTTGTACCTTAACATACCTAGCAAAGCAGTGCCCTAACACAACCGAGGATTTATTATACTCTCATTTTTTGACTGCTTTTATAACACAGAGAATGGCAAAAAGTTTAAAAAGTGTTTCTGTTATATAAATATAATTAATAAACTAGCAAAAATTCAAACAATTTAGAAATTAATAATGAATTTAAAATTTATTGCATATGTCTGTGGACTTTTACCACATTTGGTTACACACTAACTCTATGATTGGTTTTGCAAAGGAATTATCTGTCAAACTAATATTAATACTTATTGAGCACCTACTGTGTGCCAGGCACTTTGCTAGAAGCTTACCCTAAAGGAATCAGTAAGATAAAAATAGTTTCTATCCTCAAGGAGTCTATCAGAGAACAGAAATCTTATAATAAGTGAACGTGTAGTAAAAACATATATTAGGTTGGCTGGGCGTGGTGGCTCATGCCTGTAATCCTAGCACTTTGGGAGGTTGAGGCAGGTGGATCACGAGGTCAGAAGTTCAAGACCAGCTTGGCCAACATGGTGAAACCCTGTCTCTACTAAAAATACAAAAATTAGCTGAGCGTGATGGCAGGCGCCTGTATCCCAGCTACTTGGGAGGCTGAGGCAGAGAATTGCTTGAACCCGGGAGGTGGAGTTTGCAGTGAGCCAAGATTGCGCCACTGCACTCCAGCCTGGGTGACAAGAGTGAAACTCCATCTCAAAAAAAAAAATATATATATATTAAAATAATATATGTAATATATAATATATAATATAATTTATATAATGTAACATATAAATATTATATAATATAAATGTATTATATAATTTATATTATATAATATATATTATAATTTATATAATATAATATATAAATAATAATATATATTTTATTATATAATTTAGGTATATTATATAATTTATACAATATAATATATATTTTTATATTATATAAAAATATATAATATATAAATATATATTATATTATATTATTTATATAATATATAATATAAATTATATGATATAATATATAATATATGATATAAATATATTATGTAATATTTATATATTATATATTATATAAAAATATAAAATTTAGTTATAATATATAATATATATTATAAAATATTCTCTCTCTCTCTCTCTCTCTCTCTCTCTATATATATATATATATATATATTTGGTCAAAAGAAAGGATCATTCCTGCTCTAAGATGGCTGACTAGATGCAGCCAGGAGGAACATCTCCTACAGAGGGACCAGATCACTGGGAAGAATGGCACACTCCTAGCAGATCTTCAGAGGGACGGCATTGAGATTGTACAGAAAGAAGACACAAATGCTGGGCTGAAGCAAGAGGAAGCTGGAAATGCTGCACGGGGCTACCATGCATTGGCTTTCATTCCTGGCCCCCAGTGATTCCTGCCAAAAGGGTGAGTTGAATAGGCAAGGAGCTACCTGTGCTCTCCACAGGCCTCTGGAATCCTGGCAGGAGACCTATTGATCACCACCAGGGGTGGTGGGGAGAGCTGCTTTGAGAAGTGGTAGGGCCAGAACTCCAGCCAGTGCAGAGCCCAGAGGGTTTGGTGTGGGAATGTCTATAGCAGTGCACAGCCAGGGATGCCCATGCCCCTCGGTTCTATTGGCTCCCAAAGGAGACTTTAGCCCTTAGGATAACTGTTGGATGTGAACTCTGCAGGGTGGTCTTACCCATGAGATGGGGCTAGTCCAACCTGAGCAACCCTCGGCCTGCTGGCCTCTCTGGGGCCCAGAAGCTTGGCTGTGTCTGCTTGAATTGGAGCCCCCAGACACACTCTGGGGACCCATGTCATAGCTGTTGCACTGGAGGACCACCCAAGACCAGCAGAGTGCTCCAGCAGAGCTGTGCCCACTGGACACACACTAGCTCACCTGTGCCCAGCCCCCCATTGCACTTCCCCATGGTGCTTTGCCTGAACATGTTCACCCACGGCCAGCCACCCCCATTGCTTTGCTGGCACATGCATGCCTGGGTGGACCTTGTCTTCCCTTCTCTGCCAGTACATGTGCATGTGCACCCTGCTGTGTCACTGCTGCTGGTGTGAGTGTGCCCTGTCCCCATTCAACCCATCTGGGATGGTTAATACTGAGTGTCAACTTGATTGGATTGAAGGATACAAAGTGTTGATCCTGGCTGTGTCTGCGAGGGTGTTGCCAAAGGGAATTAACATTTGAGTCAGTGGGCTGGGAAAGGCAGACCCACCCTTAATCTGGGTGAGCACCATCTAATCAGCTACCAGCGTGGCTAGAACATAAGCAGGCAGAAAAATGTGAAAAGAGGGACTGGCCTAGCCTCCCAGCCTACATTTTTCTCCCATGCTGGATGCTTTCTGCCCTTGAACATTGAACTCCAGGCCCTTCAGGTTTGGCACTCTGACTGGCTCTCCTTGCTTCTCAGCCTGCAGATGGCCTATTGTGGGACCTTGTGATCATGTGAGTTAATACTTAATAAACTCCTTTCTCTCTCTCTTTATATATATATATATATATATATATATATATATATATATATATATATATATATGGAGAATATATTCTCCATTAGTTCTGTCCCTCTAGAGAACCCTAACACACCACCTTCCTGTCATTGCCATTGGAGCACTGACAGACACGGAGCCTGCCAGCCCCACCAGTGCCCCACCCCTGCACTGACACTGCTCCTGGCATGAAACTAGGTACAAAAACAGCAGACTTGCCCCCAGCCTGAGTATCCACCACCACCAGAATGAATGCACAGAGGGCACACACAGTCCTGTGCTCACCAGCACCCTGCCCCCCTGCTAACACCACGACCAGCTCAAAAGTGTGCACAGTTGCCAGCAGGGGTGCCCTGTCCCCCCAGGCTGTACTGCCACCACTGTTGCTATGAACACCTGCAAAGAGGCTGGCACCCCAGTGCCTACTAGCACCCTGCTCCAGCTGATATATGTGTACCCCACCACACTGCCATTGCCACTGCTGCTGGTATTTATGAATGAGGACAAATCCCACTGCCACTGCCCTACAAAGTGCTTTGGGTGACACCACTCATTGGAGTGTTGTGACCAGTGGTCTGTGAATACCTCAGGCCCTCCAGTACAGCAGGCTTCTAACCTCCAGGAGTCAGAGAACAAAGCCAGGGCTCTATACAAGTCCCCCAGAATTAGAGCACATAGTCCAGGAGTCACCTGCTGAGCCCTGACCCCCTAAAATCTTCCAGAAATGAAGCCAGTCAACTGAACCCACAATCAAACCCCCAAGGTCATCAAAGAAAAGAAAAGAAAAAAAAACCCTTCTAAAGGTCAGCAACTTCAAAGATTGAAAAAACATGAGCCCACAAATATGAAAAAGAACCAGCACAAGACTTCTGACAACTCAAAAAGCCAGAGCACCTTCCTTCAAATGACTGCATTAGTTCTTAATCAAGGGTTCTTAATCAGGCTGAGATGGCTGAAATGACAGAAATAGAATTTAGAATATGGTAAGGAATTAAAATAATTGAGATAAAGGAAAACGTTTAAACCCATTCTAAGGAAGCTAAGAATCTCAATAAAATGATACAGAAACTGACAGACAAAGTAGCCAGTATGAAAAGAATGTAAATGACCTGATGGAGTCAAAAAACACACTGCAGGAATTTCATAATGCAATTACAAGTATTAACAGCAGAACAGATCAAGCTGAGGAAAGAATCTCAGAACTTGAAGAATGGCTTTCTGAAATAAAACAGTCAGACAAGGTAAAATTAAAAAGAATGAAAAGGAATGAACAAAACCGCTGAGAAATGTGGGATTATGTAAAGAAACCAAATCTACGACTCACTGGTGTTCCTGAAAGAGATGAAGAAAATGGAAGTAACCTGAAGAACATATTTTAGGATATCATTTATGAGAACTTCCCCAACCTAGCTTGAGAGGCCAACATTTAAATTCAGGAAATGCAGAGAACCTTTGCAAAATACTTCACAAGAAGCATCCCCAAGACACATAATTATCACGTTCTCCAAGGTCACATGAAAGAAAAAAATGTTAAAGACAGCTAGAGAGAAAGGGCAGGTCACTTATAAAGGGATGCCCATCAGACTAACGATGGACCTCTCAGCAGAAGTCTTACAAGCCAGAAGAAATTGAGGGCCTTTATTCTTTATTCAACATTCTTTTTTTTTGAGATAGAGTCTCGCTCTGTCGCCCAGGCTGGAGTGCAGTGGCGCAATCTTGGCTCACTGCAAGCTCCGCCTCCTGGGTTCACGCCATTCTTCTGCCTCAGCCTCCTGAATAGCTGGGACTACAGGGGCCCCTCACCATGCCCGGCTAATTTTTGTATTTTTAGTAGAGACGGGGTTTCACCATGTTAACTAGGATGGTCTTGATCTCCTGGCCTCATGATCCACATTCCAACAAAGAATTTCATATCTGGCTAAACTAAGCTTCATAAGCAAAGGAGAAATAAGATCCTATTCAGACTAGCAAATGTTGAGAGAATTTGTTACTACCAGATCTTCCTTACAAGAGCTTCTCACACAGGCATTGTATATGGAAACAAAAGACTATTACCAGGTACTACCAAAACACACTTAACTACACAGACCAGTGGCATTTTAAAGTAACCACACAAACAAGTTGGCATGATAACCACCTAACACCGTGATGACAGGATCTAATTCACACATATCAATATTAACCTTGAATGTAATCAGGCTAAAGGCCAATTAAAAGGCACAGCATGATAAGCTGGATAAAGAAGCAAGATCCAATGGTATGTTGTCTTCAAGAGACCCATCTCATATGCAATGACATCCATAGGCTCAAAATAAAGGTATGAAGAAAAATCTACAAAGCAAATGGAAAACAGAAAAAAGCAGGGGTTGCAATCTTAATTTCAGAAAAAAAAAAAGGATTTAAAACCAAAAAAAGATTTTAAAAAAGATAAAGAAGGTCACTGTATAATGGTAAAGGGTTAAATTCAACAAGAAGAGCTAACTATCCTAAAGATATCTGCACCCAACACAGGAGCACCCAGATTCATAAAGCAAATTCTTAGAGACCTTCAAAGAGACTTAGATTCCCACACAATAATAGTGGGAGACTTCAATACCCCACTGGCAGTATTAGATTATAGAAGCAGAAAATTACCAAAGGTATTCAGGACCTGAACTCAACACTGGATCAAAAAGACTTGATAGAAATCTACAGAACTCTGTACTCAAAATACAACAGAATGTACATTCTTCTCCTTGCCACATGGCACATACTCTAAAATTGACCACACAATTGGACATAAAACAGTCCTCAGCAAATGCAAAGGAAGTGAAAGTATACCAACTACCCTCTTGGACAATGGCACAATAAAAATAGAAATTAAGAATAAGAAAATTACTCAACACCATACAATTACATGGAAATTTAACAACCTGTTCCTGAATGACTTTTGGATAAATAATGAAATTAAGGCAAAAAAAAATCAAGAAGTTTTTTGAAACGAATGAGACTAAAGATACAACATACAAGAATATCCAGGACACAGCTAAGGCAGTGTTAAGAAGAAAAATTAGTACTAAATGCCCACATCAAAAATTAGAAATATCTTAAATTAATAACCTAACATCACAACTAAAAGAACTAGAGAGGCAAGAGCTAACCAACCCCAAGCTAGTAGAAGACAAGAAATAACCAAAATCAGAGCTGAACTGAATGATTGAGACACAAAAAAATGCAAAAGATCAATGAGTCCAGAAGCTGTTTGTTTTAAATTAATAAGATAGATCACTAGCTAGACTAATTAAGAAGAAAAAAGAGAAGATCCAAATAAACATACTTAGAAATAACAAAGGGAATAGTACCACTGACCCCACAGAAATACAAATAATCATCAGAGACTACTATGAACACCTCTATGCACATAAGCTAGAAAATCTAGAAGAAATAGATAAATTCCTGGACACATACACTCTCCCAAGGCTGAACCAGGAAGAAATTGAATCCCTGAGCAGACCAATACTGAAATTGAAACAGTAACAAGTAGCCTACTAACAAAAACGGCCCAGGACCAGGTCCATTCACAGCCAAATTCTACCAGATGCACAAAGAAATGTTGGTACAATTCCTACTGAAACTATTCCAAAAAATTGAGAAGGAGGAACTCCTCCCCAGCCCATTCTATGGGGCATTATTCTGATACCAAAACCTGGTAGAGACACAACAACAAAAGAAACAAAACTTCAGGCCAATATCCTTTATGAACACGGAAGCAAAAATCCTCAAGAAACTACTTGCAAACTGAATCCAGCAGCACATCAAAAAGGTAATCCATCATGATCAAGTAGGCTTTATCCCTGGGATGCAAGGTTGATTCAACATACAGAAATCAGTAAACATGATTCATCACATAAAGAGAAATTAAAAAAAAAAAAAAAAAACATGGTCATCTCAATAGATGCAGAAAAGGCTTTCAACAAAAGTAAAATCTCACATTAAAAACTCTCAATAAACTAGGTATTAAAAGAATATACCTCAAAATAATAAGAGCCGTCTATGACAAACCCTTAGCCAATATCATACTGAATGAGCAAACCCAGGAAGCATTCCCTTTGAAAACTGGCAGAAGACAAGGATGCCCTCTTTCACTACTCCTCTTCAACATAGTATTAGAAGTCTTGGCCCCGGCAATCAGGCAAGAGAAAGAAATAAAGGACATCCAAATAGGAAGAGAGGAAGTCAAACTATTTTTGTTTGCCAATGACAGGATTTTATATCTAGAAAATTCCAGCGTCTTGGCCTAAAACCTCTTTCAGCTGATAAACAACTTCAGCAAGGTCTCAGGATACAGAATCAAGTGCATTAATCACTAGCATTCTTATATACCAACAACAGACAAGACAAAAGCCAAATCAGGAATGCTTTCCCATTCACAATTGCCACAAAAAGAATAAAATACCTAGGAATACAGGTAACCAGGGAGCTGAATGATCTCTACAATGAGAATTATGAAACACTGCTCAAAGAAATCAGAGATGAAACAAACAAATGGAAAAACATTCCATGCTCATGGATAGGAAGAATCAATATCATTAAAATAACCATACTGTCCAAAGCAATTTACAGATTCAATGCTATTCCTATCAAACTCCCAATGATATTTTTCACAGAACCAGAAAAAACTATTTTAAAATTCATATGGAAAGAGCCCAAATAGTCAAGGAAATTCTAAGAAATCCTAAGCAAAAAGCAGGAGGGATCTTGCTACCCAATTTCAAACTATACTATAGGGCTACAGTGACCAAAAACAACATGGTACTGGTAAAAAACAGACACATAGACCAATGGAACAGAATAGAGAGCCCAGAAATAAGGCCACACACCTACAACCATCTGATCTTTGACAAAGCTGACAAAAACAAACAATGGGGAAAAGATTCCATATTCAAAAAATGGTGCTGGGATAACTGACTAGCCATATACAGAAGACTGAAACTAGAAACTGGACCCCTTCCTTACACCACATACAAAAATCATCTCAAGATGGGCTAAAGACTTAAATGTAAAACCCAAAACTGTATAATCCCTGGAAGACAACATAGGCAACACCATTCTGGACACAGGAATGGGCAAAGATTTCATGACGAAGATGCCAAGAGCAATCGTAACAAAAGCAAAAATTGGTAAGAAGGTTCTAAGAAAGCTAAAGAGCTTCTGCAGAGTAAAAGGATCTATCAACAGAGTAAACAGACAACCTACAGAATGGGAGGAAATTTTTGCAAAGTATGATCTGAGAAAAGTCTAATATCCAGCATCTGTAAAGAACTTAAACAAATTTAAAAGAAAAAAAAAGCATTAAAAAGTGGGCAGAGGACATGAACAGACACTTTTCAAAAGACAACATACATGCAGCCAACAAGCATATGAAAAAAAGCTCAATATCACTGATCATTAGAGAAATGCAAATCAAAACCACAATGAGATACCATCTCACACTAGTCGGAATGGCTATTACTAAAAAGTCAAAAAATAACAGATGCTGGCTTATACACTTTTGGTGGGAGTGTAAAATAGTTCAACAATTTTGGAAAGCAGTGTGGCAATCCCTCAAATAGCTAAAAAAAGAACTACCATTCAACCCACCAATCCCATTACTGGGTGTATATCCAAAGGAATATAAATTGCTCTATCATAAAGGCACACGCATATGTATGCTCATTGCAGCACTATTTGTGATCGCAAAGTCGTGGAATCAACCTAATTGCCCATTAGTGGTAGTCTGGATAATGAAAATGTGGTATATATACACCATGGAATAATATGCAGCCATAAAAAAGGATTAGATCATGTCCTTTACAGGAACATGGATGGAGCTGGAGGCCAGTATCCTTAGCAAACTAATGCAGGATCAGAAAAGCATATACCGCATGTTTGTACTTATAAGTGGGAGTTAAATAATGAGAATGCATGGACACAAAGACAGGAACAACAGACATTGGGGCCTACTTGAGGGTGGAGGGTGGAGGGTGGAAGGAAGGAGAAGAGCAGAAAAAATAAATATCGGGTATTAGGTTTAGTGCTGGGGTGACAAAATAATCTATACAGTAAACCCTCCTGACACTGGTTTATCTATATAACAAATCTGCACATGTACCCCGATCCTAAGAGTTAAAAAAAAATATATATATAAAAGATATATAAATATATGCAATATATATGAAGAAATAGTCAATATAAAAGTAATTATAATATATAAAATTACACATAATATTTAATATTTTCTTAAAATATAATATTACTTAGATAATTTCAAATTAAGATTAATTTGTGATGTCAATCATTTTTAGACAATCAATAAGACCAATTCTGATTATCTGAACTTTCTGATTGTTTGGATTTTGACCAAATGTGGGTTTATCACCCTTAATACTCATGTTTTAGAAGCAAATTTAGTCGATTACAAAAGCTATCATAGTCTAGAGATAGCCGTAGGCAAGGCTGAGTGACAGAGGGGCTAAAGGAGGTTCCTGGATCTTTCTTTGGGCTTCAGATGTGACTGTAGAGAGCTCTTCCTGGGGAAAGCTGACGGGACCTGGGCAAGGATCCCAGCCCTCTGCTGGTCTCATAGGCTGAGTGACTGATTTAGAGTGCTTGGGGTCAGTATGAATTAGAGAGATTCAACTCATCTATTTGCTGAGCCAGCTCATCTATTGGCTCTATAGTGATGTGTATATTACTGACTTTTCTCAGTTTTACATGAGGCCCATTGAAGGCCTGTCCTGAAGTTCTGCCTTCAACAGTGCTAGTGTCATAACCACCGTGGAGAAGTTGAAGGTAGCATAGAGGTGAGTCTTCTCTGTATGAATTTTCTTCCCTATCCCCACTTTGAACATCTGGTCGAATTAGTGAAATGTTGGGTGTGAAGCAAGTGCCCCACCTTAACTCCTGGCTTTAATTGCATTATTACCATTAATTTATCCTACTTTATTATAGTAGATAGCTTCAAAATTGTGTTCCTGGCACAATCACTTTATTTGGTAAATCCCTCCTTGATTGACTTTTGTGGGAGTGGCCATTTTGTATAACATGATCCTGCTCCTTGGCTATATTTAATGGGTACATGGATAAGCACTTGACTACATAAGCAGGTACATAATACAAACTCGATCAATCATAGTCCCTTTTTTTTTTTCTGGTTTTGGCTGTGGCTACAGGTGTTAATATTTGCATCAGAGATTGGTGATTGACTGACTCAAGCTAGGAGTTACAGCCTTTCCTAGAACAGGCAGATAGAAACCCAGAGAGTTGAGCTGAAGCAATGGGATGTAAAAACCCGGTTGCTGTGAATAGCTGTGTTTCCTGCCACGTGGAGAGAATCAGTCTGGGTGAACAAGAATGAAACTGACAAGCAGAGCAAAACAGAGACTGCAGTAAGATGTGAGTGTTACTTAAAGCCCTGGTTACAGTTGTCCTTAAGGTTGACCTGCATCTCTGCCCTTTCCAATGTGTCATGTGATTGCTTCAAATTAAAACACCTATTATTATTATTTTGCTTATGTTGGTTTAAGTTAGGTTTCTGCACAAATCTTTACCAGTTTTTCTTTTTTGTTTTAGTTTGATTTATGTTGCTATATTAAATGTATTTATTGTATGCCCCCTGAAATCTTTATGGAGCAAAGCAAGTTATAAGTCTACCAATCCGGTGGGGAAACACATATACCTTATACTGTGTGAGGACTAAAGAAGAGGTGGTAAGGGTAAAATCAGCAAGGAAAGTGAAAGTTGTGCTCAATTAACAATTTTAGTGAATGATAAATCTTCTAATGGCCATTTTTAAAGTTAGAGACCTAAAGTTTGGAAAACTGACATTGTTCTCAAGTAGCACATTCTTGGAATACTTTCACTTCGATTTAACCCATTTTGAAAGGTATCTACATAGTCTATCCAGAAACAGTCTCTTTCATATTATAGACAGTCAGTAAATGTTTATTGAATGAACCCATGTAGTGTTTCTAGCTTTCAGGATCAGGATATTTCATTTAATTTACCACAGGTAAGCTATTTAACTTTCACAGCAGTTTCTCTTGTGTGAAATGGTTATTGAACTACAGAGGATTAAATTCAAATGAAATTTCAAAATTATTTCTGAACACCTATTGTTAATATCACTATTTCCATCTTTAGCTAGTGATCATTCTTTAAGAGTCTGAAGTGAAGCACTGGTTCAGCACCTGCCTCATTAGTCAGTTGCCTCACCTTGAATCTGCCTGACCTGGAAAGGAGGCTATGATGTGATCCATACAATACCTCCTACCTTAACCTTCAGAATATCATCAGGACCTGTTGCATCTCATTTTATTTTTGAATTTTTATTTGTAACTATTTGTAAAGATATTTGATGTCTTTTATTCTTCCAAAGAACCCAGGAAATCTTTACTTGTTTTTCTTTTTTGAAACAGAGTCTCAATCTGTCTCCCAGGCTGGAGTGCAGTGGGCTGTCTCAGCTCACTGCAACCTCCGCCTCTAGGGTTCAAGTGAATCTCCCACTTCATCCCCTCAAGTAGCTGGGACTACAAGTGTGCGCCACCACGCTCGGCTAATTTTTTAAAAATATTTTGTAGAGACAGGGTTTCGCCTGTATAAAGCTTTATACAGGGTCCAATGGAGCTACATGGTAATTACAAGATAGGATGGTAGAAATCTTCATGAGCCTATTTTTCCCATTTTGCTATTTCAACTTGCCAGGAATAGTTTTAGCATTGCTATTTCATTGTTCTCAACTATGCTTTTCTAAAAAGATTAAAATAATAAGAAAATGGAAGAATGAAACCTCCTGGAAGGAAATAAATAAATCATCATGGTGGCATCAAGCTTTAGTTTTCTTTTTGGGTTGTGCAAAGTATTGCATTTTTAAAAAGTAGGGAATAAGAGAAGTATGGAGATATATTTTGCAGTCTTTTTAAAGACTATTAAACACAGTTGAGGATTTAAAAATTTCCATTTTCTTCCCATAATGACAAAGAAAAAGAAGTTGATAGAGGAAAGTATTATTCAACGAAACAGAAAAAGAATGCAAAGAGATAGGTATCAGCTTCCTAGGCCATAATGATGACAGTAAATTGGTCACAGAAGGGAAATCTCAGGTATGAGTCCTCAGATGACAATATTCTGGGTATAATTTTTTCTCCCATACTTAAAAATCAATGAACGAACAATTCATTTCTAAATAAATAAAGAAAATATGGTATTCTCATCCAGTTAGTCATTCAACAGGAAATATTTTGCAGTAAGAACTTAAACCATTCTGTTTTGCTGAAAATATGTTAAGAGTATCTTTTATTGTTTCAAATCGTTTCAAAATTTATTCCATGTGATTTACTAGCAAATGAATTCTGAAGGCAGGTGTGTTTACAAAGGTTACTGGAAGGAAATACAAGATATAGAAATAAAAAATTAATTGAACTGATTATTTTAACTGGTGTTCATAAATCCAGAAATAAAATTTTTGGCACTTATGGAGCAAAGAAAATGGCAGTCTTCATGCTGATGGCAGTGGTGGCCTGTCTGAAGCAGCCACTGCCATGATGCCAGCTGCAGTGAGGGAGGTGCAGCTGGGGCTGCGGACTCAGGCATCCCTGTATCCTTGGGGACTGGGAGCAGGCAGGAGCCCCACCCTCCCAGGTGCTGCTGCAGCTGCCCAAGCCATGGCTGCAGATCCTGGCATCTCTGTGCTTTCAGGGTCCCAGGAAGCCCCTCTTCCCCAACAGGCTCCTGCTGCCTAGCCTCTCTCCACTCCCGGCAGCCGGTCTGATCTTGAAGCAAAGTCGGGGCCCAGCCTGGGCACTGTGGCAACCTGGCTGGGTGTGCACAAGCTCAGGGCAGTGCTGACATGCCAGTGCCCTGCTGCCTTGGCCCCCTCCAGACCTTGGGCACCAACAAACACAAGAGGGAGGCCAAAGTGGGTACTGAGGGAAGCTCTGCACTGGCCTGCAGTTTCTCCTCAGCATGAACAGTCTGGGTGCCATGAACAGCAGTAGGAGGCAGACAGGCTCCTGGGCTGAAAGGGGCGGGTCCCCAGTGGAGCTTCACCTTCAAGCCAGAGAAAGCCTGAAGTCTGGGGGCCTGGCTGCCAGTCCCACAGACCAGGGTAGGAGCTGATAGTGCTTTTTCATGGGTCCACACATGGACCAATTAGCACATACTTCCTCTCCTCTGAAGTCCATAAAACCCCCAGATTCAGCCAGACTCAAAAAAGATGACAGGATGACCAGCTGCAGAGAGGAGCTACCCACTCTAGGGTCTCCTCTCTGCTGAAAGCAGAACACTCATCAGGACACCCTGGAGCTATCCACTGTGGGTCTCCTCTGAGCTGTTTTATCACTCAATAAAGCTCCTACTTTGCCTTGCTCAGCCTCCTTTGTCCATGTACCTCATTCTTCCTGGATGCAAGACAAGAACTTGGGACCCACCAAATGACAGGGTTAAAAGAGCTATAACACAGGGCTGAAACATGCCCCTTGCTGGCCACATTGTGGGCAATAAGAAATAAGAGCAGAGAGAAGGAGAGAAGAAATGCAACCCTTTGGGGAGATCAGACCTGGGAGCTCCCCAAGCCAGGGCTGTGGCACCCTCCTTGGGGCTCAGCAATTCCTGCTGTCTCCAAGCTTCTGGGCACCAGCACATTCCACAGTGCCAGTCGTGGAAGCTGCTTGCAGCATGCCTGGTCCAGGTGCAGCCTTGCAGGGAGCCGACACCTGTGCTGGCTCCTGGACTTCCCTGCCCCCACAGCAGCCAGCATGCCTGGCTGTGCGCAGTGGCCGGACACCGCACTTACTCACACACCCCTCACTGCTCTGCTCGCCCTTGGCAGGCATGGGATCCAGGCCAGTAGCACCAGCTGAGTGCAGCCTGCCAGGCCGAGCGGGCCCAGCAGGCCCAAGCAAAACTTAAGCAAAGGTACCACCGGCCACAGAGATTTCCGGCTGGTGAAGCAATACCCTAAGAATCCTGTGACAATGCCAACACAATTCTGGTTTGTTAAAAATTTCAAATGTGTCACATTTTGATAAGGCCAAACAGAGCAGAACCATGAATATGCAAAGAGTTATTTGAAATCAGGAATCAATATTTACACTATGGATATGCTGCAGGCTCCTGTATGATAGGTTTGGTGATTAGTTGAATTTTAAAGACATTGTCCATTTTGGGTATAGATACCTTCAAAAACAGGAAAAGATGGAAAATTTAAATTTGCTATGCTTAAATTCTTATTAACATTTCTAACTTTTTTTTTTTTTACTATCCCTTATTCTTCTATCAATCATTTGCAAAATGACTTAAAATATTTTTTAAAATATTTTAGAAAATTAAAAGGGGTTTTTGGCCCCAGATGGCAAATGGTGATTTTTTTTCCTGGTATAATGAAGGTAAATGAGCTCTACTTGATGTATTTCAGTAAGTATATCAATGTACATCAATAAGTTAATGGATAAAGGAATGACTAGACCCAATCAGTAAGAATGTGAGGTGACTTTCAAAAAGAATATACAATAAAAGAAAGCAAAATAGAAAGGAGATCAAAGTGAAGGAAAAACACTTTTTTATTTTCAATTTCAGTGCTTGAGAAATAGAGCCAAATATAGCTACTGGTTGTAGCAACTACTGCAGTCTTCTTAGCTACAGAGAAGCCATGACTGCTCCCCTGCTGCTCATCAACATTTCAAAGTTACAAAGTGAACCCAACTCCACGCCCAGTTCAGTTACAAAGTTGGAGACAGAGTTGTGCATACCTACAGGTATGTTATCTGAAAGAAGATATTATGAGAACACAGAGTCTTATGACTTTGAAAAAAATATATTACACATCAAAATGCAATGTTTAATGAGTCTGCTTTCTGTTCCTATAAGCCAACTCCAACCCACTGCTTTGCAACTTGAGCCTTTATTCTTTATGCAACACTTATACTTCATTTCTTGCTGCCTTCCCCTTCTCAGTTGACAGTTCCAGTTTCCACACAGGCAAAAACAAAAACAAAAACAAACAACAACAACAACAACAAAAATAGCTGCATTTAAATATATATTTAAAATTTATGATGTATATGGAAGGATGTTTATGGCAGCATTATTGATATTACTGATGAACTTAGGATAACTTTAATGACCGTAAATATGGGAAGGACTAAATAAAACACCATACACTGATATTCTGGAATATTATAGAGCTACTAAAAATAATATAATACTGGTATTAAAGGCTATTCATGAGTATATTTCTGAGTAAAAAGAAGGAAGTTATAGAATAATATGTTTAACAAGATCCCATTAAAAAGAAGTGATCCTCTCTCTATAGGTATATTAAATGTATATTGCATGTATACAAACATATGCAATACACACATATATTTTATACACACATATATGTTATACAGTATATGTATTTGTATGTTTTAAAAGACTGGAAAGATACTTGTTGGATTTGTAAGTGATCATTCCAGGGGAGTGGGAATGGGGGTAATTTTTACTTTTAATTTTAAACATTTCTGTATTGTTTTTTCTTCTTTAACAAGGAGGTAATACATTAATAATTCAAAACATTTTTTTTAAAGATAGAGCATATCTGCTATTGAGAGTGTACTTTATAAGTGATGTCCACTTTTTTTTCTCTTTCTCTCTCTCTCTCTCTCTCTTTTTTTTTTGTAGAGATGGGGTCTTGCTATGCTGCCCAGGCTGGTCTAAAATTCCTGTCCTCAAGCAGTCCTCCTGTCTTGGCCTCCCAAAGTGGTAAGATTACAGGCATGATCCACTACACCTGGCTGGATGTCCATTTTTATGTATTCTCTCTAAAAATGCATTATGTGTACAACTGGGTCTTCAGTATCTGACTTTTCATCCCAGGCTCATATGTTTCCTAGACTCTTAAACCTGCCATCGTCACTTCTGAAGCATAGAAAAGGCACAGAGCAATAAAATGATTTTAAAAAAAGATATCATCCAAGTTCTTGATAGTGGTAAGTCAGTAAACTAAATCATAATTAATATTTTGCTTAGCTACCGATGCAGTGATATCAAATTTTATTAAATATGATTAATTAAAATATTGTTGTAAATAAACACAAATCGCTGACCCCCTCAAAGTCTTTGCAGCGACTTTTGAGAAGTGCAGCTCCAAGACTGACTTGGGTTTTTCCACTCCCAGTCTCATCCTCTGACAGCCCAATTACTGGGAAACACAAAGCTGAATTTGAAATTATTTTATGGGGGCGATTTTTCTGTCCCCCTACTCCCACTTTCAACTCAATTAAGAATGCTTTCTTGTTTGGCGATTGCCTGATTGTGGGATATCTTCATGTAAACCCCCCCCGAAATGGAATCATGGATAGATATGTTGTAACAAACTGTACATTCCCTGATGTTTGCTTTTTTCTAAAATGCGTTAGTTCTACCTTCTTTTAAAAAATTCATTAATTCGTTTATTTCTGCAAAGAGAGACTGCCTTTATCTAAGTCAACACACACACACACACACACACACACACACACACACACACACACACACACCACACACACGAATACCCAGGTATTCAGGCCCATGCAGTCAGTCATTTACTAAACCAATCTAGGCCGGAGAGACTGTCATCCTTCAGCTCTACAAAGGGGCTCAGTGTGTGCATCTTGCGCGGAATTAGTGCAGGCAAACAGTTCCTGGAAGGGTGAACAGCTAGCTCGTGTGTAAAATGATCGCACATCAGTTCCCCAGCTGCCGCAGCCCAGCGCCGGAGCCGGAGAGGCCAGGGAAGAGCTTTCCCCCTAGCCAGCCAGGCAGAGACGCGGGAACATAAAACACATTCCAGCGGTTGGCATCTGGGCGCGCAGCTGCCAGGCGCAGCCACTGTGTGGCCGCCGGGGCTGCGGGGCGGGCGGGGGCAGAGCAGGTCCGGCGCCAGGCCTGCAGAAAGCGGCCTGCGGGCCAGTTTGGCTCTGCAGGCTGTGGCCTCATTACTGAGAGCAACAGTTTTATCTAGAAAGTGTGCTGCGGGGGGGTTTGGAATCCCCCTCTGGGGCGAGGGCTTGGGGAGTAGCTTTGGCACTCCCAAGGCTCTGGGGTCGGGGAGCATTCCATGTACCTTGGTGTTCATGACTCAGGCAAAAGGGAAACCCCAGAATTACCACAAAGCCATCCCAATCCTGGCTTGGCATCACCAATCAGCTAAAAGCAATGTTTTCATTTAGCATTTAGGAGTGCACGTTTGTATCTGTGTATGCGTATGCATATTTTTAAGAATGAATTCTACTCCCGATTTTCATCTTTGCAAATAGATTGGGGGTTGGGGGTAGATGGCCGGTAATGCCTATTAGAACTTCAAGGGATTGGTTTTCACATGAGAGAGCTTCAGAAATGAGAAATCGCTGAAATTATCTGGTAGCAGCTTCTGAGGGACATTTACCGTGGATTCACTTTTACATTTCAGTTCATTTGAAAGCCAGTATGGTTAAATTAACCAAAATCTAAATTAAAAAAAAATTCCACGATTCTTCCAGGCCTACTTCACATCATCAAACCAGGCCCTGCTGGAGGCCCCATTAAAATGGCAGCTCCCACTGAGAGAGAGACAAAAGCCCCCTCTCTGAATGGGGATGCTGAAACAGTGATGGACTCTCAGAACTGCTTTTTTTTT
The DNA here is from genome assembly GCF_037993035.2 of Macaca fascicularis. Lineage (NCBI taxonomy): Eukaryota > Metazoa > Chordata > Mammalia > Primates > Cercopithecidae > Macaca > Macaca fascicularis. The sequence continues at coordinate 128,299,651 of NC_088377.1, read as the reverse complement.
TTTTTTTTAATCCATTAAAAAAAAGTTACCTCTGCATTGACTGTGAGAGAGTATTTATTTCGCTCTCCACACTGTGGGAAACAGAGGCGATCTCCCTTATAAGGACACCCAGACCTTCTAGGGAGAGGAGAGAAATATGAATCCATAACATGGCTGAACAAATTCCTCCTCGCAACTGAATTCATGGAATGTTTCGGACGTGAACAGCTTAATTTTGGTGTGGTCTGGGACAAATTAATATGACTCAAATCCCACCTCACAGAGGAAGCATCTCCTGATGAAGTGGGTGGAGTGAGTACACTCACTTCCTTCAAAATTCTGTCGAACAATCATCTCTATTAAATTTAAATATGTCTCACCCTCTTCCCCAGCAAGAAAAAAAAAAAAAAAACTAAAAAAGAAAAAAAAAAAGGGAAATCAAGAACAAACTGAAAATATATCTAAAAAGCCTAACTGCAAAGTGTTCAGCAAATGATTATGTGAAATTTTAGGCTGTATGAATGATAATGAGTTTGTATACAACAGAATAAAAGCTTCTAGAGGGTAGTCCAGAAACTTTGTATTTTGGGAGTGAATACATTAAACAAGATTACTCTTCTAGGTTCTCACGAAATCCCAATTATTGTTATTCCAACCCGGAAGGCTTAGGGATGAACAAAGACGTATCACTCTCTTCTTCCAGAAAATGAACTGGACTTTTCACCTTAACACTTAATCGGACATCACTCTTCTCCCATGGAGATGCTCAGTCTCTAGCAGGGAAGGACATTTATATATGAAAATGAACTGTGATGTTATCCTCTCCAGGACTAAGTTTATTGGCTTTTGCAAAATGGGAATAATTTCTTCACTCTTTCAAAATGGAAAAATGATTTCTAGCACATATGGGAGTAGATTCTCGAGTGAATGTTACTGTAAATATTAGATAGACAGTGGGATTTAGGAACCCACTTGCATGTGGCTCACACACATTACCTTGTATTTGTAGAAGGCAGTAGTGAGGAAGATTACTTTTCAATGATCAGAAATAGAGATCATGTTTATTTGACTCTGAACTGCATGATATGCTTATTCTTTCTACATATTTAGGCATGTAATTATGTTTGGGTTTGGTTAGTGTTAAAAATTAGATTACATTTCCTGAACCGCTGATAATCAGCAGAAGTTCTTCAAGAAGCAAGATGCGTTGTTAGGCACTTTGAGGTGGAATGCCAGCCAAGATGACATTTTTGAGATGCCCTTGGGCTGCATAAGCACATGAGATCATTAGAGACCATGAAATGCTGACAAACCCAGTGCGATAACACCACTCTGTGTGACAATCTCTGTAGTGGTAAAGGCTGTATATGTACTCTCGAACAGTGCTCCCATTCTAGAGTGGGGTTCTCAGAACGCATGTCCCGTTCCAGATGCATCTGCTATACTTAGTTTTTCTATAAGAACACTATTTTGATCAATAATCAATAGGAGAGACATTTAATTTAATATCAGTGTTAAGAGCCTTTGAAAATGCTTATTAATAAAAGATACAAATTTATGCATTCCCTTTTCATTACAAGAATCATACACCATCAGAGGTAAAAGGAACATCCTTCAGAATTGGTTTTCAAATTTTTTTTTTTGCTTGAAATAGACTCCTTTTAAAAATGGAATAAAAAGAAATAAAAGTCTACATGGCATTCCAATATGTAAAATAATACCAGTATGTCTTACTGAATGGGGGAAATAAATAGAGTTCCAGAAGTTCATTTTGAAAATCACTGTGTTAACATGTTTCCTAAACTTCCTGAAGAAGAATCTGTATGAATCATCTGAGGATGCAAAGGAATAGTAAGAAACACAGAAATCCTAAAATATCGGGGAAATGGTATCATTGTACTAAGATGGCACCTACTCGTATACAGATGAAGAAATGGGAGTCTGATTGTTTGTGACAAATGGCCAAAGGTTGCACAGCTCCTTTAGGACAAATTCAGGACCCAAATTCATTGTTTTTTCCCCAGCTTGCAGTTCACTATCTGATGCCGCCTCTGGAGTCTGGAATGCCTTTGAAATCAGGCTGTATGACACTCTAATCAATTTTAATGATCTAAAGCTTTTATAAATTGGTGAAAAATTTTATAGCACAAAACAACTTTCTACATTGTTCTGTGCTGCCACAAAATCAGTCATGATTCTCAGGGATATTTTTATGTCCATATGTTGATGATAATCATTCCTTATATTTATGTGGCTCAATATGCATGGCTTAAACACCACCACATGCATTCTGGAATTGGACATAGGACATGACATCCCTGACCAGTAAATCCCTTGAATGAGTGCATTTTCCCCCTCTGTGCATGTCTCCTTCTCGTCCATTGTCTGTCTCCTTTTCATGCCTGTCAGGCGGTGGCCATGACTGTGCACTTATAAAGGTCAGTGACCCAGCAGAGAGGGCAGGCCCTGCAGAAGGCGTGTTGATGAAGCATTACAATGCACACTGAATTTGTTAGCTCTCTGGCTTACTCCCAGGGGCAGGCTACAATTGTTTCCTGTGTGGCATGGCACTCACCCGGAACTCTTATGGTATGGGCCATTCCAACCAGGAATCTCTAAACCACATCCTACAAAATAAACACCCATATTTCCCAGCTCACTAGATTCTTATACCTGGCTCTCCTTCCCTCAATTTGTACACTATACCCAATGAAATGAATTAAAACAGAGTTATCTCTTATTTATATAAACAGTCAGCCACAGGGAGGTTTTTAAGGGATTATCTGCAAAACTGGGAGGCCACATAGATAATAATAAACTCACATCTTTCAGGTTGAAAACTTTTAGAAGGCTGAGGTCCTAAGCCTCTTTATATTACAAATACTAAATTAAACAAAAACAGACATGGCATTTCCTTTGAGATTGTCTTAAGGAAGGCAAGCATTTATTTCTCTCTTTGGAGCATTTACCTTTTAGTAAAGCAATGATGATCTAGAAATGGAAACTTGTAATTCAAAAGTAAAAGTTTCACCTAAAATTTCAAACTTGCTGTAATTTTATGCTACATGTGAAAAACTTTTTACTTAAGTGAAATAGAATGAAAAAGTTGCCTGCATATGTTCTGGTTCTGGTTATGCTGCAGTAGTTTGTATCAGGCTGCCCTTCCTATAGATAACAATTGTGAACTCTGGACAAAATATTAAAAGACATCAATTTAAACATACTGGGGAGACAACAAAGCAGCCAAAAACTAGAGAGAATTTGATCCTTGAATTCAGGAACCAAATTAGATAAAATCAATGTATTTATTGATGTTTTTATAGGTGCTCTACAGTCCACTTGGTGCAGGACAGCTAGAATTGAAGCAAAAAGTTAGTCTTATTGACCTGAGGAGTCAAAGAATAGTGTTTGGAGCTATCACAACATCTGGAAATTGAGGGGTAAAAATCCCAGAGAGAAAGATCACAGAGCAGATACGTAGGCCCCAAATCTGCTCATAATCTCCTCTCTAATCTTTGGTGAGCCTCACCTGCACATGTGAAAGGGAAACTCCAAGGTGACCAGTGAAAACCTGTAGCTGAGAGACTGAAAGAACAGAACAGAAATTTTTAAACTCTTGTTCACTACACCAAGACAGAGTTTAGAGTTTGAGTCCTGCCAAGTTTGAGGAGCTTGGTAGTTTTTCAAGATTACCACTTAGACTCTCGAAAAGTCATGCTTTAGTTATAAAGGCTAGTTATCAGATTCCAGAGATTTGCTTTAGGACTAATAACACAATGGAAACAGACCCCATCAAAGCATAAAATCAAGCCTCTAAAAGTTCATGGTGAGCTGCCAGTAATTTAAATGCCATGGACCACAAGATTCTGTACTGTTGAGAGGAAAAAACAGAAACTAGAGTTTATAATGTATTCTTTACGATGTCCAGTATACACTAAAATAGTACTAGACATACATATGAAGAAATGGGGAAATGTGACCAAACAGTAAATGATCCAAGATGACTTGGATGTTACAAAGACTTAAAATTAGCTATTATATATTTGTTTAAGGAATTAAAGAATAAGATAGTCATAATAAGTGGACAGATGGAGTATTTCAGCAAAAAAAAAAATGGAAACTAAAAAAGAATGAAATATAAATTTTCAAGCTAAAAAGCACAGTGTTTGAAATAACATTTACTGAATGAATTTAAGAGCAAAGGGTTAGGGAATTAGAAGACATCCATAGAAACTATCCAGTCTGAAGAATAGAGAGAATAAAAATTATGTGAAAAAGTGTGTGAAGAGAGCTTTAAGGTCCTGTGGGAAAGTATCAAATAATCCAATCTATATAAATTGGCTTCCTGGAAAAAGAAGACAGGGAAAAGGAAAAAATTTTAAAAATAATAGATGTATAATGGAAAATAAATCAAGTTATAAAGCCACGCAGCTCAGCAAACCCCAAGCAAGGCAAGTACAACAAAACAAAACAAAACAAACAAACATCTAGGCACAGTTTTGCCAAAGTTGTCAGAGGAAATAGATCACATACAGGGATCAATTATATAATTAATCACCTTCTTTTCAACAGAAGCAATGAGACAGATACAACGTAACAACATCTTTAAAGTGCTGAATGATCATACCTGTCCATCTGGAATTCTACATCCTGCTAAAATATCCTTCAAAAATGAAAATAAAGGCTGACCTGCTAACGGTATATTAAAGGAACATTTTCAGACCAAAGAAAATAAAACTAAGTACGAACTCAGATCAACAGAAGAAATAACACCAAAAATGTTTTTTTCAAAAGTGGGTAAATATACAATATTTTTTCTTCCTTTTTAAAAAAATGTAGCTCATTGTTTAAAGCAACATTTAATTGTGGCATTATAATATATATTGATATATAGCATGTGCCTGGGAATTAATGGAATGTTACAGTTTCTGGTCTTTGACATTTTACATAAGGGGGTCAAACATTCACTCTGAGTAGACTGTGGTGAGTCAATAATGTATGTTATAATACCTAGAGTAATTACTTTTAAAATACAAAAATATATAGTTAAATCCATGGGAAAACTAAAACGAATACTATAAAAGTGTTATTAAGCAAAAATAATGTAGGAAAGGAGAAACAAAGGAAAATGATGGAGTAAATAGAGACTAAATAACAAAATGGTAAACCTAAATCCAACTAGGTCAATATTTAACGCTACACATAAATGGATTAAACACTAACTAAAAGACAAATATTGCCAAATAATATAAAAAAGCAAAATTCCACCGTAAACAGTCTATCAGATGTGCACCTTAAATATAAAGATACAGATAGGTTGGAAATAAAAGTAAAAATATATAGCATGCAAACTGTGAGCAAGAGAAACGTGGTGTAACTATGTTAACCCTAGAGAAATGCAGACTTCAAGTAAAGGATTATTAGTAGAACTTAAAGGCATTTCATAATGCTAAAGGATCAATTCATCCGAAAGATGTAATAATTATAAATGTATATGCAGTTAATAATAAAACTTCAGCATATAAGGAGCAAAAACTGACAGAACTAAAGAGGGGACTAAAACAATCCACAATTATAAAGACCTAACATCACCCTCCCAGTAATTGAAAGAATAACTACATGAAAAATTAGGCCAGGCATGGTGGGCTCACGCCTGTAATCCCAGCACTTTGGGAGGCTGAGGCGGGCAGATCACGAGGTCAGGAGATTGAGACCATCCTGGCTAACACGGTGAAACCCTCTTCTCTACTGAAAAAAAAAAAAACAAAAAAAACCCAGGCGTGATGGCAGGTGCCTGTAGTCCCAGCTACTCAGGAGGCTGAGGCAGGAGAATGGCATGAACCTGGGAGGTGGAGCTTGCAGCGAGCTGAGATCGCACTACTGCACTGCAGCCTGGGCAATAGAGTGGGACTCCATCTCAAATAATAATAATAATGATAATATAGGAGATTTTGATACTAAGAACCATCTTGACCTAACTGACATTCACAGAATGCTGTAACCAGTAACTTCAGAAGATATATTCTTTTTAAGTACGTAAAGAGCATTCATCAAGATAGACCATATGCTGGGCCATAAAATAAGACTCAAATTTCAAAGGATTGGCATTTTACAAAGATGTTTTCTTACCACAGAGGAGTTAAATTAGAAATTAATTACAAAAAGATCTCTTGAAGACTGCTAAATGAACTGTAGGTTAAAGAAGAAATCACAAGAAAAATGAGAAACTTTCAAAATGAATGATAATGAACATATAACCTATCAAAATTTGTGGAATGCAAGTAAATCAGTTCTTAGAAGAAATACACTTTGAAATGTTTATATTTTAGTTGGGCTGGGAGTGTGGCTCACACCTGTAATCCCAGCGCTTTGGAGGCCTAGGTGGGCAAATCCTTTGAGGTCAGGAGTTTGAGACCAGCCTGGCCAACATAACGAAACCCTGTCTCTCCTAAAAATACAAATATTTTTATTCTGGGGCATGGTGGCACATGCCTGTAATCCCAGCTGCTCAGGAGGCTGAGGCAGAAGAATTGCTTGAGCCGGGGGAAGTGGAGGTTGCAGTGAGCTGAGATCGCACCTCTGCACTCCAGCTTGGGAGACAGAGCCAGACCCTCTCTCAAAAAAAAAAAAAAAAAAAAAAAAAAAAAAAAAAAAAAAAAAAGCTGATATTTTAGTTAAAGAAAGGTGTCAAATCAATGATGTAAATTTTCATTTTAAGCTACTACAAAAAGAACAAATTAAACTCAGTTAAACCATATATATGTAAATAATAGAAATAATAAATATGAAAGTAGAAATCAATGCAATAGAAAAGAATAAAATTAACAAAAGACACAAGTTGTGTCTTTGGAAAGAGTAATAAAATTTATAAACTGCTAGCAAACAAATTACTAATATCAGGAATAAAATAAAACTATAGAGCCTATAGACCAGCAGTCCCCAACCTTTTTGGCTCCAGAGACCAGTTTTGTGGAAGACAATTTTTTCATGAAACAATTGGGGAGTGCGTGGTTTCGGGATGAAACTCTTCCACCTCAGATTGTCAGATATTCAATTCTCATAAGAGGCGTACAACCTAGATCTCTTGCATGCACAGTTCACAATAGGGTTAGTGCTCCTATGAGAATTTAATACCACCGCTGATCTGACAGGAGGCAGAGCTCAGGAGGTAATGCTTGCTCGCTCACTGCATGCCTTCTGCTGTGTGGCCCAGGTTCTACACAGGCCACGGACCAGTACCTGTCTGTGGCCCGGGGATTGGGGACCCCTGCTATAGACATTAAAAGAATAATAAAATAAGGGTGACTTATGTCTTTATGACAGTACTGGAAAAATTGGGTAAATGTGTAGTAAAAATGATCCTCAGCTTCTACCTCACATAATACACAGAAATTAATCAGAGGGATTATTACAGATCTGAACCTAAAACCTAAAACTTGACCATTACTAGAAGAAAACAGGACAATATTGGATCCATTAATTAAAAACAGTAAGCCACAGACTGTGAGAAAATATTTATAATACCCATATCCTACAAAGGATTTATATAGAGAATACATAAATAACTCTTACAAGTCAACAATTGGAAAAACATATAAGAAGTGTAATAGATAGACAAAATACTTGGACAGATACTTCCCAAAAGATATGTACAAGAATAAATGCTCAAATATCATTAATTGTCAGGGACATAAAAACTAAAACTATAATAATATATCATTTTATATAAAATGTTGGTGAGCCTGTGGAACCCCTAGAAATTTCATACAGTGCTGATTAATATATAAAATGGTACCGTTTGGTAATTTCTTATGAAGATAAACATAGAACAGCCTTATCACTCAGCATTTCTACTCCTATAAACTTAGCCAAAGGAACAGAAAATATGTCCACAAAAATATGTACAGGAGGGTATTCATGGAAGCTGGGATTTATTGAAGAGAGTATATGGGAACTTTCTGAGGTGATAGAAATATCCTCTATTATATTTAGCAAAACTCATTGACTTGTATGTATACTTAAGATCTGTGACCTTCACTGTATGTTAATTTTAGCTCCAGCCATCACAAAGCCAAGAAACAAACCTCATGAATGCCACTATTTCCCCTTGAGAAAAAGCAACAATGTCACAAAACATTGATAAAAAAGAGTGAAAAGTATTCTTAAATGAAGATCCTGAAACCTTTGTGTACTTTCTAGTCATTGCTCCCATTTGTCTTTTTTGTGAGATTTATGAAAAGGTTTAAAAGAAAGCTAAAATAATAACTGATAGAAGCATAACTTCTGGAACCTTAGGAAGACAATTTAGCAATGTCTGAAGACTCAAATTGCTCTTACCTTTGACCAGCAACCCCTCTTGTTGACACCTATTCCACAGAAATATTCACATTAAATGTATAAAGATAGACGTGGACAAAAATTTCACTGTAGCATATCTTGGAACAGGAGCAAACTAGAGACTGCTAAATGTCTACTGATAGGGGAATAGTTAACAAATTATGGCACATCTATGCTAACAAATACTGTGCAGCTGTTAGAAGAAAATATAAATATTAGATGTCTACAAGACAGTCTTGTGTGAAAGAAGCAGGCTGCAGAACAAAATGCACAATATTATCTGTTTTGAAATAACTTCCTCCATTCTCTCTTCTTTTTCTCTGCTTTTCTCCTTCCTTTTGCTTTGTGAATGTGTAGAAAATGACCCAAAGGATACACATTAAACTTTTATCAGTGGTTACCACCTGGAGAGAGGGTGTGGAGAGATGGTGAGAACTTTCATTTTTTTTTTTTTTTTTTGCTTTCTATATGCCTATAATGTTTGATATACACATAATGGATGTGTGGTTGTTTTGTAATTTAAAAAAGAAAAGCGTGGCTTGCACCTGTAGTCCTAGCTACTTCTTTGAAGGCTGAGATTGGAGGATCACCTGAGCCAAGGAGGTGGAGGCTGCAGACGGGATCTCACCTCCATACTCTAGCCTAGGTGACTGTGAGACCCTGTCTTTAAAAAAAAAAAAAGAAAGAAAGAAATAAAGAAAGAAAAGAAGAAGAAAAAGACAAAAGGAAATGAAGGAAAAGGAAAGTAAAGGAAGGAAGAAGAAAAAACAGAAGGAAGGAAGGAAAGAGAGGGGAGGAGAGAGGAAGGAAAAGAAGAGCCGGGAGAGGAAGGAGAGGAGGGAAACATAGGAAGGGAGACTGCAGGCCTCTGAAATGCAGAAGCAAAGACAATCATATGGTCAATGTTCTGAATTGCTCAGGGCTTGGCAGAATGATCCCTCTAGTCTATGGACCATAGATTTGATCTCTGCACCTTGAGAAGGTAATTAATATTTCTTAATTTTAAAGACAGAGTAGTCGATTCCACAACTTCCCTTGGTAACATTTTTATGTATACTGATCTTTACCTTCAGGTTATTACTTCCTTATATCTGAGGACTTCTGTCACCGGGCTAGAAATGGAATCACTGATCATCACATATCATTACACACAATGTTAACTTTCAGTTAATCTTGTTAATGTTAAAAGAGGAACAATGACTTGGAGGAGGAAACTCCCCCCTCATAAATAAATAAATATATATATGTGTATATATATCCTATCACATTATATATATATCATATATATGATATACATATGCATATGAGATATATATATCCTATCACGTTAAAGCCAGAAGAACTTGAAGAACAGTGGTGTACTGTACCTGCATAGCCTTGGAGTCAGGCAAGAATGAAAGCCAGCTCTGTCTCCTACCAGCTGTTTGCTTTGAGCAAACTAATTAACTTTCTTGAGCCTCAGTTTCCTTATTTGGAAAATAGAATCATAATAGTAACAATGATAATAACAACTCCTAACTTGCAGGCCTTTTGTGAGGATTACAAATAATTAATTGGCCAGGACTTTGAGTATTATAAAGAATTAATTGGCCAGGTTCACCCCTGTTATCCCAGCAATTTGGGAGGGTAGGGTGGAAGGATCGGTTGAACCCAGGAGTTCGAGATCAGTCTGGGCAACATAATGTGACCCCATCTATGAAAAACAAACAAACAAACCTGGGTGTGGTGGCGCATGCTTGTGGTCCCAGCTACTCTAGAAACTGAGGCAGGAGGATGGCTTGAGTCCAGGAGGTTGAGGCTGCAGTGAGCCATGATTGTGCAGTGGCATTCCAGCCTGGGTGACAGAGTGAGATCCTGCCTAAGAAAAAAAAAAAAAAAAGAATTAATGAAAGCACCTGTGTTTAATCATGATTATATTTAACGGAACCCCATAAGGTAACCTAAAATGCTACTGGAGATAAGAACCCATCTCTCTCTACTTCACGGTCATAACTCCGTAACTGTTCCAAGGTTGGATCTCTTTACAACAGGCTTTTGTGAGATAGTCTCTTAATGATAACATTGGGGCTATTAGTAATTTACTGACAGTTGCGCATAGCTACCTGCCTTGTTGGGATCCACTTTAGAGTTCATAAGAGCCTAATATGCACCTATTCTGGGCTGTGAAGGGTTATTCTCTAGATGAGGATTGTGGGCAGCAGATGTCCTTCAACCTCAGTGGAAAGGCCCACACTACAGGCAATGGGATTACACTTCATCAGGAGAGATTTAGGTTAGATGGGAAGAGAACTTTCTGACTGATGATTTCCTTCCTTGAAGTCTTTAAAAATAGACTAGTTCCTCGTCTGTCAGTTTTCAAGATGCTGGGGGTTAGAACAGACGGTTTTTCAAGATCCCTTTTAATTCCATGTGTTGCTTACGTCACAGGGCTGTATTTCTAAGAGCCATACGCTTTATTGCAAATGTGTATAGAGACAATTTAGAGACCTTTTATTTTTTTTCCCCAAAGCAATGGGAAATGCTTTCTGTCTTGCCTGCCTCTCGAAGGGCCTATAGAATAACACAAAATTGTTTTAACAAGTTAAAGAATAATTAATGGAAAATATGCAGAAAGAGATTTAAAATAACAATTGTGTAATAAAAATTTATATTTGTATTGCACATTAAAAATGTTACTGTAAGTATTATTATTTCCTCATTATTAGTTGTTTGAGTCAAACCTAAAACAGCATCGAACTGAGTCTGAAATCTAATCCGTTGAACGCCATTGAGTCTCGACCCCACCAGGCTGAAAAATGAGAATAAATATAAAGTAACACTGCCATCTAATGGATTCTATGTGTTACTGCCATTGTCTGAGGTAGCATTTACACTCAGATCTAACTAATGAATCATTGATATTTTCTACCACCTTATTTTGTGTTTTTAATTCACCGTTTTTTTCTTTGTATTTTTTTCCTATAATCTGTTGGATTGGTTTTTTAAATTCTTTCTTTTGTCATTTTAGGATATATTGTTATTACTGTTTTCTTTTATATTTTATCTCATACTATTTTTATTATTAAATAGTTCAAATATACAAATGAGTATATGGTGACCTATGTGCCCACACCTTAGCTTTATGGAGTTTTAATAAACCTAACTTCCTGCTATAAGTGCTTCAGATTTTTTAAAAGGAGAAAACATTACAGATTTAGTCGAAGACTGTATATTTCTTTTCAATTCTATTTCCCTCTGTCTCCAGAGTTAATCTTTCTCATGAGTTTGATGGTCATTAATTCCATACATGTTTTAAGGTTTTATTCTGTATTTTCTAATTAAACAATATATTTCAGCAGTTTTAAATTAAAAAGTGTTTATACAAATATATCTGCTGCTGCATTAACGTTATATTTTTGACATTCATTCATGTTGATTCGTGTACCTCTGGCTGATCATTTTAATACCTGTATAGTAATATTTCCTTTATATGTGTACATTTTTTCCAACTTAGTCTCCTGTTGATGGACATTGAGTATTTACCCCAAGTTTTCCTTTTTTCAAGCAATGTTAGAATAATGTTCTTTTACATTTCTTCCTGTACATGTGTGTGAGAATTTCTGTAAAGTGACACTTTTGCTTATGCATCCCCTAAAATAATCTTCAAGAACTATGTAATTCCTTAAACAATTTATTTGAGAGACAGGGTCTTGCTATGTTACTGAGGTTGGAGTGCAGTGGTGTGATCACAGCTCACTGCAACCTCAAACTCCTGGGTTCAAGTGATCCTCCCACCTCAGCCTCCCAAGTAGCTAGGACTACAGCTGTATGCCATCACACCCAGTTAGTTTTTAAAAACATTTTTTGTAGAGATGGGGTCTTGCTATGTTGCTCACGCTTGTCTTGAACTCCTGGCCTCTTGTGAGGCCAAGTGATCCTCCTGCCTCAGCCTCCCAAAGTGCTGAGATTACAGGTGTGAGCCACTGTGCCTGGCTTCCTTGAACATTTTCAAGATAACATGAAAAATTTTTTATTTTACATTTCAATAGTAGTAAATGATATGATTTGGGGTTTATTAAAATATTGATATTTTAAAACAATAGTTCAAATATTGAGGCAGCACCACCATCACTATAAAGAAACATGAAGATGCTCTACTGGAATAGTCAAATTTTACATTGTTCCTTTTTCTCCTTACACTCACATTTCCATTTCACTCCACAGAGTTTTATCCCAATGCATTCCTTTAATGTATGGACATATTTTCTCAATCATCTTCATATTTCTCCATAATACACTATAAATCAAAAATTAACAAAACATTTTTTCTCTGTGATTAAAAGACTGAAAGGTAAAGCATTTTATTCTGTATTGAATTATTAGCACTATTATTAGTATTATAAAATTGGTCAAAGCAAGACAATAATTATTTTGATAAGTAGTTATTAGGCATAAATATTAAAACTGTAAATATTAAAAATATATTTTGATGAAATATATTTGAGCTTCTTTTTCAGTTACGGGCATACCTCAGAGATAGTGCAGATTTAGACAGTAGCATTCTGTCTGAAAACCAATGTATATACTTAAATTAAAATACTTTATTGCTAAACAATGCCAACAACCATCTGAATCTTCAGTGAATTGTAATCATTTTACTGGTGGAGGGTCTTGCCTCGATGTTGATGACTGCTGACTGTTCAGGGTGGTGGCTGTTGAAGGCTGGGGTGGCTGTAGCAATTTGTTAAAATAGGATAATGAAGTTTGCTACATCCATTGACTATTCCTTTTATGAAAAGTTTCTCTGTCATACAATGCTCTTTGATAGCATTTTACCCACAGTAGAACTTCTTTCAAAATTTGGGTCAATCCTTTTAAACCTGTTGCTGTTTTATCAACTAATTTTATGTATAATAATATTCTAAATCCTTTGTTGTTATTTCAACAATGTTCACAAAATCTTCACCAGGAGTAGATTCTATCTCAAGAAACCACTTTTTTTGGCTCATCCATAAGAAGTAACTCCTCACTGTTTCATCATAAGATTGTAGCAATTCAGTCATATCTTCAGGCTCCATTTCTAAATCTAGTTCTCTTGCTATTTCCACCTCATCTGCGGTTACTTCCTCCACTGAAGTATTGAGCCCCTCAGTCATCTACCAGGGTTGGAATCAACTTCTTCCAAACTCCTGTCAATGCTGGTATTTCAGCTTCCTCCCATGAATAACATACGTTCTTTCTTAGTGGCATCTAGTGTGGTGAATTCTTTCCAGAAGGTTTCAGTTCACTTTGCCCAGCTCCATCAGAGGAATTGCTGTCTATGACTGCTATAACCCTACAAAATATATTTCTTAAATAATATGACTTGAAAGTCAAAATTAGTCCTTGATCTGTGGGCTGCAGACTGACTGTTGTGTTAGGCATGGAAACAGCATTAATCTCCTTGCATATCTCCATCAGAGCTCTTGGGTGGCTAGGTGCATTGTCAATAAGCAGTAACATTTTGAAAGAAATTTTGTATTCTGAGCAGTAGGTTTCAACAGTAGGCTTAAAATTATTCAGTAAACCATGCTATAAACAGATGTGCAGCCATTCAGGCTTTGCTGTTCAATTTATAAAGCCCAGACAGAGTAGATATAGTACAATTCTTAAGGGCTCTAGGGTTGTTGGAATGGTAAATGAGCATTGGCGTCAACTTCGAGTCACTAGCTGCATCAAACCCTAACAAAAGAGTCTGCCTGTGTTTTGAAGCTTTGAAGCCAGGGATGGACTTTTTGAAGGCTGTTTGATCTACATTGAAAATCTGTTGTTCAGTGTGGCCACCTTCATCAGTTGTCTTAGGAAGACCTTCCAGTTTACTTGCTGCAGCTTCTACAGCAGCACTTGCTGCTTCACCTTGTACTTTTATAAACAAGATAGCTTGTTTCCTTAAACCCCATGAATCACTTCTTTTTCAGCTGCTTCACTTCTCAGCCTTCATAGAATCGAAGAAAGTTAGGCCCTTGCTCTGGATGAGGCTTCGGCTTAAGGCAATGTTGTGGCTGGTTTGATCTTCTATCTAGACCACTCAATTTTTTTCCATATCAGCAACAAGTCTGTTTTCTTATCATTCATGTATGCACTGGTGTAGCACTTGTAGTTTCCTTCAAGAACTTCTCCGTTGCGTTTACAAGTTGGCTAACTGGTGCAAGAGGGCTTTTGACATGTCTTCCTCACTAAGCTCAATCATTTCTAGCTTTTTTGAAAGTGAGAGATGGGTGCCTTCTTTTCACTTGAACACTTAGAGGACATTTTAGGGTTATTAGCTGGCCTCATTTTAATGCTGTTGTGTCTCAGGGAATAGGGAAGCCCAAGGGGAGGGAGAGAGGTGGGGGAATAGCCAGTTTGTGAAGCAGTCAGAACACACACAGCGTGTATTGATTAAGTTTGCTGTCACGTGGCACCCCAAAACAATTACAATACTAACGTCAAAGATCACAGATCACCATAAAAGATATAAGAACAATGAAAGAGTTTGAAGTATTGCAAGAATTACCAAAATATGATGCAGAGACGCAGTGCGCATATGCTGCTGGAAAAATGGTGTCAATAGACTCACTTGATGCAAGGTTGCCACAAACCTTCAATTTGTAAAAAATGCAATACCTACAAAGTGCAGTAAAGCAAAGTGTGGTAAAACATGGTATGCTTGTAGGTTGTGTAGTCATGAAAGTTCAAAATAAATTATATTTCTGATTGTTATTGGTATAGCCAAAGCTGCTAAGAAATCTTGTTCACATAAATAAGTGGATGGGGTTGGAATTATTTTGCTAAACTATGTCAATTATTTGAACTCATGATGAGTCATATTGTTAAAAATTAATGTAATTCTCATTAAAATTATGTTAATGATCTGTCAGCTGACAACTCAGTTAGGTCTGCCTTCAATTATATTGATAACAAAGATTTGGAAATGACTTGCAAAATATTTTGTTATACAGACAGTGTAAATACTTTCCCAGTTTCTTAGAAATATACCAAAAAAGGATTTAGCAGTTTAATGGAAAAAAATGTTAATTATATCTATTGCTCTTTTATTTAATGGCACCTTGTTTAACTGAATATAATCAGAAAGTTTTGGGAAAATAAATATGTTTTTAATTTCAGTACAGCTTTGCTAACAAAGTAATTTTTGATAAAATTGTATAATCTCACGTACAGATATTTTCATCAAAAAAATCTTAGAACTACAGATTCATCTAATTTGATTCATTGAAACTGGCAACTTGAAATTTAATTTGCATAGTTAGTCCTCATTGTCAGGCTTATCAGTCAAATTATACTTTCTGTCAAAAAATGTAATTATTTTTTAATTCAAATAAATGTGTTAATACATATTTCAAGGTACATTATGAAATCCTATGAGAAATAAAAATGTATCTTGTAAAGTAGACTAATAAAAGATGTTAAGATAAAGTTAATGTGATGTAGCTCTAATATAAATCGTTCATTTTATAAAGTCATAAAGTAGGACTGTAATGGTGTTTTCATTACTTAACGTGAAATAACACAATGTATTATGTACCCCAAATTACATTCTTTTTGTGAAACAAGGGGTAAGCAAGGACATGGGATTTCTTTTGGTAAGAAAGTGTGACCCTGAGTGTGTGTGTGTGTTTGAGTGTGTATTGAATTCCAGTTTAACTTTTGGAAGTGATTAAGAATCATGTAAAAATTAGAAATAGCTTCAGTAATTTTAATAGACATTATAATCAAACATTACCTATCCATTTAATTTAAGAAAGGGTATATTTGCTGTAAATATATTGGACCACAATCTAATGGGAAATGAAAAAAATTAAACATGTTATAAGGTGGTATCAGATCATCTTATATAATCATATATATTTGTTATCATATGATTATGTAATTGTTATAACTCATAATTTGATAAATGTGCTTTAAGTATTTCATGGAATATTTTACTAATGTATTTATTATTTAATAAAAATAGCATTTACTGTGCTCCCAAAACTCTGAGAATATTAACTGATCTATTTCTTATAACAACTCTATGAGGTAGCTACTCTAACATATTTTATAACTGAGGCACAGGGATGTATCTTAAATACCAACATAGGTAGTGAGAGGCACATTCTAAGTTTATACCAAATAGCATACATTGAATCTGAAAGATAGCCATAAAATTTTCATCCTTAAATTTTATCCAGCTATTAAAATATTAAATATATTAGCTATTTCTGAAAATCTTTTTTTCAGCACAATTCATTTCAATTTCTTTGAAATGAATCAGTATCACTAACTTGTCTTGTTTCAGTTGTTCAAAGACTTTTTTTTTTTTTTTTTCAGATAAGGGCATGTTTTAGGATTTTGAGACTGGCTAATAAGAGTTTATTACAATTAAATATGTGAAAATGTCCTTTTGGCATTATTTCCTACTAACCTTCTCCTTGCACTGCTCTTATGGGACCCCTCCTCAAGAAGGATTGTTTGATAATAAGAGAGAGATTGAAGAGATAAGGTCACTAAATGAATGTTATCTCTCCTATTTTCCCACAGCACAATATATTTCTATTCACAATGACCCAACATGGGCCAAAATACTCTGTTCCTAGGACCTTGTGTCTCTATCTTAAAAGAAATATGTACAAGACAGAAAATAACTTTAGGTTATAGTGCATTGGTCAATTACTAAAGGAAAAACCAATATTTCTAATTGCTTCTTTGTTTGGTGGCCCTGAGGTTTTTATACAAGGGGCAACATAGTATAATAAAGTTTAGAATGGCTAGAAGCATGTCTCTGTATCAGTCAGGATAGGTAATTTGTGCTGCAGTAACAAACAACCCCCAAATTTCAGTGACTTAAAGTGGCAAAGCTTAATTATTTTTCATTCAGCATGCCATCTTGCATTAGCTAGGCGCTCTGCTGTACTTTATCCCCACTCTGGAAACAAGACTGATACAGCTACCTCCAACCAGGTTGTTGTCATTTATCTTAGCAAAGAGAAAAGATCTCTGGAATGGTTTGCTCTGGTAGTTCAGTCCTCTGAGAACGTAAAGTGGAGAGGATATTTGTAAAAGGGGAGGAAGGAAAGGACTAACTATATGAGCCTGAGAGTGAATGGGTCAGGCAGTTTTCCAGGTAGATCATTTTTAGGAAGGAAAAAATATGAAAGCTGAAAGTCTAAAGCTGATTTTTTAAATCCCAGTTTAAAACTCAGCGTCTTCACTTAGATGTCTAATATGAATCTCAGAGCTACTATGGGCAAAAATGGAATTCCTGATTTTCCCCCTACATTGCCTCCATCAACAGTACCCCTGTCTCAGTTATTGGCATCTCCATCCTTCCAATTAAGTTAGGCTGAAACTCTTGGAATCAATATTCACTGTTATTGTTCTCTTTCAATCCATATCCAATCTGCCAGCAAATTCTGATGATTATACTTTAAAAAAAATGCCAGAATCTGACTACTTTTTGCCATCTCTGTTGCTTCCATCCTGGTGAAGGCCACCATCATCTCTAGCCCGGAGAGTCACAATAGCCTATAACTTATCTCCCCATTGCCTTCCTTGACTGCCACCCTCCTCCCTACCAGTCTATTCTCAAAACAAAGGTTTGGGATAAAAAATTGCTAATTTCAATAAAGCTTTGCTAATATAATACTTTTTTTTGATAAAAGCAACCTAAGAGGTACATTGGTTCCCATCTTATCCAGAGTAAAATCCAGTGTCATGGCTTATAAAAAGTTATGAAGTCTAGCCTCTGGCTACTCTCCAACTTCATGGCCTTTCACTTTCCCACTTGCTTATTCTGCTCTTGCCACACTGGCCTTCTTTTTGTTTTTCAAACGTGCTAAGCCAATTCTCACTTCAGGGCCTTTGCACTTACTGTCTTCTCTGCTTGGTGAGTTCCTCGTGGCCTGATCCCTCACCTCCTTCAAATCTTGCTTTGGATCATCTAATTATCTTTTCAGTAAGGCCTTTGCTCAGCATTCTGCTTTAAATTGTAACTGATTTAATGTCTAGAACCAACCCAGAGGTAGAAACTCAATAATCTTGATGAAATTAATGAATCAACCAACAATATTTTATTTTTATACAAATATATGCATATTTTCTTTCATAGCTTCCAGCTTATTGTCTTGTTTGAGTAGATTCTTCCTACACTTAGATTGCACTTTTAGTATTATAGATTTTGTTTCTACCTTTTAATTACTTTGACATTTATTTTGTATATGGTATGATATAGAAATACAATCTAATTTAATTCCAAATGAATGACCACTTATGCTAGGATCATTTAGTAAACAATTCATTGTTTTCCTACTCAATTGAGCTGATGCATGTGTCTCATATTAAAAGTTTCACATATTCTGGAATCTATTTAATGAATCTTTGTTCTCAATTATCTATTTGTTTATTCCCTTACCAATATAATATTGATTTGATTAAAATCACTTAATAGTATATTTTGATATCTATTAAAACAAATCTTCCAACATGATCCTGTTTTAACATTGTTTAGGGGAGGGTTTTGAGGGGATATTTTCTCTTCCATATTAATGTATCAATCAAAATAATTGAAGTTTTAATGGTATTACATCTTTACATCCAAGAATGTGGGTTTTTTTTTTAACATATTTCAGATCTTATATTTTTTCCTGCAATAAATGTTATAGTTTTTAAAAGTGGTGAAATATTTTGTATATGTGAAATATCTTATTGATCTTATCCTTTCTTGTTAAACTTATTCCCTAGTATTTTAAGTTTTCAGTTTTAATCACTTTGCATTCAACAGCATCCAGCAAATATTTGTTGGGTTTTCTGCCAACTGCTGTTAGTTCATAGAACAATACCAGGCAAAAAAAAAAAAAAAAAAAAAAAGAAGAAAATCTTCACCCTCATGGAGCCCACATTCTAGTAGGAAAAAGCAAATTAAAAAAGCAAAGTCAACAAAAATATATAATATGTTAGAAGATGATAAAGTTAATGGAGAAAAATCACTGTGTTGGGAGGGGATGACAGTTTTCAGTGGGGAAATTTTTACTGAGAAGATGATGTTCTGGTAAAGATTATAGATAAGGGAGATAGTCATCTAGGTTTCACAGGGAGGGGCGTTTCAGGTAGAAGTCTCTGCAAATGGAAAGGCCCTGCGAAGAGAGCTGGCCAGGTGTGAATGAGGAACAGTGGTCATTGTATGTGGAGCAGAGTGAACTAGATTAGAAGGAGAAGAGGTGAAAGTAATGGAAGTCAGACCCTACAGGGCCCTGGGTGTCTCCATAAGAAGGTTGGATTTATTCTGAGTGAGTTGCAAAGTCATTGGCGGGTTTTGAACAGAAGAGTGGCATGATCTGACTTAGGCTTTCATGGAATCCCTCTGATTATACTGAGAATAGACAAAAAGAGGAGTGAGGTTGGAAGCAAGAAAGCAGCAATCCAGATGAGAGGTAATGGAGACTTGGCCAGGGCTGGGAGCAATGAAGGTTAGGAGATGCGATTAGATTCTGGATACATATAGAAAAAAGAGCCAAAGGAATTTGCATATAAATTAGATGTTGGAGGTGAGAAAAGGAGGAAAGTTAGAGATGAATCTGTGGTTTGACAGACTGGAAGAGTAGAATTGTCAGCAATTGATTTGGAGAAAACTATGGAAGGAGCAGGTTTGGAGGAAAGCTGAGGAACCTAGTTTAGATATGTTTGAGATTTGCCATGCCTGTTAGACATCTAAGAGGAAATACTGGGAAGGAAATAAGAAGAAAGGTCCAGGATGCAGATGTAAGTGTGGAAGTCATAGGCATGTAGATTTAGTATTTAAAGCCAAGAGCCAGGATGGCATCATTGAGTAAATGAGTGTGAGGAGGTCCCAAGACTTGAGCTCTGGGACACTCTAACTTTAAAAGGTCTTGGACTTGGGAGCTCTTAGGGTGATGGAAATGTCTATGTTGATAGGTGTGCAGGGCATATGCTTATATATATTTTTCATCATATTGGACACAAGAATTGTGCATTTAACTATATCACTGTCTATAAATTTTACAAAAAAATTATTAAGCATACAAACAAAAGCTCTCAAAGATAAGGAGGGACAACCAAAGCAGTCTAAGTATGAGCAGCCAGTGAGGTTGGGAGAAAATCGAGAGAGTGAGATGTCTTGATAGCCAAGTGGAGAAAATATTTCAGGAAGGAGGAAGGGATCATTTGTGTTAAATGCTGCTGAGAAGCAATCTTATAGCAATATTTCCAATGGAGTAATAGTGGTTATAGATTAAAGTGTGTTCAAAAGAGAATGAAAGGAAGGAAGACAGACAGTGAATTTCTACAAGTTTTTGAAGGAGTTTTTCAATAAAGGGCTGTAAAGGTTAGGAAAGGCATGGATATGCTATTTGGAGAAATAAGACAGGATTTATATTTAAACATTTCTCATAAAATTTCAAAATATATATACCAAAAAGAGTATTACACTTATATATATAGTTTTAAACTACTTATAAATATAGTACTTATCTCACTACTAGCTGAATCAAGAGTAGAACATTTCGATACCAAGAAAATATGAACGTCCTATTTTTCCCAAACTGTGCTTAACCCCGTAGGAAGATTTACCTTTATAGTAGTCATTTCCCTGCTTTCCATTACTTCCTGCCCATGTAAAGATCCCTAAAACATATGCTTTTGGTTTTTTTCTTATATATAATATATATGGGATCATAATGTATATTCTTTTTTGTAAAAACATAGGATTTTTTTTTCACCCAATATAATGTTTGTAAGGCCTATATTGTTAATGAATCTAATTTAAAAAATTTTAATTGCTATATAGTAACTAGAGTTTGTATGTTCTACACTATAATAATTTATTTCATTTTTCATTAGCACTTGGATTGTTTTGTGATTTCGGCAATTAGAAATGATGCTTCAGGAGACTGGTTCTCAACTTAGGAGATTTTGCTTCCTAGGAGACAATGGTCAATGTTTCGAGACTTTTTTATTGCAACAACTGGCAAGTGCTACTGGCATCTAGTAGGTAGAAGTTGGCATCCTGCTACACAACCTACAATGCACAGGACAGCCACCCATGACAAAGAATTAACACACCCATTAAGTCAGTAGTGCTGAGCCTGACAAACCCTGCTCTGGGTTATATTTTTGGGAGAGAAATTGCTGGCTGATAAAGTATATTTATCTTCAAACTTATACAATACTACCATTCTGTTTTCTAGAGTGATTGTACCAATTTACACTGCCATAATCAGAGTGGGAGGCTTCCCGACGCTGTATATCTGCACCAATGCTAAATATCACCAGCTTAAAAATATTTTGCTCCAGGCACGGTGGCTCACACCTGTAATCCCAGCACTTTTGGGAGGCTGAGGCGGGTGGATCACAAGGTCAGGAGATGGAGACCAGCCTGACCAACATAGTGAAACCCTAGTCTCTACTAAAAATGCAAAAATTAGTTGGGCGTGGTGGTGCACGCCTGTAATCCCAGCTACTCAGGAGGTTGAGGTGGGAGAATCGCTTGAACCCAGGAGGTGGAAGTTGCAGTGAGCCGAGATCGCGCCACTGCACTCCAGCCTGGGTGACAGAGCGAGACTTTGTCTCAATAAAATAAAATAAAATAAAATAAAATAAAATAAAATAAAGTAAAATAAAATAAAATAAAATACAAAACTATTTTTCCAATCTAAAAGGACATGAACAGACATTTCTCAAAAGAAGACATACAACAAACATGAGAAAATGCTCAACGTCACTAATCATCAGAGAAATGCAAATCAAAACCACAATGAGATCCCATCTTACGCTAGTCAGAATGGCTATTACTTAAAAAGTTAAAAAAGAACAGATGCTGGTGAGGCTGTAGCGAAAAGGGAACACTTACACAGTGTTAGTGGGGATATAAATTAGTTCAACTCTATGGAAAATAGTTTGGAGATTTCTCAAAGACCTTAAAGCAGAACTATCGTTTGACTCAGCAATTGCATTACTGGGTATAAACCCAAAGGAAAATAAGTCATTCTACAAAAATGACACATGCACGTATATGTTCACTGCAGCACTATTTGCAATAGCAAAAACATGGAATCAACCTAGGAGCCCAACAGTGGTGGATTGAATAAAGAAAATGTGGTACATATACACCATGGAATACTACACAGCCATAAAACAGTGACATTGTGTACTTTGCAGCAATATGGATGCAGCTGGAGGCCATCATTTTAAGATAATTAACATAAGAACAGAAAACCAAATAGTGCATATTCTCACTTCTAAGTTGGAGCTAAATATTGGGTAAACATGGACATAAAGAAAGGAACAATAGACACTGGGATCCATGGACTGGGGGTAGCAGGGAATGGAACAAGGGCTGAAAAACTACCAATTGGGTGTTATGCTCACTACTTGAGTGATAGGATCATTTGTATCCCAAACCTCAGTGTCAGGCAATATACCCATGTAACAAACCTCCACGTGTACCTCCTGATCTAAAATAAAAGTTAAAATTACATGAATTATTTTTGCCAATCTAATTATATTTCATCAGAGTTTTAATTAGTATTTCATTGTTAGCTAATGGAATTAATCACTTTTTCAAGTCTTTGTTGGCCAAGTTGATGATTTTAAAACATTGGCTTATCTTCCTCATCCTCATTTATTTGTAGGTATTCTTTATATAATCTGGCTCCTAGACTGTTGTTGGTTATACCTTGTTCATATCTTCTCTGTGGCTTGTCTGTGTATTGTTATGTGATATTTTTTAATGTATAGAAATTCCTAAGTTTAAATAACAAATATTTCTCTTTAGTGCTTTTTGTGAGGTGCTGAAGAAATCCTTATGTACCCCAGATTTATGATGATTCTTCTAAAATCTTTGGCATTTTACCTTTTTCATTTAGATATTTAAATCACCTGGAAATGATTTTTGTGTAGGGAGTGTGATATAGGGTTCAATTTCACTTTTTCCATACGGATAACCCATTTACCTTTCATGACTTATTGGAAAATCTGTGCCGCTCTTCCATCTTTCTCATCAATCAAGAATCCATATATATGAGAGGCTTGGTTTCTGGGCTGCTGAATCTGTCCCATTGGTCTTTTTGCAGGTTCAGCCCTCCAGGAAGCAGACTTTGAGACTCTGATAGAAGGGAGTTTATTAAGGAGGGTGATCAGGATCAACACATGTGGAAGGGAAGGAGCAAAAGCAAGATTGAGCAGAGAGAGAAGCTGGGCTGCAATTCAGTCTCAACAAAGCCTCAGTTGACCATATGGGAAACTGAAGCCAAGGTGGTTACTGAGAGTTGTTCAGAGTCGGGATGAGAAGGCCATGTTTATATTCCATATCAATTATTGGATACAAGCTCTCTTCAGCTGAAATAAATCATTTACTCTGGCAGCACCCCCGGCTTCTGGGAAAATAAGTTCTTTCATCTCAAAGGGATTTCAGCGGTACATCACAACATTCACTACAGCCCACCTCTTGAGATGTTTGGATTTATTTCTTCATTTGTAGGAGCAGATCTTCCAGGATTCTGGAAGACCTCTTTTAGAAACCAACAAGAGGAAAGCGAATGGGACAAACCACAACCTTTGCAATGTAGGCATTCTTAGGACTGAAACTGATACTCGTAATCTTCCCTCTCTGCTCTCTATTCTAGATTTTCTCACCCTCATCTAGCATCTCTGCTGGTCTTGGTGGCTAACTTGGTGTTACAAAACCTTAAACCCTGAGGGTTCTGAATCCTTGGTTACCACGCCCTTCTCAGGCCATGACTCCTGCAATTGTTCACCTACTGTCAAAATTGACAAGAGAGTACTGATTCACCCAAAGGTATCACTTACATGTAAAACATTCTTCTCTGCTATCACTGTATAACAGCAGCTTCACCTCTCCTGAAGGCAGGGTCAATAGCTGTTGCTGTAACTCCTCTCTTACCTGCTGACCTTTGACACAGATGTTCAAGTGGCTTGAGCAGCAACCATAGCTTGTGTTTCAGTGGGACTTTTGCTGTGTGTCAAGCACTGTGGAGGGTCTGAAATTTTACACTACTTGCAAACTAACAAGTTAGCTTGCTGTAGTTTCACAGACCATAGTGGAAGACTTAAGACTCCAATTCTTAAAGGGCAACATGAAAAAGACCAGGTGACACTTGCACATGCTGTAGGTTGCATTCTAGGAGAGCAATCCCAAGTGTAGGAAATCTGAATCTTTTATAATAGTTAGCAAGCCTCCTGAGGGAGACACTATTTCCAAAACTGCTCACTGTAAAAATAGTCTTAAAAAAATATTCTGGATCAAAGGAAGTTAGTGCCACTTCTCAGAACAGCTTCAGAAACACGAGATACCCATGGAGAATTTTCTCCTGGCACTATTGTTGTTTTATGTTTTGCTTTTACGTGTTATAAACCCCACAGTATTTTTGTCATTATATTTGCTAGGAAAAGTAATTTTCTTTCAAAAATGTTTTAAAATTCTCTTATATTACCTATTTTAAAAATTATTTTTGGTGCTCCCTGTATCTTTCTGTAAATCAAAATTTGCATTTGGTATTATTTCTCTTTAGACTGAAGAATTCTCTTAGCCTTTTTTTTTTTTAGTTTTGAGTCTGCTGGCCATGGATTATTTTAGATTTCATTTACTGGAAAATGCATCTCTTTGGATACAATTTTGAGGATTTTTTTTTACTGGATATAGAATTCTAGATATAGAATTCTGGATATAGATTTTTTCTTTCAGCATAAATTTTTTTAACCTAATAATTTATTTAATTCTTCTCAAGTAGAGATCATTTTTCTCCCTTTCATTTTTAGTTGACATGTAATAATTGTACATATTTGTGGGTTACAGAGTGATATCTCAATACATGTAAACGTAATGATCAAATCAGGGTAATTAGCATATCATCACCTTAGACATTTATCATTTCTTTGTTTTAGAAAGATTCAAAATTCTCTCTTCTAGCTTTTTGAAAATATACAGCAGATTATATTACAGTTAACCGTATTTGCCCACCAGTGCTATAGAACACTAGAACTTATTCCTCCTCTCTAGCTGTAATTTTATATCTGTTAACTCTCTTCCTATCCACTCCTCCACCCTACCCTTTCCATCCTGTAACAACCACAATTCTAGTCCCTATTTCTATTAGCTCAACTTTTTAAAACTACCATATGTGACTGAGAACATGTTGTGTTTATCTTTCTGTGCCTGACTTACTTCATTTATCATAATGTCCTCCAGGGTCATCCACGTTGCCATGAATAACAGGATTATATTACTTTTTATGACTGAGTAGTATTCCATTATGTGTATATAACACATTAACTGGATTTGTTTGTCTATTGATAGACATTTAGGTTGATTCCATATTTTGGCTACCGTGGATAGTGTTTCAATAAACATGAGGGTGTAGATATTTCTTCCATATACTGACTTTCTCTCCTTTGGATAAATACACAGTCATGGAATTACTGGATTATATGGTAATACTATTTTTAGCTTTTTGAGAAAACTCCATACTACTTTCCATAATGACTCTACTAATTTACATGACCAGCAACATTGTATAAGGATTCTCTTTTCTCCACATCCTCACCAGCATTCATTATTTTTTTGTATTTTTGATAAGAGCCATTCTAAATGGGGTGAGATACTACCTCTTTGTGGTTTTGATTTACATTTACCTGATAATTAGTGATGTTGAGTATTTTTTCATATACTTGTTAGGCATCTGAGTATCTTCTTTTGAAAATTATCTATTTAGATCCTTTGCCCATTTATTAATCAGACTTTTTTGTTATTGAATTTTGTTAGTTCCTTGTATGTTCTGGATATTAGACTCTTGTTGGATAAATAGTTTGCAAATATTTTCTCCCATTTTAGGTTATCTCTTCACTCTATTTGATTATTTGTTTTCTTGTGCAGAAGCCTTCACATTTGATATAGTCCTATTTATTTCTTTTTTTGTTGCCTGTGCTTTTGAAGTCTTACTCATAAAATATTGCCTAGGCCACTGTCCTGAAGGGTTTTCCCTATGTTTTCTTCTAGTAGTTTTATATTTTTGAATATTATATTTAAGTCTTTAATCAATTTTCAGTTGATTTTCATATATGGTGAGAAGTGGTGGTCTAGTTTCATTCTTCTGTATAGGGATACCCAGTTTTCCTAGCATCATTTATTGAAAAGGCTGTCCTTTCCCAAATGTATATGTTCTTGGTGCCTTTGTAAAAAACACGTTGGCTGTAGATAGCATGGATTTATTTATGGGTTTCCTGTTTTGTTTCATTGGTCTATATATCTGTTTTTATACAAAATACCATGTTGTTTTAGTTATTATAGCTTTGTAATATATTTTGAAGTCAGGTGGTGTGATGTCTCTAGCTTTGTTCTTCATACATAGTATTGCTTTGATTATTCTGGGTCTTTTGCAGTTCCATATGAACTTTAGGATTGTATTTTTCTATTTCTGTGAAGAATATAATTAGTATTTTTATAGGGATTGCATTGTATCTGTAGATTGCTTTGGGAATTAAAAGAATTAATATTGTTATAACAACTGTACTACCCAAAATAATCTACAGATACAATGGGATGTCTTTCCATTTGTTTATTTCCCCTTCAATTTATTTCATCAGTGTTTTATAGTTTTCATCATGTAAATCCTTCACTTTCTTAGTTACATTTATTTCTAGGGTATTGTCTTTTTTTTCCTTTTTTTGTACAGGTACTGCAAATGGGATTGATTTCTTGATTTCTTTTTCAGCTAGTTCATTATTGGCATATAGAAATACTATTGATTTTGGTATGCTAATTTTGTGTTCTGCAACTTTACTGACTTTATCAGTTATGAAAGTTTTTTGATGGAGTCTTTAGGTTTTTCTATATATAAGATTATGTCATCTGCAAAAAGGGACCATTTAACTTTCTCTTTTCTAATTTGGATGCCCTTTATTTCTTTCTCTCACCTAATTGCTCTGGCTAGGACTTCCAGCATTAGTTTGAACAAGGAAGGCAAAGTGGGCATCTTTGTCTTGACCCAGTTGTTACAGGAAAGGCATTCAACTTTTTCCCATTCAGTATGATGTTAGTTGTTGGTTTGTCATATATGACCTTTATTGTGTTATGATATACTTCTTTTGTTCCTAATTTGTTGAAAGTTTTTATCATGAAGGGATGTTGAATTTTTCAAATGCTTTTCCTGCATCTATTGAGATGATCATATGGCTTTTGCCCTTCACTCTGTTTATGTGATGTATTACATTTATTGATTTGTGTATGTTGAACCATCCTTGCATCCCTGGGATAAAGCTCATTTGAGCATTGTATATTACCTTTTTAATGTATTATTGGATTGATTTTGTTGCAAATTTTTGCATCTGTGTTCATCATGAATATTGCCCTGTAGTTTCTTTTTGGTTGCATCCTTGTCTAGTTGTGATGTTAGGGAAAGAAAGAAAGAAAGAGAGAAAGAGAAGAAGGAAGAGAGGAAGGAAGGAAAGAATCAAATAGACACAATAAAAAATGATATAGTGGATATTACCACTGACCCCACAGAAATACAAACTACCATCAGATAACACTATAAACACCTGTATGCAAATGAACTAGAAAATTTAGAAGAATGGATAAATTCCTGGATACATAAACCCTGCCAACCTAAACCAGGAAGAAATTGAATCCTTGAATTGAATCCAATAACAAATCTGACATTGAGGCAGTAATAAATAGTCTACCAACTAAAAAAAGCCCAGGACCCGACAGACTCACAACTGAATTCTATCAGAAGTACAAAGAGGAACTGGTATCATTCCTTCTGAAACCATTCCAAACAACTTAAAAGGAGGGACTCCTCCCTAACTCATTTTATGAGGCCAGCATCATGTTGATACAGAAACAAAGCAGAGACACAACAAAAAGAAAACTTCACGCCAATATCCTTGATGAACATTGATGCAAAAATCTTCAATAAAATACTGGTGAACCAAATCCAGCTGCACACCAAAAAGCTTATACACCACGATCAAGTTGGCTTTATCCCAGGGATGCAAGGCTGGTTCAACAAATGCAAATCAATAAATGTAATCCATCACATAACCAGAATCAATGACAAAAACCACATGATTTTCTCAACAGATTCAACAAAGGCCTTTGATAAAATTCAAAATCGCTTCATGTTAAAAACTCACAATAAACTAGGTATTGATGGAACATATCTCAAAATAATAAGAGCTATTTATGACAAACCCACAGCCAATATCATACTGAATGGGCAAAAGCTGGAAGCATTCCCTTTGAAAACCAGCACAAGACAAGGATGCCCTCTCTCACCACTCCTATTCAACGTAGTATTGGAAGTTCTAGCCAGGGCAATCAGAAAGAGAAAGAAAGAAAGAAAGTGTATTCAGATAGAAAGAGAGGAAGTCAAATTGTCTCTGTTTGCAGATGACATAATCCTATATTTAGAAAACCCCATCATCTCAGCCCAAAAGCTCCTTAAGTTGATAAGCAACTTCAGCCAATTTTCAGGATACAAAATCAATGTACAAAAAATCACAAGCATTCCTATACACAACAATAGACAAGCAGAGAGCCAAATCGTGGATGGAATCCCATTGACAATTATTATAAACAGAATAAAAATCCTAGGAATATAGCTAATAAGGGACATGAAGGACCTCTTCAAGGAGAACTACAAACCATTGCTCAAGGAAATAAGAGAGGACACAAGCAAATGGAAAACAATTCCATCCTCATGGATAGGAAGAATTGATATTGTGAAAATGGCCATACTGCCCAAATTAATTTATAAATTTAACACTATTCCCATCAAACTAACATTGACATTCTTCACAGAAATAGAAAAAACTACTTTAAAATTCATACAGAACCAAAAAATAGTCTGTATAGTCAAGACAATCCCAAGCGAAAAGAATAAAGCTGGAGGCATCATGCTACCTGACTTCCAACTATACTACGATGCTACAGTAACCAAAAGAGCATGATACTGGTACTAAAACAGACATATAGACCAATGGAACAGAATAGAGACTTCAGAATAAGACCACACATCTACAACCATCTGATCTTCAACAAACCTGACAAAAACAAGCAATGGGGAAAGGATTCCCTATTTAATAAATAGTGCTGGGAGAACTGGCTATCTATATGCAGAAAACTGAATCTGAATCCCTTCCTTAGACCTTATACAAAAATTAACTGAAGATTGACTAAAGACTTAAATGTAAAACCCAAACCCATAAAAGCCCTAGAAGAAAACCTAGGCAATACCATTGAGGACATATGCATAGGCAAAGATTTCGTGGTGAAATTGCCAAAAGCATTTGCAACAAAAGCTAAAATTGACAAATGAGATCTGATTACACTAAAGGGCTTCTGCACAGCAAAAGAAACTACCATCAGAGTGAACAGGCCACCTACAGAATGGGAGAAAATTTTGCAATCTACCCATCTGACAAAGGGCTAATATCCAGAATTTACAAGGAACCTAAACAAATTTACAAGAAAAAAACCCAAACAACCCCATAAAAAAATGGACAAAGGGCATGAACAGACACTTCTTAAAATAAGACATTTATGTGACCAACAAACATATGAAAAAAAGCTTAACATTACTGGTCATTAGAGAATTGTAAATCAAAACCACAATGAGTTACCATCTCACACAGGTCAAAATGGTGATTATTAAAAAGTGAAGATAAAATAGACACTGGCAAGGCTGTGGAGAAATAGGAATGCTTTTCAACCATTGGGGAAGATGGTATGGTGATTCCTCAAGGATCTGGAACCAGAAATACCATTTGACCCAGCAATCCCATTACTGGTATATACCCAAATGAATAGAAATCATTTTATTATGAAGATACATGCACATGTATGTTTATCATGGCACTATTCACAATAGCAAAGACCCAACCCAAATGCCCATCAGTGATAGACTGGATAAAGAAAATGTGGTACACATACACCACAGAATACCCATAAAAATGAATGAGATCATGTCTTTTGCAGGGACATGGATGAAGCTGGAAGCCCTCCTCCTCAGCAAACTAACACAGGAACAGAAAACCAAACACTGCATGTTCTCACTCATAAATGGGAGCTGAACAATGAGAATATATGGACGCAGGGAGGGGAACAACACACACTGGAGACTGTTGGAGAGGGGTGAGGGGAGGGAGAGCATCAGGACAAATAGTTAATGCATGCGGGGCTTAAAAGGTAGGTGATGGGTTGATAGGTGCAGCAAACCACCATGGCACATGTGTACCTCTGTAACACACTTGTGCGTTCTGCACATGTATCCCAGAACTTAAAGTAAAATAAAAATCAATCAATCACTCAATCAACCAGTAAAATAATCAAAATCATATCAAGTATTTTCTTGGACCATAGTGGAATAAAATTAGAAATCAATACTAAGAGGAACTCCAAAACTACACAAATAATGGAAGCTAAACAATTTGCTCCCAAAATATCCTTGGGAAAACAACAAAATTAAGGCAGGAATCAAGACATTTTTCAAAACAATTGAAATTGGAGACACAACATGTGAAAACCTCTGGGGAAACAGCAAAAGCAGTGTTAAGAGGGAAGTTTATGGTGTAAATGCCCACGTCAACAAGACAGAAAGATCTCTTATTAACAACCTAACATCAAACTTCAAGGAACAAGAAAAACAAGAACAATTTAAACCCAAAGCTAGTAGAAGAAAGGAAATAACCATGATTTGAGCAGAACTAAATAAGTTTGAAAGTAAAAATCCACAGTATAATGGATCAATGAAACAAAAATTTGATTTTTTGAAAGGATAAACAAAATTGACAGGCTACTGACTGGATTAACCAAGAAAAAATAAAAGAAGATTCAAATAAGCACAAACAGAAATTCGTAAGGGGGCATTACAACTGATACAACAGAAACAAATGGATCATCAGAAGCCCACCTATGAACACCTCTGTGTATGCAAGCTAGAAAACCTAGAGGAAACTGATAAATTCCTGGAAACATACAACCCCCCAAGATTGAATCAGAAAGAGATAGGAATCTTGAACAGACCAATAATGAGTAATGAAATTGAATCAATAATAAAAAAAATCTTACAACAACAACCCAAAAATCTCAGGACCGGATGGATTTATAACAAATTTTTACCAGATTCACAAAGAAGAACTGGGACCAATCTTACTGAAACTATTCCAAAAAAATTGAGGAGAAGGGAGCCCTTCCTAACTCATTCTACAAAACCATATTACCCTGATACCAATATCAGGCAAGGACAATTAAAAAAAGAGAGAGAGAAAGAAACTACAAGCCAGTATCCCTGATGAACACAGATGCAAATTCCTCCACAAAATACTAGCGAATTGACTCCAACAGCACATAAAAAAAAAAATAATAATTCAAGTGGGTTTTATTCCAGGGATGCAAAGATGGTTCAATATCCACAAATCAATAAATGTGATTCATCAAATAAACAGAACTAAAAACTAAAATCATATGATCATCTTAACAGATGCCAAAAAAGTATTTGATAAAATCCAACATCCCTTAATGATAAAAACCCTCAACAAACTAGGCATCAAAGGAACACATATCAACATAATAAGACACCTATGGGAAACCCACAGCCAACCTAATACTGAATGGAGAAAAGTTTAAAGTATTCTCTGTAAGAACTGGAACAAGACAAGAATGTCCATGGTCACCACTCCTATTCAACATAGTACTGGGAGCTCTGACAAGCGCAATCAGACAAGATAAAGAAACAAAAGGCATCCAAATTAGAAAAGAGGGATTCAAATTATCTCTGTTTACTGATGAAATGATCATATACCCTAAAACCCTATAGACTCCTCCAAAAAAACTTCTAGAATTGATAAACTCAGTAAATCTTCAGGATACAAAATCAAATTACAAAAATCAGTAGCATTTCTATACACCAATAACGTTCAAGCTGAAAATGATATCAATAACTCAATCCCATTTATGAAAGCCACAAGAAAATAAAATACCTAAGAATACATATAACCAAGGAGATGAAATATCTCTACAAGGAGAATTATAGAACACTGATGAAAGAAGTTGAAGATTACACAAACAGAAAACTTCCTGTGCTCATGGATTGGAAGAATCAGTATCATTAAAATGACCGTACTGCCCAAAGCAATGTACAAATTCAATGCGATGTCTATCAAATTACCAATGTCTAATTTTTACAGAGTTAGTAAAAATAATCCCAAAGTTCATATGGAACCATAAAGAACACTAAATAACCAAAGCAATCCTAAGAAAAAAGAATAAAGTCAGAAGCATAATACTGCCTGACTTGGAATTATACTACAGATCTATATTAACAAAAATAACATCATGCTGGTGTAAAAATATAGATCAATGGAACAGAATAGGGAGACCAGATGTAAAGCCATACACCTACAACCAGCTGATCTTTGACAGAGTTAACCAAAATAATGGGGAAAAGACACCCTATTAAATAAATGGTGCTGGGAAAATTGGCTAGCCATATGCAGAGTAATGAAACTGCACCCCTATCTCTCAACATATACAAAACTTAACTCCAAATGTTCAAAGGCTTAAAGGTAAGACCTGAAACTATAAAAATCCTATAAGAAAACCTAGGAAAAATGTTCTGAAGACTTAAATGTGAGATCTGAAACTATAAAAATCCTGTAAGAAAACCTAAGCCAACTCTATTGGCCTCGGCAAAGAATTTTTTTAAAGACCCCAAGAGCAACTTCAGGAAAAACAAAAACAGACACATAGGACTTAATTAAACTAAAAAGCTTTTGCAAAGAAATAAGCAACAAAGAAATAATTAATAGAGTAAGCAGGCCACCTACAGAATTGGAGAAAATATTAACAAATTATGCCTCTGACAAAGGACTAATATCCAGAATTTACAAGGAACTCACTCAAATGACTCAATAAGAAAAGAAAAAAAAAAAAGCCAAAAACAACCCCATTAAAAGCTAGGCAAAGCATATGAACAGGTATTTCCTAAAAGAAGACATACAAACAGCTAACAAACCCATAATGTTCAGCATCACTAATTATCAGATAAATACAAATTAAAACTGCAATGAGAATATCATCTTACACCAGTCAGAATGGCTATCATTAAAAAATTGAAAAGCAAAAGATGTTGGCATAGATTCAGAGCAAAGGGAACACTTATACATTGTTGGTGGGAATGTAAATTAGTTAAACCTCTATGGAAAATAGTATGGAGATTTATCAAAGAACTAAAAATAGAGCTACCATTTGACCCAGTAAATCCAGTACTGGGTATTTACTCAAAGCAAAAGAAATCATTATGTAAAAAAGATACCTGTACTTGTATGTTCATTGCAGCACTATTCACAGCAGCACAGTCATGGAACCAACCTAAGTGTCCATTGACAGTTGAATCAATAAAGAAAATGTGGCATATATACACCATGGAACAATACTCAGCCATAAAAAGAATTAAATTGTGGTTTTTGCAGCAACATGGGTGGAGCTGGAGGCTATTACCTTAAGTAAACTAATTCAGAAACAGAAAGTCAAATACCACATGTTCTCAGTTATAAGTGGCAGATAAACAATGAGTACACATGAACATAAAGATGGAAATAATAGACATTGGGGACTCCAAAAGGGACAGGGTATGATGTGAGTAAGGGTTGAAAAATTGCCTATCAGGTATAATGTTCGCTATTTGGGTAATGAATACACTAGATGCTCAATCCCAGTGTTCAGTATACCCATGTAACAAGCATATGTACCCCCAAATCTAAAATTTAAAAAAAAATTTTAAAATTCTTTTATATTTGAATTATCTTTTTTAATAAAAAAGATTACCTTAATTGTATTTTTATTATTATTCAACAAAGAATATATTTGTGGAATTTCTTATTGAAATTATGAATTATTTTCCCAATTCCTTTGTATGATCTGTGTTCTCTTGTATTTTACAGAGTTTCCTTAAGATCATTACCTTGAATTCTTTTTCAGGTATTTCATAGATTCTCATTTATTTGGGGTCTGTTACTAGAGAATTATTGTGTTCCTTTGTGGAGGTGTCATATTTCCTTGCGTTTTCTTTCCTTTCCTTTTTCTTTTTTTTTTTTTTTTTGTTTTGGTCATGCACATTGATATCTGTGCATCTGGTGTAACAATTGCTCTTCCAATTTTATGGAGTAGCTTTGGCAGGAAAAAACTTTGCCCTATACATGTATCTATAGTGTCAGTTGGGTAGGGTGCTTTGGCTTTGGTTCTGGGGGGCTGCAGTGCAGTCCTTGTATGTTCTCTTGGGCTATAATCAATATCAGTGCTGTCTGTGAGTTTCTCAGTGACTTAAACTGTAGTTATTTGTGAAGGTTCTGATGCAGCTTTGATGGGGACAGGGGCACGAGGCAGGTCAGTCCTTGGGACCATGGGGAACCCCCGAAGGTGTGTGATGACCCCATTTCTGGAAAGGGAGGGTTTGCCAGTGGTGGTGATGACAGACCCTGGATGGGCTGGTCCTCAGGCCCCTGGGTAGCATGTTCAGGTACCAGTGGTTGTGGTGGTTGTGATGGGCCTGGGTAGGCTGGTTTTTGTACCCCTGGGTGGCACATGTGGGTGCTGGCAGTGGTGGCAACAGGTTTTGGGTGAGTTGATCCTTAAGACCCTGGCCAGCATGCATGGTGGCCCTGCTGCTGGAGGGAGTGAAGTCACTGGTGGTAGTGGTGTTATGCCCCAAGTAGTCCAGTGCTTGGGTCCCTGAGTGGTGCTTTTGGCCCTGCTGTTGAAGGGGTCAGGGTCACTGTTGACAGAGGTGGCTCTGGGCAGATGACTCTCACGTTCTTGGGAGTACATGTTTTGGCTCCCTATATCCTGGGGACAACTTCCCTGATGTGCAGGACGATGTTTCACAGGGCATAAGGTGCTACATGGGATTCGGTACTAGGGATGTGGCCGCACCACTGGGTCCAGGTGGTGGTGTAATGCTGCGTCCTTCTGGGTAGATTAGGGAGATATCTCCATATATTTTCTTTATTTATTCATCTGTTGATGAACACTTATGTGGATTCCTCATCTTGGTTATTGAGGATAGTGCTTCAATAAGCATGGGAGTCTAGATATCTCTTTGATACACCAATTTCCTTTCTTTTGGACATATACCCAATAGTGGTATTTTTGAATCATATGGTAGTTCTATTTTTAGTTTTTTGAGGAACCGCCATGCTACTTACCATAGTGGCCATACTAATTTATCCACCAGCAGTGTATGAGGCTTCTCCTTTCTCTACATCCTCACCAAAATTGTTGTTTTTTGTCTTTCTTTCTTTCTTTTTCTTTTTTTTTTGAGTCTTGCTCTGTTGCCCAGGCTGGAGTGCAGTGGCACAATCTTGGTTTACTGCAGCCTCTGCCTCCCGGGTTCAAATGATTCTTGTGCCTCAGCCTCCCGAGTAGCTGGGATTACAGTCTGCACCACTACACCTGATTAATTTTTTTTTTTTTTGTAGAGATGAGGTTTCACTATGTGGGCCAGGCTAGTCTCGAATGCCTGGTCTCAAGTGATCCACCAGCCTCAGCCTCCCAAACTGATGGGATTACAGGTGTGAGCCACCATTCCCGGCCTGATAAATGTCCTTTTAACTGGGGTGAGATGATATCATGTTTTGGTTTTGATTTGCATTTATGTGATGCTTAGTAATGTTGAGCATTATTCATATATTTGCTGGCCATTTGCATATCTTCTTTTGAGAAATGTCTGTTTAGATCTTTTGCCCATTTTAAAATCAGATTATTTGTTATTTTGTTATTGAGTTGTTTGAGTTCCTTACATATTCTGGATATTAATCACTGTCAGTTGATTAGTTTGCAAACACTTTTTCCCATTCTGTAGGTTGTTTCTTACTCTGTTGATTATTTCCTTGCTGCATGAAGCTTTTTAGCTTAATGTGATCCAATTTGTCCATTTTGCTTTGGTTGCCTGTTCTTTTGAGGTCTTACTTGAGAAATTTCTGCTCAGATCAATGTTCTGGAGCATCCCCTCAATGTTTTCTTGCAATGATTTCATAGTTTCAAGTCTGACATTTAAGTCTTTATTCCCTTTTGATTTGATTTTTGTATATAGTGAGAAATAGAGATAGAGTTTCATTCTTCTGCATATGGATATCCAATGTTTCCAGCACCATTTATTGGAGAGACTGTCCTTTCCCCAATGTACGTGCTTGGTGTCTTTTAAAAAAATGAGTCAAGTGCAAATGTATGGATTAATTTTTGGATTCTCTATTCTGTCCACTGTGGTATGTGTCTGTTTTTATGCCAGTACCATGCTGTTTTATTAATACAGCTTTGTAGTATTTTAAGACAGGTAATGTGATGCCTCCAGCATTTCTCTTTTTGCTCAGGATTGCTTTGGCTATTCTGTCTTTTGTGGTTCCACATAAGTTTTGGGATAGATTTTTTTCTATTTCTGTGGAGAATGTCATTGGTATTTTGATAGGGATTGCACTAAATCTGTGGATACCTTTGTATAGCATGGACGTTTTAACAGTATTAATTGTTCCAATTTATAAACATAGAATATCTTTCCTTTTTTCATTTCCTGGATTATTTTTCCTTCCTGTCCTCTTGATTTCTTTTATCAATGTTGTATAGATCTTTGGCTTTTTTGGTTAAATTCATTCCTAGTTATTGTATTTTATTTGTAGCTGTTATAAATAAGGTTGCTTTCTTAGATTCTTTTTCAGATTGTTTGCTTTTGGCATATAGAAATGCTACTGATTTTTGTATGTTGATTTCATATTCTGCAAGTTTACTAAATTTGTTTATCAGCTCTAATAGCTTTTTTTTGGTGGAGTCTTTAGGTTTTTCCAAATAAAAGAGTATATCAGGGCCAGGCGCGGTGGCTCATGCCTGTAATCTCAGCACTTTGGGAGGTCAAGGTGGGTGGATCACGAGGTCAGGAGATCGAGACCATCCTGGCTAACATGGTGAAACCCCGTCTCTACTAAAAATACAAAAAAATTAACCGGGTGTGGTGGCGGGCACCTGTAGTCCCAGCTACTCTGGAGGCTGAGGCAGGAGAATGGCGTAAACCCAGGAGGTGGAGCTTGCAGTGAGCCGAGATGGCGCCACTGCACTCCAGCCTGGACGACAGAGTAAGGCTCCATCTCAAATAATAATAATAATAATAATATATTATATATATTATATCATCTGAAAACAAGGATAATTTAACTTCTTCCTTTCCAATTTGGATGCCATTTCTTTCTTTCTCTTGTCTTATTGCTCTATGACTTCCAGTACTATACTGAATAAAAGTGATGAAAGTGGGCATCCTTGTCTTGTTACAAATTTCAGAGAAAAGGCTTTCAGTTTTTCCACATTCAGTATAATAGCTGTGGGTTTGTCCTATATGGCCTTAATCATGTTGAAGTATGTTATTTCTATAACCAGTTTGTTGAGAGTTTTTATAATGAAAATATGTTGAATTTTATTGAATGCTTTTTATAGCATCTATTGAAATGACAATATGGTTTTTGTCCTTCATTCTGTTGATGTTGTATATTAGGTTTATTGATTTTCATGTCAAAGCATCCTTGCATCCCTGGGATAAATCCCACTTGATCATGGTGAATGACCTTTTTAAAGTGTCATTGAATTTGGTTTGGTACTAATTTTTTTCAGAATTTTTGCATCTATGTTCATCAGATATATTGACCCGTAGTTTTCTTTCTCGGTGTGTGTGTCTTTGTTAGTTTTGGTATCGGGTAATACTGGACTCATAGAATGAGGTCAGATGTATTCCCTTTACCTGTGTCTTTGAATAGTTTATGGAGTATTCATATTAGTTCTTCTTTAAATATTTGGTAGAATTTAGCAGTGAAATCATCAGTTTCTGGGCTCTTCTTTGATGAGAGACTTTTTTTTTTTTTCAGTTATCATAGCTTCTATCTCATTACTTGTTTTTAGTCTATTCAGGTTTTGTATTTCTTCACGGTTCAATCTTGGTAGGTTTTATGTGTCTAGAAATTTAACCACTTCTGGGTTTTCCAATTTATTGGCATGTAGTTGCTCACAATAGACTTTAATGATCCTTTGAATTACTGTGGTATCAGCTGTAATGTCTCTTTTTCATCTCTGATTTCATTTATTTGAGTCTTCTCTCTTTGTAGTTAGTCTGGCTAAAGGTTTGTTGATTGCTTATTTTTATAAAAACCACCTTTTCATTTCATTGATCTTTTGTATTTTTAGTCTTAATTTTATTTATTTCTGCTAAGATCTTTATTATTTCTTTCCTTCTACTAATTTTGGGTTTGGTTTGCTCTTATATTTCTAGTTCTTTAACATGCATCATTATGTGGTTTATTTGAAGTCTTTGTACTTTTTTGATGTATGCCTTTATTGCGATAAACTTCCCTCTTAGCACTGATTTTGCTGTGTGCTCTAGGTTGTGGTATATTGTGTTTTGATTTTCATTTGTTTCAAGAAATTTTTAATTATTCTGCTTAATTTCTTTATTTGCTGAGCAGTCATTCAGGAACATGTTATTTAATTTCCATGTGTTTGTATAGTTTTTAAATTCCTCTTGTTATCAATTTCCGTTTTCTTCCATTGTCATCAGAAAAAAATACCTGATACAATTTCACATTTTTTGAATTTTTTGAGATGCATTTTGGTACATCCTTGAAAATGTTTTATGTGCTGCGGAGAAAAATGTGTATTCTGCAGCTATTTGATAAAATGTTCTGCAAATGTTTTAGGCTTATTAGGTGTATATTATAGATTATGTCTAATATTTCTTTATTGATTTCTGTCTAGATGATCTGTCCAGTGCTGAAAGCAGGGTGATAAAATCTCCAGCTATTATTGTATTGGGATCTCTCTGTCTCTTTCTCTCTCTCTTTTTCTCTGGCCCTAATATTTGCTTGTTATATCTTCTTGCTGAATTAACCCCTTTGTCATTGTGTAATTACCTGCTTTATTTCTTTCACAGATTTTGTCTTGCAGTATATTTTATCTGATATGAGTATAGCTACTCCTTACCTTTTTTCGGGTTTACATTCATAGGGAATATCTTTTTTTTCTATCCCCTCATTTTCTATGTGTGTCTTTATAGGTGAAGTGAATTTGTTGTAGGCATCACATAGTTGGGTTTTATTTTTTAATACATCCATCCACTCCACCTTTTAATTGGATAATTTAGTCAATTTGTACTCAATGTTGTTATTGATAAGTAAGGACTTACTACTGTCATTTTGTTTTCTGGTTGTTTTATTAGTCCTCTCTTCCTTTCTTCCTGTCGTCTTCCTTTGTGTATACGTGGTTTTCTCTGGTAGTATGTTTTAATTTCTTGCTTTTTATGTTTTGTATATTTAAGTAGGTGTTCTCTTTGTGGTTGCTATGAGGCTTGCAAATAACATCTTATAACCAATTATATTTAACTGATGATAACTTTGTTCACAAAAAAGAAAAGAAAAAACAAACAAGCAAAGAGAAAATTAAAGAACTCTACACTTTATCCCCTCTACTTTTTGACGTTTTGTTGTCTCTGTTTATGTCTTTTTATATTGTCTATCTCTTAGCAAATTGTTGTAGTTATTATTATTTTTTATAGATTTGCCTTTTAGTATTCATACTAAAGATATGAGTGGTTTATCCACCATAATTATAGTATTACAGTATTCTGTATTTACCTGAGTACTTAATTTTATCAGTGAGTTTTGTACCTTCAGATGATTTATTATTACACATTAGCATCCCTTTTTTTCAGATTGAAGAACTTCCTTTAGCATTTCACATAAGACAGGTCTGGTGATGACTAAATTCTTCTATTTTTGTTTATGTAGAAAAGCCTATTTTTCATTCATGTTCAAAAGATAACTTCACTGGATACAATATTCTAGTTTAAAACTTTTTTCCTTTAGCACTTTGAATATGTCAATCCATTCCCTCTTGATCCGTAAAGTTTCCACTGAGAAGTCTGCTGCCAGATATATCGGAGCTCATTTACATGTTACTTGCTTCTTTCCTCTTGCTGCTTTTAGGATCCTTTCTTTATCTTTACTTTTGAAAACTTAGTTTACTTCTTGAGGTAGTTTTATTTGGTTTAAGTATGTTTTGTGTTCTTTGATCTTCTTGCACCTGGATATTCACTTTTTTTTTCTCATAGGTTTGCAAATTCTTTGCTATTTCTTGGAATAAATTTTCTATCGCAATCTCTTTCGTTACATCCTCTTTAAGGCCAATAACTCTTAGATGTGCCCTTTTGAGGTTATTTTCTAGATATTGTTGGCATACTTCATTATTTTTTCTTCTCTGGTGGTATATTTTCATATAACCTGCCTTTGAGCTCACTAACACTTTCTTCTGCTTGATCAGTTCTGCTGTTGAGATATTCTGATGCGTTTTTCAGTTTGTCAATAAAATTTTTTAGCTTCAGAATTTCAGTTTCAATTTTCAATTTTTTCAATTTTTTAAAATTTCCCTGATTGAAAATTCTGAATTCCTTCTCTGTGTTATCTCGAAGCTCATTGTGCTTCCTCAAGGGAGCTATTTTGAATTCCCTGGCTGAGGTCACATATCTCTGTCACTCCAAGGTTGATCACTGGTGACTTATTTAGTCTTTCTGATGAGGTCACGTTTTCCTGGATGTTTCTGATGCTTGTGGATGTTTGTTGATGTCTGGGCATTGAAAAGTTAGGTGTTTATTCCAGTCTTCACAGTTTTGTCTTGTTCATACCAGTCTTTCTTGAGAGGGTTTTTCATGATTTCAAAGAGTTTTGAGTATTGATACTCAAGCCTATGGTTACTGCAGTCATTTCAACTCTAGGGGGTGCCCTAAGCCCAGGAACACTGAAGCTCTTGCAGACTCCTAGACACACCATCTTGGTGGACTTGGGGAAGATAAAGGAGAATTCCCTGGGTTCCTAGACAAAGTCTCTTACTCTCTTCCCTCTCTTTTGCTTAAGCAAAAGTCTCTCTTTCTGCACTGGGCCTTCTGGAATTGTTGGAAGGGTGACATGGGCACTTCTATCTATGGCCACCCCAGCAGACACTGCTCTGGGTTGTACCTGAAGCCCGTGGTCTCCCAGACCAGCACAGTTTTGGTGCTTGCCCAAGGCCCATGGCCACTACTGCCTGGCGGCCACTGATGTTTATTCAAGGCCCACAGCCACTTTAGTCAGCAGGTGGTGAATCCGTCAAGGACTAGGTTTATCCTTGGTTCTCTACACTACAGAGCCAAACCATATCACCAGGTCACTTTAGTTGGCTGGTGGTGAAGCTGGCCAGGACTCAACTTTCTCCCACTGAGACAGAGAATTTCTCTCTGACTCAGGGCTAGTCTAAATGCAGAATTCTACTTGGTGTTGTGTTCCACCGTGACAGAGTGGCACTGATTTCAAATGCAAAGTTTCTCGCTCACTTTGCTCTTTCTCCTTCAAACACACAGATTATCTCCCCACATTGTGCTGCTGGGGTTTGGGGAGATGTGGTGTAGGCAATGTAAGACTGTCCTTCCTACCTTCTTCAATGCCTCTTCCCTTATCAGTATGCTAAAACCAGGTACTAAGATCACTCATCTGATTTTATGCTCTTATGAAGGTGGATTTTTATATGAACAGTTGTTCAATTTGCTGTTCCTGCAGGGGGATGATTGCTGGAGGGTTCATTCAGCCATCTTGCTCCTCTTCCTCCTCCAAATTACAGAATTTAAACATTCTATAATTAAGTTTGTGAGGCCAGGCATGGTGGCTCACATCTGTAATCCCAGCACTTTAGGAGGCTGAGGCAGTTGGATTGCTTGAGCTCAGGAGTTCGAGACCAGCATGGACAACATGGCAAAACTCTCTCTCTGTAAAACATACAAAAATTAGCTGGGCACAGTGGCATGTGCCTGTAGTCCCAGCTACCGGGAGGCTGAGGTGGGAGGATTGCTTGAGTCTGGGAGGCAGAGGTTGCAATGAGCTGAGATCATGACACTATACTCAAGCCTAAGCAACAGAGTCAGACTCTCTCTCTCTCTCTCTCTCTCTCTCTCTCTCTCTCTCTGTGTGTGTGTGTGTGTGTGTGTGTGTGCGCGCATCTCAAGTCTGTGATCCTTCTAGAGTTAATTTTTGAAAAAGATGTGAGATTCAGGTCGAGGTTCATTGTTTGGCCTATGGATATTTAATTGCTTCATACCATTTGTTGAAAAGGTTATCCTTTCCCCATTGAATTGGTTTCATATCTTTGTCAAAAATCAATTGAGCATGTTGTGTGGGTTTATTTATGGAGTCTCCATTCTATCCCATTGTGTCTGTCCCTTTGCCAATACCACACAGCCTTGATCACTATAGCTAAATAATAAGTCTTGGAATCTGGTGGACTGGTTTTGTCTACTTTCTTCTTCCGTATGTATGTATGTATGTATGTATGTATGTATTATTTTAGAGACAGGGTCTAGCTCTGTCACCCAAGCTAGAATGCAGTAGTGCAATCATAGCTCCCTGCAATCTTGAACCTCTTGGCTCAAGTTATCATCCCACCCCAGCCTCCCAAGTAGCTGGGACCACAGGTATTTCCCACCACTCCCAGCTAATTTTGGAAATTTTTGTAGAGAAGGGGTCTCGCTATGTTGTCCATGCTGGTCTCAAACTCATGGCCTCAAGCAATCCTACTGCCCCAGCCTCCTCAAACATTGGGATTACAGATGCGAGCCACTGTGCCTAGCTAAGACACACACACACAAACACACACACACATGTCTTATATAGACATATATATATGATATATATACCATATATATCACGTTATATATATACGTTATACATATATAAGATATATCATATATATACACATATATATGAGTCACTCTCACAAACAGATTGTTATATCTCCCAAATACACACACACACACACACACACACACACACACACACACACACACCCCGAGAGAGAGAGAAAGCATGATTGGATTCTGGTAAGACTGAGAGAGCCATCAAACTGGGATGAAAATCTGACCCAAGTGAAGGAGAAGTGAAGCATCCTTGACTTACTAGATCTCCAATTTTTACTCCTAGGCTTTCTTTCTAATAAAATCTTCACACATTTAATCATTTCTTGGTATCTACTTCTTGAAGGACCTGGAGTAACAGATTGAAAAAACACCTGGCGAAAAGGGGAGATAAAGTGTTAACCTTAGAATATTTGTAGCATTCCCAAGGGAATGAGAAACATAATCTACAAACAGAAAACAACAACAACAACAAATAATAGTAATAATAAAAGCATCAGTGCAAGAAAACACAATTGAGTTACAAGGGATAGAACTCTCTCACTGCCCACCTTGGTCAGTTTACATACCATGTTCACACATCTTTGAAAACCTGCCACGTGGTTCAAGGTATGATCCAAAGGATAGCCCCTGTTTTGGAGCTTAAAGTTCTTCTGAAACATACACAAAACTTCCATAAACTGGAAACAGATATGTATTGGGAGTAATAGTTAAGAACAAAGGCAAAATTAAATCAGTTCTCAAGCATGTACCCATTAAATAATTCTCTGTAAGTCCTCTTCAACTGCTTTCTTAAAAAACAGAAAGATTAGGTGAATGGACAAAGACTAAAATCAAGTTAAGATGTCACTGTTATCACCTTGGAATAGTGAAAGAAATTTGCTTTTTAAGGTCATGTGTCAATGTCATTTAAGTTTCCAACTTAAATGGGTACTGGAGATGGTTGTAGGAATTAAAGAGTTTCAGGGATACCATGCTGGATATCTTGTTTGTCCCTCTATATACGCTTTCCTCTTTTCTGTACCTTGCTGATCTGTATGAATT
Source organism: Macaca fascicularis (assembly GCF_037993035.2). Classification (NCBI taxonomy): domain Eukaryota; kingdom Metazoa; phylum Chordata; class Mammalia; order Primates; family Cercopithecidae; genus Macaca; species Macaca fascicularis. The sequence continues at coordinate 128,255,525 of NC_088377.1, read as the reverse complement.
GTATCAGGGGGTTCCCTTGTCCTCCAGTTTCTGGTTGAATTTGAACCAACGGGAAGCACAGGTGGGAGATTAAAGGGAGGAATAAGAGTAAAAGTAAATTATTTATTCCCCTGGGCTTTCTCCCTGTGGGGTACTTCAGGCTGGCTGCATCCCTCTACTGAAGGTCGCAATTCCTATTAAGCAATCCTCTCCAGAAAGTACCCTCACCTTACTCCCACCACCATCCTGCTAACAGTTCCCTTCTCTTGCCCTTCAGGAATAAGGATAGTAGGTGCTCCTCATGCTACTAGCTAGTCTCAGGGCACTGCTTTATCCCTTGAGACTTCCCTACTCCCTATCCACACTTTCGAAAATAGTTCTTTTATTAAACTCTCCTCAAAGGACTACTTTTAAATGTGTCATCTGTTTCTTGCTAGGAATTTCACTTGCAGAGCATCAACTTCAGTGAATCGCTAAAACATGGGATTAAATTATATTTACTTCAACTAGGAAGAAATGGTGATAGCTTATCACTAAAGGGTAGATTTCTGGATTTCAAACTGAACAATTCCCTTCTTCCACTAATGAAAGGCAATGCACTTTTTGACTTACCTGAGTGTTCTCAGAGGTGAGGTATGACTTTCAGGCCATAATGGATGCCATAGAATTTAAAACTTAGCTATGATATTATGATGGTGGTGTACATACATATTTAAATTTTAAAAATACATAAAAGAACAAAGAACAATAGTATATACATTTTAATTGGAGATCAGCTTCTTGACAATAGAGAAAGTGAAAAATCTATAATTATTTCAGTGTATATGAGCTCTTTTTTTTTTTTTTTAGCACGTTTTAAGTGCAACAGGGAGACCTTTGGAGGAGCAAGGGATATAAAAATAATGAGGAATTAAACTAATTTTATTGTTCTTAGAGAAATAAGTTAAATAATCTTCCCTTTGGTATTACTTTCTGAGAGCTTTCTTTCTTTCTTTCTTTCTTTCTTTCTTTCTTTCTTTCTTTCTTTCTTTCTTTCTTTCTTTCTTTCTTTCTTTTCTTTTCTCTTCTTTTCTTTCTTTCTTTCTTTCTCTCTCTCTCTCTTTCTTTTCTTTCTTTCTTTCTTTCTTTCTTTCTTTCTTTCTTTCTTTCTTTCTTTCTTTCTTTCTTTCTTTCTTTCTTTCTTTCTTTCTTTCTTTCTTTCTTTCTTTCTTTCTTTCTTTCTTTCTTTCTTTCTTTCTTTCTTTTCTTTCTTTCTTATTTTTTGTTTTTTTTAACATCCTAAATAGCCAACAGCAAAATTTGGCATGCTATAGTTTCTAAGCTTCTTTTATTGAGGCTACCATTTGTTTTAGGACTGTTGATAAACATTTCTTTTTGAATGCTGAGTTTGGAAATTATTGTGTACTATAATGACCTAATTAGTGGTTTCCAAAGGGACAGTTAAAAAAAAAATTCTGATGTCTTTCTACCCTAGGTTGTATCTGAACTGGGAAATAGAATGTGCAGCTTGAAAAGACCTTCAGGAGTTCTGTTCAATTGAGAACTGCTGGCCCGTGAAAGAGAAAATCATTAATATTTTAATCTCACCTTCTGTTATGGTCTGAATGTGTCTTCGCAAAATTTATATGTTGAAATGTAATCACGCTTGTGACAGTATTAAGAAGTGGAGCCTTCAGGAGGGGATTAAGTCATAAAAAGTTCAGGGAGCTGCCACAGGGATGGGGCTACACAGAGAGCCCCTACTAGGGCAATTTCTATTGGAGCAGTAGGAGTGGGGCCACTGCAGAAAGGCCCCACTAGGGCAATGCCCAACAGAGTTATGGGGTTGGGGTCACCGCAGAAAGCCCCCACTGTGGCAATGTTTAGTGGAATTGTGGAGGCAGAACGATCTCTGAGATCCCAGACTTGTAAAGCCACCAGTGTGCAATGTGCAGTGCCAGCCTGAGAGAGCTTCAGGCTTCACTTCAACCCCTAAGAGCTACTGCATGGGCTGCACCCAGCAAAGCCATGAAGGCAGTGGTGTCTGAGGGATTGGGGGCCCAACCTCCACTCCAGTGAGTGCATGAGGCATGGCATGGAGTCAAAAATTATTTGCAAACCTCAAAATTTAATATTGTTTGCTTTGTGTTTTGGACTTACTTGGGACCTGGGATCTTCTTTCCTGTTTCTCCCTTTTGGAACAGGAATGTTTATCCTATGCTTGTCCCACCATTGTAGTTGGAAACACACAACTTGTTTGATTTTACAGGCTCACATTTGGAAAGGAATTTGCCTTATGAAGAGTCGTACCTTAAGTGTCACCCATAACTGATATAGATGGAACTCTGGACTTTAGACATTGGAGTTGGTGCTGGAACAAATGAGACTTTTGGGGCTACTGGGATGGAATGAATGTATTTTGCATATGAGAAGAATATAAATTTAGGGAGTCAAAATGTGTCTCCCTCAAATTCATAGTTCTAAGGAAATATAAAACTAACAGGTAAAGAGAATTATGATAGATCAAGGTGCCTGTTAAATTGATTCCGCACAATTTAGGAATTTTTAAATTTTCCAAACTAAAACTCACACACATTTATTACACTGGTGTTCTTTGGAAAAGTGGGTCTGAATTATTACAATATTAAAATTGATTTGTTTTCTGTTAAAAAATGTTAAAATTTAACTTTGGCTCTAAAACGATAAAAATTAGATACCAAAAGAAGTGATGAACCAAAATGCATATTTTCAAAGTAGGGTGTTTAAGAACCAATTTGACGATTGACCTATAATAAAGACATAATAGAAGAGTTAACTGCATAGAGCAGGGGTCAACAAACTTCCTGTAAAGAGCCAGATAGTAAATGTTTTAGACTTTGTGGCCCATAGGGTTTCTGTGGCAGCTACACAGCTCTGTTGTTGTAGTCTAAAAGCAGCCACAGACGATACTTCAACAAATGAGCAGAGCTATGTTTCAATAAAACTTTATTTACAAAGACAAGCAGTAGGCTTGATTTGTCCCACAGGCCGTAGGTTGCCCACCGCTGGCACTGAGGAAATGAGGGCTTATCAAGAGGTTCTTTTGGAGAAAGTTCTCTCATACCCCTATGAGAACCTTCTCTCAAGCCTTGAGATAGGGGGCCCTCAAAAGTTTCACTTGAAGCGCTTTACCTGTGTCCCTCTGAATTTACAACACATGTTGTTCCCTGAACTGGAAATTACCTTCACTCTCTACCAATGGCAGAACAAACACCCATAAGTGTTTCCTGTTCCCCCGAGGGAGATCACGGGGGACAGAACATCTGCTTAAACTGGCTTAATTTGAGTTCAAAAGAATCACCCGGGAAGGCAGGACTCCAGAAGAGACAATTCTGTGTAGAGTGCTCTGAAACCTGGGGCAGACTGGGAAGTGGCTTCAGAGAAAAACGTGACTGGACATTCTAATTGAAACTCCGTTTGACCAGAGGATTTCTTTCATGTTTTAAAAATTGAGCTGAAGTGAAATGAGCCAGGCACAGAAAGACAAATACTGCATGATTTCACTTAGATGTAGAATCTAAAAAAGCTAAACTCATAGAAGCAGAAAGTTGAATGGTGGTTTCCAGGTTGCAGTGGGGGAGGTAGTGGGAAATGAGATATTGGTCAAAGGGTACAAAGTTTTAGTTAGGAAGAATACATTTTGGAAATCTATTGTACAACATGATGATTATAGTTAATAAAAATGTGTATTTGAAAATTGTTAAGAGAGTTGATTTTAAATGTTCTCATCACACACACAAGTGGGCTTGAGAGGTGATAGAGATATTAATTACCTTCATTTAGTCATTTCACAGTATACGCCCATATCAAAACAAATACGCCAAACAAAACGCCCAGGCTGAACACCATAAATATATACAATTTTTATTTGTCAATTAAAAAGTAACAATAAAGATTGAGCTCATAAGTTATGGAGTTAAAATTTTATGCAGAAGAAAGGGAAAAACTTCCTCCAGTGAAAAAATTCTAATGAGATTTTGAAGACAGAAACAAATCACATTTTTTTTGTTTTTGTTTTCTAAATGTTCTACAAGAGAAAATTTCAAAAGCACAATCAGTAAGAGAGAGAAAAGTATACATGTATCCAGCATGCAGCCATTGTTAACTCAGGACCAATCTTGTTTTGGTTTACTTCCCTTTCACCACCCCTACACCCCAAACACAAAATTACTAATTCCAGATCATACTATTTATTTACAAATAGTGTAGTATGTATCTCTGAAAGGCATGAACTCTTTAAAAAACATAACCATGGAATCATTATACCATCTAACAAATCAATAATAGAGGACCTTAATATTCTCAAATATCTAGTCTGTGTTCAAATTTTTCTGATTGCCTAACAATAGATTTTAGATTTTGCTCAAATTAGGATCTAAAGTCTATGTGTTGCACTTTAGTTGTTAAGTCCCTTATAATGTATAGATTCCCTAACCTTTTTTTGGTCCTTTGCAATTTCTTTCTTTCTTTTTTGATTGAATAAACCAGGTTTTTGTCCTGTGAATTTCTACTTTCTGGATATTGCTGGTTGCATATTTGTTGTGGTGTTAGTAGGATTTTTTTTTTAATTTCTTTTGAATTGAAAATAAGATCCAGAGACCTGATCAAATTCAGCTTTAACTACTTGGCAAGACCATCTCATGGGTGATATGTGCACTCCTATAGTACTTACAGACCCATAATGTGTGGCCTTCCTCTGTGATGTTAATATTTATCAGGATTTGGGACAGTTTGAGAAATCCATTAGAAAGTTTTTTTTGTTTTGTTTTGTTTTGTTTTTTTAAATCAGCTTTCTACTTAATGGTTTTGGCAGCCGTTGATTACTGCCCATACCCATAATTTTATTAGGGGAAAATTACATTTTGATTACATATCTCTGGTTGTTTTTGTTCAAAACATAGGTTATATGTTAATCTCCCAGTACATTGGCATCTTCTGGATGAGAGACTCATTAGTCTTCTCACAAGAGTCCCTTTTGTTCATTATCTTGTGGAATTTGAGTGTGAGGTTTTTTTTTAAATTGTTTGTTTGCAGGGGAGTTGATAAGCTAATTAGCTATAGAGACAAATTTTATTTTTGCTTAACTGACTCTCACTGCATGAAAAGGCAATCTAATTCTCCAGCCTACTTTGGTAAGGTCTGATGACTTCTATGAGCATGACCTTCAGAAGACTGGTTGGTCCTCTGTTTTGGAAGATCCTTGAGTGCCAAGTACATGACACATTGATGATCTGCTTAGTAAGAATAAATGTTGCTACTCAGTTTGAGAGGTTTTTGCTCTCTTTGAGAAATACTTTCCCAGACATTCTAATGTCTAAATGCCATTTGAGTAGACAATCTTCTTCAATCCATGCCTGGTAAGTAGTGGGGTTCTGTGTAGCCAGCTTATTACACTAACTTTTTCTGACTCCAGTCATAGCTCCTTATTATTTTGTCATCAATAGTGTTAACCAAACCAAGGAACATATTTGCTGCTTTTCATATATTTCACTCCTTCGATTTTCACTATTGTCTTTGTAGGACTCATAACATGTTTAAGAGGAAGTTAAATACTGCATGTACAGGTCTGAAGAGCTAGGGGCTGTATCTATAACCTTGCCAGTTTAAAGTATCGATCTTGAGTCTAAAAAAATTAGGTGGTACTGAGACCAAATTCTTGGAGGAACAATATCAGACCCTTAAACAATTTCAATGTCATAAGCAAGTGGGCCTCCAATGGAAAATCCCAGGTAAAAAGACACCTTTTCTATGCTTCTGCCGCTTCTAAGTTGACCTAAAAAAGTGGGAGTAATGGGTATTGTGATTTTTTCATTGATTCCATACTCTATGTATAAACAATTATTTTCAGCTCGACCTTGTAAACGAAGCAAAAGTTCTTGCACTTTTTCCTCCTTCCACACATCTCCACTCTGCCACAAGGAATTAATATCTCTTGTCTTTTCAAAGCACTGATCAATTTTTCCTTTGTGAACAAGTCTTTTCAGTCTTTTACCTTTTCCAAGAAAGAAATACGCAATTGGTTGCTTTGTACGATGCATATGTTTATATTGCCCCTTGAAAGAATTTTCCAGTGCTTGAGCATACGCCTTCATTTGTTGAGAATGTTGATCTAGTTGTTGATTTTCTGGCCAGAATAAGAGGGAAGCTAGAAAATAAGGTTCTGAAAACCGGTAAGTCAGTCCTATTGGTTGCAACACTTCTCGAAGCTGATCTTTTAGTTTTTCAACTGGCTTTACTAATGTCGAGGTAGGTTTGATACAGGAGAGAATAATGTTGGCCAAGATGAAATTTAACTTTTCTTTTGTCTGGATTTTGACAGTGCATTGTTCTAAGAGAAAAGCATATTTGTTCACTATATATTCCATAGTGCTTATAGCATCCTCTTGACTTTTGATAAGATATTCCAAGAGCCCAGAAAACTTGTCTGCTTTTAAAGCTACTAGGCTTTTCCGGCATCTCTCTATTTGAAGTGGCTCACTGAACTTTGATCCAAGACCTATGTCTTGTGATTCTTCTAAGAGACAAAATATATCTGTATATTTCTCAAAATATACGGCCACCTTTCTCCGAGTTTTGGCCTCTTCATTTTGCTTAATGTTGTTCCTGGGTTTTAGCAGGACAAAATATTCATCAAAAAAATCAAAGGACTTTTTCAAAGAAAATTTCAATTTAGTTAAATAAGGAATATAGTTTTTGAGGGCTAATTTATATTCATCATTTTGATCCCCTGGAATATCACCACTTCCTGATACAAAATTGACCATATCTCTTTTAGATAGCTCATTTTTATTATCAAAAAAAGGAATGAGCTGGAGAATTTGGATTGTGTAAAGCCCAACTTCTATCTCTCCTTGATAACCAGCGATATTGTAAGTATCATACCTCCTTTTTGACTTCTGATACAACCTTTCCTTCACTTCATACTCTCTATATTCACTTTGCTGTTGAGATTCTTTGAATGCACTTGAGGCCTGTTCTGCTAAATTCAAAAGAGCAATTAGATCATCAACTGAAATGTTTCTCTTTCTTCTGTTTTCCTCTATCCACCATCTTATTTTACTTTTGTAGACTTGACCCAGTGTATCTGAGATATAAGAATTGTCAGGTTCTATGATTTTTGCTTGTTTTGCCCAGTTTAGAGCATTGCCAAAGTCCTTCTTTTTAATGTAGAAATGTCTTGCCAACGCTTGGCAAATGAATGCATTTGGGTTGAATCGATGGATACCTTCAAGCAATACAGCTTCAACTGCTTCATTTCCTTCATCTTTATGTAATGCTTCAATAAATGGGGAAAACCAATTTCCTGTTTCACCTTCATGTTCATCGCGGTGTCTTGTGAGTAGGAGTGTGTGCATATCTTGCAAAAATTTGCTTTTTCCCATACCAGTATCGAAGAACAAATTCTCAGTTAGCATATCCAACATAATTTGACTTTTATTCAGGTGATAGCTTTTCTTCAATTCTTCCAGTGAGAACTTTGCAATCAAAGAGTGAATGATGCGTACTCCACAGTAGTTCCCACATTCGATGACCTCTGTTTTTATCAGAATTGTAGAGTAGGTGCCCATCTTGTCTTCAAATTTTTCTGTCCCCCAGAAAGCCTTCTTGTTTCCAATTCCTAAGAATCTTTCACACTGTGATAGTGAAATGGTGGTATCAGGCACATATGAATTAAGAAGAGCCAGAAAAGAAAAGAGCTTTGCTTCCTTGGTAAAAATATTCTGCCCTTTCAGGATATTCCGGACCACATTTTCTATGTATTCTTTATTAAAATTGGTTTTCATGATCATAAAGGAATAAAAATCCTCAAAATTTTTATGCTGTTCTTTGATTTCTTTCAATTTAAGCTCGAAAGCTCTCTGTTCTTTGGGAGAGAGTTGCTGTATTACGGCAATGCTGTCTGGGATCCTTGCACATTTTTCAGGATTTTGTGATCTCATACAATTTAGGATAATCACCAGAGGTTTTTCGTATCGAATGTACTTTTTAGCTATAGCTGTTTGAATAGAGTACTGCAGAAGATAGACATTATCTTGTTCTTCAAAATCATCAACAAGGAGCAGTACAGGTACATATTCCTGTCGGTTCATTGCCCCATAGGTGATTAAACTGGTTACCTGTTCTCCAATTTCAGAAAAATCCACTGTCTTGTTTTTTAGCACAGCACATCTGAATTTTTTCCTTAGGTCCCAGAGAATGTGCATAGCCAAGGTAGTTCCCCCACAGCCTGGATGATGATACAGGTGAATAATTTTGGTACATGTTGGTTTAGAAGAATCTGCACAGTTTTGAATCATTGCTTCAAGTCTTTCATATTTATCCCTTTTGACAAAAGGTGAAGAATAACTTTCAGAAGAGAAGTAGAAGTTCCACCATGACACTTTGCCACCTCGATAGAAGTCTTCCTCTTTTGATGCCTTGAATTCAAGGAATTTATTTTTGTCCTTCTCTAACAGTGTACCCTCACATTCATTTTCACAGATAATTTCCAGAGAAGTCATGATATCTTCTTCTTTTTTCAGAAGGACAGTCGATAAGCCAATAGACGGTAAAAGTCTTTTTGAAGATTGAGTCACAGATTTTAGTTTAAGAATAGTGCCATTGATCTCTTCAAGGCTTAAAGCAGAAATACATTGGCTTGAAATTTCATCTTGGTGTTTTATTAATCTTGCTTCAAGTAGATCTTTCCATCCCTGAAATATGTGTGGTTGTACACAAATACACAGTATATTTTCTATTCCTTTGAGATCCTGGTAGAAAGCACAGAAAGTCTCAATGAGGGGATCTCTTGGGTCATCCACAGAGGATAGTAATAGAAATACCACCAAAAACTTCCCTCTTGGCATTATGTCTTCATGGGTAAGAAATGAAATCAGTTTCCTGACATCAGAAGCTCTTTCTCTTTGCCAGGAACTTGGATCAAAGGGTTTATATTTTTCACTGTCAAGGTCTGACCTGCCATTGCAGAAAATCCAGCTTGGTTGATGGTAAAGATTCAGAGTAGAAATCTTCTCATTTGGTGTGGTTTTCCCTTCTACATATATACTTGGAAAGTGAAGGTTTGCTACTCGGCTTGCTTTGTAATCTTGGACCACTCCATTGATGTTAGACTCAGGATCGAACTCCAACACAGCAAACCATTTAATTTCCTTCAGGAAATCTAAGTGTTTTGTTTGATCTGGGTGACATTTATTCGTTACAAGAATGTACTGTTCATAGTATGAATTATCTAACAAATCTTGATTTCCTGTCAATAATTTAACCAACTTTGGTCCCTCCCTTTCTTTTTTATTTGTTTTTGCTCTGAATTTTTCTTCTGCTGCTTTTCTGGACTCTGCCAGTGTTTTAAAATCTGTTTTAAATGTTCTGAAATCAGCTTTATTTTTCATAATGTCCTTAGAGCTGGTCCCATCTCGCACAAATACTGAGAATTTTTTACTTTGTTCCCATGTTTTGTTGTTGTAATTTTGAATTTTAATCTGGAAATAATCATATTGGCATTCAGAGAACTGTGGAATAATGTCTACTTCAATAACAAATCTGTCAGATAAAGTACTATTTGGCAGTAAAACTTCCACAAATCTTGGCTCTCGAATGCACTTCTTTGCTTGTTGGACCTGATGGTCTTCAAAATACTTGTTTATCATCAGATTGAAATGGTTAATGAGGGCTTCCTTGGTATCACTGGTGACTTTGACGCCAACAATTTTCCCATGGGGTTTGTCTTTGACTCCAAAATGAATAGTGCCATTGGTACGTGAATTCATACAAGCTGAAGCAAATCGGAAAACCTCATTGCTAAATTTCATCTTAACATCCTCTTCTGTGGCTGTTTCTGTATTTGTGAAGGCTTTGAATTCATGTATTGGATCAATGAGATTGCCTGGTCCTGTTTCAGGCTGTAGAATAAAATCCAACTTGTAACGATATGGATTACTGAATTCATCAAATGGGTATGATACACATGTCAGGTCTATGGATGGTTGCCTTTCCTTTGTATAATCTATTTTATCTTCTATGAGCTCAACTTTTAGTGACTCAGAAACTTTAGCAATTGTACTCATTGTAGATGGATTAGCCATATCTGGGTTCTCTTTATCCTTTTGTTTTTGCTTTGAAGTTTCTCTACTTTCCTTTTGAGACACGGTTTGGTCTTTAGGAGCATTTTTACTGGGCTTTCTCATCTTAGATGTCTGAATTGAATCTTCAATGGCTGTTTTCTGCAATTCTTTGAATAGTTCTTCTATTTGAATAGCTGGTCCATGTGTGATGCCCATATCAACAAGATGTTCTTTTTTTAACCACTTCAAGACTGCTCCATTCACATCTTGTCCAGTCAAAATTTCCCTGTGTTTTTGGTCAATCTTGTGACTTTCTAACCACCGATTTACATCCTCTTTGGTCCAATCATCTGTATTTTGTGGAAGGTTCAGTTGCTTTGCCATTCTGATACCTACATGTAGAAAAAGAAAAATTATTTAGTATTATTAAAAGTAAAATTTTGACACAATCAATTTTAGTAGATAATATATACATAATTTTCAAAATTTAAAAGTTAAATAGGATATGCCAATGAATTATCTCTTGAGAGAACATGACTGTTACCAGTTTCCTCTGCATCCCTCCAGAGAAAGAATACCAAATACAACCACATGATCACCCTTTTCCCACATAAATTGTGGCATACTATACATAATTCTCTGGCTTCATTCACTCAGTAAATTTTGGGAATGCTTCCAGTCAGTATATATAGAGATAGTTTATCCTTATTAATGATTGTTTGCTATAATGTGTGTTTGCTGTATTATTTAAGAACATTCAGTTCTGATATAGAAAATAAGAGGAAAAAGAAGGATATTTGAAACTGAATTAGAATCATGTTTGTCAGATACATCATGATAGACATAGATAAGGTAAATAGAGCATATGAGTATTAAACATAGTTAGAAAGGGATGTAAGAACCAAATAGTAAATATTCAAGAGACACACGTGAAGCACTTGCTGTTTTTGAGGTCTTAATTGGGTTACTTATTTGGTGACACCCATTCTAATAATTTGTGTTCTCCATTGAAGAAATATCAGTAAAATCCATAGTAGCTTACCAGGCTAATGACCTTTATCTGTGGCCAGGCATACTAATCCCTCTGCATTTCTCTGATTAGAGCAAGTGTGTGTCATTGACCCATGACTTCTTCCATCTGCCGAGCCCCTTTAAACAGACCTCAACTTTGGTTCTCAAAATTGAACAGTCAGTGGAGAATGCTGAAACATCAGAGAGGAAGAGACAAGATATATTAACTAGCACAACTGAGATAATGAGATCCTTCTACTCTTCTTGTTCTTTATCCAAGATGTGTTGCCCACCTCTTTGTTGTTGTTGTTGGGTATTTTAATTTTTTTTTTTTTAAGATGAAGTTTTGCTCTTGTTGCCCAGGTGGAGTGCAATGGTGCCATCTTGGCTCATTGCAACCTCTGCCTCCTGGGTTCAAGTGATCCTCCTGCCTCCACCTCCCAAAGTGCTGGGATTACAGGTGTGAGCCACTGCGCCTGGCCTTGTTGTGTATTTTAATTGATTTTAAAAAATATGTCCTTCAAGCATCTTAATTTTGTCTGTGAGCTGTTCTGCTCTGTGTCATCTGGAATAGCTTGCTGAGTAGTGAACTTGTTGGCTACTGTTGTATTAAAGTAATTTTTCACATGATAATTGATAAGAGCTGATTCCTGAGCAATAACTCATGGCATAATTATTTAGTTTGCAAATTTGCAGACTACTATCCGAAAAATTAATGTCAATCTAGGCTACACAAATATAGCAATGGTTAGAAAAAATGAAATGAAAATAATAATAGTCAGCTTTAAGTATAATCCAAAACTGTGAGTCATTTTAATGAACTAAACTTTCATTTGTCATGGGAGGCATCAAATTAAATAATGGAGGCAGCCTGGGGAATGATGGCAGATAAATTATTATATAGGACCATGTTCATGAAATAACACACAGAAATATTGCTTTCTAGTGGCAGAGACAAACTCAGGATTAGGATTTACGTTCCTTTCAAGATGTGAAGATGCCAGAGCCATGGTCCAAGGTTTAAGCTATTATTTTTTTCATTATGTAACTGCGGTATGCACAGAAAGTGAATAAGCAACATACCTTACAGGTATATCAATACAAAATAAGAAAAGATAGGCAATATCTTGGTTGCGATTTTGTACTATAATTTTATAAGATTTTACAATTGGGGAAGTTAGGTAAAGAGTACACAGAATATCAAATTATTTCTTGCAACTACATATGAATCTACAATAATCTCAAATAAAATGTTACTCAAAAAATAAAAAACTGCAATGGTATCCATTAAAGAGAAAAATATTTAGAACCGAGCAGTAATAAAAATGCTGCATATAAAAAGTTGTAAGGAACAATGTCTACAATACTTGCAGAAATATGTATTGTATGTATTTATAAAAATGGAAGAATGGGTGTGCCCTGCTGTGCACCTGTATGGCTAAGACCCCTGCTGCATGTGTGCATGGGTGTGACCCACGTCTGCGGATTTTGTCTGGGGGACCACAAGTACCTTCAGCCATTCTCCCTTCACACACACATGGACACAGTGTCACCTCATCAAGCCATAGGGTGCCAAGTCTAAAGCACAGGGCCAGGTTTCGAGATGGCCAAATAGGAACAGCTCCAGTCTATAGCTTCCAGTGTGAACAATGAAGGAGATGGGTGATTTCTGCATTTTCAACTGAGGTACCAGGTTCATCTCACTGGGGCTTGTCAGACAGTGGGTGTAGTCCATGGAGTGTGAGCTGAAGCAGGGGAGGGCATCACATCACACAGGAAGTGCAAGTGGTTGGGAAATTCCCTTTCCTAGCCAAGGGAAGCCATGACAGACGTACTTGGAAAATTTGGACACTCCCACCCTAATACTGCACTTTTCCAATGGTCTTAGCAAATGGCACACCAGAAGATTATATCCTGCACCTGGCTCAGAGGGTCCCACACCCATGGAGCCTCACTCACTGCTAGCACAGCAGTCTCAGATCGAACTGCAAGACAGCAGCAAGGCTAGGGGAGGGGCGTCTGCCATTGCTGAGGATTGAGTAGGTAAACAAAGTGGCCAGGAACCTCGAACTGGGTGGAGCCCACTGCAGCTCAAGGAGGCCTGCCTGCCTCTGTAGACTCCACCTCTGTGGGCAGGGCATAGCTGAACAAAAGGCAGCAGAAACTCCTGCAGACTGGGAGACACCTCCCATTAGGGGCCTACCGACACCTCATACAGCCAGGTGCCCCTCTGAGATGAAGCTTCCAGAGGAAGGATCAGGCAGCAACATTTACTGCTCTGCAATATTTGCTGTTCTGCAGCCTCCGCTGGTGATACCCAGGCAAACAGGGTCTGGAGTGAACCTCCAGCAAACTCCAACAGACCTGCAGCTGAGGGTCCTGACTGTTAGAAGGAAAACTAACAAACAGAAAGGACATCCACACCAAAACCCCATCTGTATGTCACCATCATCAAAGACCAAAGGTAGATAAAACCACAAAGATGGGGAGAAACCAGAGCAGAAAAGCTGAAAATTCTAAAAATCAGAGCGCCTCCTCTCCTCCAAAGGAATGCAGCTCCTCACCAGCAATGGAGCAAAGCTGGACAGAGAATGACTTTGACGAATTGAGAGAAGCAGGCTTCAGATGATCGGTAATAACAAACTTCTCTGAGCTAAAGAAGGATATTCAAATCCATTGCAAAGAAGTTAAAAACATTGAAGAAAGATTAGACGAATGGCTAACTAGAATAAACAGCGTAGAGAAGACCTTAAATGACCTGATGGAGCTGAAAACCATGGCACAAGAACTACATGTCGCATACACAAGCTTCAGTAGCCAATTCGATCAAGTGGAAGAAAGGGTATCAGTGATTCAAGATCAAATGAATGAAATTAAATGAGAAGAGAAGTTTAGAGAAAAAACAGTAAAAAGAAACAAACAAAGCCTCCAAGAAATATGGGATTATGTGAAAAGACCAAATCTACATCTGATTGGTGTACCTGAACATGACGGGGAGAATAGAACCAAGTTGGAAAACACTCTTCAGGATATTATCCAGTAGAACTTCCCCAGCCTAGCAAGGCAGGCAGACATTAAAATTCAGGAAATACAGAGAATGCCACAAAGATACTCCTTGAGAAGAGCAACTCCAAGACACATAATTGTCAGATTCACCAAAGTTGAAATGAAGGAAAAAATGTTCAGGGCAGCCAGAGAGAAAGATTGGGTTACCCACAAAGGGAAGCCCATCAGATTAACAGTGGATCTCTTGGCAGAAAATCTACAAGCCAGAAGAGAGTGGGGGCCAATATTCAACATTCTTAAAGAAAAGATTTTTCAACCCAGAATTTCATATCCAGCCAAACTAAGTTTCGTAAGTGAAGGAGAAATAAAATCCTTTACAGACAAGCAAATGCTGAGAGATTTTGTCACCACCAGGCCTGTTATACAAGAGCTCCTGAAGGAAGCAGTAAACATGGAAAGGAACAGCTTGTACCAGCCACTGCAAAAACATGTCAAATTGTAAAGACCATCGATGCTAGGAAGAAACCATCGATGCATCAACTAATGAGCAAAATAACCAGCCAACCTCATAATGACAGGATGAAATTCACACATAACAATATTAACCTAAAGTGTAAATGGGCTAAAACGTCCGGTTAAAAGACACAGACTGGCAAATTGGATAGAGTCAAGACTCATCAGTGTGCTGTATTCAGGAGACCCATCTCATGCATAGAGATACACATAGGCTCAAAATAAAGGGATGGAGGAAGATCTACCAAGCAAATGGAAAACAAAACAAAACAAAACAAAAAGCAGGGGTTGCAATCCTAGTCTCTGATAAAACAGACTTTAAACCAACAAAGATCAAAAGAGACAAGGCCATTACATAACTGTAAAGGGATCAATTCAAGAAGAAGAGCTAACTATCCTAAATATATATGCACACAATACAGGAGCACTCAGATTCATAAAGCAAGTCCTTAGAGACCTACAAAGAGACTTAGACTCCTGTACAATAATAATGGGAGACTTTAACACCCCACTGTCAACATTAGACAGATCAATGAGACAGAAAGTTAACAAGGATATCCAGGACTTGAACTCAGCTCTGCACCAAGTGGCCCTAATAGACATCTACAGAACTCTCCACCCCAAATCAACAGAATATATATTCTTCTCAGCACCACATCACACTTATTCCAAAATTGACCACATAGTTGGGAGTAAAGTACTCCTCAACAAATGTAAAAGAATAGAAATTATAACAAACTGTCTCTCAGACCACAGTGCAATCAAATTAGAACTCAGGATTAAGAAACTCACTCAAAACTGCTCAACTTCATGGAAACTGAACAACCTGCTCCTGAACGACTACTGTGTACCTAACGAAATGAAAGCAGAAATAAAGATGTTCTTTGAAACCAGTGAGAACAAAGACACAACATACCAGAATCTCTGGGACACATTTAAACTAGTGTGTAGAGGGAAATTTATAGCACCAAATGCCCACAAGAGAAAGCAGGAAAGATCTAAAATTGACACCCTAACATCACAATTAAAACAACTACAGAAGCAAGAGCAAACACATTCAAAATGTAGCAGAAGGCAAGAAATAACTAAGATCAGAGCAGAACTGAAGGAGATAGAGACACAAAAAAACCCTCCAAAAAATCAATGAATCCAGGAGTTGGTTTTTTGAAAAGATCAACAAAATTGATAGACCGCTAGCAAGATTAATAAAGAAGAAAAGAGAGAAGAATCAAATAGATGCAATAACAAATGATAAAGGAGATATTACCACCGATCCCACAGAAATCCAAACTACCATCAGAGAATACTGTAAAAACCTCTATGCATATAAACTAGAAAATCTAGAAGAAATGGATAAATTCCCGAACACATATACCCTCCCAAGACTAAGCCAGGAAGAAGTTGAATCCCTGAATAGACCAATAACACGTTCTGAAATTGAAGCAACAATTAATAGCCTACCAAAGAAAAAATGTCTAGGACCAGACAGATTCACAGTCAAATTCTACCAGAGGCACAAAGAGGAGCTGGTACCATTCCTTCTGAAACTATTCCAATCAATAGAAAAAGAGGGAGTCCTCCCTAATGCTTTTTATCAGCATCATCCTGATACCAAAGCCTTGCAGAGATACAATAACAACAAAAAAGAATTTTAGACTAATATCCCTGATGAACATCGATGCAAAAATCCTCAATAAAATACTGCAAACCGAATCCAGCAGCACATCAAAAAGCTTATCCACCAAGATCAAGTTGGCTTCATCCCTGGGATGCAAGACTGGTTCAACATATGCAAATCAATAAATGTAATACATCATATAAACAGAACCAAAGATAAAAACCACATGATTCTCTCAATAGATGCAGAAAATGCCTTTGACAATATTCAACAGCACTTCATGCTAAAAACTCTCAATAAACTAGGTATTGATGGGACATATCTCAAAATAATAAGAGCTATTTATGACAAACCCACAGCCAATATCATAATGGCAAAAACTGGAAGCATTCCCTTTGAAAACTGGCACAAGACAGGGATGTCCTCTCTCACCACTCCTATTCAACATAGTGTTGGAAGTCCTGGCTAGGGCAATCAGGCAGGAGAAAGAAAGAAAGGGTATTCAGTTAGGAAAGAAGGAAGTCAAATTGTCCCTGTTTGCAGATGACATGATTGTATGTTTAGAAAACCCCATCATCTCAGACCAAAATCTCCTTAAACTGATAAGCATCTTCAGTCAAGTCTCAGGATACAAAATCAATGTGCAAAAATCAAAAGCATTCCTATACACCAAAAACAGACAGAGAGCCAAATCATGAGTGAACTCCCATTCACAATTGCTTTAAAGACAATAAAATACCTAGAATCCAACTTACAAGGGATGTGAAAGACCTCTTCAAGGAGAACTACAAACCACTGCTCAATGAAATAAAAATAAAATAAAAGAATAAAATAAAATAAGAATTAGAATAAAATAAAATAAAATGTAAGAAAAAATAAAATAAAATAAATGAAATAAAAGAGGACACAAACAAACAAAAGAACATTCCATGCTCATGGATAGGAAGAATCAATATCGTGAAAATGGCCATACAGCCCAAGGTAATTTATAGATTCAATGCCATCCCCATTAAGCTACCAATGACTTTCTTCACAGAATTGGAAAAAACTACTTTAAAGTTCATATGGAACCAAAAATAAGAGCCCACAATGCCAAGACAATCCTAAGCCAAAAGAACAAACCTGGAGGCATCACACTACCTGACTTCAAACTATACTACAAGGCTACAGTAACCAAAACAGCATGGTACTGGTACCAAAACAGAGATATACACCAATGGAACAGAACAGAGCCCTCAGAAATAATACCACATATCTACAACCATCTGATCTTTGACAAACCTGACAAAAACAATATATGGGGAAAGGATTCCCTATTTAATAAATGGTTCTGGGAAAACTGGCTAGCCATATGTAGAAAGCTAAAACTGGATCCTTTCCTTACACCTTATACAAAAATTAAGTCAAGATGGATTAAAGACTTAAATGTTAGGCCTAAAACCATAAAAAACCTAGAAGAAAACCTAGGCAATACCATTCAGGACATAGACATAGGCGAGGACTTCATAACTGAAACACAAAAAGCAATGTCAACAGAAGCCAAAACTGACAAACTAAAGAGCTTCTGCACAGCAAAAGAAACTACCATCAGAGTGAACAGGCAACTTACAGAATGGGAGAAAATTTTTACAATCTACCAATCTCACAAAGGGCTAATATCTGGAATCTACAAAGAACTTAAACAAATTTACAAGAAAATATCAAACAACCCCATCAAAAAGTGGGCAAAGGACAAGAACAGACACTTTTCAAAAGAGGACATTTATGCAGCCAACAGACACATGAAAAAATGCTCATCACCACTGGCCATCAGAGAAATGCAAATCTAAACCACAATGAGATACCATCTCACACCAGTTAGAATGGCGATCACTAAAAAGTCAGGAAACAACAGATGCTGGAGAGGATGTGGAGAAATAGGAACACTTTTACACTGTTGGTGGGACTGTAAACTAGTTCAACCATTGTGGAAGACAGTGTGGCGATTCCTCAAAGATCTAGACCTAAAAATACCATTTGTCTCAGTCATCCCTTTACTGGTTATGTATCCAAAGGATTATAAATCATGTTGCTATAAAGACAAATGCACACGTATGTTTATTGTGGCACTATTCACAATAGCAAAGACTTGGAACCAACCCAAATGTCCATCAATGATAGACTGGATTAAGTAAATGTGGCACATAAACACCATGGACTACTATGCAGCCATAAAAAAGGATGTGTTCATGTCCTTTGTAGGGACATGGATGAAGCTGGAAACTATCATTCTGAGCAAACTATTGCAAAGACAGAAAACCAAACACCACGTGTTCCCACTCACAGGTGGGAAGTGAACAATGAGAATATTAGGACACAGGGTGGTGAACATCACACACTGGGGCCTGTTGTGGGGTGGGGGGAGGGGGGAGGGATAGCATTAGGAGATATACCTAACGTAAATGATGAGTTAATGGGTGCAGCACACCAACATGGCACATGTGTACATATGTAACAAACATGCATGTTGTGCATATGTACCCTAGAACTTAAAGTATAATTTAAAAAAAGGAAGAATGACTGAAAAGTATGAACTAATGCCAATTTAATAAATTCAAAGAAGAACAACAGAATAAACCTGAAATAAGAAGAAAGAAAAAAATAAAGATAAAAGTAGAAATTTATAAAATGGAAAACAAAATGACAAGAGAGACTTGATGAAGTCCAAGAGATAAAAAGTAATAAAATTGACACATCCATGGAATGATTAACCAAAAAATAAAATAAGCAATATTAATTAATTAATTATTAATTGAATTATTTAATTAATTAAATTAGCAATTTAATTAATTAAACAATTCAATTAATAATTCAAATAGTTATTCAATTAATAAAATAAGCAATATTAGATACAAGTAAACAATATTAGATACTTTAAAAATGAAAGGGTTTGGATGTTATTCCAACCAACTTTAACTGAATAAATTGAAAACTGAGATTAATTAGCAAATTCTTAAAAAATATAGCTTACCAAACTGACTCTAGAAGAAACTGAAGGAGTCTCAGTTTCAGGATGTAGGAGATCACAAAAGGCCACCTACTCACCCACTGCAACAATGAGAACAAAATCCGAAAAACTGCAAAACTCATATTTTTAAGTAATCACAAAGTCATCAATAGACCAGATGACAAGGACAGGATGAACTAAAATTCCAGAGAGGAAAAGATTCCTGTCTAGGTAAGCTTTGGGGGCATTTGTTGATTTGGGGTTGGGTTTAAGGATTAGACTTGGCCTACTGGGAGGAGGAGAAACCAGTGGGGATTTTGGTAGTCACAGCGGCGGGTGTAATGAAGTGCAATTAGAAGTGTTCCAAAATCTTTACTATAATGGATATGCAAAGTAAAATTACAACAACATAATATTACATGCCTACCAGAATGGCTAAAATGAAAGACTGGTAACGCCAAATGTTGGTGAAGATGTGGAGTCAATGGAGCTCTCA
The DNA here is from genome assembly GCF_037993035.2 of Macaca fascicularis. Taxonomy (NCBI): domain Eukaryota; kingdom Metazoa; phylum Chordata; class Mammalia; order Primates; family Cercopithecidae; genus Macaca; species Macaca fascicularis. Next base: position 128,235,837 of record NC_088377.1, on the reverse strand, counting down.
TACATTGCCTGTTGGAATGTACATTGTTTCAGCCACTTTAAGAAGCTGTCAGTTTTTGTGAAGTTAAATATATACCTACCCTTTGGATCTGCAATTCTCATGAAAACGATTAAAGTACTGATACAGGCAACAACATGAAAGAATCTCACATCATACTGTGTGAAATAAGCCAGTTACAACAGAAAACATATTGTAGAATTCTACTTATATAGTTTAAGAATAGGCAAAAGTAATCTGTCATAGAAGTCAGAATGATGTTGGGGGTAGATATTTTCTGGGAAGGAACACAAGGAAAACTTCTGGGGTGATGGAAATATTTTATATCTTGATATGGGTAGTGGTTGCACAGGTAAGTACATATAAAAATTTCATAGAGGCTTACCCTTAAGTTTGTTCATTGTATATAAGTTATGCCATATTTAAAAAGCCAATAATGCCTCCAAAATACATTAGAAAATAAATAAACGGATGAATAAAATAAAAGAGACACTTGCATAAAAAGGATGATGCTGTGTTATGAACCAAGGATAATTGTGACTTCAATGGTATGTGAGGTCCTAAAGTTTTGCTAGGTGTTTATTATTGCAGCCTCAGATTATGAACTTTTGACTTCTGCATCCGACTCAGTGTTGATTCATACTGGTTTTAGAGTTATCTAAAAGCTGACTACACCCTCGTCTAGTGACCGTTCTAATCTAAGTCACTTTCTTGTATCCATTTGCTGAGTCACATCTACTCCACCCTATGAAACTATGCTCCCTTTTGTTACACCCACACTGTTTAACATAAAGCAGGGGTCCCTGATTATTCTGCTGCTAGTGTGCCCTGGCTCCTGAGGCCTCATACCCATGACTCTCATCCCCCATCTCGCCCCATCCCACCAGTACCCTTTTCCTGGGGTCTCCCTGACTTCCTTCATCAACTTGAACCTTTCACAGTTTTACAGACACAGTCACAGTCCTTACTCTCTGGGTGATATGTCATAAACTAGATGATGAGAACGAGTGGTGAATTAGATGGATTATTTGATTTATGCAAGAACTGCATACCATTATATGTAAAAACATAAAGTCAGGTTCTCATATAAGAATGTGGGAGATGGAGAATTGGGCCTGAACATTTGGTTGGGAAAGTAAGCAAATAATAAAGAAGTGACCTTTGACTGTTTTCTCTACTAGAGAGATTATGAATATTTCAAATGTCATTGAACAGGTTACACTTTCACGCTTCTTCCCCTAAAGCTTTTGTCAGTTTATTGATAGCTGTACCTTTCAATAAATTATTTTTAAAAAATTGTTGATGATGTCACTCTTGGAGAAAATAATATGCCACCATTCATAGGTATTTATGCCACTGTTCATAGATATTTTACATATTTATAATTTCTTTATATCCTCTCTTGTTCCAAAATGTTTTTTAGGTGAAATATTTAGAAAGTAATACAGGATCACACATATATTAAAACCGTTAGGTAAAGAAATCATGGGGAAGGCTAAATAATGGTAGGGGGAAAAAGGTGAAATCATGGAGTAAAATTAGGGCCTAAAATTACTGGTTTTGATACTGTATACTTTAAAAACTGACCTGAAAATTTGGTTCTGAGAATCTTAGCAGGAAACACTTTGTTACCGATTGAACCCACATACAGTTTTTTAAGTCTAGTTGGTGTTAAACTGTAGGGTTTGTTAACTTTTCTAAAGGGAGCTGAAGGTCAGGCCTTCATTCAGAAATGTGATCCCCCAACCCTCTTGCATTATCTTAGTGTTTCCTTCGGGGAGAAATTAGACATAAGCCTAGTATTTTTGCCAGGCACATAAAGCTGCCATAATTCCAAAGACTTCCCATAGTAGTCTATCTGTCTGTCTGTCTTCCTATACATGTCATCCAACAACAGTATTTGAGAAACTCTCAGAGAGCTTTGTTTTCTGGAAGCTACTTATTTCTTAGAGTAGATGGTGGAAGGTATATTTGATTAAAGTAAAGTACTTTTAAGTTTTCATTACCTGTTCTTTACCTATTTTTCCTTTTTCTTTTTCTTTTTTTTTTCTTTGAGACACGGTCTCATTCTGTTGCCTATGCTGGAGTGCAGTGGTGCAATTATAGCTCACTGTAACCTTAAATTCTTGGGCTCAAGCAATCCTTCTGCCTCAGCCTCCAAAGCAGCTAGGACTACAGCTGCGTGCCACCACATCCAGCTTTTTTTTTTTTGGTAGGAATCTTGCTAGGTAGGGTCTTGCTATGTTGCCCAAGCTAATTTTGAATTCCTGGCCTCAAACAATTCTCATGTCCTTGCCTTCCAAAGTGCTCAAATTACAGGCTACCACACCTGGCCTGTTTGTTCTTTCTGAAGATGCTGTTATGCCTTGGGAGATTTCATCAATAAAAGTTGTTGGGGTCCGTGCTGGGGGTGGTGGAGAATAAAAGAACACACAAAAGACAAAGACACACAGAGAACATGGCGGCCGCGCCCAGAGCCTCCGCCTCACTTTATTTATACTCCATAAACCCCACGTCAGCAGAAAGAATGCAATGCAAAACAAACTTTCTTTTCCCAGATGTAACCTTCTACTCAGTTCTTTGTTTCTATGCTCTTCCTTATCTGCCCGCCTTCTTGGCGCCTACGGGAGTTCATTAAAAGTTCAATTGGAGATACTGTCCTTGAGCCCTATCTATTCTCAGCATACTGTTTTCAAAGGCCCCTGCATTTCCCCCCCTTTTTTTTTTGTTTTGCCTCAATCCTAAAAAGGTAGCCCATATTTGTTCTTGTGTTTTCTTTTGTTTTTGGAGGCGACGGAGGGAGCATCGAATCACCAAAAGAAGTAGACCCAATCCAAGTGCCCAAAGCAATATACTTCCAGAGATTGTAGAAATCCATGTCTTCATCTGGGTCCATGGGTTAAAGGCAGCAAGGCGCTGACCCAGCTCCTGAAGGGTTACAGTTCCGGACAACACATGTAATTGTTGTCGAAATGCTTCGGAAATGTTCTGAGTGAGCTCTTGGATGTCCAAACTAATATTTTTATGGCCTACTAATAATTTTCGGATTACAGTCCAATTTTGAGAGATGTTAAAAGGCACAGGCGTTACACAAAATTGAGTGGAGTTCCAATCACATTGTAATGTCATCCGAGTACTGAGTACAGTGAGCTGATCTCCAATACTTGCTCCATGTTGTCCAATCTTTCAGCAAGTTGAGAATCAATGTTTCGTTGTTGAAGCCATAACCGGTGAGATTGTTCGTGCCATTGCTGCATAAATTCAGCATTTTGTATGCTTTGACGAAGAGTGAGTCCTGCTATGGTTGCAGTGGAGACGATGGCGACAAGGCTCATCACCGAGGCAATTATAAGTCCAAGGGCACGGAGGGTTCGCTGGAGAGAAGTCCAAATATAAGTCTCAAGAGGTGATGCCCCCCATGGTCGCGTAAGGTTAACAGGTAGCCAAATTTCCTTACGAGCCCTGAGGATATAAATATCCCCAGTAAAGTTGTGCCACCAGGAATGATTGAGGCAAGACAAAAATGTACACGTATCTGTACAATTAACAGTCCCCGTAAGATTATCCCATGTCAAATTTCCTGCTAATAATAGGTAGGGCTTACGGACACAAGCAATAATATATCAGGAGGTATTCCGATATAACTGAATATGAAAGGAGTTATTCGGGTTAGAAAGATTAAGGGGCATATTCCCCACAAAAGTGCTAATGGCATCGCCTGCAACTAACAACTTCCAAAAATAACTCTGTACTTCAGGCCTCCTTCACGCCATACCAAGGTTTCATTACTGTTAGCAGCAATACTTTTATTTACCCAGTGTCACTTCAAAGGTATGTGACTAAATTTTGTTTGAAAATCACCGTGCACACTTCAATCAGTTATTTGCATCCCATTGTATTCTAATAAAATCCGGGGTTTAGTTCCCCGACATTGTTGTCACTCCAGCACCTCAATATTAGGAGAAACCTCTAGAATAGGACAAAAAGTAAAGAACTAGGAATAGTTTCATTACTATATACAGTATGATTATATTAAAAACTTCTAGTTACAATAATAACAGTATTAGCAGCCACATGACTATGATTATAACGAACAGCCCAAGCTTCATGCGATTTTCGGAGACAATGAGGACTATTTCCCATACATATTGGAAGTCCTTCCACTCCAAATTAGTATGTGCTGATTATAATTGCTGTTTCCCGTTCTATGTTGTCCTTGTCCATATAGGGGGACGGCATCCAAGTAATGTTATTGGTGAAAACCTTAATTTCCGCCTCCTCCCAGGCGACTCCCTGATACAAGGGTGGAAAGGGAATATAAGTCCAATATTCATACAAAGCCTCACTAAGAGAAATAAGTCCCCCGCCGAGGCACATCTAACAAATGAAGAAATGCATGCTGAATCCAGTTTTCTTTTCAACAGGGTTTCAATCATCTTGTAGAAAACCACTCAGGTCCGCTCCCTGTAAGGACAAGAGCATAGCCCCGTCCCTGTTTTAGAACTTGCCCTTGAACATACTTACCTTCTTCATTAGGATACCAAACCTTTAAACTGTCAGCAGGGACTATCACCGAGGGAGTTGAGGAAAGATGGGTTACGACAGCAGAGTCTTGCAATTGTCTCCATTGATTCAGAAAAATTAAGGTAAAAAGAACCTTCAAAATCTGGTTTCAAAATCTGGTTTCTGGGGGGCTCATTTCCCCCTTTTTGTTTTGTTTTAATAGTTAAGTTTTTAAAGTTAAATTTGCACGCTCAATGATGGCTTGACCTTGACTGTTGCCCGGGATACCGGTGATATGTTGAATATTGTATTGCTGTAAGAAAACTTGTAATTTACGAGAGACATAGGCAGGGGCATTATTAGTTTTAAGTATGAGGAATGCCCATGATGGTGAAATAAGCTAAGAGATGAGTAATAACAGAAATGAGAAAAGGTATCAATGGTATGATGAACATACTTTAATCGTCTAAAAGAAGGGACACCTCGTGGATTAACCCCAGGATGGAAGGATGGAATGCTCAAAGGAGCACAGGAAGGACAAGCTCGAATAAGAGAACGAGCTTGTTTATAAGTTAAATGAAACCATCGTTGAAGGCCAGAACTATTAGTATGATGTAGAGTATATTTTTGTTCTGCAGCATGTAGGTGGCCTATTAAAAGCAAATCAATCTGAGTATTACCATGAACTAATGGTCCAGAAAGTTGAGAATGAGAACGAAGATGAGTGATGAATAAAGGAGCTCGACATTGGCTCAAAGTAAAGGATAACAAAGAAAAGAATTTCTGAAGAGAAGAAGTAGCACAAAGAGGTAAAGTGGCCTGAGAAATATAAGAAGTAACATAAACGGCGTATTGAGAATCACTAACAATGTTACAACCAGTAGCAGGGAAATCAAGTAAGATCATCAGAACAGCAAACAATTCTCCCTGTTGCACCGAGGGATAAGGATAAACTGTAACTCAAGATTGATGAAGCTTCTTGCCAAGAATCAGAAGTTGCAAGAAGATAAGTGATCTGACTATGAGTGAATTGAGAGATAATTAAGGAAGGATCTCCTCCCCAAAGTTGTCGACAGTGATGCTGTCCTTTGATGATCAGTTCAGCTAAACGATCGATATAAGTAGCCAAGCGTTTAGATATTTTACTGGACAAAAAGATCCATTTTAGTGGTCGATTAGTTTGATGAATCATTCCTGTGGGAGAAGGTAAAGTATGAAATAAACAAAAGGAAGGGCCTTTTGAAGTTGCTCTTCAACAAGCTGGAGTTCCTGTAAAGCCAAAGGAGTTAAATGGCGTGAGTTGTCCAAGTGACTGTCTCCTTCTAGAATAGAAAAAAGATGTTATAACTGATATGTTGGTATTCCTAAAACAGGACGCATCCAATTAATGTCTCCTAGAAGCTTTTGAAAATCATTTAATGTTTTTAAATGATCACGTCGAATTTGAATTTTTTGGGGTCGAATATTTTGTGCCCCCAAGGTATAACCTAAATATTGAATAAGAAAATCCAGTTAAATTTTTTCTGTGGCAATATAAGTGAGTAGAAAGAAAGCTGAGTTTGTAATGATACAAAAGCATCTTGCTGCTTTTCTCTGGTTTTAACTTTGTGGGATAAGGGCAGGATTAGGAAGACCAGGCTGTAAACTTTCCCTAGGTTTAATGTAAACATTTATAGTTTTAAGACAAGACAAAGACGGGAATTCCATGCAGAAATACGTGGCTTTATATTCCTCTCGGCCATTTGTTTTTTGACTTACTCTTTTAGAGTCCTAAGTATTTCTTTAAATAATGGTCACTGTTTCACCTAAATAGGAATGGTGGCTATGAGTTTAAAGGATTGTAGCCCATTTTGAACATCTTATTTTTGGCAGCTGAGGAAATATGAGGAATGTTTAAAAAAGCAGCAAATTGTTGTGAAAGATCTTGTTCCCAAAAATTAATATTGATAGGAACAATATAAAAATAAAAAAAACACTTGACCTTGTTGACCTTTAGGACCGACACAGGTTAAAGGTTCTACGTCTTGATAAATCACAGAAGCAGCACCCAAGCCAGTGAGTATAACTGAAACTTGTCTTTTTTCCCATTGTATAAGCCACTAATTTAAACAAATAATAGACATATTCACCCCCATATCAATTAACCCTTTAAAAACTATTCCATTAATATACAATGAACATAAGGGCTTTTGATTAGAAACTAAAGTTTCCCAAAAAAGTTTTTTCTGTGCTACCAAATCCTCCCTATTGAGAATACGTTCCCCTGCCTCTAGGCGTATAAATTGTGAAACTTGTACCATAATAAGAATTTTATTAGTAACATCAAGATCAATGATTTCTGGAATCATCATTAACTTCCGTATAGCACTGTTGTTTTGACCTAACAAAAGTCCTACATGTCCTTTTGGCAAAGGGTCACACACTCTGATAGCTAATTTATATACTCCTCTATTAGGAGACAAAGTATAAGGCTGAGTAATAGCTAAGTCAGCAGCGGCGCTCTGCTTAGTTGCCGCATAAAGCTGAGAAACTGGGGTAAGGTGTGGGATCCTTAAGGAGGACTTGAATTTATTCCTTAATATTGTAGGCCATTGCTCACTGAATATTGTAGTAGACTTGTATTGTAATTGTTGGGGCCCCAAGCCTGTGGGCCCCGACTCCCGTTTCCCAGGAGAGGAGACAGTAAATTTCCACTTTTATCAGTTTTGGAACGACATTTATTTGTCCAATGTCGACCTTTACCACAATATTTGTACACCTCTGAAGGCAGCTTTCTGCCTTGAGGGATAAAAGTGTTCAATTTTTATGACATTCTTTTTTTTTTAAATGTCTAGGTTTACCACACTGCAAACAAACACCTTGTTTGTTATTTCCTTTTAAGGCTTTAGACAAAGCTCCAGCAAATAATTGAGCATCATAAATAGCCCTTCCAACACTAACACAAGTTTTAATATATTTATCTAAATTGGCCCCATTGGCCTTTAACAATTTTAACAATTTTTAACAGTCAGCATAAGCATTTTTAAAAGACAATGTTTGTAACAAAATTTTTGAAGCAAGGCCAGCACCCACAATTTTGAAGACAGCATCCTGAAGACGGGCTACGAAATCTGAATATAGTTCATTTGTGCCCTGTAAAATCTTCACAGAGGAAAGGGAACATTTTCCTGTTATCTCTACCTTATTTCAGACCCTTAAAAACAAAGTCTTGATTTGAGTAAAAGCAACATCATCTAAACCAGCCTGAGCATTAAGAGTAGCATATTGGCCCGTGCCTGTGAGTTGTTCCTCAGTGGGTCCAGGGAGATCACACATAATATTTTTCCTAGCCTATACATGTGCCTTGTTCATTTACCAGCTGTGCAATTGTAACCACTGAGAACGATCAAGAAAAGCCTTCCCCAAAGTCTTCCAGTCTATAGGAACCATCAAATTTTCTGATGAAAAAACATCAAGAAGACCAAGGATAAAAGGAGATTGAGATCCATAGTTAGAAATGGCAGCTTTCATTTCTTTTTAAAAATTTAATTTGTAAGGCATTAAATTGGACATTATTGCCACCATTTGAAAACTGAGCATTAGGAGCAAAAGAAGCACAAATAATTGGAAACAGATCCAGCTCCTTAAATTTTTTTTTTTAAATTAAAAGTATATATAATATATAATAATACTCATATCCCCAAATATAAAGAATCTCAACATATTAATAAGAAAAGGCAAATAACCCAACCAAAAGTAGCAGAACAAAGAAATGACAATAAACCTGTATGTCTAACATCATTACTCACTAGGAAATATGTATATTAATACCAAATTGAGAATCATTACATACACAATACAATGGTTAAAATTTAAAAACACAGAAAATATCAAGAGGTAGTTAATGTGTTAAGCAACTCGAATACTCAACTTCTGTTTGGAGTGTAAATTGGTGGAACCTATGCACCCCTATAACATAACAATTTCCTAGCTGGGGTTATTAATACTATATTAATATTAATAGTTAATATTAATGTGTTTATTTATTGACTATTGAAATACTCATAATATTTTAACAAACAATAAGATATACATATACACTGGTTTTAACATATTAAACAGGTGTTTAGTATAAATTTAAAGTATGTCTGATGTGAACAGGGCTTCAACTTTGCCAAACAAAGGCAAAGATAAGGAAGCCGGGGGATTGGAGGCTCTGGAAAATCCTCTTTTAACAGGGCAGAAGGAAAAGAAACAGGGAAAGCTCGCAAAGGTGAATTAGAAGAATATATCTGTGAAACTAGGCCTCATAAAACTTAGAAACTAGGCCTCATTAAAAAAAAATTAACACCAGGTGGCTCTGGATAGGGTCCCACCCTGCCTCGATAAGGTCCCACCCTGATAAGGTCCCACCCTGCCAATTCCAGGAAACAACCTCATGGGGTCCCACCCTGCCAATTCCGGGGGTCCCACCCTGCCTCGAATTTCCCGGAATCAACAACTCCAGGAAAAAACCTCATAAGGTCCTGCTCTAACCAATTAGAACAAGATACCTTGCTCAGGCCATAGCTAGACCCAATTACCACTCGCCTAAAGCTTTGTTTAAATTTCGCACCCTAAGCTGTGTTTAAACTTGTGTTTGCCTATATAAACAACCTGTAACAAGCACTCGGGGTCCCAGCGCCAACTTAGAGCTTAAGACCCTAGCGCGCTAGTAATAAATAACTCTCTGCTGTGAATCTCGTGTCGGTGGTCCTTCGCGGTGACCCCTGCCCAGAAAAAAATCGACAGTTCGGTTCCAACAATCTGTAATATTTGTTGAAGCATTTCCATAATACTCTGCATGTCAGAATTTCCCTTAGAAGAAGGAAGAGCTGGCTTTTTCTCTTTTCCCCCTTTTGCTACCCCCCCATCCTCTGTTATCCTGGCACAAATGGGCTTCATTTCAGATTTATTTTTTTTCCAAATCCTCAGATACCTTTCCTCCTGTGGCTACATTACCACACTCTGAATCAGTCTCAAGTAACTCTAATGTCTGAGTGATAGAGTCACACAAGGTCCACAATTTTAGAGGCATAATATCCCCTAACTGGAGAGCTCTAAGCAGAGTTTTTACTACCTGTAACCATTCTCTGCGATTCAGCTGCACTTTAGTCTGATACTGAAACCAGTAACAATGTTGTTCAACATGGGCAAACAATCACTTCAAAGTCTTTTTCTTTCACTTCTACTCCTATAGACAGCAATAGTCCTTAAAACAGCCGTAAATATTCTGAGGCCAGAGAGATGGAATTCCCCATAATGAAAGCTTAAGAAGGTTCCCCTTAACAATATCTGGGCCTTACCCGCCCCTAGGGAGTTCCCCTTCTTGTTCTCCCCTACTCACCCGTGCTGACCCTGCTCGCTGCGCCACTTGTTGGGGTCCGTGCCGGGGGTGGTGGAGAATGAAAGAACACACAAAAGACAAAGACACACAGAGAACATGGCGGCCGTGCCCAGAGCCTCCGCCTCACTTTATTTATACTCCATAAACCCCACGTCAGCAGAAAGAATGCAATGCAAAACAAACTTTCTTTTCCCAGATGTAACCTTCTACTCAGTTCTTTGTTTCTATGCTCTTCCTTATCCGCCCGCCTTCTTGGCGCCTACGGGAGTTCATTAAAAGTTCAATTGGAGATACTGTCCTTGAGCCCTATCTATTCTCAGCATACTGTTTTCAAAGGCCCCTGCAAAAAGTGTCTGTAGTTTTCAACTGCATCTTTAATGAAACGTATGACTAATTTTTCAACTAATACAAAGCAGGCTCCTGTCAGAGCAACAAATAGTCTCGAATTTCTAGGCTTAGAATACTATTTTTTGTTTTGAGGTATATTTAAATCTTCTAATTAAAAAGTATATTTCTTTCTATTCAATAAAATGCTGCTATAGATAGTAAGAACAATATTAATAATAGATATTGTACTTACCCAGATAGTCTTGCAAATTTCTTTTACATGTATGTGGGGAAAACCATCTCTTTTGGTGCTGAAAATATCTGATGTGTTTGTTTTCTTCCTCCTGCGATGCTAGAGAAAAATATTTTCCTCATTCTGATTTTAACGGAAGTCTATGTGTTATCTGCTTCTATCTCATAGCAAGCTCTAATTGGCTCAGAAACAACAGGGCATGCTTAACAATTGGGAAGTTGGGGGAAGGAAGAACGTAGGTTTTGTTTCAGTTTCATTTCTCAGATCTGAAATTATAACATGGCCTTTTCTATCTGAAATGCTTTTTTTATAAGCTATGGCTCTATACCACCTTCTGGTCTGCTTGGTTAAAATCTGAAGGAATATCCCACAAACTGTGGGATATTCTGGCTTAATTGATCCCTTGGGAATATGAGTTTACATTGCAGTCCCAGCCTTGTGGAGTGCCGGGTTGGAGATACTCTAGGTCAGTATTTCACTGGCCTTTAAGGGTGGAGTTACTGTCCATTTCTTCTTTCCTAAAGTATAAAGAATGTCTTTTGGGGATGGGACTTCTTTGAGCACCCCAATAAATGCTAAATGCCTCTGGCTTAGTTCTGCAGAGCAGACCAGGGCTGCAGCAGACCTGATGGTCACATTGTAGAGATTTATCTTTTCTAAGGTCAGTGTCAGGGCCAGGTAGAAAACTGCCTGGGTGAGAGCAACAAAAATAGCTGATATTTTAAAAACTAACAGGAAGTACTAATATTTATTGTGTGTGCTCAATTAGCTTTTGGTTTCCACATCCCATAATTGATCCATACTGGTTTTAGATGAAAACATTTAAAAACATTTATTTTAAAATATTTATTGGGCACTTACCATGTACCAGGCATTGTTCTAAGTGTTTCATATTAACTTAATTACTCTTCACAACAATCTCCTGAGGTAGAGATTATTTTTATCTCAATTTTAAAGGTGAATAAACTGAGGCATAGAGATATTAAATAATATCTAAATAATATCTAAAGTTTGCACAACTAATACATGGCAGAGATTTGAACCCAGGTTTCAGGCAAGTGTGCTTAAATCCTGAGGTTTAGGAAGAAAGAAAGTGGCTGTGAAGGACAGCCTAGATACAATCATTACACTCATAACCCTCAGGAGCCCTCCTCGTAAGGGGACCCTGGGCCTGAGCTCTGAAACCTGGGTTCCACTTTGCATGGGGACCAGTGTGATGGTTAATTTAATGTGTCAACTTGACTGGGCCACAGAGTGCCTAGATATTTGGTCAAACATTATTCTCATGTTTCTGTGAGGATGAGGAGGCAGGACTAGCTTGCAGCTCCCACTGGGACAGACAGGACAGTATGTGGAGACTCACACTGTGAGCTTTTGCTTCAAGAATTACTGCAGCAACATACCAGGAAAGCCAAGAGAATCCACAGACCCTTTGAAGAAATTGTATCACCACCGCGGATTCCCTGAGATGCAAAGAAGAAGAAGAAAAAAAAAAAGCCATAAGTCTGCTTGCTTTCTCAGTGGGGAGGCTGATAGTCAGGGGCAAGTTCTCAGCCCTGGTCACCGGCTGCCTGGAAATAGACTCGGTGTTGTTGGTAGGGGCACAGTGGGAGTGAGACTGGCCTTTAGAACTGTGGGTTGTATGGAAACGAGGTGAGGCCTGTGACTGCTGGCTTTTCCCCACTTCCCTGGTGTCCTGTGTCACTCAGTGGAGACAACCATAATCCCCCTGAGAACATAACTCCATTGGCCTGGGAACCACACCCCCGCCCTCACGCCCTCACGGCAACTGCAGCATGCCACACCCAATAAGAGTCTGAGCTCAAACACACCTGTCTCTGCCCCAACCTGGTGGTCTTTCTTTACCTGCTCTGGTTGCCAAAGACAAAGAACATAATTTCTTGGGAGCTCTATGGCTCTGCCCACTGCCTCAGAAACATGAATATATAACTAGATGACCCTAGGTCAAGTTTGCTTCCTTCCTATAGTACCACAGCTAATGCACTCTTGAAAATGCCACATTCAACACATAACCAGTGCACTTAACAAAAATACAACCAAGGACCCTTACAGAGTCCACTTCACTCCCCTGCTACCTCCACTGGAGCAGGTGTTGGTATCCACAGCCGAAAGACCTGAAGATGTATTATATCACGGGACTCTTTGCTGACACTTCCCAATACCAGTGTGGAGTCCAGTAGCTCTGCTGGATGACTAGGCCCAGAAGAGAAAAAATCATCACTGCAGTTTGGCTCTCAGGAAGCCCCATCCCTAGAGGAAGTGGGAGAACACCACATCAAGAGATCACCCTGTGGGACAAAAGAATCGGAATAGTAGCCCTTGAGTCCCAGATCTTCCCTCTGACACAGTCACCCAAATGAGAAGGAACCAGAAAAACAATTCTGATAATATGACAAAACAAGGTTCTTCAACACCCCCAAAATACCATACCAGCTCACCAACAATAGATCCAGATCAAGACAAAATCTCTGAATTGCCAGGAAAATAATTCAGAAGGTTGATTATTAAGCTAATCAAAAAGGCACTAGAGAAAGGTGAATTCCAACTTAAAGAAACAACAAACATGATACAGGATGTGAAAGGAAAATTCCTCAGTGAAATAGATAGCATACATAAAAAACAATCACAACTTCTGGAAATGAAGGACACAATTAGAGAAATAAAAAATGCACTGGAGGTGGTTGGCAAGATGGCTAAATAGGAACAGCTCCAATCTGCACCTCCCAGTGGGATCAATGCAAAAGGCAGGTAATTTCTGCATTTCCAACTGAGGTACCCAGCTCATCTCATTGGGACTGGTTAGATAGTGGGTGCAGCCCACGGAGAGTGAGGTGAAGCAGGGTGGGGCGTCTCCTCACCCAGGAAGTGCAAGAGGTTGGGGAACTCCCTCCTGTAGCCAAGAGAAGTTGTGAGGGACTGTGCCACAAGGAATGGTACGTTCTGGCCCAGATACTACACTTTTCCCATGGTCTTCACAAGCTGCAGACCAGGAGATTCCCTTGGAGGTGTATACCACAAAAGCCCAGGGTTTCAAGCACAAAACTGGGTGGCCATTTGGGCAGGCACCAAGCTAGCTGCAGGAGTTTTTTTTTATACCCCAGTGGTGCCTAGAACACCAGCAAGACAGAACCATTCACTCCCATGAAAAGGAGGCTGAAGCCAGGGAGCCAAGTGGTCTAACTCAGCGGATCCCACCCCCACATGCCAGGTCTGTCCTGCAGACCCTGGCCGAGCAATGGATGAAAGAGGTACTCAGACACAGGTATGCAGTGTAAGAGCAGCTAGGGGTCTGCCTGGCTGTAGTGGCCAAAGTGCAGCAGCCCTGAGAAGCTGGAGCTGCTTGCTTTTATTCAATGCAGGCACAATGCCGAAAACCTGGAGCAAACAACCTGTAGGTGATTAATATTTATTGTTCCCCTTTCAGAAAACGTCATACACATGGATAATAAAAGGTCAGTTCCTGGTCAATATAAGTAAACAAGCCTCTTTAAGATAAATTCCCCTACACTCACTTGTAGCTACTCCTTGCCCTCTGCCTCAGGATTATAGAACAGCTGCCTTCAGCTATTCTCCCCTGGAGCTTTGCAGAGCCTTCTGACCTTTCAGAAGGCCTGCTCCTTTCCCTGTCATTTCTCCCACCACTCTGACGGATCTCCTACACCTGTGGAGTCCAGCAAGCTAAGATCCACTGGCTTGAAATTCTTGCTGCAAGCACAGTAGTCTGAAGTCGATCTGTGATGCTAGCACATGGTGGGGAGAGGGGTGTCCACCATTACTGAGGCTTGAGTAAGCTGTTTTCCCCTCACGTTGTAAACAAAGCCGCCAAGAAATTCAAATTGGATGGAGTCCACCGCAGCTCGACAAAGCCACTGTAGCCACACTGCCTCTCTAGATTTCTCCTTTCTGGGCAGGGCATCTCTGAAAGAAAGATAGCAGCCCCAGTCAGGGTCTTATAGATAAAACTCCCATCTCCCTGGGACAGAGCACCTGGGGGAATGAGTGGCTGGGGGCACAGCTTCAGCAGACTTAAGTGTTCCTGCCTGCCGTCTCTGAAGAGAGCAGCGGACCTCTCAGAACAGCACTAGAGCTCTGTTAAGGGACAGATTGCAGACTGCCTCTTCAAGTGGGTCCCTGACTCCTGTGCTTCCTGACTGGGAGACACCTCCCAGCAGTGGCTGACAGATACCTCATACAGGAGAGCTCCAGCTGGCATCTGGCAGGTGCCCCTCTGGGGCAAAGCTTCCAGAGGAAGGAACAGCCAACGGTCTTTGCTGTTCTGTAGCCTCCACTGGTGATATCCAGGCAAACATAGTCTGGAGTGGACCTTCAGCAAACTCCAGCAGACCTACAGCAGAGGGGCCTGACTGTCAGGAAGAAAACTAACAAGCAGATGGGAATAGCATCAACATCAACAAAAAGGACTTCCACACAAAAACCCTATCCAAAAGTCACCAACGTCAAAGATCAAAGGTAGATAAATGCATGAAGATGGGGAGAAACCAGCACAAAAATGCTGAAAATTACAAAAACCAGAATGCCTCTTCTCTGCCAAAGGATCACAAGTCCTTAATAGCAAGGGAAGAAAATGGGAGGGAGAATGAGTTTGATGAATTGACAGAAGTAGGTTTCAGAAGGTGAATAATAACAAACTCCTCTGAGCTAAAGGAACATGTTCTAATCCAATGCAAGGAAACTAAGAACCTTGAAAAAAGGTTAGAGGAATTGCTAACTAGAATAAGCAGTGTAGAGAAGAACACAAGTGACCTGATGGAGCTGAGAAAGACACCATGAGAGCTTTGTGAAGCACACACAAGTATTAATAGCTGAATCAACCAAGTGGAAGAAAGGATATCAGAGATTGAAGATCAACTTAATGAAATAAAGCATGAAGACAAGATTAGGGAAAAAAGAATGAAAAGGAAGGAACAAAGCCTCCAAGAAATATGGGATTATGTGAAAGCACCAAACCTACATTTTATTGGTGTACCTAAAAGTAACAGGGAGAATGGAACCAAGTTGGAAAACACTCTTCAGGCTATTATCCAAACTTCCCCAAACTAGCAAGACAAGCCAACATTCAAATTCAGGAAATACAGAGAATGCCACAAAGATACTCCTTGAGAAGAGCAACCCCAAGACACATACATCAAATTCACCAGGTTGAAATGAAGGAAAAAATGTTAAGGGCAGCCAGAGAGAAAGGTCAGGTTACCCACAAAGGGAAGCCAATCAGATTAAAAGCAGAACTCTCTGCAGAATCCCTACAAGCCAGAAAAGAGTAGGGGCCAATATTCAACATTCTTAAAGAAAAGAATTTTCAACCCAGAATTTCATATCCAGCCAAACTAAGCTTCATAAGCAAAGGAGAAATACAATCCTTTACATACAAGCAAATGCTGAGAGATTTTATCAACACCAGGCCTGCCTTACAATAGCTCCTGAAGGAAACACTAAATATAGAAAGGAAAAACCGGTACCAGTCACTGCAAAAACATACCAAATTGTAAAGACCATCGACAGTAAGAAGAAACTGTATCAACTAAAAGGCAAAATAACCATCTAGCATCATAATGACAGTATCAAATTCCCACATAATGATATTAGCCTTAAATGTAAATGGACTAAAAGCCCCAATTAGAAGACACAGATGGGCAAATTGGATAAAGAGTCAAGACATATAGGTGTGCTGCATTGAGGAGACCCATCTCACATGCAAAGACACACATGGGCCCAAAATAAAGGATTGGAGGAATATTTACCAAGCAAATAAATAGAAAAAAAAGTGGGGGTTGCAATCCCAGTCTCTGATAAAACAGACTTTAAACTAACAAAGATCAAAAAAGACAAAGAAGGGCATTACATAATGGGAAAGGGATCAATGCAACAAGAAGAGCTAACTATCCTAACTATATATGCACCCAGTGCAGGAGTACCCAGATTCATAAAGCAAGTTCTTAGAGACCTACAAATAGACTAATACTCCCACACAATAATAATGGGAGACTTTAACACCACTCTCAGTATTAGATAGATAAATGAGACAGAAAATTAATAAGGATATTCAGGGCTTGAACTCAGCTCTGGGCCAAGTAGACCTAATAGACATCTATAGAACTCTCCAACCCAAATCAACAGCCATTCTTCTCAGCACCACATCACACTTATTCTAAAATTGACCACATAATTGGAAGTAAAACACTCCTCAGCAAATGCAAAAGAACAGAGATCATAACAAACACTCTGTCAGACCACAGTGTAATTAAATTAGAACTCAAGATTAAGAAACTGACTCAAAACCACACAACTACATGGAAATTAACCAACCTGCTTCTCAATGACTACTGGGTAAACAACAAAATAGAGGCCAAAATAAATAACTTCTCTGAAACCAATGAGAACAAAGACACAACACACCAGAAACTCTGAGACACAGCTAAAGCAGTGTTTAAAAGGAAATTTATAGCACTAAATGTCCACAGGGGAAAGTGGGAAAATCTAAAATTGACACCCAACATCACAATTAAAGAACTAGAGAAGCAAGAGCAACAAATTTAAGAGCTAGCAGAAGACAAGAAATAATTAAGATGAGAGCAGAACTGAAGGAGATAGAGACATAAAAACCCTTTAAAGAATCAATGAATCCAGGAGTTGGTTTTTTGAAAAGTTTAACAAAATAGACCACTAGCCAGACTAAAGAGAATAAAAGAGAGAATAATCAAATAGACACAATAAAAAAGAGATAAAGGGGATACCACCACTGATCCCACAGAAATGCAAACTACCATCAGAGAATACTATAAACACCTCTACGCAAATAAACTAGAAAATCTAGAAGAAATGGATAAATTCCTGGACACATACACCCTCCCAAGACTAAACCAGGAAGAAGTTGAATCCCTGAATAGACCAATAACAATTTCTGAAATTGAGGCAGTAATTAATAGCCTACAAACCAAAAAAAAGCCCAGGACTAGACAGATTCACAGCCAAATTCTATCAGAGGTACAAAGAAGAGCTGGTACCATTCCTTCTGAAACTATTCCAATCAATAGAAAAAGAGGGACTCCTCCCTAACTCATTTTATGAGGTCAGCATCATCCTGATACCAAAACCTGGCAGAGACACAACAAAAAAAGAAAACTTCAGGCCAATATCCCTGATGAACATTGATGGGAAAATCCTCAATAAAATGCAAACCAAATCCAGCAGCACATCAAAAAGCTTATCCACCACGATCGAGTTAGCTTCATCCCTGGGATGCAAGGCTAGTTCAATATATGCAAATAAATAAGTGTAATCCATCACATAAACAGAAGCAATGACAAAAATCACGTGATTATCTCAATAGATACAGAAAAGGCCTTTGATAAAATTCAACACCCCTTCATGCTATAAACTTCCAATAAGCTAGGTATTGATGGAATGTATCTGAAAATAATAAGAGCTATTTGTGACAAACCCACAGCCAATATTATACTGAATAGGCCAAAGCTGGAAGCATTTGCTTTGAAAACTAGCATAAGACAAGGATGCCCTCTCTCACCACTCCTATTCAACGTAGTATTGGAAGTTCTGGTCAGGGCAATCAGGCAAGAGAAAGAAATCAAGGGTATTCAGTTAGGAAAAGAGGAAGTCGAATTGTCTTTGTTTGCAGATGACATGATTGTATATTTAGACAACCCCATCATTTTGGCCCCAAATCTCCTTAAACTGATAAGCAACTTCAGCAAAGTCTCAGTATACAAAATCAATGTGCAAAAATCACAAGCATTCCTATACACCAGTAACAGACAGAGAGCCAAATCATGAGTGAACTCCCATTCACAATTGCTACAAAAAGAATAAAATACCTGGAATACAACTTATAAGGGATGTGAAGGACCTCTTCAAGGAGAACTACAAACCACTGCTCAAGGAAATAAGAGAGGACACAAACAAATGGAAAAAACATTCCATGCTCATGGATAGGATGGATAGGAAGAGTCAGTATTGTGAATATGGCCATACTGCCCAAAGTAATGTATAGATTCAATGATATCCCCATCAAACTACTGTTGACTTTCTTCACAGAATTACTAAAAACTACATTAAATTTCATATGAAACCAAAAAAGGGCCCATATAGCCAAGAGAATCCTAAGCAAAAAGGACAAACCTGGAGGCATCACACTACCTGACTTCAAACTATACTACAGTATAGGCTATAGTAACCAAAACAGCATGGTACTGGTACCAGAACAGATATATAGATCAACGGAACAGAACAGAGGACTCAGAAATAACACCACACATCTACAACCATCTGATCTTTGACAAACCTGACACAAACAGAAACAAGCAATGAGGAAAGGATTCCCTATGTAATAAATGGTGTTGGGAAAACTTGCCAGCCATATGCAGAAAACTGAAACTGGATCCCTTCCTTACACCTTATACAAAAATTAACTGAAGATGGACTAAAGACTTAAACATAAGACCTAAAATCATAAAAACCCTAGAAGACAACCTAGGGAATACCATTCAGGACATAGGCATGGGCAAAGATTTCATGTCTTAAACAGCAAAAGCAATGGCAACAAAAGCCAAAATTGACAGATGGGATCTAATTAAAGAGTTTCTGCACAGAAAAAGAAACTATCATCAGAGTGAACAGGCAACCTACAGAATGGGAGAAAAGTTTTGCAATCTATCCATCTGACAAAGGGCTAATATCCAGAATCTACAAGGAACTTAAACAAATTTACAAGAAAAAAAAAAAAAAAAAAAACCAGCCCAGTCAAAAAGTGGGTGAAATATATGAATAGACATTTCTCAAAAGAAGACATTTATGTGGCCAATGAACATGAATAAAAGCTCATCATCAGTGATCATCAAAGAAATGCAAATCAAAACCACAATGAGATACCATCTCACAGGAGTTAGAATGGCAATCATTAAAAAGACAGGAAACAACAGATGCTGGAGAGGATGTGGATAAATAGGAACACTTTTACACTATTGGTGGAGTGTAAATTAGTTTGACCATTCTGGAAGACAGTGTGGTGATTCCTCAAGGATCTAGAACCAGAAATACAATTTGACCCCGCAGTCCTATTACTGGGTATATACCCAAAGGATTATAAATCATTCTACTATAAAGACACATGCACACATACGTTTATTGCAGCACTGTTCACAATTACAAAGACTTGGAATCAACCCAAATGCCCATCAATGATAGACTGGATTAAAAAATGTGGCACATATACACCATGGAATACTATGGAGTCATAAAAAGGATGAGTTCATGTCCTTTGCAGAGACATGGATGAAGCTGGAAACCATCATTCTCAGCAAACTAACACAGGAACAGAAAACCAAATACCGCATATTCTCACTCATAAGTAGGAGCCAAACAATGAGAACTTATGGACACAGGGAAGGGAACACCACACATCAGGGCCTGTTGAGGTGTGGAGGGCTAGGGGAGGTATAGCATAGGAGAAATACCTAATGTAGATGATGGGTTGATGAGTGCAGCAAACCACCATGGCATGTGTATACCTATACAACAAACCTGCACATCCTACACATGTATCCAGATCTTAAAGTATTATAAAGAAAAAAAGAAAAAATTTTAAAGATGTTGCTGATCCTTTGTTTTGTTTTTCAGAGGCAAGAAAACTTTTCCTTTTGAGCTATTGACAGCTTTTTACAAATAAGTATACTCCCATGAACAAAATTTGGAGCCTATTTGTTTCTCTCTAACTTATTTCTCCAGAATTTGGAAACTATTTGTGAGTATTCTTAATTTATGGAAATACAGTTATTTATATAAGTGCAATAAGAATTTGTTTTCATTTGTAACAGGACACAATCGGAGAAACTGGTTATTTTACCAAGGCTTTGACTGGAATGACGTGCTTTCCTTTAAAGAATCAAACTTGCCCTATAGAGCCAGTAAAAGATTTTTGGGAAAACTGGCCTTATACCTTGTCTACACAGTCCCTGTACAGGGTTCCTGAACTGTGGTAAATAAAGAATGTCACTTTATGACAGGCTCAGGGCCCCAAGTTATCTTGGGACTGCAAGGGGAGAAGAATTCACCCAACTCATAGGTATTTGATGGTACAAAACATGGCTGGGTAGCTTGAGGCAGGAGAATCACTTGAATCTAGAAGGCAGAGGTTGCAGTGAGCCGAGACTGCACCATTTGACTCCAGCCTGGGTGACAGAGCGAGACTCTGTCTCAGAAAACACCCAAAAAACAAAAAACAAAGGCTGATCTGAGATGCCTTCTATGGAATATAGTTCCATCAAAGTCAATTTAAAAAGCCTATGTGAAAAATAATTGTTCTTGCTGCACTTTATATAAATAATCTGGCTAAGTACAATAAAGCAAATCAGTTCTACCATGATGTGTCTTTAGTAAAAACGGGAAACTGGAGAGAGAAAAATTATGTTTCAAAAACTATTGTTGGATTCTAGTCTTGCCTAACGTTTTTCAATTTTTATTATTTTCTACAATTTGGACTGCATTCTAATGTTTCTTGGCTAAAAGTCTTCAAAATAATGTTTTCATTTTTTTCCCCTTCTTTTTCTCTCATTTTTCCTCATTTGGAGTCACTGAAAACTAAGCTGTGTTTTTGTAAAGCCCTGTGAACTGATGCTAGATAACTTAAACTTCAGAAGAAAATAACAGCAACCTGTTTACATAAGTAAGTCACTTTCAAACCTGCTTCAGAGTAATGTGGACTATATCAATTTACCAGGATTGTTCTTTTATTTCTTGCTGTTTTTCTCTCTCCCCCTGTTTTCTCTGCATAGGATGTGAGACTTCTCAACTTGCTAAAAATGAGCTTTCCTAATAACTTGGGACCTAACTGTCTAGGAATAAACCATATTAGCCATGAGAGGCCAGATGAAACCTGACACCAGAGACTCATTTTCTTCTAAAATGCTTTCTCCAAAGATTTTAAAAAAGAAAAGGGGGGAAATGTGAAAGGAAAGTAAATCTTGAAAATCTTGGGGCCCCCAAAATCACTAATCTAAAGGGAAAAGTCAAGCTGGGAACTGCTTAGGGCAAACCTGCTTTCCATTCTATTCAAAGTCATCCCTCTGCTCACTGAGGAAAATGCATATCTGATTGCCTTCTTTGGAAAGGTTAATCAGAAACTGAAAAGAATGCAACTGTTTGTCTCTCACCTGCCTGTGACCTGGAAGCCCCCTCCCTTCTTGAGTTGTCCCTCCTTTCTGGATGAAACCAATGTACATCTTACATGTATTGATTGATGTCTCATGTCTCCCTAAAATATATAAAACCAAGCTGTGCACCTTGGGAAAATGTTATTAGGACCTTCTGAGGCTGTGTAACAGGTGCACATCCTCCACCTTGGCAAAATAAACTTTCTAAATTAACTGAGACCTGTCTCAGATTTTTGAGGTTCATAAACTTCTCTGCAGAGTAATGTAAGACCTTCTCCTCATTGAGGGTAGGGTGACATTCTGCATATTACATTACATTTCTTTTCAGGAAGAATGAATTTTTTTCTGGGGGTGTCAAAGTGTTTGCATCCTACTCTCTGAGTCAAGCATTCACGTTTAGGGATTGTTTCATTCAGGAGAATGAGAAAAGATCACTCTATAGCATGGATGTTGAAATGGGGGCTAAGGAGAAAGAAGCTCTCTAAGATACCTCACCGTGGGGCCAGAATTATTAACTGTAAAGATAGTTATGGTTAGCAGGAATATTTAGTAGTTTTTTCTCCTTTCATTATAACTTTTTTCTCTACATCAAGCCCTTAGTTATGTCTTACTAAATGTTATAGTACAGTAGGGAAGTTTAAAAGAAATAAGGGTCAGGCTTATGTTCACAGGCCGATGAACACCTTGGGGAGTATAGCCACTTGGGAGATCCTGTTACTGTATGGACTGGTGGACTGCAGAAGAAGGAGGCAACTGTTTGGAGCAGGACCAGCAGCAGACACAGCTTTCAGAAAGAGGGACATGTTCTGGACCGTGTGAGCATTGCCCAGATTCATAGAAATATAGGCCAGAAGAACCCTGATGGAGCATAGACTTCTTGATGATAAGAAGAATTGGGTTTGGAGTCCAGAATCTCTAAGTTACATTACAAAGAGATACAAATATGTGGATAAGTAAACATATTTGTTATTTCAATATTCAATTTAATCTATATTAGCCTATGTTTCACTTTATAGGCAATGTACAGCTCTTAAATTCCAAGCTATTGAATGCCGCTTGAGACTCTTCTGGCTGTTGTGCATCTGAGAATGAGTGTCTGGAATGGCATTCCTTGACACTGAAAACTTGAGAACACATATTACCATGAGGAAGCCCTCTAATCAGTCAGGAATGATGGTGGTCTTGGAAGACCTCCTGGTAGACATGACTCTTGAACTCAGTTGTGAATGACAAATCAGAATAGCAGGAGAGAGAATGTTAAATGGAAATAAGGCAATCTCAACAGAGATAACAGCATGTGTATAGCACAGGTTGAGAAGTAAAGCGAGCAAAGAGGGTAATGAATGGAAAAAAGAAGCCAGGAGAGATGGGATCTAAGGAACAGGTGGAGATAAGGCTGTATTCACAGGAGACAAAAATGGTTTAAAGGAAGAGATTCTCCTGTAAATGGGAAGAAGAGAACGGAGAGAGTTCAAGTTTATGATTGCTTTATTTTTTGAACTCTTCTCTCTCCTGAAGCCATGAGCTAGGAGAAGGGCAAGGGGTGCAAGGAGTGTGTGTGTGTGTGTTGGAGAAAGTGTTATATGGAGGATGGGGAGCAACATATTTACCTTCCACATGAGTTTTTATTGATACCAAGATGAGGTAAGTGGAACTCTGGTGTCCATCTGTGGGTTTGAGTCCAATAAGCTTTCTCTTTTACATTCATCTTATTTAAATCTTTGCTGTCACAGTGAAGAAATAATTCAGAAAACGTATAAAGGCAATTGAATTTAACACAGATTTTATTGCCCTATAACCAGTTATGATATGACCAGTGGATACCAATGAAACTTCTTCATTATTTGAGTCTGAAAATGCATATTTAAAACATTAAATGATTGACTGTGTGCCAAGCTCTGTGTGCAGGCATATTTCATATCTTAAAAAGGCTTACAATTCTTTCAGGGAAGCAAAAGCAAAATCTATGATTAGAGGTTAGCCAATAATGTCATGAAAATGCCATGAGAATAGAGAGAGGAAATAAAATCATAAAGATATAAATAAATGTATTTGAACTACAGTTGATGTATTTTCTTAAATTACTTCTATATCATATGCCAGAGGGCCTTCAATGGAAAATCCTAGGTAGAAAGACACTCTTTCTATGTTCCTACCACTTCTGAGTGGACCTGAATAAACAGATATTACTGGTATTTTAATTTTTTCCTCTGTTCCGTATTCTATAGAGATTAGCTTGCCTTCAGCCTGACCAATTAGACGACACAGGAGGTCTTTGACTTCATTTTTTTTCCACACATCCCCACTGTGCCAGAGGGAATTTGTATTTTGTACTTTATCAAAGTACTGCTCTATTTCGGCCTTGTGAACAATACTGTTGAGACCCCTCCTTTTGCCCAGATAGAAAAGTGTGCTTGCCTGCTTGGACCTGCACATGCGCTTGTACTGTCCCCTGAAGGATCTATTTAAGGATGAAACATACTTTTCTATTAGTTTGGAATCTTGATCTAGCTCTTGATTTTCTGGCCAGAACAGGAGGCAGGCCAAGAAATAAGGGTCTGGATATTGATGACTTAGTCCTACAAATTGCAAGACCTCTCGGAGTTGCTTTTTTAGCATGGTAAGTGGTTGAATGAATCTGGAACTGGGCTTTAGACAATTGAGAATAATGTTGGCCAAAATGGAATTTTGTTTCTCATTTGTCATGCGCTTATTTGAGTTTTGCTTCAGCAGGAAGGCATATTCATCCACTATAATTTCCATGGTGGTTGCAGCATTTTTGAAGTTTGGATTAAGATATTCCAAGAGTCCAGCAAACCTATCTGCTCTCAGAGCTTCTAGCTTTTTCCTGCAATTCTCCTCCTGGAATAATTGACTCTCTTTACTTCGCAATAGACATGGATCCAAATGACAGAAAAGTTCTGTGTATTTCCTGAAACAACGACTGACTTTCTTGCTTAACGTGATTTCCACGATTTCTTTTTGGGTATACCTCATTTTCAGAAGAACCATATAATCAATAAAAAAGTCAAAGCACCTTTTCAGATCTGATTGTAAAGTTTTTAGGTGGGATGTGAACTTGCTAAGAGCCAAATAATATTCGTTTCTGGGATCAGGAGGAATGGTCCATTTTCCTGATAAAAATTGCACCATAGTTTTTATGGATAATTCATTTTCTTTGTGGAAAAAGGGAGTGAGCTGAAGAATCTGGATAGTGTAAAGACCAACTTCTATTTCACCCAAGAAACAAGCTGTATTATACATGTCATATCGTCTCTGGGACTTCTGTGGTGACCATTCCTCGGTTTCATAGTTTTTACTATCAGTTTGCCTTTGGGATTCTTTGAAAGCTCTTGAGGCTTTTTCGGCAGCTTCTAGGAGATGTGTTAGGTCATTAACAGTAATGCTCCTACAGTTTTTGTTCCCATCCAACCACCATTTGATTTCACTTTTGTAGACTTGACCAAGGGTATCTGAAATATAGGAATTTTTAGGTGCTTTCATTTTGGCCTGACGTGCCCAGTCCAGAGCCGTGTTAAAGTCCTTCTCTTTAATGTAGAAATGTCTTGCTAAGGCTTGACAAATGAATGCGTTTTGTGGGAATCGTCTGCTTCCTGCACTCAAGACCTTTTCAATGTCTTTGTTCTGTAAAGCTTCCATTAATGGGGAAAACAAAGTGTCTGTTTCATCTCCATACTCCTTGCGCTGTCTTGTAAGCAGAAGAGTTTGAACATCATGTTGAAATTTGTCTCTTCCTATTCCAGAATCATAGAATAAATTCTCGTCTAATATATTCAATGCAATTTGACATTTATCCAAGTGATAGCTTCTTTCCAGTTCTTTTAGACAGTACAGGGCAATCAGAGGGTGAATGACACGCACACCTGTGTATCTCCCATATTCTGCAACTTCTGTTTTTATTAGAAGCGTAGAATAAGTTCCCATCTTGTCTTCTAAGCTTTCAGGTTCCCAGGGTGTACTAGTGTATATGATTCCCAAAAATATTTCACACTGTGAAACTGAAATTGTAGAATCAGTGACATAAGAGTTGAGTAAAGCCAGGAAGGAAATGAGTTGTGCTTCCTTGCTGTCAACATCCTGTCCTTTTAGGATATTCCTGACTACATTTTCTATATATGTTTCATCAAAATTGCTTTTCATGATCATGAAGGAATAAAAGTTTTCACAGTTCTTGTGCTGCTTTTCAATTTCCTTCAGTTTGGCCCCAAAAGCTCTTTGTTCCTTGGAAGAAAGTTGGTAATTTAGTGCAATACTGTCTGCCAATTTTGCACTTTCATCTGGATTCCGGGATCTCATGCAGTTTAAGATGATTACCAATGTTTTTTCATATCGCAAATCCTTCTCTGCTAAAACGGAATGGATGGCATTTTGTAGAAAGTAGACATTTTCTTGTTCTTCAAAATCATCCACAAGGAGGAGCACAGGAATGTAATCCTGATGGCTCTTTGCCTTATAGGTGACCAGATTGATCACTTGCTCTCCAATTTCTGCAAAACCAGTTGTTTTGTTTTTTAACACAGCACATCTGAAGTTTTTCTTTAAGTCCCAGAGAACATGCATAGCCAGTGTGGTACCCCCACAGCCTGGATGATGATAAAGATTGATGATTTTTGCAAATATTGGTTTAGGAGACTCTGCCCAGCACTGTATTAAATCTTTAAGCTTTTCATAACTGTCCCTTTTAACAAAATCTGAAGAATAGTTTTCAGAAGAAAAATAGAAGTTCCACCAGGATACTTTGCCACCTCGATAAAAGTGTTCTTCTTTTGATTTCTTAAACTCCAGGAATTTAGATTTGTCTTTCTCGATGTCTGTGTCTCTACACTCATTTTCACAGAGGATTTCTAGTGCAGTCAAGACATCCTCTTTCTTTTTCTCTAGGATAACTGAAGAAGATCCACGGGCGGGCAAAAACCTTCTTGATGACTGAGTCACCGATTTTAGTTTAAGGATAGTGCTGTTTACCAGTTCTATATTTAATGTGGAAATACTGTGGTTTGTTAATTCATCTTCCATCTTCATTCTTGTTTGTAGTAGATCTTTCCATCGTTGATAAATATGTGAATTCACAGAGATACACAACATATTTTCCATTCCTTTGAGAGCTTGATAGAAAGCCCAGAACGTTTCAATGAGTGGATCTCCTGGGCTTTCCACTGAAGAGAGTAATAGAAATACTACCAAAAATTTTCCTCTTGTCATTATATTTTCATCTGTGAGAAATAAAATTAGTTTCCTGACTTCTGAAGCTCTTTCTCTCTGCCATAAATGTGGTTCTAGAGGTTTATATGTCTCGCTTTTCAGGTCTGATCTGCCATTGCAGAAAATCCAGCTGGGCTGTTGGTAAAGATTAAGAGCAGAAATCTTCTCCCTCATGTTAGTTGTCTTGTCTTCATACTGATTTGGAAAGTGAAGGTTTGCCACTCGGCTTTCTTTGTAAGCTTTGACCACTCCATTGATCACAGATTCAGGATCAAACTCCAACACAGCAAACCATTTAATTTCCTTTAAAAAATCTAAGTGCTTTATTTGGTTCGGATGGCATTTATTTGTTACAAGAATGTACCAGTCATAGTATGAATTATCCAGTGAGTCTCGGTTTCCTATGAGAAGTTTAACCAGCTTTAGTCCTTCACTCTCCTTCTTCATTGTCTTCATTCCATACTCTTCTTCAGCCTCTTTTCTAGATGCCACCAGTGACTTTAAATTTTGTAAAAATGCTTTGAAATCTACATCCCGTTGCTTGGAATTGGCCAGGATATCCCTAGAGCTAGCCCCTTCTCTTACAAACAGTGAAGAATTTTGGTTTTGTTTCCATATTTTATCTTTAAAAATTTGCATCTGAATGTAGAAATACTTATCTTTACATATAGAGTATTTTGGAATAATATCGACTTCAATGACAAATCTGTCAGATGGCATATTGTTCTGCAGAAGGACTTCCACAAACCTTGGCTCCCGAATACACTTCTTGGCTTGATTGATCTCACTTTCTTCAAAATACTTTTTGATCATTAGATTGAAGTGGTCAATGAAGGCATCCTTACTGTTGATTTTCACACCAACAATTTCTCCATGGGGTTTGTCCTTGACTCCAAAATGGATGGTGCCATTGGTGCGTGAATTCATACAAGCTGATGCAAATCGGAAGACTTCATTGCTGAATTTCATCTTAATGTCCGCTTCTGTGGCTGTTTCTGTGTTTGTGAGAGCTTTGAACTCATGTATTGGATCAATGAGATTGAGTGCTCCTGTTTCAGGTTGTAGTGTATAATGTTCTATGTAGCGATGGCTGTCATGGAACTGATCAAAAGGATATGGCATACAAGTCAATTGTTCAGGTTTTAGCTCACCCTTTTTCTTGTCTTTAGCATTTGCTACTTCTTCTAACACATTTTCTTTCATAAGAATTGATTCTCGTTCTTTGATATCTCTGACCTCTCTGGGATCATAATCAATATTGGATGACGTTGAATTTTCTTCTTCCTTTTTGGTCTGTTTTGGATCTTTTTGGTGTTCTCTTTTGGACGGTTTTGAATGATCTAATTGTCCAGGATCATGATTGTCACTTTCAGGGGACTTACTATTCAATTTGTTATATGAACGTTTTATCAAAAGTGCTGGACCCCGTGGTAGCCCCATTTCTATAAGGTCCTTCTCGGTTAATTCCTGCAGGACTAATCCTGTCACTTCTTCACTGAGCAGAATTTGTCCATATTGCTCATTAATCTTAAGGTCGTCAGTTACCCATTTTTTCACATGCTCTTTGGTCCAGTCTTTAATAATTTCAGGTAGAGATACTTGTTTACTCATATCAAAGCTTCAACTTCTTCCTGAGAAAAAGCAATATAATAATATTTTAGAATTATACTGTATTATTAAGATCATATAGTCAATTATGTATACATTATCATACAGAAGATATGTATGTATATGTATAATATTGCTCAAGGCTGACTCTTAAAACTGCTTGATACTTACTTTAGCTGTTTTACCACCCTAATTCATACCCTTGTTTCTTCGGTGACTCTAATTGTAATTATGAAATAAGCTGTAGCTGCTAACTAGGTGACACGCCTTTTAGCCTTATAATAATTCTCCCTTTTAGCTTAACTTGGTGAAAGTTGGGTTTTTGTAACCTAAAACCAGAATCTTAAGTAACATAGAAATTGGTTCCCATAGCATATAGGAATATTGCAAATATACTTTAAAATAATGAAACTGGATAGGTAGAGGTGGGTTAAGGAACAGAAACCCACAGCTGACTATCTTTGTTACATAGTAACAGAGCAGTTGGTTAAATAATCATCTGTTTTCTTTTGGAACTCAAGCTGTTAGGCCACAAGGTTAGGGTTTGGAGGAACTTGGTAGCAAAATGTCAGGATAATTGATTTGTTTGGCTAATTCTTGTGCTCTCAGGAGGTACCAGAAGAGACTAGCTGTAATTCAAGCTGGGCTCCCTGAAACTAAATACGGAACATAGTATGAGTTTTTAATTTTGTTAGAGCCATTTTCTCCCAAAATATTGATATGAGGCTAATGAAGATCCTATAATTATGTACTTTGATGAATGGCAAGAGCTGCCTATTTTGGACTCCTAGAACAGGGGTTCTCAACCTCAGTTAAACATTAGAATCACTTGGCGTTCCACACCTCAGACTGCATTAGTTGGTTGAGGGAATGAGGGTGGTGTTTTCAGGCATTAATACTTTTAAAAATTTGCCTTGGTGCATCTATTGTGCAGATAAGACCAACAGCAGTGGTTCTCAAGGTGTGGTCTCCAGACCAGCAGCATCAGCATCACTTAGAAGCTGGCTAGAAATGTAAATTCTCAGGCCCCTACTTAGACCTACTGAATCAGAATTTAAAAGGTAAATCAATTAATTAGTTTAAGTAAACAGAAAACCCAGAAAGTGAGACTATTTTAAGGATAGACAAAACAACATTAAAAGATCAAATGAAACAAAAATACTAGACTAAACTATAAAAAGAGAAAATACAAGCATTTTAAACCAGGGGTCCCCAAATCTGGTGACCTGGACCAGTATCAGTCTCTAACCTGTTAGAAACTGGGCTGCACAGCAAGAGGTGACTGGCTGGCGGGTGAGCTGGCAAAGCTTCATCTGTATTTACAGCTTCTCCCCATAGCTTGCATTACTGCCTGAGCTCCACATCCCGTCAGATCAGTGATGGCATTAGTTTCTTATAGGAGTGAAAACCCTGTTGTGAACTGTGCATGTGAGGGATCCAGGCTGCACACTCCTTATGAGAATCTAGTGCCTGATGATCAGTCACTCTCTCCCATCACCCCAGATGGGACCATCTAGTTGCAGGAAAACAAGCTCAGGGCTCCCACTGAGTCTACATTATGGTGAGTTGCATAATAATTTCATTATATGTTACAGTGTAATAATAATAGAAATAAAATGCACACAAAATGTAATGCCCTTGAATCAACTCAAAACCATTCCTCACTACCCCGTGGAAAACTTGTCTCCCATGAAGCCAGTTCCTGGTTCTGAAAAGGTTGGGGACTGCTGTTTTAAACGATTTGTAATTTTTAGGTTCCTTAGCTTTAAGGAACCTAAGTTTTTAAAAAAAATTTAATGTACAGCCAGTGACAAAGTCTAGCCAAACTGCAAATTTGAACCATCTGTACTTGGAGCTTCTTGGAAAAGTTCACCAGAAAGTCCCCTTGAAATTATGCATGGAGAATAAGCTAAACTGGGGCTTCAACTTGCAGCCCTGTGATTGGCCACAGAGGAAACTTGCACTACACATTTGTGGTGTGAATACTGTATTTGCACCAGGATGATTTACCCCAACTATAGGCATGCATCCACTGAGCCTAGCAGCTTCCACTTGCCTTGATAAAACTGTTCCTGGTTGTCTTAGTGCCTTGAATTCTCTTTCTTACTCTGGCTTCAGTCTGCGGATCACAACTAGTCCTGGGCCAATTAGCAGAACCATAAGCAACTGGCACAATGAACACTATAAACATATTTTAGGTAATCAATTCAGTTCATCTGCAGTGTAGACAGAAGTCACTTGTGGGTGTTAGGAGGTCCCACAAAAATTAGCCCATATATTGTAACTAGACATAAGTGTTATTTATCTTAAATAGTGTAATCTGTTCATTCATTCAACACATATTTAATGAGCACCTATTATGTACCAGGCATCATGCTCAGGAAAAACATTGATAATCAAAACAGATGTGAAGCTCTTTCCTGATATTTATTGTCCATCGGAGAAGATAAAAAAATGAAATAAGTCACACACATACACATACACACACATGCACACACACTCAAAAGTTTATACTGACAGTGTGGTAGTGCTTTTTGTCAGACACAGGAAGGAGTCTAGGCCTGGGATATGTGAGGAGGAAGAGGGTGGGAACACTGGACAGGTGAAGTTAAGGGAACTGCTGGAGTCATGTGAGAGGCAAGTGAGGGAGAAAGCCTGGAGGACAGAGTTAGGAAATAAGAAATATCTACCTGGTGGACCTGCCAAAGGCTCCTTTAGTGGGTCTAAGGGGTATGACATAGTGCTGTTCCAGCAGTGGGCAGTTCCTACTCCTGTACCCAGAGCCAGAGCACTGGGCCTGCCATAGAGTACTCCTGGGCAGATGGAGCCTGGGAACCTGGTAAGCTCATCCCTGATCTTCCCATCTGCCCTGCAGAGGCCCTAAGTGTCATCTCTGGTAAGACTGACAGAGGGGCCCTGCCTCACCTGTTTACAAGCATTATATAAAACCAATAGTATAAGCAGTTATTAATAAACATCCTTAATGAAAATTTTTTTGAAGTCATTACATATGAGATAACTACCATAGTATTTTAAACTTTAGTCTTAAGATATTTCATACTTTGAAAATTTGCTGAATACTTACTTTTTATGTATTTTATACATTTTTAGACGTTTTAATACATTTTGTATTAAAATGTAGGAAGCTGAAGGGAAGAGGACCCTTCTGTCAGATACCATTTCTGTCATAATTATTGGTGGCTCAATAGACATGTCATTGATTCTTCCAATACAATGGCCTCTCACCCGATTGACTTTTATCTTGACATCAACTCACCTCTATTCCCATGGTCATATCCTTGACCTTACCATTACTATTATGGATTGAATTATATCATGCCAAAATTCGTGTGCTGAAGTCCTAACCTCCAGCACCTTAGAATGTGACTTTATTTGGAGACAGGATTGTTGTAAATGTAATTAACTGACATGAAGTTATTATAGTGGACCCTAATCCAATATGACTGAGGTTTTTGTAAAAAGGGGAAACTTGGGCACAGAGGCTTGCTTACACACAGGGAGAACAGTATATGAAGACGAAGGCAGAGGTCAGTGTGATGTTTCTACAAGCCAAGAATCATCAAAGATTGCCAGCATGCTACTGTGAGAGGCATGGAAGACATTCTCCCTGGTAGCCCTCAGAAGGAACCCACCCTGCCAATACCTTGATCTTGGACTTCTAGTCGCAAGGATTCTGAGATAATACATCTCTGTTGTTGAAGTGACTCTGTGCTACTTTGTTATGGCAGCTCTAGCCAACAAATACAGTTACTGAGAACTACAAGCCCTCCATCCTCTCTGTTTCAAACACTTCCCTGTCCCTACCGTCTCTTGCCCCTCAGGCCCACTGCCTTTAGTGCTCAAACACTAGTACGTATTTCTTTAACACTAACACCTTCGATCTATGGATTCTACTACCATCTCACTTTTCCTCACTCCGTTCATGTTTCACTTTTCCTCTTTTACTGGCTTAATATTTTTTGAGTATTCATCATCATCACTTATTTTTCTTCTCTCTGGTACACTCTCACAGTTAAACTACGATGCTAGTTACATCCACCACTCAGTCGCCAACAGCTTGTCAGAGCATGGCTGGAGATGGCCCTCCACACCCTGACTGGAACATGGCTGGACAATGGCCCTCCACACCCTGACTGGGACATGGCTGGTCAATGGCCCTCCACACCCTGACTGGAACATGGTTGGACAATGGTCCTCCACACCCTGACTGGAACATGGTTGGACAATGGGCCTCCACACTGACTGTAGCATGTTGAACAGTGGCCCTTCACACTCTGACTTGAGCATGCTGGACAGTGGTCCTTCACACCCTGACTGGAGCATGCTGGAAAATGGCCCTCCACACCCTGACTGGAACATGGCTGGTCAATGGCCCTCCACACCCTGACTGGAACATGGTTGGACAATGGGCCTCCACAATGACTGGAGCATGCTGAACAGTGGCCCTTCACACCCTGACTGGAACATGGCTGGACAATGGCCCTCCACACCCTGACTGGGACATGGCTGGTCAATGGCCCTCCACACCCTGACTGGAACATGACTGGACAATGGTCCTCCATACCCTGACTGGAACATGGTTGGACAATGGGCCTCCACACTGACTGTAGCATGTCGAACAGTGGCCCTTCACACTCTGACTTGAGCATGCTGGACAGTGGTCCTTCACACCCTGACTGGAGCATGCTGGAAAATGGCCCTCCACACCCTGACTGGAATATGGCTGTACGATGGCCCTCCATAACATGACTGGTCTCACCTTAATGCTCTCAGCTACCATGCTTTATTTTTTTCTCTGCTTTAGTCAACCTCTCCACTTGCAGTAGTCACTCTCTTATTCTCCTAAATGATCATTTCATCGTTTCTCCTCTCTCATCAAACCTATAACCTCCTCACCACGGTCACCTTGCTTCCTGTTTAAACTGGCAGAATTGAAGGAATCCAAAGAGAGCTTCTCCAAACTCCTGAAACCACATCTACCCATCAACCTGCTTCTTCACTTTTCTTCTGTTACTACATCATATGTTAGTTTCTGTTCTCTGCCTAGTGAGAGAACGTATGCCTAGTGAGGTCAAGCTCTCCACTTGCAGTAGCCCTTGTATCCCTCTCACCTATTCAGGAAGTTGCTCCAGAAAGTATCCCCTCTCTATTTGGCTTCTTCAGTCTTTCCTCATCTACTAGATCTCCTTCAGCAACCAAGCATGTTTATGTTTTTCATGTTAAGCAAGACTCTTTGGAAACTACTCTCACCCACATTTCTGCTTTTCGTCACAGTAGATCTGTCTACACTTTCCGTTTCCTGTTTCTCTTCTCCCACTCACTTTAGAAGTCACTCCAATCAGGCTTTGCCCTCACTCCTCCACTGAAATTGCACTTGGCATTGCTACAGACAGTTCTTGACAGAGCAACAGCACTTGAAACAAGTGATTGCTCTCTTTTCCTTGGATCACTCTCCTTGCAGGCTTTTGGGACACCACCTTTCCTGATTTTTCCTCCTCCTTTTCTGGGTAGTCCTTCTCAGTTTCCTCTGCTGGTTCTTCCTTAACTCTCTACCTCTAAATGTTGAAGTGCCTCTCAGACCTAGCCTCTTTTCTATCTAGAGTTCTATCTAGAGTTTCTCCTTATGAATCTCATCTATCTTGCATTTAAATGAAATCTATATGCCTGTGACTTCCAAATTAACATGATCAGGCCTGGCTTCTGCCATGATGTCCATATATCTGCCTTCTCTATGTTCACCTAGATATATGACAGTCCTAAAACTAACATAGCCAAAATCGGTCTCCTGATATCTGCCCCTCCCACTCCAAACTTGCTCCTCCCACAGTCTTATAAGTTAATGGAACTTGTCAGTTGTTCAAGGCAAAAACCTTGGCAGCATTTTTGACTGCTTTTTTTTTTTTTTTCACTCATTATATTAGCAAATACTTTCAACCACACCTTCACAGTATATCCAGAATTCCACCCTTTCCCACTATCCCTACTGCTACCACTCTGTTCTAGGCCATAATCTCTTTCCTGGATTGTTTTTGTTACCTGGTCTGACTCTGGCTTTGCCCCACCCCCATGCCATTCACTCTATTTTCTTTTTCTTTTTTTTTTTTTTTTTTTGACGCGGAGTCTTGCTCTGTGCCCCAGACTGGAGTGCAGTGGCGCGATCTCGGCTCACTGCAAGCTCCGCTCCCCCGGGTTCACGCCATTCTCCTGCCTCAGCCTCCCGAGTAGCTGGGACTACAGGCGCCCGCCACCTCGCCCGGCTAATTTTCTTGTATTTTTAGTAGAGACGGGGTTTCACCATGTTAGCCAGGATGGTCTCGATCTCCTGACCTCATGATCCACCCGTCTCGGCCTCCCAAAGTGCTGGGATTACAGGCTTGAGCCACCGCGCCCGGCCATTCACTCTATTTTCAACACAACAGCCAACCTGATCCTGTTAAAACATGCAAGTGTGATCATGTCACTGACTCTTAGTCAGTGTCCTCTGCTCAAAAATTTTATCTGACTTCTCATCTCACATGGAGTAAAAGCCAAAGTCCTTAAATAAAGTCTGACATGATATGTCCACCCCTCTGTCTTTTTGACCTCATTACTTCTGCTCACTTCCCTCCAGCTGCCCAGTTGTCTTGCTGTTCCTCAAACATGCCAGCCATGCAGCTGCAGGAGGCCTTTACACTACCTGTTCCCTCTGCTTGGAATGCTGTTCCTCCAGATGCCAACATAGCTCACACCCTCACCTTTTTAGCTCTTTACTCAAATTCAATAAGGCCTTTCTTGCTCATCTTTCTTAAAATTTCAGTCCTTACTCTAGCACTTTCCATTGCTCTTCCCTGCTTCAAGTTTTCACTTTAGATTTATGTACTATACATTTTACTTAATTATATTTCTCATTCTGTGTCAGCAACTGGAATATAACCTCCATGAGAAGAGGCATTTTTGCCTGTCATTCATGCATGAATCACCAGGGCCTGACATAAAATAAGCACTCAATAAATATTTGTTGAATGAGGAAATTAACGTTTTTAGATTAGTGAAACAATTGAATTGCATTTGGGAAATATCTTCATGTTGTCATCGATGAGACGAAAACCAACTCCAGCATCTGGGTTAGCCAGTCATAATTAGTAAGAAAAGAGTTTACTTTTCAAAAAGAAAAGTCAGTAAGCATTTTATTCTTCATCTAACGGGCAAATTAGAGAGACTTGATGTCCTATTGTAAGCTCCAGTTTCCTAACACTTCTCCTCAGGTTTTGATGTCTCACTTATAGTCCCTGAGTGAGCATTTTTCTCAGATAGGGTTTTCCCCGGAGGAGATCTCTTTCTACCCTCGGTCCTCAGTGAGCCGGAATCCCAGGGCTTCAGGGTCACCCTCCACTGTTTTAACTGCTGTTGCTGCTCTGGGCAACAAACCCTCCTCTGGAGATGCTCTTACTGTGCACCATAGACTGGCTCTGTTTAGGTGTGAGGCAGTATCTTCTCCTAGCCAGTGTCCTCTCTCAGTAATTCAAGCTACCCATCCTTTCTTTGGGTCACCCCAAATACTGTAAGGAAGAACTTTAGATTTTTCTCTTCTGTGACTACAGCAATTCTGATAGACCCCAGCCCTCTACAAGAAGCAGCATTTTAAGAATTTCCTGCTTAGCAACCATTACATGCCCAGAGACACTGTGTGTGCCGGGTGGTGGCATGGGGGATAGCAGAGGGCTTGTCTTTGTGTCTTTGTGTTACCTGATAGCATGACAGCTTCCCCTCACTTTCTTCTTTATTGATTGACTTCTGTCAGGAACTACCAGGGAGATAGAAACACCCTTCTTAAACAGGGTGACTGGCATCTGTGCTTCTTAAGCCTTGAGTCTTTTTGTCTTTACCTTGTCTTAGAGGTTTCCCAATGGTTCAAAGATAAAAACTCCACACCCTGACTGGAACACGGCTGGACAATGGCCCTTCACACCCTGACTGGAGCATGACTGGATAATGGCCTCCATACCATAACTGGTCTCACCTTAATGCTCTCATCTACCATACTCTATTTCTCTGCTTTACTCTCTCTCTTATTCTCCTAAATGATCATTTCATTGTTTCTCCTCTCTCATCAAACCTACAACACCTCCTCACCATGGTCACCTTGCTTCCTGTTTAAACCAGCAGAATTGAAGGAATCCAAAGAGAGCTTCTCCAAACTCCTGAAACCACATCTACCCATCAACCTGCTTCTTCACTTTTCTTCTGTTACTACATCATATGTTAGTATGATAACATATAACATAAAAATATTTCTTAGCCAGAATTCCACAATTTCCCACCCCTATGTTGGTAGCTGAGAAGATATATAACAACTTGAAGATATTATGTATTCAATATTACTTTCATGTGAATTTTGCCCTCTGTCAATTATAAGCATCTTATATGGTCTATAATCCATATGTAGTCGGAGCTGTTATTTAATTCAGGTGACGATGATTTGGGCAACAGATTTTCATAATGCTTTGACATAACTCTTTGGCTCTTTCTGTGACTTCAACCTTACACCCTAGACTGCAAGCATAGTTTTAAACATGACGGCTTTCATGTTTAGCAAAAAGCTACATAGTATGTAGAAAGGTGGAAGAGTTGTGATCAGAAAAATGATGTCATGATTAAATTATGTCTCCTCTCAGTGAGTCTGTTTTCCCACTTATAATATATGAAAATCAGACCAGAACTAATGTTGTCTTAGTTGTTGCTTGTTTTTGTTCTGCTTCTTCAAAAGAAATGCACCTGAAACCGCTGTATCTAACATGGGTAAAGGTGTAGCTGCTCTGGTTGGAGCTGGGGAGAAGACCTTCACTTTAAATCTATTCTGTTCTGGGATAATTTTGAAACACAGAGTTCTCTTTATTTGTACACTGGGCCCTCCCTATCAGTGGGTACCACATCGTGGATTCAACCAACCACAGATTGAAAATATTTGGAAAAAAAAATTGCATCTGTACTGAAAATGTACAGACTTGTTTTTGTTGTCACTATTCCCTAAACAATACAGTATAACAACCATATAATATGACATTGTACTAGGTATTATAAATAATCTAGAGATGACTCAAAGTACACAGGAGGATGTATAGATTATACGCAAATATCTTGCTATTTTACATTAGGGATTTGAGCATGTATAGGTTTTGGTATCTGCGCAGGTCCTGGAATGGATCCCCTACAGACAATAAATTTCAGGATCTACTGCCTAAGGACTATTATTTTTCTCTCTTTAGAGACTAAGCAGGAAGGATCAAACTGGCCTGCCCTTGGCAAGCTCTGGTGCTCACCCTCATGTTTAGGAGGCTGGGCCTCACTGGGCTCACTCACCTCACTGGACTCACTCACTCACTCACTCACTCACTCACTCACTTTCCTACCTCCAGGAAAGGCTGCTCAGAATCCCAGCTGCAGCCCAGCAGGCCCACCTCTGCTCTGATGCTCTGTATAACTGAAACTGCAAAGTAAAAGTTAGTTTTATTTTCTTGAAGTGCATGTTCAAATTATGTATTTCTTCCCATAGTCTCTATACAAGCTATTGTGCATAAAAGTCTTACATAAAATGAAGGCTAAACCTTGGAGGGTTTTATTCTTTAATTAAATGTAATTTATAGGACAGAGTATGGCATAGCTGCACATGGCTACAATTTTCGACACGGTTTTGTATGCTCGGATTCCTGATCTTCTGGTCTACGTTTTACTCAGGTTTTTTAGCCTCACCCCCAGAGCTTTCCGCCTGTAGAAATATGCTGCACCCTCGCCATGCTTGCTGGAAAGTTTCTTTTTTAAAAATTCTGCAATCAGCACAAGTTACATCTATTGATTCTTATATAAAAGTAGTGATATTTCTCATTCCTTTTATAAGAAATAGCTTATGCTCACTTGCAAATATGTTCATTTTCAAAGTTCTGTTTTACTTTTTAGAATTAGTTTTTAAAGACAGCTTTTAAGGAGAGTTGATTAAACAAACCTTTAATGAGTAGAAACTTAACAGGGCTTTTCTGAAAACTTCTCTCTTTATATTAGAAACATGAAATTAGTCTTCATGAGGCTGTTTGATCCGGATTCCTTAGATTAGTTCCCCTTTCTTGATGATTTGCCAAAGTCACGTTCTGGAAAGCAGCTATGAGGAAGCAGAGCTGTAGGCAGAACAGACTTGGTCCCTGTTCAGTTTGCCGGAGGATATACTTGTTGAGAACGTATTGCATAAAACAATGATATCACAACCAATTAGAATGCAATAGACTGGACTGCTGCTTAGGAAATGTTTGTGAAACAGATTCCCCCCCCGCCCAACTTTCTACTATGAAAATGTTCAAACACACAGAAAATTTGAAAGAATAGTGAAAAGAATACCCTTCTAGGTAGCATCTCTTTGTATACTTAAATACTTCTAAGAAAACAAATAAACCTCAAAAAGTATGTGGCAGGCACACTTTATCTCTCTTCCAGCATTCCACATTCAATGTAGAGCAAACCCTATGGGGTGTATCTTCAAAATATACCCAGAATTTGACTACCTATCACCACTACCACCTGGTCCAAACTCTCCTCTTCTCTCTCTTGGATTATAGGAATAGCTTCCTTGCCATGTTCCCTCTTGCTGTTATTGATCCCTTCAGGGACTTCTCAAAAAAGCAGCCAGAGTGACCTTGTTAAAATGTAAATAACATATCAATGTTGTGTCCAACCCTGTCTGTGGCTTTCCATCTGACAAGGCCTCACACAGCCTGGTACCCTGTTAACCCTTTGATATTAGGTCTTTTATTTTTCCCTCTAAATCTGGCCCAGTCACCTGACCTCATCGTTGCTTCCTGAAGGAAGCACCTGCCCCTGTTTCCAGCCACTACAATTGTTTTCCCTTCCTGGAATGTCCTTGGATACCAGCAGGGTTCACTCTCTCACTTTGTTGCCATCTTTTGTCAAATGTCACCTTGTCAGCAAGGCACAGTTTGGCCAGCCTACTGAAAACTTTATCCCATCTCCCAACATTTCCTATCCCTTTTCTGGCTTCATTTTTTATCTACTTAAGACTTACAAGCAGCAAATATTTTATATATTTTAACCTATTTACTTTGTTTCTTTTCTGTCCCACCCATTATTCTATGCACTCCGTAAGGACAAATTTCTTTATATTTTGTTCATTATCTGGCATTGCCTAGCACATAATAGCTTCTTAACAAAAATCTGTTAATTGAGTAACACATTTTCTTAAAGTAATTAAAAGTAATGAATATTTGAAAGGCCTTGAGCTACCAATGTCTGTGGGTCGAAGGACTTCCTCATTTTCCTAGGGAAATTATTTCCCTTGGCTGGAACTCCAGATAGAAATCTGGGGAAATCACTTTACTGTGCTACCCATTAGGCCAGAACTAACTCCAGCTTCTATCATCTGGTCACAAAGAATGAAAAGGAAGTTTTTTTCAAAAGGAAAGCAAAATGAATGAATATATCTTCTCCTGCAGTTTTTGTAGATACCCTAGTTACAGAATACACCTTACCAACTTTCTGCTGTGTCACTTGCAGTTACCGAATGAGGCCATTTCTCACACTGCGTTTTACCTGGAGGAGGTCCCTTTTGACTCCAGGTCCCCAGTGTCTTAAGACCTCTGCTGTTTTCACCCGCTGCCTTTGCTGGGAAGCTGCTCTTCTGGCAAGGGGCTTACGTTTTCCACAGGCACAATCCGCTCGGGTGAGATGCAATACCTTCTTTTAGCCAGTGTCCTCTTTCAGAAATTTAACCAGTCTCTCTCTCTCTCTGGAAATCCTAAAGATGGAAAAAACAGACTCCAGAATTTTTCTTTTGTTTTAGCCAGGACAATTTTAAGAGCATCTGGATATATGCTGTTGGAACTAAGGAACAATCAAAATTACCATGATTAGTGTGGACAAATTTTGTGGTTGCCTTGACATAAGTCTTGGCTTTCTAGGGGCCCTCAGTGTCTGTTTTGAAACAATTGTGAGCACAAATCTTATCTTTTGCAATGTTGGTTATTGACAAAGGAGTTGCAGGTTGCCATCCTCAACACTCCAGTTTTCTCTCTTTGATGTTCAGCAAGAAGTACCAAGTCAGCAAATTCTCAGGAACAAGCACAGCTGCCCACCCCATCTTTGAGAGACCCTCATGCCCTGGGGAGGTGTTCTGCTCTGTAGGATTCTTAGAACTGATGTAGGGAAAAACACTTCAGAATCTGGCTGTAGCCCAGGGAGCTACCCACACCCTCCTCGCATAGTCTGGCAGTCAGAAGCCACACAAGCAAGTTAGTTTCATTTTCCCGAAGAACACTTTGCATTTTTTTTTTCTTAGTTTTCAACCAGATTGCTGTATAAGATATATGTGAATGAAGTACTTTAATAGAATAATATTTAGCCTCTGCAGAGTATTACCTTTGATAAAATGTAAAATTTTTAACGTCTTACATTATGAAGACAGAATTTTGTGTAATTACACAAGATCACAGGTTTTCCTTTAGAATCTTAAGTGCTTAAATTCCTGACCCTGTTTGCTTCGTTTCTCTGTCCTCTTTTCCAAAGCCTGCCTGCCACAATCAGAAACCCTTCCACCATCCTAATTACACTTAATGGTACGTTTCTTTTTAGAAGAGCACTTATAAAGTTATTATCAGTTAAATATACTGACATGTATTTAATCCATTGATTTTTCTAATTACTTTAGTATTTTTATAAGTAATGGTTTATGGACGAACATATAGCTATATAAAAAGTACAGCTGAAGTTTTAAAAAATAGCTGTCTCCTCAAAGGCATAACAAATAAAGGTTTAATGATTCAGTTTACTTACCAGGATTTTCTGAAAAAGTCATTGTTTTATATCAGAAACTTGAAACAGGCCATTTGAACTTTTGCTGTCTCATTCCTCATCTGATGGCTAGGAGATATGAGTGTAAGGATTCTTTTTTAAAAATCAAGGCATTAAATTGTGAGGTCTTCTGTTCTCCCAGTGCTCTTTCTGAGGGTGTGTCAGAGTGCCAGTACAGAAGCAGGAGGAAGTTGAAGTACAGAGAGTTTCAGTTTCGCTTTAGAATGTTCTTTTTTCTTGGGTTTAGAAGGATCTAAAATATTTTTTAATCAATAACATTACCAAAAATATCAATAAATTTGAACCACTGCTTAGAAACTATTTACCAGGCAGGTTTTTAAGTCATAAGAGTTAAGAAATAAGGAAACAACAAACAAACAAACAAACAAACCTAACTATTCAAAAAACTACCTACAGGACAAAGAGAATGGAAATACCAGGGAGAAAATCAATATGTCAATGCAATCTAAGTTCCTGTTACTGGTTGAATTGTGTCCCCCAAACATTCATATGTTAAAGTCCTAATCCTCAGTACCTCTGAATGTTACTGTATTTGGAGATAAGGTCTTTCAGGAAGTAATTAAATTAAAATGAGGTCATTAGAGTGACTGTAATTGTATCTGACTGTGTCCTTATAAGAAGAGGAGATTGGGACACAGACACATATAGAGGGAAGATCATGTGAAGACACAAAGAAAAGATGGCCGTCTACAAGCCAAGGAGAGAGATATCAGAAGAAACCAACCCTGATGGTGTCAGAGATGTTCTAACCAGAGCAACTCCATTTTGAATGAGGGCTATGAAAATGAGGCTGAGACTTGTTGGGCTGCATTCTCAGAAAGGTAGGCATTCCTAGCCTCTAGATGTTTATTATTAAGGGCACAAATTAATAATATTTACTAAACAGACCCTGACTTGGGAGTGTCCAGATATCTGATATCTGGAGAACAAAGGCATTCCTAATTTTGCTTTAAAGAAAATAATATCGATTCTTGCAAAATATATTAATTAAGAAAATTAATTCTTTATCAGAAACCCTTGTAGCAAAACACATCTCTCCATATATATAAGCATTGTATGGGTGGATGTGTTCCTCCTCTTACTTTTGGGAACGTCCTACTCTGTAGCCAGACAACTAGCTATTATCTCTGGAGAAGCCTTGGGTAACCCTTGACATGGCAGGTAAGAACATTAATTCCTTCTGGATTGCTTATTCTGTTCTGACCCATTATGATGGGTCTCTGTCACCCCAGAACTGTATGGTCATGGGGATAGATGGACAAGCCCATAGATGCCATTTTGCCTATCCTTTAAGCTGCTCTTCAGGGACCTTGATTTTCTCCTGAATGCCCCACCCCTTGTTGGGGAGGGATTTGTTGACTCAGCTTCGAAGAGTAGTATCTTTAGGAAATCACAAGGCAGACTAAAATTGCTCCTTCTTCTTTCCCGTGAATAACTATCAGGCTTTGTTGCTAAAGATACTGATGTAACACTTAAAGTACACCATATGTTGAATCCAACTACCTATTTGCCTGAACCCACAGGCATCCTACATTATTCTTTTACCACTGTACTTTCTTAATAAACTTGCTTTTACTTTGCACTGTGGACTCGCCTTGAATTCTTTCTTGGGCGAGATCCAAGAACCCTCTCTAGGGGTCTGAATTGGGACCCCGGTCCTGTAACATTTCTGACAACCATGAGGGACCGATACTGAAGAACCTCCCCACCAACCCAAAGGAAATAGACTACAGCACTGATTGGATGACTTTGGGTAAGTGGTGTCGTACCTGGGTAAAGAATGGGATTGGGTTAGAGGCTTAACTTAAGGGAATTAGAGTCTCTCTGAAGACAGGGTGGGTTAGAGGCCCCTCTTAATAGAAAGCAAAGACGCTTGACTGACCTCGGGTTAGAGGACCAACTTAAAAGGATTAGAGTTCCTTCTAAGATTTAGGGGGTTAGAGGCCTCTCTCAGTAAAGTCCCTCTCTGCTAAAAACGGATTTGGCACCGCAGGCTATGCTCTTTGTATTAATCTGCCTTGTCCTCCTTGCTGCATAAATCAATTTCTTGGTTGCTGTCTGTGTTTCACTGTCTTTTTCAGAAGACTTTATCTAAATGGTCTTAGGGATCTTAACTTACTCTTTTCCTAGGTGCTTCTTGATTTCCATGTGTCTGCTCGCGAAACATTGGGAACAAAAAGCATTGAAGGCTCCATCTTTAAAATTGCTGATTGAGATTTGGCATTCAACAGCTATGAGCAATAAAATTAGGCAGAGGTGGTTGTGTTTTGTTGCTGCTATGCTGACTAGGTGTGATCGAGAAGCACTAGGATGGAAATCAGGGGACTCTTCTCCTTGCTGTTTTGTTTCATTTTGCACACTAAAAACACTTCTTTCCTTTCTTGCATTCAGGCAAACTGGCTTTGCTTGTTCATTCCACACTGTCACTATTGCCCAGGACCTGCTTGCTCTGGTCATTCTCATCTAAATCCTCTTCATTTCCTTTGCCTTATTCAACATTTTTGTCAAAGTCCATGTTGTGGTTTATCTGAGATTCATGACTCAGCTCACTTACGTTATCTGGATAATGTGAATCATGTTTGATGAGAGGAAAAGAGGAAAAAGAGCTAGACATACTAGATGATCCTTTAATGCAAGCAGCCTTGGTTTAGCAGGCAGTTTTGTGTGGAGCAGAACCTCTTTCTGTCAGCTCTGAAGGTTCAGATGTGTCTGTCCTTTCTCCCTCTAATCCCCCTTGAGAACCCTTCATCCCCTCCTCCTTACCCGTCTAGCCCCACTCTATACCCACCACTCCCTGAGGAACTTAGCCTGGTGAGTACTACCCCTAGTGGAGCCTCCTGTCAACCTCTAAAGGGAAACCTTTGTCCACTTAGAGAGGTGGTAAATAGGGAAGGAGGCACTGTGAGAGTACATGTTCCCTTTTTTATGTCTGATTTGGCTCTGTGTAAAGAGAAATTTGGTGATTTCTCTGAAGACCCAGGAAGATTCATAGATGAGTTTGAGAAATTAATTCTGACCTATAGTTAACTTGGCAGGATCTGCATGTTTTGTTGTCTCTGTGTTGTACAGTGGGAGAGAAACAATGCATTTTGGGGACAGCTAGGGCCCATGCAGATGAGGCATTGGCTCACAACCCAAACCATAATACATATCAGGCAGGCGGTAGAGCAGTTCCAGATCAAGATCCAGAGTGGAACTATCAAAGGGGCAGTGACAACTTGGGGAGAAGAGATCATATGGTCATTTATTTGTTGGAAGGGATGAAGAAATGTATGAAAAAGCCTCTTAACTATGAAAAGGTTAAGGAAGTTTCCAGAACAAAGACGAGAATCCAGCTTTGTTTCAAGGACATTTAGTTG
Source organism: Macaca fascicularis (assembly GCF_037993035.2). Classification (NCBI taxonomy): domain Eukaryota; kingdom Metazoa; phylum Chordata; class Mammalia; order Primates; family Cercopithecidae; genus Macaca; species Macaca fascicularis. Next base: position 128,191,128 of record NC_088377.1, on the reverse strand, counting down.
AGGCACTTAGGAAATATACTAACACTGATCCTGCCTCAAGGGACAGACAAACCCTTTTGGGAGTGCATTTTATAAGCCAGTTTGCCCCTGATATCCATAGGAAACTAGAAAAAGCAGCTATGGGTCCCCAGACTCCCATATGGGACAGCTTTTGTATGTGGTATTTTTAGTTTTTAATAACAGGGACAAAGCAGAGGAAGCAGAAAGAGTAGGAAGGACCTCCCACAAGGTGCAGCTCTTGGCTGCAGCCTTAAGCTTACCTCCCACATGGGGTTGCCCTCCTGGTTCTTGGCCTGAACAAGGGAAGCTGAAAGGTGAGAAGTCAGAGTCACTGTGCCTTGGGCATGAATCAGTGTGCACACTGTAAGAAAGCTGGCCTTTGGAAGAGGGATTGCCCAGCACGCTGAAGGGAGCCATTGGCACCCGAACCAGTGATGGCCAAAATAGCCAGGCAAGCCCAAGAGTGACTGGGTCTGAGACCTCCCAGCACAGCTCCCATCAGACAACTAGCTATTATCTCTGGAGAAGCCTTGGGTAGCCCTTGACATGGCAGGTAAGAACATCAATTCCTTCTGGATTGCTTATTCTGTTCTGACCCATTATGATGGGCCTCTGTCACTCCAGAACTGTATGGTCATGGGGATAGATGGACAAGCCCATAGAAGCCATTTTACCTATCCTTTCAGCTGCTCTTCAAGGACCTTGATTTTCTCCTGAATGCCCCACCCTTTGTTGGGGAGGGATTTGTTAACTCAACGGCGAAGAGTAGTATCTTTTGGAAATCACAAGGCAGACTAAAATTGCTCCTTCTTCTTTACTGTGAATAACTATCAGGCTTTGTTGCTAAATATCCTGATATAACACTTAAAGTACGCCATATGTTGAATCCAACTACCTATTTGCCTGAACCCACAGGCATCCTACATTATTCTTATATACAAGTTACGGAGCAAGTTTATTCCAGCTGTCCAGATTTAAAGGATGAGCCTTTAGATAATCTTGAGGTAGAATGGCTTACAGATGGAAGTAGCTTTGTGCACCACGGAAATGGAAAGCTGAGTATGCCGTTGTCAGTCAACAGGAGGTAATTGAATCTCAGGCCTTTCCAGCTTCTACCTCAGCTCAAAAGGCAGAATTAATAGCTCTTATTAGAGCCCTGCAATTGGCAACGGACTTAAGAATTAACATTTACACTGATTCTGAGTATGCCTTTCTGATACTTCATGCTCATGCTGCTAACTGGAAGGAATAGGGACTCCTAACTGCTAAGGGTTCCCCTATAAAACATCACTTAGAAATTCTGGGTCAGGCACGGTGGCTCATGCCTGTAATCCCAGCACTTTGGGAGGCTTAGGAGGGGTGGATCACCTGAGGTCAGGGGTTCAAGACCAGCCTAGCCAACATGGTGAAATCCTGTCTCTACTAAAAAATACAAAAAAATTAGCCGGGCATGGTGGCAGGCGCCTGTAATCCCAGCTCCTCAGGAGGCCGAGGCAGAAGAATTGCTTAAGCTTGGGGGGTGGAGGTTGCAGCGAGCTGCGAAAAGAGGCTCTTCCCTTACTGTGACTAAGAGAAACTCTTTTGCAGATACGGCTGCTAAGGCCGCAGCATTAAAGGAGCCCCCAGCCATGATAATAATAGAACCAAGATATACTAAAGAGGAACAAGAGTGGACTGAAGGTCCATTGAAGGTCAGAGTCTAATTGAAGATCCTTCTGGCTGGCTTATCAATGACAACAAACTGTTGATACCAGGTGCTAATCACTGGAAAATAAGCATTTGCATGACTCTACTCATTTGGGAGGAGATTCCCTGTTTTAATCAATGTTGCAGCTTTTTGTAGGAAAAGACTTACTGAAAACAGCAAAGCAGGTAACTCAGGCCTGTGAACTACGTGCCCAGAATAACCCAAATAACCAATCTTTACATCCTCCTCTAGTAAGGCCTGTTCAGCATACGGGAATATATCTTGGTAAAGATTGGCAAATAGACTGTACTCAGATACTCACATGTAAAGGGTTTAAATATTTATTAATATTCGTTGACACCTTTACTGGTTGGATTGAGGCTTTTTCTACCTGGTCTGAAAAGGCAATTGAGGTTTCTAAGTTCCTACTAAAGGAAATAATTCCTAGATTTGTGCTGCCTGAGAGCTTACAGAGTGATAATGGCCCATCTTTCACAGCAACAATTACCCAAAACATATCTTCAGCTCTATGAATTCCTTAGTACCCCAACTACAGCTAAACTCCTGGGAATAAACAGCTGGGTCTACTTACCTCCAATTAAACCTGTCTCTTACGACGTCCCACAGACCTACAGAACACAAGAGACTGATCCTGTTTCTTCCTGTGAGTGAATCAGTGACCTCTGACTCCTGTTTGGAAGAAATGAAAGGGATGGGTTACATAAAAATATAGATTGACAATCTACTTTTGGGTATAAGTTGGAATCATGCAGAAAGTAACTTATTTACTCAGTGGGCACAGACTTTAGCCTCTACATAATCAGACAAACTGTTGGGTATGTGGAGAATTGCCACTTTCCTCCACTTCTGGGTTGTTCTGACATATTCAATCTGCCAACTTAAGTCTGTGGGGGACTTTATTGTGTTTCAGACTATTACCTAGACTATGAAAGCTTTAGACACTTATATCTCTGCTACTGATGTACTATCAGTCGACCCTATATCGACTTGGTTCCAACAACTTCCCAGTTCTTGGAAAGCCTTTCTGTTTAGTTTGCTTGGAATGATTTTACTTATGTTGCTTTGCTGTTGTGGAATATATTGCAGTTGTACTTTCTGTATAGGAATGCAAGACAAGCTCACTCAGTGCTTTTTTGAATTGAACACTTACTAATCACCACTTAATCTTCTGTGGCTTAAGCTACTCAGTCTGTGGTACATTTTTATGGGAGCCTTGGCAAATTAATACAGTGCCATTAAATTTCTGCTTGCTTATTCACCACTGATTTCATTTTCTTTGGAAAACTAAAACTTTTTTTTTTTTGGAGGTTATAGGTTTTTTTTTTTTTTGGGGGGGGGAGGTTATTATCACCTTTTCTCAGAACTCGGAGTTATGAACGACCTTCACCATACCAACACTCTCTGACTGAGTTTCTCTCTACCCTGAATGTGAGAGACCCTAATAGTCAGGAATATCATTGCCCCATTCAGGCTGAAGAAGTTACAGAAGATGGATTTTCATCCCTCTGCAATCCTTAGGATTAAGGGTCCTCTTGTAAAGAGAGCTGGGAGATATGTCAGAAATGTTTGAACCAAAGCAACTCCATTTTGAGTGAGGGCTAGGAAAATGAGGCTGGGACTTGCTGGGCTGCATCCTCAGAAAGGTAGGCATTCCTAGCCTTTAGATGTTTACAGTTAAGGAAACAAATTAATAATGTTTACTAAGCAGACCCAGACTTGGGAGTGTCCAGATATCCCAATATCTGGAGAACAAAGTCATTCCTAATTTTGCTTTAAAGATAATAATATCAATCCTTGCAAAATAAACTAATTAAGAAAATTAATTCTTTATCAGAAACCTTTGTAGCAAAACACATCTTCCCATATATACAAGCCTTGTACTCATGGTGGATGAGTTTCTCTTATTTTTGAGAACGTCCTACATTTGTCTATGGAGTAGCTGTCCTTTTACCACTGTACTTTCTTAATAAACTTGCTTTTACTTTGCACTGTAGACTCACCCCGAATTCTTTCTTGCCCAAGATCCAAGAACTCTCTCTTGGGGTCTAGATCCGGATCCATGTCCTGTAACAATGACACTTTGATCTTCGATTTCTAGCATCCAGAATTGTGAGAAAACAAATTTCTATGGCTTAAGCTACTCAATCTGTGGTACTTTGTTATGGCAGTCCTGGCAAACTAATACAGTGCCATCGAATTTCTGCTTGCTGATTCACCATTGATTTCATTTTCTTTTGAAAACTGAAACTTTTTTTTTGGAGGTTATAGATATCAGGATGTATATATTAAATGTGTACAATGTTTTTCTGAATCAATTATACCTCGGTAAAGCTAAAAATCATTATTTCTTGAATTGTGACTATAATACAAGTTTATTTTCAAACTTAAAAAATACAGAATATACAAAGAAGGGAGAAAACCTATGTTATCCAAATACAATATCTATTTCCCATTGTTTACTGCCTTTCTTTTCTTCTATATGTATTTTAGAATATATAAATTTAATATCTGAGAAAATTTACCAGGCCCGAAAGCATATAACTTCAAATAGGCAATGTACAATGCCCAGTAATCTAGGTTTTATTTAGCTTTGTCTCTCTCTCTCTCAATAAGCTTATTTTGGAGATTCTCAACTGTGCATCCCCTGTCAGTTTTGACCTCCATCACTCTCATGTGATGACATGTCTTCCTATGTAATGCACAAAATTGAAGCCATCAGATGGGTTTTCTCACATGCTCCAGTCTCAAGATCCTCAAACTCATTTTTTCCCACAATAGAGCAGTGATTCTTAAACCACATTGCACATTGACCCCTGGGGAGCTCTCAAAAAAGCAGGTGCTCAGGAACTCTATTGGACAATCAATTATCTCTAGGGATAGGGGCAAGCATCAATAATCTTTAAAAGCTCCTCGAGTAGTTCTAGTGTACAACCAGGGCAAGAATGTCTGGAATAAAATGAATGACTTTTTCTTTCTTTTCCAAACTTCTCTTCCATTTTCACACAATTCAGTCCTAAAAGCCAAGAACCAATTCAGAAAACTTATCCTTAAAATTCTATTCCTCTAGAACTGTTCTCAGTACCAAAATATTTATTACTTCAGGTTCTCCAGAGAAACAGAACCAATAGGATGTATCTATATCTGTATCTCTATCTATATCTAGCTATATTGTATATATCTATATATGAAATCTTATATATATATTTTTTCTCTTATCTCTCTATCTATCTATAAGGAGATTTATTATATTGGCTCATGTGATTATGAAGGCTGAGAAATCCCACAGTCTGCTGTCTGTAAGCTGGAGACCCAGGAAAGCTAGTGGTGTAATTCAGTGCAAGTCTGAAGGCCTGAGAACCAGAGACCCACAGTGAGGAAGGAAAAAAGGTGTGAATTCCTCTTTCTGCTCCTTTTAGTTCTATTCATTATCTCAACAGGCTGGATGATATCCAGCCCTTTTGGGGAGGGCAATCAACTTTACTTAGTCCACCAATTCTGGATGCTAAAATACCATCACAGATACATCTAGAAATAAAGTTTAATGTGGACACTGTATGGCCCACTCAAATTGACACAAAAAATTTAAGAATCACACAGTTACATATAGCAGTGCAGCTAAATATTTTATGACTGTATATCATAGGAGAACAGAAACTGGGAGACAATTAGCCATTTCTTCTACAGATGTCTATTTGCAATTCGAAGACTCCTAAAAAGCATAGGTTCTCTTAAGTGAAATTGGAATCTGTGAAAATTAACTTCTTAATGTCTTAAAGTTTTCTGGCTCAATATACTTTTCTGGCATAGTAAAAGCAAGAAGAGAAGGAGGAAAAAGTGACACTGAAGAAATTGATGCTTATACAATGAAACTTCTTAAAATATGGGAAAATGTAGGAAAGTAAATATGCTGATGACTTCTGGGAAAAGGGAAGTTTAGACAGAATATCTTTAAGTCTGATATTATCATGGACCAAACTCGCACCAAATAATACAGTAACACTAGGAAATTGTATTATTTTATTTTATTTTTTGAGGCAGAGTCTTGTTCTCTTGCCCAGGCTGGAGTGCAATGGCACGATCTGGGCTCACTGCAACCTCTGCTTCCTGGGTTCAAGCAATTCTCTTGTCTCAGCCTTCTGAGTAGCTGGGATTACAGGTGCATGCCACCATGCCCTGCTAATTTTTGTATTTTTAGTAGAGACGGAGTTTTACCATGTTGGCCAGGCTGGTATGGTGCTGACCTCAGGTGATCTGCCCACCTCGGCCTCCCAAAGTGCTGGGATTACAGGTGTGAGCCACAGTGCCTGGCCAGAAATTTTAAAAATATGTCATTAGCTAGCTGAGTAAGCAAAAGTATAGATTATCTAGAGCTTCCAATGCAACCGTCCAATTTATTGTCTTGGGACCATGTTGGAAATATGGGTTGTGTGTGGCAGAAATCAGTGATTATAATATAAACCACAGTCAGAAAGATATTGAATATTCAGATGAAGGACCAGGTATGGAAAAACATTTCTCAATATTCACATTATATGTATCAGAGACATTTCATGCCCCACTTTACCTTCGTTTGGTCTATCTTTTATCATAAACATTGCTGTGACATCCAGTTTTGTGCAAATGTGAACTGACAGTACCTTACTTTAGTGACCGTGTACATCTCACTTTATGTTCCAGGCTTCTTGGGCACCAGGAATGATAGGTGACAACTGCTGGAACCCTGTGGTATTCATGCATGAGCATTTGGGAAATATGAGGAGCATAAAAAGTCACAGGGGTAACCAACAGTTGACTAATAGAGGACAGAAGCTGGTGGAAAATTTTTCTCCTTTTCACAGCTCAGAAAAATTCTTAGTTGCATTCTGTCCACCTCCTGAGTAGGTCCTGGCAAGATTGAGCCCAGAGCAATAACACATTTCTTGTATTGGTTTTCCAACCTTCCCTGTTTCACTTTCCCCAGGGCCCTACTACTTTTCCTTGGGCTCAAATCCAAGGAAATAAACTATCTGCATACAAGCTCTGTTTCCTGGAGTATAGGGAGGGGATGGGGAGGAAACTGAGGCTAATACAGTTGGCACCAAAATGGGCCCAGAAAGCAGATTCACAGCATGGGATTCTGGAACTGGTCAGGAAGTGATAAGGACTCTATTAGTGATGGTAGGTTTGTTGGTGAAAATTCCTGACATGCAATCAGGATGAGGCACAGAAAGAAAGTGAAACATTGGCTTATGCTGTAGTTTCAGCACTTAGATGGTGTTGAGAAAGCAGTGTAAGAATTCTAAATTGGACTGGATTATAGCAGCCTTGAAAAAGCAAATGACAGGTTTATATTAGCTAACTATAAACTCAAGACTGTCTCTGAAATCAGAAGGCCTACATGGTAGTATTAAAAAAAAAAAAAAAATCTGAAGCTCCTGGACAAGACTGTACTGAAAATCAGGCACAGAATCTAATTTTAATGGTAGAAGGGCTACATAGTCAACTTTATATGAGTGTACTACCTCTATAAGTATTTGATGTCAATCAGGGCTCTGACAGGAAAACAGTGGAACCCTAGAACCTGGGTGGAGATATATGAGTAGAAAGGTCTGAATCTGGAATACCTGTACTCCCCTGAATCCTATGGACTGGTAGAATAAGCTTCTTCCCATATCAGAAGGTGGTGGCCTCTCCTTGCAAAGAGAACTGGTACAGATTTCACTTGGAACAAGACAATACTTATTTTTTTGTGAGATTTGCCTCAATCTTCTCTCGTTGCCTTCAGACCAATAAGACTGGGGCCAGCTTTCAGTATAGATTCAGCAGGAAAATAGAGTTTGAGAAAACATACCCCACAAAGTGCAAGACCTGTCTTATATTTACCATCAGAAACCAGGGTAAAAAATGTGATATTGGATAGTGATGTGAAAATGGGCAGAATATATGAATAGGGAAATTTATTGCTAAGTGGAGACTTTTTCATGACTCTGGATTTAATATCCTGGCCCTGATATAATATCTTAAAATAAAATAAATGCTTGAACTGCCTTGGAAGAATGTCACAGAGTTCAGGAAAGAGAGTAATTTAGAATAAATTTATTACATGATCCCAGATAACCCACTATTTCCATATTTTTCCCAGAAATAAGACACTCCTTATTTTAAGGATCAGAGGGCACTCCTTTCTTTAAGGCTATATGGAATGTACTGATGCAGAGGGTCCTGGACTCTTTGACAAGCTCAGTGCTGGCTATCTGCTGAAGGCCAAGCTTGAGAGTAGGAAGTATGGCTGGATGCAGTAGCTCATGCCTGTAATCCCAGCATTTCGGGAGGCTGAGGCAGGAGGATTGCTTTAGGCCAAGAGTTTGAGATAAGCCTGGACAACATAGCAAGACCACATCTCTAAAAATGTTAGAAATAATAAAATAAAAAAGAGAGTAGGAGATACACCCAAGAACTGTGCTCCATACAAATGGATATTTGCATTAGGGAATGCATTCTGGAAATGCAATGTCCCAAGGGAAGCATTTAAATAAAGAAGCAAGATGGAAACAATAATAGTGAGCAGCAAGACCAGAATGGTGACCAGGGGTCTGTGGTTATGTTTAAGAGGTCACAGTTTGTTTCTAGGAATACGATGCACAGGCAGCCAAAACAGTATGACAAGTAGAGCCAAACTGGCATAATCAAAAAGACAAAGAGCTGGAGAGCAGACTTCAGCCAACATATTAGAAAATTATGATACTGCAGTCAGTTTGAAGATCTCAGCCAGTTTATAGATCTAGAGTCCATTGGTTGAAGAGAGCTTTCTCTTGAGGAAGGCCTCTGCAATGTCACAGCAAGTAAATATAATAAATAATTTCCCAATCTTTCCCCACAGGGACATGCACTCATTTGCCTCAGTTTGCAAAAGTACAGGATTACCTATACCTTTTGAGGGCTGTTATATATAGGTCACAAGCTGACTCTGATGCCTAAGATCTAAAATACCACTGCAGTCCTCTGGTTAGAGTAGTAGGGTAGTAGGTAGTAGTAGTAGTAGGAGGAAGATAAATAGAATTCTAACACAAGTCTATCTCACAAGTGGGTCCAATGCATTTGCAAACTCACAATGGTTATTTCTGTAGTCCTCGAGTACATAATTATGAAATTCTTATCAGCTTGCCAACTCTCACATTGATTCCACAATGTATAGAATGAGAGCCATTACACTAGAAAGGGCCAAGTAGAAGTTCCTGAATTGCCCCCATATCCTCCTGTCAAGACAGTAAATCAGATGCAATGCTTCATCCTGAGAATTTCAGAAATGAGAATTACTATCAAAAAGTTAAAGAAGGAAAAAGTCCTTGTAATAAATCTCCATTCAAATCATCTGTATTCCCCCAACAAAACTAGATGAATCAAGCATATTGACAGTGGGCTACCATATACTTAACCAAGTGGTAGTCCCAATCATAGATGCTCTGCTAGATTTGGTGTCTTCACTGCAATAGATCAACACAATCACTTAATTATGTAGCTATTGATGTAGTTAATGGACTTATTTTAATCTCTATGAGTAATGACAATCAAAAACAGTTTGCATCTACATTGGAAGGAGAGCAGTCTACATTCATACAAACACTCCATGGCTACATTAAGTCTGTTAATATAGTCTTCAAGGACCTCGATCATGTTGATATTCCACTGAACATCCTATCTGTCCTCTATGTTGATGACATCATGCTAATTAGACTAGGGGACAGGAAGTGGCAAGTACTTGGAATTCTTTAGTAAAATAAACACATGCGAAAGGGTTAGAAGATATACCAAACAAGTCTGGGAATTTATCACAGCAATGAAGTTTTTAGGGATCTTATGGTCTGTGGAGTCCAGAAAAATAAAGAGGTTTGTAGAAGATTCAAATTGTGATGTAAGCTGCTCTGCTATTCAGACCATGTGGCCCAGCAGATCCCATGATGCTCAAAGTATTTATTGTGGATTAAAATGCTGTTCAGAGTCCCTAGGAAGGCCTAATATGAGAAATACATTGCAGATTCTCCAGGATTCTCTGGAGCAATAGCAGGGTTTTTGTGCAGAAAACAAGTTGGTGTTTGAAAAAGAGCTGTAATAGAGACTGAGTGCCTGACCATGAGATAACAAGTGATATGGTTTGGCTGTGTCCCCATCCAAATCTCAGCTTGGATTGTAGTTCTCATAATCCCCATGTGTTGTGCGAGGGACCCAGTGGAAGGTAATTTTATCATGGGGCCAGTTACCCTCATGCTGTTCTTGTGATAGTGAGTGAGTTCTCATGAGAGCTGATGGTTTTATGAGGGGCTTTTTCCCCTTTTGTTCAGCACTTCACCTTCCTGCCACCATGAGAAGAAGGACATGTTTGCTCTCCCTCCCACCATGATTGTAAGTTTTCTGATTGTGAGTTTCTCAGCCATGCTGAACTTTGAGTCAATTCAACCTCTTTCCTTTATAAATTACCCGGTCTCTGGTATGTCTTTATTAGCAGTGTGAGAACAAACTAACACAAATAATTATGTGACTAGAGTTTTCCAACATGAGTTGGATATTATCAGATCTTAGGAGCCATGATGTCAAGCAAATGCAACAGCCATCTGTCAAATGGTGGAATGACACATTCAGATCGTATCTGAGCAGGTCCAGGGGCCACAAGTAATACAAAAAGATGTGACACAGAACTCCACATCACCTATCTCAGTTGTACTATTGCCTCTCCTTCAAATTATATTTATGGTGTAATAGAAATTCCTCATGACTAACTGAGAGAAGTAGAAATTAAAGGCTTGGTTCACAGATAGGTCAGTTTGATATGTTGGTGCTAACAAAAAATGAACAGTTGCCACGTCACAATCACACTCATCAGATACCCTGACAACAAATGGTGAGGGGCAATCCTTCCAGCAGGCAGAGCTACAAGCAGTGTAGCTGGTCATTGATTTTTATGGAAGGGAAAATAATCTGAAGTATGGATATAAATAAAACCTTGAGCAGAGGAGACATGGAGGGAGTAAATGTAATATTGGAAACAAATAAGTCTGGGGAAGAGGCATATGAATAGACCTCTGGAAGTGACTGCACACTTTGTGTATCCTTTTGCCTTATGTTATGTGCATCAGAGAGCATCTACTGAAGAGAAGACACTAGACGACCACAGAGAGAAACTCATCACACAGATGTTAACAGCTTCTCTCTTTAGCTACTGCAGTGTCTGCACAATGAGCCTTGGAATGGATGGCCATGGTAATAGATTTGGAGGTTATTTATGTGACCAATATCAGCGACTCTCTCTCACAAAATTGGCTTATTGGCCCTGCCACTGTCACTGTTAATTGGCCCACCTGCATAGCATAGACCGGAGCTGAGCCTCCACATGACACCATCCTTCAGGGATAATAGCCAGGCACTTAATGGTAGGTTGATTATATCAGACCTCTTCCACCCTGGACTAATTTATCCTTACTAGAACTGACACTCTCTCTGCATATGTGTTTGTCTTCCCTGCCTTGAATACCTCCAGAGCTCATACCATCTGAGTGATTATAGAATGTGTGATTTACTGATATGGCATTCCACACAAAAATGCATCAGATCCATTTCAAGATAAAGAAAGATTTATTATCCTGGAAGTGAAGCAAGATATCTCACTGATTCCTTTGCTGGCAGGAATGAGAGTACACAGGCACTGTTGAGGGCAAACTCCACTCACTAGCTGCTTCACCCCTTGTGGGAGGGGGAGAGCAGGTGAGCAGGTCCTGGAGCCGGGGAGAGCAGGTGAGCAGGTGCTGGATCCAGCAAGAGCAAACTCCATACTGGCCCTAAAGCAGCATCTAGGGCAGGGTGTCCAAAACCCCCGAAGCCACAGAGGAAATGTTACAGTGCCCTATTAGCTTTGCCATTCACAGATGGCTCAAGTGTTAACAGCTCGGTGGAAAGTCAGTGTGACAGCCTTTTGCATCCACATTCGAGTCCTTGTCCAGCATCCAAGAGGAATGAGGTGGCACAAATGACTTGAAGATAGTAAATGCAGGGGATTTTATTGCCAATGAAAGTGGATTTCAGAGGGAAAGGAAGCTGAAAAGTGAACAGAGCGGGAAGGTAATCTTTCCCTGAAGTCTAACCATCCCCAGTCAGAATCCTCTCTGAAGCTATGCCATCAAGCTGTCCTTCTGAAGTCAAGCTGCTTCTCTCTGACATCCCATCATAGTTTCTGATGTCCAACTGCATCTCTTCCTCCTGCTGACTGAGCCTGGGGTTTTTATGGGCACTGGATGGGGGCAGAGCAGGCCATGGGTAGTTTTAGAAAAGGCAACATTTGAGTGGGAAAACAGGAATGCAAGTTCTCACTTTGGGCCACAGTTCCAGGCTTGAGGGTGGGGCCCTTGCTGGGGACTCACCCTCTTCTGCCCAAAATTTCTCTACCTCCTTTCCCAATGAGAAGGACTGGAAAGTCCTGACTCATCAATATAAATCCTAGTCTTGTGATCTTGGCCAAGTCATTTAACTACTCTTTTACTCAGTTTCTCCATCTACTCAGATGAGGATGACAGGGGTCCTATTAAGATCATATAAGAGAAGGCTATGTGTAAAAAAGTCCTTTAAAAACCACCAGGCATAATGTTAGGGATGCATTTGGTATGTAGAGCTGTGGTTTTTAGGCATATCTTGTGAGAGAAGAGGTATTACATGTCACAGGATTTCACATCAGGTAAGGGAGGGGAATACACCTATCACAGCTCCTATAACCCCGAGACCTGTGGTTTACTCTCAGTGTCTGGGAGCAGATTTTAGCTAGAAGAAGCTTTTTGCTTTCATTTATCAGGTAACTAATATATGTAGTAATCATTCCAAGTTGGTGTGCCCCTTTTGTTTTCTCTGAGTATCTGGATTGTGTCCAGTTTTCCATAAAATAACTTTCTTGGAAATGATTTCTCTTTCTGTTATAGATACAAACTTCCTCAGGAAATCAAAGCATTTTGGAACTTGAAGTTGATTGACTAAGTCAGGAGCCTGTAATCCATGTTCATATTGAAGCTCTGCCTCATTCAGGGTACACTGCTCAGTGGGACCCCTGGGAGATCTGACCCATGTGTTCCAAAGAACAGAGTCTGTGAGCACCAGAGGCTCCTGAAGAGCCACACCCTTTAGTTCTTCAGCTCTTTAAGTATTCATACTTTGCCTCATTCTTCCTGAACTATCCTGAACATGTTGAGCAGAAAAGTGCTTGGTTAGCCATATATTAAACTTTTTTTCTCATGTGGGCATCTGTGCATATTTTATTTATATGGGAGAGAACAGATATACAGAAATAAATGACTAGAAAATAAAATGGTCTGTTTTATTTTTCTTCCTTGCATCATCCCAGCCAAATCACGATCTGTGGAGTAAAGGAAACCCATGGTCATCATTTTTCCCGGGCTGTATGTTGGGGATCAGTGTGGTTATTAGGACCCAGCAATAAAAATGTGTAGTTTACTTTAGCTTCAATATTCAAAGAGGCTTAATTTTCCTGTGCCAGACCTTGAAGGATAGTGCAGACCACTGAGAAATTTGCAATGAGATGGGATCAGGTCAAACCACTTAAAAAGTTACTATGCCCTGGGATCAAGGATGCCTAGGAGCTGGGTGGGAGAAGATAGGAAAAGAGTGAGAGGAAAGAGCCTGAGATACTCAGAAGAGTGAGTGAGGGGCAGTGGGAAGCTCTCTCCCATTCTCTGGGTTAATAGAAATGGAACACAGACTTGGGGGCTGATAGCCAGGCAGGGATTGGCCCTGGCCCCCAATGAATAATGATTTTAACAGTCATGGAAGTGAGTTGGCCAAGAGTTCCACCATGCCAGTACCAAGAGGTGACTTTGTAAACAAGAAATGGTACTGGGTGATGGGCTTATACTACCCACTGAGAGCAAGGAAGGCATTGCTGTTACACTTCAGGACCATGCTCATCAGGGAGCTTGGAAGGATTGCAAAGGCAACAAAGAGATTTATCCACACAGAGACAACAGGCCACAAGGTAATTGCCGGGCAGCCACAGCACAGTAGGTAGGGATGGCATCAGTCTTTATGTGAAGTTGGGACTCTTCAGGAAGTCGGGAGAACACAGACATCATTCCACAATCAGGAATCAACCAGGAACTGAACCAACACACCAGAGACTCCATCAGTGATGACTTCAGTATCACCACAATAAACATCTTGGATGCCAGGTAGAGGCAACTGCAAATCTACCAAATTGGGACTGGTAAACTGGCCAAGAAAGAAAGAGAGATTGAAAAAAAAAAAAAGAGTTCACAAACAAAATTCAAAAACACACAAAGCAACTAAGATCAAAAAGGACAGACAAAAATAACTATCAATGCATTCCAAATAAAAATAAATTTACATTTTAATAAGCATGTTTAGGATTGTCAAAGAAATATATGTAGGGATATTAATAAAAATAGAATAAGAAATTATTTTAAAAAGTTGAAATTAAATAAAGAGAAGAAAAAGTTAATTGAAAATCTTGGAAATTATATGCATAAATTGTGTATCTACATTACACATGTATTATATATAATATATGCATAATGTTGTATATGTACTTTATGATATACACATTCCTACCTCATATATGTAGTTTATGCATATGTGTGTATATTCAATAGGTTTGATAAATTCCAGTTATAGTAAAAAAAGTAAAATTTGTGTATTGAAAGATGCTTCTGAGGAATTTACCCAAATGAAGCACACAGAAAAAAAGAAATAAAAATATGTGAAAGGACGATTAAAATATATGGTGAAGAGTTTGAGAGACTTCAACAAACGTCTGGTTGTCGTTTCAGAAAAAGTGAAGAAGGAAAATAATGGCAAAGTAACATACGTTACTTCTGATATTTCCCAGAATTGAAGAGAGACATGAACTTTTAGGCTGGAGATTTTAAAAATTAGAAATAAAATAAAAATAAATAGAAAAATCCATAGCTTGACATTGCATAACGCAACTGAAAAACATTTAGTATAAAAATGAAAAATTTTAAACTCTCAAAGGAAAAATTTCCCAAATAATCTATGCAAGACGGACTACAGAACTTTCATCAGAAACAACTGATGAAAAAAGACAATGAAGTAATACATTCAATATTTTGAGAGAAAATATTCATCAGCCTGGAAACCTAAACTCAGGTAAACCACAATCCCAGGGTCAAAATTAAGACATTTCAGACCTACACATTTCTTTAGAATTTACCACTAATTGATTTTCAATGGGAACTGATTACTTGATATACTTTAATAGGAAGAGAAGTAGACTTAGAGGGATGACACATGACTTGAAAAATTGGAGTCACACACAACATTAAGAAAAATAGAGGCACACAAATTAATTAAATGGTTGAATGTGTGTGCTTTGATAAAGGGATGTTAAAGCATTATAGTGTTCAAGGAGGACTATAAAGATATGGATTAATTCCAGATTTTAAAATAAAACCATATATGTATTAAGAATATAGGATGCTAACTAAGGGGAGAAAAATATAATCTAGAGTTTCCATGAGAGTAGGAGATAAAAAAATGTAGAAAACTTTATTAATCTACCAGAAGGGAGGAACAGAAATAAAAAAGAAATAGGGAAGAAAGATGGTAAACAGAAAACAAGAAGTACGAAGGAAAAAGAATTTAAATATATAGTTATTGCAGTGAATGTAAATAAGTTAAATTCACTTATTGAAGTACAGTCTATCATGTTGACTATATGTTGCTTATAAAAGGTATGTTGTTTATAAAAGATCCAACTAAAACAAAAACTACACAGAGATTTGAAAGAAAGTATTGAAAAATACACTAGGCAAATAATAACCAGACAAAGGATATATCAATATTAAAATAAAATAAAATGTAAGATTTAAACTTTGATAAGGATAAAAAACTTCTACCAAGAGAATATAATAATAATGAATTTGTGAGTGTGTAACAACATAGCCTTGAAATATATGAAGTGAAAACTGTATTACATGGTGAAATTGACAAAACAAAATTTAGTTGAATTAAAAACCTAAATATGAAATGAAAAAATTTCAGAAGAAAACATTTAAAACATGAGAATTGAAAAATAATTTTGCCACAAGACACAAAAATACAAACCATAAAGGAAAATACCAATACATTTTTATACATTAAAAACACTTTTTGTATCAGAAGATACCATATAAGGGAGAAAAAGTAAGTCACATAATCAACACAGGATTATAAAATCAACAAAGAATTAATAGTTAGCATAGAAAGAATTCCTACAAATCAATACAAAATGACAGCCTGATAGAAAAATGGTCAAAATATGTAAAAAATCAATCTATAGAGAAGAGAAACTGAATGGCCAATAAATATAACAAAATATCTCAGCCTCACTAGTAATCAGGGGGATACTTGTCAAAATTACAAAAAGGTAATATTTCACATTCATTATGTAGGAAAAAGTAGGTAAAACAGAACTCTCAGATTCTTGTTGGAAATACAAGTTGTTAAAGTAGAGTAATTAGTATTTAAAGAAATTGATATTCCTGTCTCTAATCTAGATTTTCGGTTTCTACGTTTATGCCATAAAAAAACTCACACAAGTTCATAAAAAAGAATATTTATTGTTCTAATGAAGAACAAGAAAAAGTTCAAATCCAACAGTTGAAGGAAAGATAAATATGTATGTGTATATATACATATAATATGTACATATGTGTAACATAGATATTTTGAATTTAAAAACTTGCATTAGAAAATTAATGAGAGGCCATTAGGCTGAGAAGGCTTTAGACCTTAGGTCCTACATAAGCAAACTGAAACCCAACTCATTGTAAATAGTGAAATGAAACTTTTAGCTTAACCCATCAGAAACTTCCAACTATATGAGGGAACTGAAACCCAACTCATTGTAAATAACGAAATGAAACTTTTAGCTTAACTGATCAGATACTGCCAATTAATCCTAGGGACTTCCCACTTTAATGAATCAAATATTTTCTTTATCTTGCTTCCAAGAGCACCTTATAAAAGTTTGCCCTGACACCCTCTTTCTAAAGTGCTAAA
The DNA here is from genome assembly GCF_037993035.2 of Macaca fascicularis. Taxonomy (NCBI): domain Eukaryota; kingdom Metazoa; phylum Chordata; class Mammalia; order Primates; family Cercopithecidae; genus Macaca; species Macaca fascicularis. The sequence continues at coordinate 128,174,372 of NC_088377.1, read as the reverse complement.
CTGCTTGCAATTCATGAATTGTTAAATGTTCAAAAAACTCATTAAAATTTTAATATGTCTAAGTTTTGGTTACAATTACATAAACATATGGCATAGAAAGAATTTTAGATGCTAAGTTGTGTTTTTAAAAAAATTCTCCTGGTAGTATGGGAGCAGAAAATAAAATAAATAATAAAATAAAAAAATAAATTTGACTTCTGCTTTCAGCTCTGACACATAGAGGGCTTGGAAATAGTCACTCCCATCTTTACAAGAAAAATCTTGAACAATGAAAATCAATTACTTTTCTTGAACCCTTCAGAAAATTGAGGTCAGAAAATAAACTGTCATCCTGAAATCTGGAGACAACGGCAAATACAGAGAATCATAGCTGAGATCAGCTTACCTGGACCAGAAGCCATATGAACAATAAACTGATAATGACACTTAAATGGTAATTTTGACATGCTGACCCAAAGGAAGAAGCTGAGGAACAAAGTGCAATTTTAAAGAGTTTACTTAAGCCAAGATGAGGACAGCTGCCCAGAAAACTCAGACCTCAGTAAATTTGGTTATGAGCTCCCAATTGGCCTTTGTTACAAGCAGGTTTTTAAAGGCAAAAACAGGGAGAGGAATGGGATTATACAAAGTTACTCATCAGAAATTCTCATTGGTTTACAGAAAAAAATATTGATTAGTGGTTGGCTATACATTGTTCTTTGTATCACAAATTCCAGGACCATGAAGACAATGGGTGAAGGTCACATTGTGCAACTTGTGGTAACTTATTTTGAGATATGTTTCATCAGTTTATTGAGAGTTTTTAGCATGAAGTCTACTGAATTTGTTAAAGGCCTTTTCTGCATCTATTGAGATAATCATGTGGTTTTTGTCATTGTTTCTGTTTCTGTGATGGATTTTATTTATTGATTTGCATATGTTTTTTTTTATTATTATACTTTAAGTTCTAGGGTACATGTGCATAACGTGCAGGTTTGTTGCATATGTATACTTGTGCCATGTTGGTGTGCTGCACCCATCAACTCGTCAGCACCCATCAACTGGTCATTTACATCAGGTATAACTCCCAATGCAATCCCTCCCTCCTGCCCCCTCCCCGTGATAAACCCCAGTGTGTGATGTTCCCCTTCCCGAGTCCAAGTGATCTCATTGTTCAGTTCCCACCTATGAGTGAGAACATGTGGTGTTTGGTTTTCTGTTCTTGCGATAGTTTGCTGAGAATGATGGTTTCCAGCTGCATCCATGTCTCTACAAAGGACACAAACTCATCCTTTTTTATGGCTGCATAGTATTGCATGGTGTATATGTGCCACATTTTCTTAATCCAGTCTGTCACTGATGGACATTTGGGTTGATTCCAAGTCTTTGCTATTGTGAATAGTGCCGCAATAAACATACGTGTGCATGTGTCTTTATGGCAGCATGATTTATAATCCTTTGGGTATATACCCAGTAATGGGATGGCTGGGTCATATGGTATTTCTAGTTCTAGATCCTGGAGGAATCGCCATACTGTTTTCCATAATGGTTGAACTGATTTACAATCCCACCAACAGTGTAAAAGTGTTCCTATTTCTCCACATCCTCTCCAGCACCTGTTGTTTCCTGACTTTTTGATGATTGCCATTCTAACTGGTGTGAGATGGTATCTCATTGTGGTTTTGATTTGCATTTCTCTGATGGCCAGTGATGAGGAGCATTTTTTCATGCGTCTGTTGGCTGTATGAATGTCTTCTTTTGAGAAATGTCTGTTGATATCCTTTGCCCACTTTTGGATGGGGTTGTTTTTTTCTTGTCAATTTGTTTGAGTTCTTTGTAGGTTCTGGATATTAGCCCTTTGTCAGATGAGTAGATTGCAAAAATTTTCTCCCATTCTGTAGGTTGCCTGTTCACTCTGATGGCAGTTTCTTTTGCTGTGCAGAAGCTCTTTAGTTTAATTAGATCCCATTTGTCAATTTTGGCTTTTGTTGCCATTACTTTTGGTGTTTTAGACATGAAGTCCTTGCCCATGCCTATGTCCTGAATGGTATTACCTAGGTTTTCTTCTAGGGTTTTTATGGTATTAGGTCTAACATTTAAGTCTCTAATCCATCTTGAATTAATTTTCGTATAAGGAGTAGGAAAGGATCCGTTTCAGCTTTCTACTTATGGCTAGCCAATTTTCCCAGCACCATTTATTAAATAGGGAATCCTTTCCCCATTTCTTGTTTTTCTCAGGTTTATCAAAGATCAGATAGCTGTAGATGTGTGGTATTATTTCTGAGGACTCTGTTCTGTTCCATTGGTGTATATCTCTGTTTTGGTACCAGTACCATGCTGTTTTGGTTACTGTAGCCTTGTAGTATAGTTTGAAGTCAGGGGGCGTGATGCCTCCAGCTTTGTTCTTTTGACTTAGAATTGTCCTGGAGATGCGGGCTCTTTTTTGGTTCCATATGAACTTTAAAGCAGTTTTTTCCAATTCTGTGAGGAAACTCATTGGTAGCTTGATGGGGATGGCATTGAATCTATAAATTACCTTGGGCAGTATGGCCATTTTCACGATATTGATTCTTCCTATCCATGAGCATGGTATGTTCTTCCATTTGTTTATGTCCTCTTTTATTTCACTGAGCAGTGGTTTGTAGTTCTCCTTGAAGAGGTCCTTTACATTCCTTGTAAGTTGGATTCCTAGGTATTTTATTCTCTTTGAAGCAATTGTGAATGGAAGTTCATTCATGATTTGGCTCTCTGTTTGTCTGTTACTGGTGTATAAGAATGCTTGTGATTTTTGCACATTAATTTTGTATCCTGAGACTTTGCTGAAGTTTCTTACCAGCTTAAGGAGATTTTGGGCTGAGACAATGGGGTTTTCTAAATATACAATCATGTCATCTGCAAACAGGGACAATTAGACTTCTTCTTTTCCTAACTGAATACCCTTGATTTCTTTCTCTTGCCTGATTGCCCTAGCCAGAACTTCCAACACTATGTTGAATAGGAGTGGTGAGAGAGGGCATCCCTGTCTTGTGCCAGTTTTCAGAGGGAATGCTTCCAGCTTTTGCCCATTCAGTATGATATTGGCTGTGGGTTTGTCATAAATAGCTCTTATGATTTTGAGATACATTCCATCAATACCAAATTTATTGAGTTTTTAGCATGAAGGGCTGTTGAATTTTGTCAAAGGCCTTTTCTGCATCTATTGAGATAATCATGTGGTTTTTGTCTTTGGTTCTGTTTATATGCTGGATTACATTTATTGATTTGCATATGTTGAACCAGCCTTGCATCCCAGGGATGAAGCCAACTTGATCATGGTGGATAAGCTTTTTGATATGCTGCTGGATCCAGTTTGCCAGTATTTTATTGAGGATTTTTGCATCAATGTTCAGGAGGGATATTGGTCTAAAATTCTCTTTTTTTGTTGTGTCTCTGCCAGGCTTTGGTATCAGGATGATGTTGGCCTCATAAAATGAGTTAGGGAGGATTCCCTCTTTTTCTATTGATTGGAATAGTTTCAGAAGGAATGGTACCAGCTCCTCTTTGTACCTCTGGTAGAATTCAGCTGTGAATCCATCTGGTCCTGGACTTTTTTTGGTTGGTAGGCTATTAATTATTGCCTCAATTTCAGAGCCTGTTATTGGTCTATTCAGGGATTTAGCTTCTTCCTGGTTTAGTCTTGGGAGAGCGTAAGTGTCCAGGAAATTATCCATTTCTTCTAGATTTTCTAGTTTATTTGTGTAGAGGTGTTTATAGCATTCTCTGATGGTAGTTTGTAGTTCTGTGGGGTCAGTGGTGATATCCCCTTTATCATTTTTTATTGTGTTTATTTGATTCTTCTCTCTTTTCTTCTTTATTAGTCTTGCTAGTGGTCTATCAATTTTGTTGATCTTTTCAAAAAACCAACTCCTGGATTCATTGTTTTTTTGGAGGGTTTTTTTGTCTCTCTATCTCCTTCAGTTCTGCTCTGATCTTAGTTATTTCTTGCCTTCTGCTAGCTTTTGAATGTGTTTGCTCTTGCTTCTCTAGTTCTTTTAATTGTGATGTTTGAGTGTCAATTTTAGATCTTTCCAGCTTTCTCTTGTGGGCATTTAGTGCTATAAATTTCCCTCTACACACTACTTTAAATGTGTCCCAGAGATTCTGGTATGTTGTATCTTTGTTCTCACTGGTTTCAAAGAACATCTTTATTTCTGCCTTCATTTCGTTGTGTACCCAATAGTCATTCAGGAGCAGGTTATTCAGTTTCCATGTAGTTGAGCAGTTTTGATTGAGTTTCTTAGTCCTGAGTTCTAGTTTGATTGCACTGTGGTCTGAGAGACAGTTTGTTATAATTTCTGTTCTTGTACATTTGCTGAGGAGTGCTTTACTTCCAATTACATGGTCAATTTTGGAATAAGTATGATGTGGTGCTGAGAAGAATGTATATTCTCTTGATTTGGGGTGGAGAGTTCTGTAGATGTCTATTAGGTCTGCTTGCTGCAGAGATGAGTTCAATTCCTGGATATCCTTGTTAACTTTCTGTCTCGTTGATCTGTCTAATGTTGACAGTGGGGTGTTGAAGTCTCCCATTATTATTGTATGGGAGTCTAAGTCTCTTTGTAAGTCTCTAAGGACTTGCTTTATGAATCTGGGTGCTCCTGTATTGGGTGCATATATATTCAGGATAGTTAGCTCTTCCTGTTGAATTGATCTCTTTACCATTATGTAATGGCCTTCTTTGTCTCTTTTGATCTTTGATGGTTTAAAGTCTGTTTTATCAGAGACTAGGATTGCAACCCCTGCTTTTTTTTGTTCTCCATTTGCTTGGTAGATCTTCCTCCATCCCTTTATTTTGAGCCTATGTATGTCTCTGCATGTGAGATGGGTCTCCTGAATACAGCAGACTGATGGGTCTTGACTCTTTATCCAGTTTGCCAGTCTGTGTCTTTTAATTGGACCATTTAGTCCATTTACATTTAAGTTTAATATTGTTATGTGTGAACTTGACCCTGCTATTATGATATTAACTGGTTATTTTGCTCGTTAGTTGATGCAATTTCTTCCTAGCCTCGATGGTCTTTACATTTTGACATATTTTTGCAATGACTGGTACCGGTTTTTCCTTTCCATGTTTAGTGCTTCCTTTAGGGTCTCTTGTAAGGCAGGCCTGGTGGTGACAAAATCTCTAAGCATTTGCTTATCTGTAAAGGATTTTATTTCTCCTTCACTTATGAAACTTAGTTTGGCTGGATATGAAATTCTGGGTTGAAAATTCTTTTCTTTAAGAATGTTGAATATTGGCCCCCACTCTCTTCTGGCTTGTAGAGTTTCTGCCGAGAGATCTGCTGTTAGTCTGATGGGCTTCCGTTTGTGGGTAACCCGACCTTTCTCTCTGGCTGCCCTTAAGATTTTTTCCTTCATTTCAAGTTTGGTGAATCTGACAATTATGTGTCTTGGAGTTGCTCTTCTCGAGGAGTATCTTTGTGGCATTCTCTGTATTTCCTGAACTTGAATGTTGGCCTGCCCTACTAGGTTGGGGAAGTTCTCCTGGATGATATCCTGAAGAGTGTTTTCCAACTTGCTTCCATTTTCCCCCTCACTTTCAGGCACCCCAATCAGACGTAGATTTGGTCGTTTTACATAATCCTATACTTCTTGCAGGCTTTGTTCATTTCTTTTTCTTCTTTTTTCTTTAGATTTCTCTTCTCGCTTCATTTCATTCATTTGATCCTCAGTCTCTGATACTCTTTCTTCCAGTTGATCAAGTTGGTTACTGAAGCTTGTGCATTTGTCACGTAGTTCTCGTGTCATGGTTTTCATCTCTGTCTGTTCGTTTATGGCCTTCTCTGCATTAATTATTCTGGTTATCAATTCTTCCACTCTTTTTTCAAGATTTTTAGTTTCTTTGAGCTGGGTACGTAATTCCTCCTTTAGCTCTGAGAAGTTTGATGGACTGAAGCCTTCTTCTCTCATCTCGTCAAAATCATTCTCCATCCAGCTTTGATCCGTTGTTGGCGATGAGCTGCATTCCTGTGTTCTGTGTCGCTTGCACTGGGAGCTGGAGACTGGAGCTGTTCCTATTCGGCCATCTTGCTCTGCCCCCCTGATTTGCATACGTTAAACCAGCATTGAATCCCAGGTATGAAGCCGACTTGATAGAGGTGGGTAAGCTTTTTGATGCGCTGCTGGATTCGGTTTGCCAGTATTTTATTGAGGATTTTGGCATGGATGTTCATCAGGGATATTGGCCTGAAATTTTCTTTTTCTGTTGTGTTTTGACATCAGGATGATGCTGGCCTCATAAAATAAGTCAGGGAGGATTCCCTCTTTTTCTAATGTTTGGAATAGTTTCAGAAAGAATGGTACCAGCTCCTCTTTGTACCTCTGGTAGAATTCGGCAGTGAATTCATCTGGTCCTGGACCTTTTTTTGGTTGGTAGGCTACTAATTACTGCCTCAATTCCAGAAATTGTTATTGGTCTATTCAGGGTTTCGACTTCTTCCTGGTTTAGACTTGGGAGGGTTTATGTGTCCAGGAATTTATCCATTTCTTCTTGAATTTTTAGTTTATTTGCGTAGAGGTGTTTATAGTATTCTCTGATGGTAGCTTGTATTTCTGTGTGATCAGTGGTGATATCCCCTTTATCATTTTTTATTGCATCTGTTTGATTCTTCTCTCTTTTCTTATTTATTAGTCTGGCTAGCGGTCTGTCTATTTTGTTGATCTTTTTTAAAAAGCTAGCTACTGGATTCATTGATTTTTTGAAGGGTTTTTTGTGTCTACATCTCCTTCAGTTTTGCTCTGATCTTAGTTATTTCTTGTCTTCTGCTAGCTTTTTGAATTTGTTTGCTATTGCTTCTCTAGTTCTTTTCATTTTGATGTTAGGGTGTCGATTTTAGATCTTCCTTGCTTTCTTTTGTGGGCATTTAGTGCTATAAATTTCCCTCTATACTCTGCTTTAAATGTGTCCCAGGGATTCTGGTACATTGTGTCTTTGTTCTCATTGGTTTCAGAGAACATCTTTATTTCTGCCTTAATTTTGTCATTTACCCAGTAGTCTTTCAGGAGCAGATTGTTTAGTTTCCATGTAGTTGAGTGGTTTTGAGTGAGTTTCTTAATCCTGAGTTCTAATATGAATGCACTGTGGTCTGAGAGACCGTTTGCTATGATTTTGCATTTTCTGAGGAGTGCTTTACTTCCAATTATGTGGTCAATTTTAGAATAATTGCAATGAGGTGCTGAGAAGAATGTATATTCTGTTGATTTGGGATGGAGAGTTCTGTAGATGTCTATTAGGTCTGCTTGCTGCAGAGCTGAGTTCAAGTCCTGGATATCCTTGTTAACTTTCTGTCTCGTTGATCTGTCTGATGTTGACAGTGGGGTGTTAAAGTCTCCCATTATTACTGTGTGGGAGTCTAAGCCTCTTTGTAAGTCTCTAAGGACTTACTTTATGAATCTGGGGGCGCTCCTGTATTGGGTACATTTTTAGAATAGTAGCTCTTCTTGTTGAAGTGATCCCTTTACAGTTGTAATGGCCTTCTTTGTCTCTTTTGACCTTTGTTGGTTTATTTTTATTTTGTGTGTGTGTGTGTGAGCAATAAAGCTTTTTAATCACCTGGGTGCAGGTGGGCTGAGTCTGGAAAGAGAGTCAGCGAAGGGAGATACGTGTGGGGCCATTTTATAGGATTTGGGTAGGTAAAGGAAAATTCCAGTCAAAGGGGGGTTGTTCTCTGGTGGCCTGCCTTCTTATATTAATAAGAAAAATAAAACAAAATAGTGTTGAAGTGTTGGGGCAGCGAAAATTTTGGGGGGGCGGTATGGAGAGAGAATGGGCGATGTTTCTCAGGGCTGCTTCAAGCGGGATTAGGGGCGGTGTGGGAACCTAGAGTGGGAGAGATTAAGCTGAAGGGAGGTCTTGTGGTAAGAGGCAATATTGTGGGGTTGTTAGAAGGAGCATTTGTCGCATAGAATAATTGGTGATGGCCCGGATGCGGTTTTGTATGAATTGAAAAACTAAATGGAAGACACAAGGTCTGAATAAGAGAAGGAGAGAAGACAGGTATTAAAGGACTAAGAATTGGGAGGACCTAGGACATCTAATTAGAGAGTGCTTAAGGAGGCTCAGCATAGCCTTGCTAGTAAAGATTATTTATTTACTTTAAGAGGGAATTTAGAGTGGCGGTTTGGGATAGCACTAGGAGATATCAGCTGTGATGGCTTGGAGAAACAGTGTAAACCAGCAGTGTAAGCACGAGCAGGGCATTTATGAGTAGTTGAGAACGGTGAATAGGAGTATGACTAGACAGAAGATAGTAGGGATGACAAGTTTTTTGGGGTGCAGTCCAAGTTGTTCTGGTGTCTGGAATGAGACTGGGACTTAATAAAAAGGAGTGTCCACACAGGAGCTCAAATGGGCTGGAACCTATAGCATTCCGAGTACAGGCCTGAATTCTGAGAAGGTAAAGTGGTAAAAGTATTGTCTAGTCCTTTATAAGTTGGTGACTGAGCTTGGTGAGGTGTGTTTTTAAAAGACCATTAGTCCGTCTACCTTTCCTGAAGATTGAGGCTGGTAAAGGATATAAAGGTTTCACTGAATACCGAGAGCCTGAGAAACTGCTTGAGTGATTTGACTAATAAAGGCTGGTACGTTATTAGACTGTATGGAGTTAGGAAGGCCAAACGGAGGAATTATGTCTGACAGAAGGGAAGAAATGACCACGGTAGCCTTCTCAGACCCTGTGGGAAAGGCCTCTACTTATCCAGTGAAAGTGTCTACCTAGACCAAGAGGTATTTTAGTTTTCTGACATGTGAGTAGAGTCAATTTGCCCGTCCTGGGCAGGGGCAAATCCCCAAGCTTGATGTGTAGGAAAGGGAGGGGGCCTGCACAATCCCTGAGGGGTAGTAGAATAGTAGATGGAACACTGAGAAGTGATCTCCTTGAGGATAGATTTCTAGGATGGGAAGGAAATGAGAGGTTCTAAGAGATAGGCCAGCAGTTTGTAACCTACATGGAAGAGGTTATGAAATGGCAACAGAATAGAATGGGCCTGTGAAGCTGGAAGGAGATATTGTCCTTGGTCTAAGAACCATTTGCCTTGTGTGGGAAGAGGTTGATAGGTAGAAGTTTCAGCAGGGAGGTGGGAGTGGCCGATGTGAAGGAGGAAAACTGCGGTGAGGGATAGAAGTTCGAACACTAGCTGCTTTTTTAGCTAACTTATCAGCATAAGCATTGTCCCGAGCAACGGAAGAAAATAGATTTTGGAAGTTATGAGAACTGTAGAGAGTTGGGCATAGTTTGTGATTTTTAGGGCCTCTAACAGTATTAAAGCAGTGGCAGCCGCTGCGTGCAGACATGAGGGTTAGGCTAAAACAGTATAGTCATTTGGGCAGAAAGGCTACAGGATGCAGTCCTGGCTCTTGTCTAAAAATTCTGTCCGCACTAACCATGCCTAGGAAGGAAAGCAGTTGTTGTTTTGTAGAAGGGATTGGGGTTTGGGAGATTAGCCAGACACAGTCAGCAGGGAGAGTAAGTGTATATTTATGAGAATTATGCCGAGATAGGTAACAGATGAGGAAGAAATTTGGGCTTGACTGAAGTAATGGGGGCTGTCCGTGAGGCCTTGCAGCAGTACAGCCTAGGTAATTTGCTGAGCCTGATGGGTGTCAGGGCCAGTCCAAGTGAAAGTGAAGAGAGGCTGAGATGAAGGGTGTAAAGGAATAGTAAAGAAAGTATGTTTGAGATCCAGAACAGAATAATGGGTTGTGGGGGGAGGTATTGAGAATAGGAGAGTATACGGGTTTGGCACTACGGGGTGGATAGGCAAGACAATTTGGTTGATAAGGTGCGGATCTTGAATTAACCTGTAAGCCTTGTCTGGTTTTAGGACAGGTAAAATGGGGGAATTGTAAGGGGAGTTTACAGGCTTTAAAAGGCCATGCTGTAGCAGGCGAGTGATAACAGGCTTTAATCCTTTCAAAGCATGCTGCGGGATGGGATATTGGCATTGAGTGGGGTAAGGGTGATTAGGTTTTAATGAGATGGTAAGGGGTGCATGATGTGGGTTAAGGTGGGGGGATACTAGGGGAGGATGTGAAGGAGGCTTTGAACTGGTGAAAAAGGCAGCAATGAGGTGTGGCTGTAGCCTAGGAATAGTCAGGGAAGCAGATAATTTAGTTAAAATGTCTTGGCCTAATAAGGGAACTGGGCAGGTGGGGATAAATAAAAAGGAATGCATAAATGAGTGTTGTCTAAGTTGGCACCAGAGTTGGGGAGTTTTCAGAGGTTTAGAAGCCTGGCCGTCCATACCCACAGTTACGGAGGCAAGGGAAACAGGCCCTTAAAAAGAAGGTAATGTGGAGTGGGTAGCCTCCGTATTGATTAAGAAGTTACCCTCCACTGTAAGAGTTACCCAAAGCATCTGTGATGGTCCAGGAGGCTTCTGAGGTGATGGGGCAGTGTCAATCTTCAGCTGCTAAGCCAAGAAGGTGTGGGAAGAAGTCGGTCAGAGAGCCTTGGGCCAGAGCTCCAGGGCTCTGGGAGTGGCTGCCGGGCGAGTTGGACAGTCCAATTTCCAGCGGGGTCCCGCACAGATGGGACACAGCTTAGGAGGAATCCCAGGCTGCAGGCATTCCTTGGCCCATTGGCCAGATTTTCAGCACTTGTAGCAAGCTCCTGGGGGAGGAGGTTTTGGAGGAACCCCTGGCAGCTGCGGCCCAGGCATTTGGAGTTGCGTGCTGGAGATGTGGCTGGGGTTTGTCTCACAGTGGCGGCAAGGAATTGCAATTCAGAAATAAGTTGCTACTTGGCTGCCTCTACTCTATTACTGTACACCTTGAAGGCGAGGTTCATTAAGTCCTGTTGTGGGATTTGAGGGCTGGAATTTAATTTTTGGAGCTTTATTTAATGTCGGGAGCAGATTGGGTAATAAAATAAAATGCATATTAAGAATAAGACGGCCTTCTGACCTTTCAGGGTCCAGGGCTGAAAAGCGTCTCAGGGTTGCTGCTAAACAGGCCATGAACTGGGCTAAGTTTTTTTATATTTGATGAAAAAGAGCCTAAACGCTAACTGATTTAGGAGGGGTCGAATAAAGAAAAAGGAACATTAACCTTGACTATGCTTTTAGCTCTAGCCACTTTTTTAAGAGGAAATTGCTGGGCAGGTGGGGGAGGGCTAGTCATGGAACAAAACTATAAGCCAGACCAGGTGTGTGGAGGGGAGGTGATAAAAGGATTATAGGGTCGGGGAGCAGAGGCTGAGGAAAAATTGGGACCTAGCTTGGCCTGGTGAGGAGGGCAGAGCTCAGATGGGTCTGTAGAAGAGGATGATTAGAAAGACTCAGTGACGCTTGCAGTTGGGACTGAGGGGACAGGCAGGAAGGAAAGAAGGAAGATTTGGGATGAGTTGCATTGGGAACAGAGACTAGGGAGGGACTGATGTGTAAAAGAATGCCTGGACGTCAGACACCTCAGACCGTTTGCCCATTTTACGACAAGAATTATTTAGATCTTGTAGGATGGAAAAATCGAAAGTGTCATTTTCTGGCTATTTGGAACTACTGTCGAGTTTGTATTGGGGTTAAGCGGCATTGTAGAAGAAAATAAGCCATTTAGGTTTTAGGTCAGGTGTGAGTTGAAGAGGTTTTAAGTTCTTGAGAACACAGGCTAAGGGAGAAGAAGGAGGAATGGAGGGTTGAATGTTGCCCATAGTGAAGGAGGCAAGCCCAGAGAAAAGAAAGAAATACGGAGAGAAGGAGTTCGGGGGTTCTTGCCCTCCAGAAAAGCTGGAAAGGGGTCGGGACGTGGAAATAAGGGATTGGGGCACAAAAATAAGAGGTTGGGGCACAAAAATAAGAGGTTGGGGTGCAAAAATAAGAGGTCGGGGTGCAAAAAGGTTGGGGCACAAAAAGAAGAGGTTAGGGCACAAAAATAAGAGGTCAGGGTTCTTGCCCCTCCCCCAGAAAAGCAGAGAAGGGGTAGAAACAGGGAGAGAAGGGGTCAGGGTGCTTGCTCTTCCCCCAGAAAAGCGGGGCTTGCCTCTAAGGGTGAAGGACCAAGGCAGGAGTCCCTGCAGCATGGTCAGACACCTCTGAAATGTGGGTGAATAATCAGAGAGGCATCCCTGCAATGATTAAACACCAAAGGAAGGTTGCCTTCCCCAGTCTGTGACCGGTGCTGGCATTTTGGGTCCACAGATAAAATGTATCTCCTTTGTCTCTACCAGAAAATGAAAGGAATTGAAATTAAGAGAAGGGAGAGATTGAAGGGTGATGTCAAGATTGAAAGGAGAAAGAGGTTGAGAGATAGTGAGAGAGGTTGGAGAAGAGAGTAAAAAGGGGCCACTTACCCGATTTAATATTGGTGAGATGTTTGCAAGATGTTTCTTGGGCTGGTGGGTCTGAGGACCTGAGGTTGTAGGTGGATCTTTCTCACAAAGCAAAGAGCAGGAGGACAGGGGATTGATCTCCCAAGGGAGGTCCCCCGATCCGAGTCACGGCACCAAAATGTCATGCACGTCCATGTGAAGAGACCACCAAACAGGCTTTGTGTGAGCAATAAAGCTTTTTAATCACCTGGGTGCAGGCGAGCTGAGTCCGAAAAGAGAGTCAGCCCCTTTGTTGGTTTAAAGTCTGTTTTATCAGCGACTAGGATTGCAACCCCTGCTTTTTTTATGTTTTCCATTGGCTTGGTAGATCTTCCTCCATCCCTTTATTTGAGCCTATGTGTGTCTCTGCACATGAGATGGGTCTCCTGAATACAGCACACTGATGGGTCTCGACTCTTTATCCAATCTGCCAGTCTGTGTCTTTTAATTGGAACATTTAGCCTGTTTACATTTAAGGTTAATATTGTTATGTGTGAATTGGATCTTGTTATTATGATGCTATCTGGTTATTTTGGCTGTTAGTTGATGCAGTTTCTTCATAGTGTCGATGGTCTTTACAATTTGGTATGTTTTTGCAGTGGCTGGTACAAGTTGTTCCTTTCCATGTTTAGTGCTTACTTCAGGAGTTCTTGTAAGGTAGGCCTAGTGGTGACAATATCTCTCAGCATTTGCTTGTCTGTAAAGGATTTTATTTCCCCTTCAATTATGAATCTTAGTTTGGCTGGATATGAAATTCTGGTTTGAAAATTCTTTCCTTTAAGAACGTTGAATATTGGCGCCCACTCTCTTCTGACTTGTAGGGTTTCTGCAAACTGATTCACTGTTAGTCTGATGGGCTTCCCTTTGTGGGTAACCTGACCTTTCTCTCTGGCTGTCCTTAACATTTTTTCCTTCATTTCAATCTTGGTGAATCTGATGTTAATGTGTCTTGTGGTTGCTCTTCTCAAGGAGTATCTTTGTGGTGTTTTCTGTACTTCGTGCATTTGAATGTTGGCCTGTCTTGCTAGGTTGGGGAAATTCTCCTGGATAACATCCTGAAGAGTGTTTTCCGACTCGGTTCCATCCTCCTCATCACTTTGGTACACCAATCAAATGCAGATTTGGTGTTTTCACATAGTTCCATATTTCTTGGAGGCTTTGCTCATTTCTTTTCTTTCTTTTTTCTCTAATCTTGTCTTCACACCTTATTTCATTAAGTTGATCTTCAATCTCTGATATCCTTTCTTCTGCTTGATTGATTTGGCTATTGATATTTTTGTATGCTTCACAAAGTTCTCGTCGTGTGTTTTTCAGCTACATCAGGTCGTTTATGTTCTTTCATAAACTGGTTATTCTAGTTAGCAAGTCAACTAACCTTTTTCAAGGTTCTTAGCTTCCTTGGATTGGGTTAGAACATGCTACTTTAGCTTGGAGGAGTTTGTTACTATCCACCTTCTGAAGCCTACTTCTGTTAATTCATCAAACTCATTCTCCTTTCAGTTTTCTTCCCTTGCTGTTGAAGAGTTGTGATCCTTTGGAGGAGAAAAGGTGTTCTGGTTTTTGGGATTTCCAACATTTTTGTGCTGGTTTCTCTCCATCTTCATGGATTTATCTACTATTAGTCTTTGATGTTGGTGACCTTCGGATGGTATATCTGAGTGGACGTGCTATTCCTTTGTATTTGTTAGTTTTCCTTCTAACAGTCAGGCCCCTCTGCTGCAGGTCTGTTGGAGTTTCCTGGAGGTCCACTCCAGACCCTGTTTGCCTGGGTAGCACCAGTGGAGGCTGCAGAACAGCAAAGACTGCTGCCTGTTCTTTCCTCTGAAAGATTCATCACTGTGGGGCACCTGCCAGATGTCACCCAGAGCTCTCCTGTATGAGGTGCGTCGGCCCCTACTGGGAGATGTCTCCCAGTCAGGATACATGGAGGGTCAGGGACCCACTTGAGGAGGCTGTGTGACCCTTAGCAGAGCTTGAACGCTGTGCTGGGAGATCCGCTGCTCTCTTCAGAGCCGTCAGACAGGGACATTTAAGTCTGCTGATGCTGCACCCACAGTTGCCCCTTCCCTGAGATGCACTGTCCCCAGGAGATTGGGGTTTTATTTATAAGTCCCTGACTGGGGCTGTTGCCTTTTTTTCAGAGATGCCCTGCCCAGAGAGGAGGAATCTAGAGAGGCAGTCTGTTCACAGCGGCTTTGCTGAGCTGTGGTGGGCTCTGCCCAGTTTGAACTTCCCAGTGACTTTGTGTACCGTGTGAGGGTAAAACTGCCTACTCAAGCCTCAGCAATGGCATATGCCCCTCCCACCATGAAGCCTGAGGGTACCAGGTTGACCTTGGACTGTTGTGCTGGCAGCAAGAATTTCAAGCCAGTGGATTTTAGCTTTCTGGGCTCTATGGGGGTGGGACCTGCCAAGCCGGACAACTTGGCTCCCTGGCTTCAGCCCTCTTTCTAGGGGAGAGAATGGTTCTGTCTTGCTGGCATTCCAGCTGCCACTGAGGTATGGAAAAAAAAACTGCCGCTGGCTTCATGTCTGCCCAAACAGTTGCTCGGTTTTGTGCTTGAAACCCAGGGCCCTGGTGGTGTAGGCACTGGAGGGAATCTCCTGGTCTGTGGGTTGCGATGACTGTGGGAAAAGTGCTGTATCTCTGCTGGAGTGCACCGTTCCTTAGGCACAGTCCCTCACAACTTCCCTTGGGTAGGGGAGAGAATTCCCCAACCCCTTGCACTTCTTGGGTGAGATGATGCCCCACCCTGCTTCGGCTCACCCTCTGTGGGCTGCACCCACTATCCAACCAGTCCCAGTGAGAGGAACTGGGTACCTCAGTTGGAAATGCAGAAATCACCTGCCTTCTGCGTCCATCTCGCTGGGAGCTGCAGACTGGAGCTGTTCCTATTTGGCCATCTAACAAAATGCTTTAAGCAATTACCCCGGGCATGTGTGTGATGGTGGTGGTGGTGTTGTGGATGGTACCTAATAAAATATTTTGGATGGCACCTAACTAAAGCCTCATACCCATGTCTCTCTGGACCTGATAAGTTCTGCATACCTCACATTCCTCAGTCTGCTCTGAGCTATTTTTCTTCCTCAGATGCGTTTTTGGAGGTTGAGTGTGAACTCATGAGACTGAGAAACTTTCAGTCTTAGGAGGGCCTCCATACTTGCATGGGTTTTACCTCCAGGAAACCCATGGTGAAGAACCAAAAAAGCTTTACTTCACAATTCTGGCAGCAGGGAGAAAAAAAAAAGTAATCATTTTGAAATACACCCCAAATACTCTCCATAACAAAAAGCCTACTCTCCAGGAGAAAAGTCTTTTTCAGAGCCTTGTCCCACCTATGAGGAAGGGCATTCACCCAAATTTAGCTCACTTTAGGCTTTCTGTCTCACCTAAGGGAGAAAATATAAGACACAATTATGAAGGTCACAACACAGAGATAGAGGCCTGCTAAAAGACTGAGATTTAATCATAGGATTGTAGAATGTTTCCCTTGCCCCATACCTTAACACCACATCAACAGGGTTCCAATATAATCACAGTGAATTATAGCTAAAATAACTTCAAAATCTGGGCTTTATTTAAGAAGACTGCAAAAACAAAAATGCTAGAGGGTTTTAAAGCC
Source organism: Macaca fascicularis (assembly GCF_037993035.2). Taxonomy (NCBI): domain Eukaryota; kingdom Metazoa; phylum Chordata; class Mammalia; order Primates; family Cercopithecidae; genus Macaca; species Macaca fascicularis. The sequence goes on along the minus strand of NC_088377.1, from coordinate 128,158,426 downwards.
ACTGAAAACTATAGCTCATGTATTCCCAGAGCCCAGTATATTAGTTAGCTGGATCTGCTATAACCAAGTACTGCACACTGGGTGGCTTAAGCAGTAGAAATTATTGTCTCACACTTCTGAGTGCTAGAAGTCTGAAATGAAGGTGAATGAAGGTTGGTTCCTTGTGTAAAGGAGACTGTTTGGAATCACCTGACAGATTCCTCTTGCCCACTGCACAGATAAAACCAGTTCACTGAGACAGTGGTATTCCAGTAAAGAAATTGTTTAATTAATTTGGGGTAGTCAAATTAAAGACAATAATTTATTACTCAAATCAGCCTCCCTGAGAACTCAGAGGCTAGGGTTTTTATGGATAAATTGGCAGGCAGGGGACTAGGGAATGGGTGCTGTTAATTGGTTGGGGATATACAATTACAGGGGTGAGAAAAATTAGCCTAATGATGAGTCAGCCTCTGGGTGGGGCCACAGGACTGGTTGAGTCATCAGTCATGGGTCTGGGTAGAGTCAGTCAATTGCCAGAATGCAAAAGGCTGAAAATCATCTCAAAAGACCAATCTTAGATATGTTATCTATAGGAGCAATTGGGGAAGCCACAAATCTTGTGATCTGGCCACAAGACTCCAGAGCAATAAGAAAAAAGCTAGGAAAAAATAGCTGGTTGTTTTTTAACTATGCCTACATCTTAGCAGAATTCAGGCTCTTCTCATAATCCTAATCTTATGGTCTTTCATTAGTCTTACAAAGGGGGTTTCAGTCTCTGAACAAGGAAGGGGTCAGTTTAAGGGAGGAACTGTCACCATCCTTGCTTCAAAGTTAAGCTATAAACAAAATTACTCCCATGGTTAGCTTGGCCAATATTCAGGAATGAGTGAGGACAGCCAGCCTGGGAGGCTAGAAGCAAGATAGAGTCAGCCATGCTAGTCTTCTCTTGTTGTTATATCTTTGCAAAGGCAGTTTCATGTTCCTTGCCTCCACCTAGCTTCTGGTAGCATTCTTTGACTTGTACATGGTGTTTGCCTGGTATTTTCACTTCACTGTATGTGTCTCTGTCTCCTAGTCATGTTGGATTGTGGCCCACCCTATGCTAGTATGGCTTTAATTTAACTTAACTAATTTTATCTGCAATGACTCTATTTCCAAGTAAGGTAACTTTCTTAGTTACGGTGGGTTAGTACTTCAGCATATGAGTTTGGTAGGGGAGACACACAATTCAACATACAACACATAATAACAAAAACAAAAAAGAAGATACAAACTGATAAAATCAGTAATGAAAGCAAAATCATCACTACTGTTCCCACTGACACTAAAAATAAATAAATAAATAAATAAATAAATAAATAAATAAATACCATGAACAGTTCTATGTCCACAAATTTGAACTCTTAGATGCAATTAATCAATTTCTTCAAAACCACAAACTACCCAAGTAGAAATAGATGATCTGAATACACCTATGTCTATTAAAGATATTAAATAAATAGTTAATAACCTTTCAAAAAATAAAGCACCAGGCTCAGTTGGTTATACTAGTGAATTCTACCAAACATTTAAAGCAAAAAAAAAAAAAAAAAAAAAAAAAAAAAAAAAAAAAAAACCGATTACATATAATCTCCTACCAAAAATAGAAGCTGAAGGAACACATTCTGACCTATTCTATGAGTGCAATGTCACCCTAATACCAAAACAAGAAAAATGTTTAATAAAAAAAGGAAAACTGTAGACTAATATCTCTCATGAATATAGATGGAAAAATCCCAACAAGGTATTGATAAATGGAATACAAAAATGTATTCTTCTTACATAAAAGAAGAGTTATATATCATGACTGGTATGGTTAGGTTTGTGTCCCCACCCAAATCTCACTTTGAATTGTAATCCTCAGTTGTTTAGGAAGAGACCTGGTGGGAAGTGACTGGATTATGGAAGTAGTTTCCTTCATTCTATTCTCATGATAGAGAGTTAATTTTCATGAGATCTGATGGTTTTATAAGCAGTTTTACCTGCTCTTGCTAGAACTTCTCTCTCCTGCCACCATGTGAAGAAGGTCTTTGCTTCCCCTTTGCCTTCTGTCATGATTGCAAGTTTCCTGAAGCTTCCTCAGCCATGCGAAACTGTGAGTCAATGAAGCATCTTTCTTTTATAAATTACCCAGTCTTGGGTATTTCCTTAGAGCACTGTGAGAATGGACTAATATAGTGAATTGGTATTGGGAATGGGGCACTGTTATGAAGATACCCCAAAATGTGGAAGCGACTTTGGAACTGGGTAATGGACAGAGGTTGGAGCAGTGTGGAGGGCTCAGAAGAAGACAGAAAGATGTGGGAACATATGAAGCTTCCTAGAGACTTGTTGAATGGTTTCGACCAAAATGCTGAGTGTGATGTGAACAATTAAGTCCAGGCTGAGGTGGTCTCAGATAGACATGAGGAACAAAGTGTACTCTTGCTATGCTTTAGCAAAGAGACTGGCAGCATTTTATCCCTGCCCTAGAGATTTGTGAAACTTTGAACTTGAGAGAGATGATCTGAAATTGGAACTTATACTTAAAAGGGAAGCAGAGCATAACAATTTGGACAATTTGTCTGTGCATGGTGGCTCACTCCTGTGATTCCAGCACTTTGGGAGGCAGAAGCAGGCGGATTACCTGAGGTCGGGAGTTCCAGACCAACCTGACCAATATGGAGAAACCCTATCTCTACTAAAAATACAAAATTAGCCAGACGCGGTGGTGCATGCCTATAATCCCAACTACTTGGGAGGCTGAGGCAGGAGAATCGCTTGAACCTGGGAGGCGGAGGTTGTGGTGAGCCGAGATGGCACCATTGCACTCCAGCCTGGCAAGGAGAGTAAAACTCTGTCTTAAAAAAGAAAAAAAAAGTTTGGATAATTTGCAGCCTGATGATGTAATAGAAAAGAAAACCCCACTTGGTGTGGTGGTTCGTGCCTATAATCCCAGCACTTTGGGAGACCGCAGTGGATGGATCACTTAAGGTTAGGAGTTTGAGACCAGCCTGGCCAACAAGGTGAAACCCTATCTCTACTAAAAATACAAAAATTAGCCTGGAGTGGTGGCAGGCACCTGTAGTCTCAGCTACTTGGGAGGCTGAGGCAGGAGAATTGCTTGAATCCTGGAGGCAGAGTTTGCAGTGAGCCGAGATCATGCCATTGCACTCCAGCCTGGGTGACAGAGACTCCATCTCAAAAAAAAAAAAAAGAAAAAAAAAGAAAAAGAAAAGAAAAGAAAAACTCATTTTCTCAGGAGAAATTCAAGCTTGCTGCAGAAATTTGCATAAGTAATGAGGAGTTAATCACCAAGACAATGGAGAAAATGTCTCCAGGGCATGTCAAAGATTTTCATGGCAACCTCTCCCATCATAGACCTGGAGGTCTAGGAGAGAAAAATAGTTCCCTAGGTTGGGCCCAGGGCCCTGCTGCTGCTCTGGGCAGCCTCAGGATATGGTATCCTGCATCCCAACCATGACTAAAAGGGACCAATGTACAGCCCAGGCTATTGTTTCAGGGGGTGCAAGCCCCAAGCCTTGGCAGCTTCCATGTGGTGTTGGACCCATGGGGGTGCAGAACACAAGAATTAAGGTTTGAGAACCACTGCTTAGATGTCAGAGAATGTATGGAAACATCTGGATGTATAAGCAGAAATCTTCTGCAGGGGTGGGGACCTCATGGGGAACCTCTGCTAAGGCAGTGTGGGGGAGAAATGTGGGGTTGGAGTTCCCATGCAGAGTTCCCACTGGGGCACTGCCTAGTGGAGCTGTAAGAAGAGGGCCACTGCCATCTAGACCCCAGAATGGTAGATCCACCAACAATTTGCACCATGTGCCTGAAAAAGCAACCAGGAGGGATGCTATACCATGCAAAACCACAAGGGTAGAGCTGCCCAAGGTTGTGGGATCTTACCTCTTGTATCAACATGACCTGGATATGAGATATGAAGTCAAAGGAGATCATTTTGGAGCTTTAAGATTTAATGACTGCCTTGTTGGATTTCTGACTTACCTGGGACTTGTAACCCCTTTGTTTTGGCCCATTTCTTCCATTTGGAATGACAGCATTTATCCAATGCCTGTACCCTCATTGTATCTTGGAAGTAACTAACTTGCTTTTGATTTTACAGGATCCCAGGCAGAAGGGATTTGCTTTGTCTCAGATGAGACTTTGGTCTTGGACTTTTGAGTTAATGCTGAAATGAGTTAAGACTTTAGGGGACTGCTAGGAAGGCATGACTGGTTTTGAAATGTAAGGACATAAGATTTGGGAGGAGCTGGAGGTGGAATTATATGGTTAGGTTTTGTGTCCCCACCCAAATCTCACCTTGAATTGTAATCCCCAGGTGTTTAGGGAGAGACCTGGTGGCAAGTGATTGGATCATGGGGGTGATTTCCCTTGTGCTATTCTTATGATAGTGAGTGAATTCTCATGAGATCTGATGGTTTTATAAAGCAGTTTTCCCTGCTCTTGTTAGCACTTCTCTCTCCTGCCACCATGTGAAGAAGGTCCTTGCTTCCTCTTTGCCTTCTGCCATGATTGTAAGTTGCTTGAGGCCTCCTCAGCCATGTGGAACTGTGAGTTAATTAAACCTCTTCCCTTTATAAATTATCCAGTCTTGGGTATTTCTTTATAGCAATGTGAGAACAGACTAACACAATAACCAACTGGGATTTATTCTAAATATGAAAGGCAGTTTCAGCATTTGAAAATTAATTATTGCAATCCATTCCATCAACAGGCTAAAGAAAAAACATTATATAATCCTATTGATTGATACAGTAAAAGCATTTGGCAAAATCCTACACCCATTTATAATAAAAAGCTTTTAGCAAACTAGGAATAGAGGAGAAATTTCTCTGATGAAGAGCACCTACAAAAAAAAAAACTACAGCTAACATCATATTTAATGGTGAGAAAATGAAGCTTTCACCTTAAGATAAGGAACAAGTCAAAGATGTTCTCTTTCTTCACTCCTACTCAAAATTGTACTAGAAGTTCTAGGTAGTATATTTAGAAAAGAAAGCAAATAAATAAGATTGGGGAAGAAGAAATAAAAGCATTAACACTATTAAAACTAATAAGACTGTTGCACCAGACAAGAAATAATGGTGACCTGGATCAATATAGTGGTGGGGATGGAGAGAAGATGGATTGAAGAGGTAAGAAATAAAATCCACAGAGCCTGGGAATGGATTACATATGCATGGTAGAGAGGGGGGTACCCAGGATGACTTTTGGTATTTGATTTGCATAACTAGAAAGGTTGTAGGGCCATTTATAGAACATAAAGAGAGTACTGCAAGAGAGTAAATTTGGAAGAAAAAACTATAAATTATGCTTTGGTCAAGTAGAGATTGAGATGCCTTAGAGAAGTGATGTCACTCGGCCACTTTATGCTTGTGTGCGTGCGTGTGTGCGTGCGTGCGTGCGCGTGCATGTGTGCGTGTGCGTGTGTGTGTGTGTGTGTGTGTGTGTTCCTGGAATTCAGAGAAAAGCATAGGGCTAGAAATTAGTTTGTAAATTATTGGCATGTAAGTGGTGATTGAAACCATAACTATGAAGAAATTGCCTAAGGGGAGATTATGGAGTGAGAAGGATGCCAAAAACTGTGCTGTGGCATTTAATGGCCAAGAAGAGGAGAATGAGCAACAAAGGAGACTGAGAAGTAGCTGAAGAAAAGGGGAAGACCAAGGGTAGTGAGTGCTTCAGGAAGGAGGCATTGGTCAAGAATGTTGACTACTGCTGAGACAGTATAATGACTACTGAAAAAAATCCATGAATTTAGCAACAGAGAAGTCATTAGTGACTTTACAGAGGGCTATTTCACTAGAGTGATGGGGTCATATGCCAAACTGAAGTGGGTTTAGGATTGAGCAGGAGGTGTGAACATTGTAATAGCACAAAAAGAAAATTAAGAATGATTGTGAAGTGAGTGATAGAAACAGTACTACAGTTGCTAGAAGTGAGGAGGTCGAGGACATGGATTTGAGTGAGAAATTCTTTTCATTTTTTGTTTTAAATTACATTCACTTGAGTGTGTTTTAAAGTTGGTGTAAAACATTCAATTGAGAGAAAAGGTTGGATAAACATGGAGAAGAAAAGAGATGATGAATGGTGTAAAGTTCTTGAGGTGAGTAATGGGGTAAAATCCAGAGCAGAGGTGGAGAGATTGTTCCCCTCTCTGGTAGTTAGAGAGATGCAGACCAGGATAGAAGCACAGGGAGGTAAGTATGTTTTATTTCAAAATGATGAAGGAGTTTCAATCGGGTAACTTCTGTTTTCTCCGCAAAGTAAAGATTTTATATCATTTATCTTGAATGGTGTATATGTAAAATTTAACACTCTCTTCTAGCATATTTGTGAATTCTATTTGCTAGGCACATAGCTGTTTAGTTTTGTGGGTTATGGATTGTGTTTTGGTGTGATGTTGCATGCTGTAGCATTATAGATCTCTTCAGATTTTTGATAGTTTATGAAAGACTTGAAATCTTTCTATAGGGAGAAAAATTACAGAGATTGCAACTGAAGGTGATTTTTTTTCTTTTGACACATTTTGAAAAATGGATGCATCATATTCCATCATATAGATGTATTATAATCATTTGCACATTAAGTTTTTTAAACAATACTGTAATGAATATACTTATACCTGTATGTTTCTCCCTTGATATTTCCTAGACATGGAGTCATGGAGTTAAGGAGTTTAAACATTTTTAAATCTCATAATACATATTGCCAAATTGCCCTTCAGAAAGATATCCAGTTCATTTAGTCAAACCCAAAAAGGCAAAATATAATTGAGAGATAAATATGCTAATTTTAAACTAGGAGACTTCACAGTATCTAGAATTTGTTTTAAACTGACACTTTCTAAATTCGGACCATAGATGGCACTAAAGGATTAAGGAATGTAACCATGTTTGTAATTCTCTGTTGGAAGGGATCTTGAATGGACATCCCAGCCACCGTCTTTCATAGCAGATAAACTATAAACAGTTCTAGAAAAACAGTCCTTTCTGTCTTTAACATATATAAATCATCTTGGTCACCCATTCTAAACTTATACTTTTAGTTTTAATGGACTGTTGTACTCGTAATTCTGTAACAATGTAAGCTTATTGGAATTTATCTTGTCTTCTATGCCAGTGGTCCCCAACCTTTTTGGCACCAGGGACCAGTTTCATGGAAGACAATTTTTCCACAAACCAGGGAGTGGGATGCGGGGTTGGGGGGGGCGGCGTAATTTCAGAATGATTCAAGCTCATTACATTTATTGTGCATTTTATTTCTATTATTATTATGTTGTAACATATAATGAAATTATTATAAAACCCATAATGTAGAATCAGTCGGAGCCCCGAGCTTGCTTTCCTGCAACTACACGGTCCCATCTGTGAGTGATGAGAGACAGTGATAGGTCATCAGGCATTAGCTTCTCATAAGGCGTGTGCAACCTAGATCCCTCGCGTGTGCAGTTCACAATAGGGTTCCTGCTCCTATGAGAAGCTAATGCTGCCACTGATCTGACAGGAGGCAGAGCTCAGGTGGTAATGCCAGTGATGGGGAGCAGCCGTAAATACAGATGAAACTCTACTCACTGGTCTGCTGCTCACCTCCCGCTGTGCAGCCCAGTTCCTAACACACTGGTCCGTGGCCCAGGGTTTGGGAACCCCTGTTCTAGGCTGTGGAGTATACTTCACTATGTCATTTGAAATTTCCTTACAATACCAGTTGTCTTACACTAAACCTTGCCACCTTTCATTCTTCTGCTTCTAAAACTTTCTCTTTTTAAAGAAGGAAACATATAGGTCATAAGTCAGAAAGGCAAAGAACTCTCGTGATCTGATTATAATAAACTTAGCACTGTAAAACTCTGGATATGAATTTACGCGACATACTTAACTTGCTAAGTTGTACGGTGACTTTCTAGCTTTGCAGTGTGAAAATTGCATTTTAAACAAACTATATAGATATCAGGCTGATGTCTCCTGGTAGTGATGGTTTTGACTGTCACCACTGTCCACTGTTTTTACCATCAGTCCTTAGGAGTTGCTTTGGTGACTTCTTACCCAACATTTCTAGATTTCAATAGTCTAACGACTGAGAAGTAAACAGGCTGGCAGGGAGTCAACTTTTCTTGGAAGACCAAATGGCCCCTGCTGGTGTAGATGTAACTTAGATTAAGAACTACCTGTCTTGTCTTAGCTTTCGCTCTGTAACCTCCTTCAGAGATGACAGTAGAAGATGTGTTCAGTTATTATCTATTTATGGCTGAGAGACAGGAAAGGGAGGGAAGAAAGGGGAGCATTCATGTTTGTGCCTTTTCAAAGATAGATTTAAAATGCTAATGTTTACAGCTTGCCACTTACAATAAAAATGCATTAGATGCAGAGGACATGAGAATTGAATCTACCTGTTAAAACCGGTTTACTGGTCGGGCACGGTGGCTCAAGCCTGTAATCCCAGCACCTCGGGAGGCCGAGGTGGGCGGATCACGAGGTCAGGAGATCGAGACCATCCTGGCTAACACGATGAAACCCCGTCTCTACTAAAAGTACAAAAAATTAGCCGGGCGTGGTGGCGGGCACCTGTAGTCCCAGCTACTCGGGAGGCTGAGGCAGAAGAATAGCGTAAACCCGGGAGGCGGAGCTTGAAGTAAGCCGAGATCGCCCCACTGCACTCCAGCCTGGGCGACAGAGCAAGACTCTGTCAAAAAAAAAAAAAAAAAAAAAAAAGAAAGAAACCAAAAAACAAAACAAAACAAAAAACGGTTTACTTTAGTTAAAACAAGTAGCCATTGCTTCAGAAACCTTTCAGAGCCACAACACACACACACACACACGCGCGCACACACACCCCTCCTTGATCTAGGCCTTTTTGTTTCTGTATAAATAAAGGTCTCACTTCTGTGGAGCAGCAAGGTATTAGAGATAGGAAGTGAAATTATAGGTACCCCGTTCTAGAAATGTAAAGAATACCACCTCATCTTTCTCTCTCTGCAGATAAAAGAAGTTTGCAGTCGACCTTACTGCAATGGAAACATTGCCTGATAATGCATAAATATGTATGTAGATGTTTCTACATATAAATAAATATATATATGAATGTACATTAAATAAGTATTAAGAGAGACATACTCATTTTGATTCTAGCTTATTATTCTGAAAAAAATGGAATTGTTTTCCTAGCATTCTTATGCAAAGTGGAAGCCACCTGAACACTGAACAAATGAAATAGCTGATGTTCTGCAACGTTTAACTCCAGAGAGCTTGGAAGCTTTAGCTGGGAACTTTATATGTAAACACACAGCTTCATGAAGCCTCCAGTGTGATTCCACAAAGCAGCCCTTGCTGAAGTTGTCTGGGAGAGAGCAGAGAGTGATACAGACATTTACTCATTAGTTGATGACATTGGAGGGGATTCCTAACGTCTCTCAACATCAGTTTCTTCATCTACAAAGTAGGGATAATGCATCATAGCATTATTCTGAAAGCTAAGGTAGAATATATTTTAGGCATCTGGCAGAGTTTGACACATATTGCACACCAAATTACAACAATAAATTAAGTGCATCCTTGAAAAACCTGTGCCTCAGGTTAGTCTTTTGCTTTCCAATTCAATGTGTTTCAATTCAATTCAATTTCAATTCAATCCAATCACATAGACTTTTAGCCATAAGAAGCAAGACCCGCCAAATACTTCACATCTTTCACCAACCGTTCTGATTAACCTGGCAGTTGCCATGGTAACATTAGCCCAGTCCTCTCTTTGTTATGGAGGCCCCTTTATTCTAGGATTCATTCTTTTTCCTGCTGGACTGCAGGTGAAATAGCCACAGCATTAAAGCCAAATCATTATACATTTTCATGAAAAAGTAAATTCTGGATTTTAGTTATAGAATTTTGTTTTAAATCTCTACAGTCGGTCTCTGAATCTTGATGTCCTTCCGTCTTGGCCACAGTTCCTCTCAGGTGGTCAGACCACACAGTTCGGATTCCTGTATTTGGAGAGCTGTGGGCCATGATCAGAGTCACTACCCAACACGAAAATCACGTATTTACACTTCCAGATTTTCACCTTTCAGGGATTCAGTTTAGGGGAAAGGAGAAAGGAAATTAAAGGCAGGAAAATATGGAATACAACAAGGAGAAATGAAATCAGAACAAAAAAAGGAAAATCAGGAAGAAAGGGCCAAGAAAAATTGAAAGAAAGAAAATGAGAGTAAATGAAAGGGAAGAGATAAATGGTCTACATACTTGAGTAATTACAGAACAATTTTGCACAAATGGAATTTCAATTAAGATGTGTGATTTAGAATGTTAAGTTCTCCTTAAGCAGTTTTTTGTGCTTTATTTTATTATTGTAAAAATATCTATGAAGCAGTACAAATATCTGTAAAGCAAAAAAGAAAAAAATGTTAAGCCTCTGCACCCACTATTCCTTTCTTCTTCTCAGAGATTGCTACTAAATATTTTCTCTATATACACAAATACATAGAATTAGTATTGATTCATATGATTATATCACATGTGAACCATACCAAAAAAATGGACTGTGACATATTGTTTTTCAGTTAATAAGATATGCAGAACTTTTCTCTGTGTTATTTTACTTAGATTTATCTCATTCTTTTTAATGCTACAATGTCCTGTTAGTTTTACTAGTATTTAACTCACCCCCTGCTGATAGGTACTTAGATTTCTTGTTCCTTTTCTTTAAACAGATCATTTGAAAACAAGAAAACCTGAAAACACTGCTGGAAAAAGTTTGGACATTTTATTGACATTGTAGGTATTTGCAACTATTACACTGTGTGTAATTACTTGATAGTGCCTACACTAAGTGGTGCTGCATAAAGATGATAAGAGTACACAAGTGAGATGCCATGCTGAGTTCTCAAATGAGGAAACAAATTTTCTTTTATGTCTACTTATTAGTTCAGTTATTTAAGCAAAGGCAACAGTTTGGTGAAAAGATTTGGACTTTATAATATCTGTCTGCCAAGGAGTTATAGATATTTATGGTAAAGTAATAAAAGCATGGACCATAAAACTGAAAGGAATCCTAGAGTTTATTTGGTCCTTCTCTCTCACATTACAGATTAGACAACTGGGACTGGGCACAAATAGTGTTTGGTTTTACCTCAACACTACTGCATCAACACTACATACACAGTCCTAGTTTGCTAATATCATTTCTATTTGTGTAACCTAGTTACTAAAAGGTATCTCATTTATTTTAAATTGTTTGATCTTTCCCATCTAATAGGGGAAAGTAGATGTGTGTCCAGGGCTCCAGCTGGGTTTTGTAGGCAGCATTACAGGATCATGAAAGAATCTTGGGCACTTCTGGGGAGGCTGCACAGTAGATATGACATCAGCACAGTTAGCCTTGGAGAGCAAACAAGAATATTCCAGATGGACAAGGAGGCAAATGAGAGCTTTCCATGTATGGTCCTGATATAATCTATTGGGACACTTTTGAAAGCAGAAGGTTTGAAATAGTTGTATTTTAAGTGTGTGTGTTGGAACAGTGGAGATTTTTCTTGATGGCATGAGAAACTAGGTCAAGGTCAGAAGTTGTTAGACACAAAGGAAATCAACAAATGTATGTATCTATTAACATCTAATTATGACTGCCTGGCAGGTCAGCCTCTAAGACTAAGGGCTTGTTTGAAAATAAGAATCAGGATTTGCAGTTGGTAGATTTCTTAATGTGCAAAATCATATAGTTAAAAATTAAATTTCATTGAAATATTTCAGTAAATATATGTTAATTAACCTAATAAAATTTCACTAAAATAGAACTGTCTAGGAAAATGGTTTTAGGTGGTCATTGTAGACATGAGAATCTTCCTGATCTGGAACCAGAATATATAGGGTCACCCACCCTTCTTAAAAGATATTTATGGGGGGGGGGGCGGAGCAAGATGGCCGAATAGGAACAGCTCCAGTCTCCAACTCCCAGCGCGAGCGACACAGAAGACCCGTGATTTCTGCATTTTCAACTGAGGTACTGGGTTCATCTCACTGGGGAGTGCCGGACGATCGGTGCTGGTCAGCTGCTGCAGCCCGACCAGCGAGAGCTGAAGCAGGGCGAGGTATTGCCTCACCTGGGAACTGCAAGGGGGAAGGGAATCCCTTTTCCTAGCCAGGGGAACGGAGACACACAACACCTGGAAAATCGGGTAACTCCCACCCCAATACTGCGCTTTAAGCAAACAGGCACACCAGGAGATCATATCCCACACCTGGCCGGGAGGGTCCCACACCCACGGAGCCTCCCTCATTGCTAGCACAGCAGTCTGTGATCTACCGGCAAGGCAGCAGCGAGGCTGGGGGAGGGGCGCCCGCCATTGCTGAGGCTTAAGTAGGTAAACAAAGCTGCTGGGAAGCTCGAACTGGGTGGAGCTCACAGCAGCTCAAGGAAACCTGCCTGTCTCTGTAGACTCCACCTCTGGGGACAGGGCAATAACAAACACAGCCGAAACCTCTGCAGACACAAACGACTCTGTCTGACAGCTTTGAAGAGAGCAGTGGATCTCCCAACACGGAGGTTGAGATCTGAGAAGGGACAGACTCCCTGCTCAAGTGGGTCCCTGACCCCTGAGTAGCCTAACTGGGAGACATCCCCCACTAGGGGCAGTCTGACACCCCACACCTCACAGGGTGGAGTACACCCCTGAGAGGAAGCTTCCAAAGCAAGAATCAGACAGGTACACTCGCTGTTCAGCAATATTCTATCTTCTGCAGCCTCTGCTGCTGATACCCAGGCAAACAGGGTCTGGAGTGGACCTCAAGCAGTCTCCAACAGACCTACAGCTGAGGGTCCTGACTGTTAAAAGGAAAACTATCAAACAGGAAGGACACCTACACCAAAACCCCATCAGTACATCACCATCATCAAAGACCAGAGGCAGATAAAACCACAAAGATGGGGAAAAAGCAGGGCAGAAAAGCTGGAAATTCAAAAAATAAGAGCGCATCTCCCCTGGGAAAGGAGCGCAGCTCATCGCCAGCAACGGATCAAAGCTGGACGGAGAATGACTTTGACGAGATGAGAGAAGAAGGCTTCAGTCCATCAAATTTCTCAGAGCTAAAGGAGGAATTACGTACCCAGCGCAAAGAAACTAAAAATCTTGAAAAAAAAGTGGAAGAATTGATGGCTAGAGTAATTAATGCAGAGAAGGTCATAAACGAAATGAAAGAGATGAAAACCATGACACGAGAAATACATGACAAATGCACAAGCTTCAGTAACCGACTCGATCAACTGGAAGAAAGAGTATCTGCGATTGAGGATCAAATGAATGAAATGAAGCGAGAAGAGAAACCAAAAGAAAAAAGAAGAAAAAGAAATGAACAAAGCCTGCAAGAAGTATGGGATTATGTAAAAAGACCAAATCTACGTCTGATTGGGGTGCCTGAAAGTGAGGGGGAAAATGGAAGCAAGTTGGAAAACACTCTTCAGGATATCATCCAGGAGAACTTCCCCAACCTAGTAGGGCAGGCCAACATTCAAATCCAGGAAATACAGAGAACGCCACAAAGATACCCCTCGAGAAGAGCAACTCCAAGACACATAATTGCCAGATTCACCAAAGTTGAAATGAAGGAAAAAATCTTAAGGGCAGCCAGAGAGAAAGGTCGGGTTACCCACAAAGGGAAGCCCATCAGACTAACAGCAGATCTCTTGGCAGAAACTCTCCAAGCCAGAAGAGAGTGGGGGCCAATATTCAACATTCTTAAAGAAAAGAATTTTCAACCCAGAATTTCATATCTAGCCAAACTAAGTTTCATAAGTGAAGGAGAAATAAAATCCTTTACAGATAAGCAAATGCTTAGAGATTTTGTCACCACTAGGCCTGCCTTACAAGAGACACTGAAGAAAGCACTCAACATGGAAAGGAACAACCGGTACCAGCCATTGCAAAAACATGCCAAAATGTGAAGACCATCGAGGCTAGGAAGAAACTGCATCAACTAACGAGCAAAATAACCAGTTAATATCATAATGGCAGGATCAAGTTCACACATAACAATCTTAACCTTAAATGTAAATGGACTAAATGCTCCAATTAAAAGACACAGACTGACAAACTGGATAAAGAGTCAAGACCCATCAGTCTGCTGTATTCAGGAGACCCATCTCACACGCAGAGACATACATAGGCTCAAAATAAAGGGATGGAGGAAGATTTACCAAGCAAATGGAGAACAAAAAAAACGGGGGTTGCAATACTAGTCTCTGATAAAACAGACTTTAAACCATCAAAGATCAAAAGAGACAAAGAAGGCCATTACATAATGGTAAAGGGATCAATTCAACAGGAAGAGCTAACTATCCTAAATATATATGCACCCAATACAGGAGCACCCAGATTCATAAAGCAAGTCCTTAGAGACTTACAAAGAGACTTAGACTCCCATACAATAATAATGGGAGACTTCAACACTCCACTGTCAACATTAGACAGATCAACGAGACAGAAAGTTAACAAGGATATCCAGGAATTGAACTCATCTCTGCAGCAAGCAGACCTAATAGACATCTATAGAACTCTCCACCCCAAATCAACAGAATATACATTCTTCTCAGCACCACATCGTACTTACTCCAAAATCGACCACGTAATTGGAAGTAAAGCACTCCTCAGCAAATGTACAAGAATAGAAATTATAACAAACTGTCTCTCAGACCACAGTGCAATCAAACTACAACTCAGGACTAAGAAACTCAATCAAAACTGCTCAACTACATGGAAACTGAACAACCTGCTCCTGAATGACTACTGGGTACATAACGAAATGAAGGCAGAAATAAAGATGTTCTTTGAAACCAATGAGAACAAAGATACAACATACCAGAATCTCTGGGACACATTTAAAGCAGTGTGTAGAGGGAAATTTATAGCACTAAATGCCCACAAGAGAAAGCAGGAAAGATCTAAAATTGACACTCTAACATCGCAATTAAAAGAACTAGAGAAGCAAGAGCAAACACATTCGAAAGCTAGCAGAAGGCGAGAAATAACTAAGATCAGAGCAGAACTGAAGGAGATAGAGACACAAAAAACTCTCCAAAAAATCAATGAATCCAGGAGTTGGTTTTTTGAAAAGATCAACAAATTGACAGACCGCTAGAAAGACTAATAAAGAAGAAAAGAGAGAAGCATCAAATAGACACAATAAAAAATGATAAAGGGGATATCACTACTGACCCCACAGAAATACAAACTACCATCAGAGAATACTATAAACACCTCTACACAAATAAACTGGAAAATGTAGAAGAAATGGATAATTTCCTGGACACTTACACTCTTCCAAGACTAAACCAGGAAGAAGTTGAATCCCTGAATAGACCAATAACAGGCTCTGAAATTGAGGCAATAATTAATAGCCTACCAACCAAAAAAAGTCCAGGACCAGATGGATTCACAGCTGAATTCTACCAGAGGTACAAGGAGGAGTTGGTACCATTCCTTCTGAAACTATTCCAATCAATAGAAAAAGAGGGAATCCTCCCTAACTCATTTTATGAGGCCAACATCATCCTGATACCAAAGCCTGGCAGAGACACAACAAAAAAAGAGAATTTTAGACCAATATCCCTGATGAACATCGATGCAAAAATCCTCAATAAAATACTGGCAAACCGGATTCAGCAACACATCAAAAAGCTTATCCACCATGATCAAGTGGGCTTCATCCCTGGGATGCAAGGCTGGTTCAACATTCGCAAATCAATAAACATAATCCAGCATATAAACAGAACCAAAGACAAGAACCACATGATTATCTCAATAGATGCAGAAAAGGCTTTTGACAAAATTCAACAGCCCTTCATGCTAAAAACGCTCAATAAATTCGGTATTGATGGAACGTACCTCAAAATAATAAGAGCTATTTATGACAAACCCACAGCCAATATCATACTGAATGGGCAAAAACTGGAAAAATTCCCTTTGAAAACTGGCACAAGACAGGGATGCCCTCTCTCACCACTCCTATTCAACATAGTGTTGGAAGTTCTGGCTAGGGCAATAAGGCAAGAGAAAGAAATCAAGGGGATTCAGTTAGGAAAAGAAGAAGTCAAACTGTCCCTGTTTGCAGATGACATGATTGTATATTTAGAAAACGCCATTGTCTCAGCCCAAAATCTCCTTAAGCTGATAAGAAACTTCAGCAAAGTCTCAGGATACAAAATTAATGTGCAAAAATCACAAGCATTCTTATACACCAGTAACAGACAAACAGAGAGCCAAATCAGGAATGAACTTCCATTCACAATTGCTTCAAAGAGAATCAAATACCTAGGAATCCAACTTACAAGGGATGTAAAGGACCTCTTCAAGGAGAACTACAAACCACTGCTCAGTGAAATAAAAGAGGACAGAAACAAATGGAAGAACATACCATGCTCATGGATAGGAAGAATCAATATTGTGAAAATGGCCATACTGCCCAAGGTTATTTATAGATTCAATGCCATCCCCATCAAGCTACCAATGAGTTTCTTCACAGAATTGGAAAAAACTGCTTTAAAGTTCATATGGAACCAAAAAAGAGCCTGCATCTCCAAGACAATCCTAAGTCAAAAGAACAAAGCTGGAGACATCACGCTACCTGACTTCAAACTATACTACAAGGCTACAGTAACCAAAACAGCATGGTACTGGTACCAAAACAGAGATATACACCAATGGAACAGAACAGAGTCCTCAGAAATAATACCACACATCTACAGCCATCTGATCTTTGACAAACCTGAGAGAAACAAGAAATGGGGAAAGGATTCCCTATTTAATAAATGGTGCTGGGAAAATTGGCTAGCCATAAGTAGAAAGCTGAAACTGGATCCATTCCTTACTCCTTATACGAAAATTAATTCAAGATGGATTAGAGACTTAAATGTTAGACCTAATACCATAAAAATCCTAGAGGAAAACCTAGGTAGTACCATTCAGGACATAGGCATGGGCAAAGACTTCATGTCTAAAACACCAAAAGCAACGGCAGCAAAAGCCAAAATTGACAAATGGGATCTAATTAAACTAAAGAGCTTCTGCACAGCAAAAGAAACTACCATCAGAGTGAACAGGCAACCTACAGAATGGGAGAAAATTTTTGCAATCTACTCATCTGACAAAGGGCTAATATCCAGAACCTACAAAGAACTCAAACAAATTTACAAGAAAAAACCAAACAATCCCATCCAAAAGTGGGCAAAGGATATGAACAGACATTTCTCAAAAGAAGACATTCATACAGCCAACAGACACATGAAAAAATGCTCATCATCACTGGCCATCAGAGAAATGCAAATCAAAACCACAATGAGATACCATCTCACACCAGTTAGAATGGCGATCATTAAAAAGTCAGGAAACAACAGGTGCTGGAGAGGATGTGGAGAAATAGGAACACTTTTACACTGTTGGTGGGATTGTAAACTAGTTCAACCATTATGGAAAACAGTATGGCGATTCCTCAAGGATCTAGAACTAGATGTACCATATGACCCAGCCACCCCATTACTGGGTATATACCCAAAGGATTATAAATTATGCTGCTATAAAGACACATGCACTCGTATGTTTATTGCAGCACTATTCACAATAGCAAAGACTTGGAATCAACCCAAGTGTCCATCAGTGACAGATTGGATTAAGAAAATGTGGCACATATACACCATGGAATACTATGCAGCCATCAAAAAGGATGAGTTTGTGTCCTTTGTAGGGACATGGATGCAGCTGGAAACCATCATTCTTAGCAATCTATCACAAGAACAGAAAACCAAACACCGCATGTTCTCACTCATAGGTGGGAACTGAACAATGAGATCACTTGGACTCAGGAAGGGGAACATCTCACACAGGGGCCTGTCATGGGGAGGGGGGAGGGGGGAGGGATTGCATTGGGAGTTATACCTGATGTAAATGACAAGTTGATGGGTGCAGCACACCAACATGGCAGAAGTATACATATGTAACAAACCTGCACGTTATGCACATGTACCCTACAACTTAAAGTATAATCATAATAAATAAATTTAAAAAAAAGACATTTATGGACATACAACAATAAAATTCATATTCAATTTTTCTCTTTAAAGTTTATTTCCAAGTTCACCTTTAGCTTCTTTAACTGCTGTTTCTTAACCTTCCCTGGCATCTCCATAATGGTGATGGCATCTCCTGAAGTTGGTGTTTCCAAGGGCATTTCCCCCTTTATTTGCTTTCTATCTCACTTCTGACGTCCACTTCCACCTGTTCCTCATTCCATACAAAATTCAATTTTAATCAGATATTCATTGTTTTTCCAACCACTCACATGCTTCAGAAGGTGTTGTCTTCCCTACCATATCCAGGGAAGTAAATTCTGAGTATTATTTCAATCAAGGTAATCCCACTCCTCTTGCCAATAATTCCTTTAGGGAAGGGCATGTAGCATGTATGGTCAAGGAAACACTACTGGAATTCTAGTAGAGGCTTCTGGGAAAGTTTTCCTCACACCCAAAGAAGTAGCACACGAAGTGGCTTTTTCCATTTTCTGGATGGTGCGGCATGTTTATATCACTTCTGGAATTGCTACATCCATCCTGTAACCATGAGAGAAGAGTAGAAGATGAAAAAGAACTTGTGTTCTTGATGACATTGTTGAGTCATTAAATTAACCAATCCTGGGAATTTACCTGACCTTTGAACTTCTGTCATTTGAGACAATAAATTATTCATTCAGTCCTTTTAATCTGAGTTTTTTGTTATTCTCTGTCAAAGGCATTGTGATATGTGGTCCAAATTTATTTGTTAAACCCAGACCTCTCCCTGAATGTCCCTCTTGGATATACAACTGTCTATCAGACATTTCTATTTGTAATCCTAAACTAATCCTAACCTTACCTAGTTCTGAACTCATCACTTCCCCCCTTTTAAACCTATTGTTTCACAAGCACTTCCCATCTTGTATGATGGCATCATCAAGCTCTCAAGACAGAAACACAAGTTTTCTTTATGACTCTTACCTGTATTTGATGTCCCATATCCAATAACTGGGTCTCTACAAGTTTTATCTCTAAGACTTCCACTCTATAGTCCATCCAGCGCTACATCCTCATCTTGATTATAGTAATATCTTCCCTAATTATTTGTCTAGTCTCAGCTTCATCCTATAAAATCCATTTCCAAGTTTATGTAGAGTGATCTATTTGAAACAGAAATCTGATGTGATTGCTCACCTGCTCTGATGTCTCATTACTTAGAGAATAAATCCAAGTTTCTTAACTGAACAGTCAGGTTCATGCATGATCTGACCTTTGTCCATGTACTCTTATTCATTCATTTTATCCTCAAATATTTCTTGATTGCTGAGATATGATAATCATTGGGAATATAGGCAGATGTTATTCCCTGCCTTCCCTGACTTTGGGAGCTTACAGTGTAGTGAGGAAGATAGACACTAAGCAAATGATCACCCTCGTGATGAGTGTAATGGGGAAGTTCAGTATACTAGCTTCTTCTCTCATCAGTACTTGCCTTGACCATTCCCTGTCTTATTCTCTCATTATTACTGCACTGCTTACAGTTCTTCACATAGACCAGGCTGTTTCTTGCCTCTATGCCTTTGCCCAAGCAGTTATCTCTGCCTGAAATGCTTTCCTCACATTTCTTCACTTGGCTAACTCCTTCTCGTCCTTTGAGATTCAGCTCAGCTTCTTCCTGGAAGCCTTCTTTGAATACCCTAGACTCAATTTGATGCCCTCATCTAAGCTTCCATAGTATGCTTTTTGTTCTTCTTTCTTAATGGTGTACCATGTTGCATTTAGTATCTACTAGTATTATTATTAAATTTATTGTATCTCCTTCTTTGACAAGACTGCAAGCTCTTAGAAGATAAAGACTGAGTTATATTTATTTATTCTCTATCTTATGGCACATGAAATATAGTTAACAAGAGTTTATTAAACATAACAGAAATTTCTAATGAGATTTCAATTTCTCAAGGACTGGGCATGTTTTATAATTTTACTAAGTATACCCTCTTGGGTCATTCACGTTTTTTGTTTTGCATGACTATAATTGTCATACTCATTCCTCATATATTACAAATCTTACTCACTGTTAGCTCCTGGAATGCCCTTTCCTCTAAAGTTGGTGTGTTCCTTTCACCCACCAAAACCCAATATGCTGTAAGAATGCTTATCGGATGCTGCCAAAAGGAATTAATCACTCCTTCTTCTGTGGTGTCTCTGCATTTTTACACACTTCTACTATTGCATTTAGAACACAGTGTTATAATTAGCTCTTTACATGCTTGGTTCACAGTATAATTATAGTAGCATGGTAAGGGTTTCAATACAGGTGTAATGAGAGAATTGCAGAGGACCTGACCTGCTTGGAGAATGTCACTTTTGGGAAAATCAAAGCAGATTTGGAGGTTGCCTATTTCAGCCTCTTCATGTTTTGATGGGGAAACCAAGGGCCTGAAAGTCTGAGTCAGTTTCCTCCTCTGTAAAATGTCTAGTTATCTGTGAACTGTGAATCAGAAAATATGAATTATTTTACACATAATGAGAATCAAATTTTATATAATCCTACTCTGTGACTCTCTGGTTTCTGAAGGACAAAACATTTTGGTAGAGTCTCAGTGAACTGCAAGGAAAAATAGCTCCCAAAGTTAAATTTAAGTGCTTCTGGGAGACAAATTCAAAGAAACTTGGTTATTGAAAATACAGTAATGTATTTGCCTTCTATAGATGATGTCTTTATTAAATACAAAGAAGGCAGGCAATTCAGCTCAGTACAATTTAAAAAAACTGTGCATTGTCTGTGTTCTAAAGTGTGTGTGCTGGGATGAATGCGATGAGACTCATTGATTGATCTCCAAAGACTCAGAGGCTCAGAGAGCTTCTGTCATAAACCTAAGGTGGGATTCTGCTGGGGATTTTCACAGGTGTGAAAACATTCTCCCAGTTTATGCCCTATTGATGGCAAGCAATTGAGTTGTCATCTTCCCTAGGAGCATATACAAATGAGAAAATTCTTGGCCAAGAATCAACAAACAAGTAAATAAACTCTGCTGGGAGCTCAATAATACTTGAAACTAATGAAGTTCCCAAGGTAAGGCTGACAAGACACATTTGTGTTTGCTCCATTCCAGGGTGCCATGCCCAGAGAAATCATTGGTGCATTGGAATAGACCTTGGACTTGGAGCCAGAGATGTAGTTCGGAAATCAGCTCTGCCATTCGTTGGTTTGGTGACTTTAGGAAAGTCGTTCAACTCCCAGAGTTTTGGTTTCTCCATCTGTAAAGTGGGTATACTGGTTCTAGCTCACAGGGTTCTTGTGAAGATCAAAATAAGTCATGGATGTGAAAGTTGAATAAACTTCAAGCTTAATATGGTAATCACAATAAACAGTGTATCTAGGAGATGAGAAAGAAGGAAAGTAACACTGTTAAATCCAAATGCTGTGTCTGATTTCTGTGTCGATGAGGAAGATAGTTTTGCTTTCCTATTTCTTTGTGAAACTAAAACATCTATATTAATGTATATTTGAACACGAACTTTAGCGGACTATGTAAGAATGATATAGGAATATACATGGTTATATATAGCAAGGAAGAAGAAGAAAATAACTTTTAAAAAATAAATTTTAAGTAAAATATAGGGAAATAGCCACCTATATGCTAAGTAATGTGTTATCACTCAATTTTTATTTTTTTAAGAACACTTTTTCATGTATATGCTCTAGTGGAACTGAAGGATCATATGAACCTTGATGTCTGAGACTATATTGCAGTTTAACTGAAATTGTTTTATTAAGATGGAAGGACACGTCAGAAAACCAAGGAAAACTATATTTTAGTAGTAGGTATTTTAATTTTTTGTATAAAAGTCTATCAGTAGAATATACTCTTTAAAAATAATAAGCATCAGGAATTTGATTCTATTCCAAGTTAGAAGTGGTAATATAAAGTTAAAAACTAACACTAGCTACGATTCTGTTTAGTAATGAGGAAAGAACTTTAGGCTGGCTTTTAAAGATTAATTTGTTAATTAGGTGAACATCTGGGTTTTGGTTCATCACTTCCCTTGGAAACCTTGATTAATTTATGAAACTTTCATCCTCATTTACTAAAAAAGCAGTGAGTCATCCGGTGTTACACACCAATGACAGCAAAAGTTAATTGGATTCTAGATCCTTTCACATTTCTGCTTTCAGCAATTCCTTGCCACTTTGAGTGGAACCATGCGCTAAGGGAGTCCGTGTATTTTTGTGTGTGAGAGAGAGAGAGAGAAATGAGAGGAATTACAAGTAATTGAAAAGTGAGTTTGAAAAAATAAGAATATATGTTTGTATTTTCCTTGGTTTGTGGCGAGAAACTCTGGAGGTATACACAAAATAGCCAAACCAAACCCCAAAACTAACAAACACAGTTATCTCAGTGCATGGTTTTGTTTTGTTTTTTTCTAAATAGAGTTTTGATTTGTGAATCGTGTGAATGTACTATTATCTTTTCAGAAAGGGCTGTTGAAGATTGTCTGTGGATTAAAGTGTTTCAGAATTGGGTTTAGGAAGGGGAAGACAGAGACATAGCTGCAGTTCATTGTAGTTAGTGTCTGGCCTCCAAATAAGAGATGCATCAGCAAAGAGAACACCCCCAAGGAAGGAGCGGGGGCACAAGACTGAGAAAGAAAGGGAGAGATGGATGGAGCTGCAGTGGATGGCTGACTTACTTTCTTCTGGCCCTGCAATAGGATTGCAACCTTTTTTTGGCTCTGCTACTTACAAATTGCATTCAGCTTAGAAATCCCTCTTTAGATATATACTTGTATATGGCACATAATCTTGGTCGTGGGAAACAATACTCACAGATGAAGGGGACCTCATCACACTGGTTCTTAATCTCTTACTGCTTTTGCTTTGCCTCTCATTGTTCCTTCATCCTGTTTTCCTTATCAACTTTACTTTTTGGGCATATTTTATGTTGTGATTTTATGCATTTATTGAGTTACCATGAATCTTTTCTGGAATTGGAAGGAGCATGAATGAATATGTACATAACTAATCTTGGGGGAAATGCTAACAGAGGAGTAAGAATACAAGTGATTTTAATTGTTTTATGGTGAGTCTTCTGCATTTCCAAGTATACATATAGTTTTACAAGGGGCATGAATTTCTTTTCTAATCAGATATAGTAGTTTTTTTGTTTTGTTTTGTTTTGTTTTTTGTTTTTTTTTACTAAATGTAGACAATAGTTGTGGTAGAACTGATGGACTTTTCCAACAGAACAATATATAAGGGTAGTAGAGAGAGAGGACCAGAAAGGAGTCATGGGACTAAAGTCTTAATTTTCTTTTCAGCATGTGCTTCTATGAAAATGCAGGAGGGGCAATGTACCCACAGGGGCTTGCTTAAAACTTTTAAAAAACAAATTCTATTTTTAGGACTTCTTTTCTTCTATTTAAAATGATAGGCCATTAGAGAGCAAGATGTTTATTTTTATAATTCCCTATAATCTAGACTTGATTGCACATTGGGAAGTAAGGATTAAAAAAACCAATATCTACAATTTGATTTTTGTATAATATTTTTACTCTATAAGACAAAGAATTAAGACCACATAAAAGCAAAAACAGAATAATTTATTTGAATCCATCCTTCCTTGAAAAAAATAAAAATAAGACTTTAATAGTCGTTTCCTTAACTGTGTACAAATCTTCTCAAAAATACTACTGGTGATTGAAAAAAAAGAGAAAGCATAGTTTTGTTTTTGTAACAACCATCCTTATTACTTTGTTGTACAAATAACAAGATAGAAATTTGGAAATAAAATTGAAACATAAATTTAGGATTCCTAACACTAATAAAAATTTAATAAAACAAAGTCTGCTGAAAAATCTAACAATGTAAAGTTTCCACATTTGTAGGTGAGACAGGATAGTCTCAGTGTTGATGACAGTGGAAGTATAGAGTGGAACTAATTGAGCTTTGCAGAGATATTTCGTACAAAACGAAAGAGGAAACCCCTGTCATTTTCATTCTCCTCATCGGCATGAGAAAGACTGCCCACTGAGGAATATTTCCCCAACATGTTTTTCTGTTGTACAAGACATTGTGTATATGCTGAAAAACCTGCAGTTCAATTTGCATAAATGCCTCTATTCTGCATGTAAAGGAGTAATGAGTAAGATGTGTTGGTCTCGGTTTCTTCACTGATTCCAGATTAATATACTTTTCCACTGTTTTTCCTTAAAATATTTCTTCAGAATTTCACTCTAATGTGCTGTTTAGCCCATGAGAGTTCACCTAGTGAAGAGATATACAAAATATGTAAACAGTTCTATAGATTTTTCAGGTCTGCAGGTAAAAGAACCTTAAATTCTTTTATTCCTTTCCAGGGCTACAAGTTAGATCAACATTTGGAGCTAGCTCAAGAAAATTACATTTATCAACAAATAAATATAAGAGAAGGCAATTATTAAATTTTGTAGGTAATTTACTTTTGAAACTAAAGGTTTACTTAACTTGAATGTCCTGTTTTCAATATACTAACATCAGTCTTGGGTTCAATATAAACCCTACCAAGAGCATTTAATGAGGTCAATAGACAATATTGAAATACATCCAGCCGTAAGTTCAATAAATAAATAATTGGGCTGAGTACTAGAATATGAACACAAACCAGTTTATCAATTTGTTAAACAGCAGTCCAATTAGTTAATAGACACATGAAGTAAAGAAAATAACATTGTTAGAACAGTCTAAGAGCCAAAGAATAAAATTATTTGGCTGTCTTTCCTGCTCAGAAGTGACTGCCAAATAAAAGAAAGCAGTGAAGTTAAGATTCTTTCCCCAGAGCTGGCACGTTCACATTGGGAATAAGAGATGGGAGAGTTTCACCAACCACCTATAATAATGCATTACTCACGAAGCTGATCTTTGAATTTAATTGGACCTAGAGGAGAATAAACCATAGGTAATCAGGAAAGAAAAATGCTCTCTGCATCTATAGGTGGCATTTATGCTACTGAGAATTATTTATTTTACTAAGAATCACTCATCTTTAGTTAAAATAAGTAAACAGCAGCCCACTAAACTATAAAATCTTTTAAAAATGGTCTTATTTAGTGTCTTGCTCTAGCACATAGTAAACGTCCTGGAAATGTTTGTGAATTGATTATAAGTAAAATAAGTACAAACTAGTTTCTGATAAGGAAAAAGGAAGCATTTCGTTTATTTATTTAAAAAATTAGAGTAAGTAACACAAATCTGAATTCAAATAAAATAACACTTTAAAAAATATTGGCTCCCCATTTAGATAAAGTTAGAAGACAGAGTAGGAAATTTTTAAGAAGGATATTACGGATAAGGGAGACAGTTATGGAGAAAGAGAAGAAAAGAGAAGGGTAGATTCAGAAAAGGAGGGGTTCAAAGGATGAAGGTAAAGGAAGAGAGAGCCACGGGAAGACAAAGACGTATGCAGATAAACTAACAAACACACAAAAAAAGATTGAGAAGACAAGAAGAAGGTGAGACGAGAGAGTCTGTGGGAGGTGGAGATGTCACTCAGATTGGGCTGGTAGCATGAACTGGGGTCTTGAGGGTGACTGCCTTTTGGAGGAGCATGTCCTAATAGCAGTTTTGAATACCTTTTGAATAGCAGTTTTGAATGCCTGAAAAAGAACATTTCTGCTTTGTTTTCAATTCTCAAATCTTATTTATGAAATAAACTTTTATGTTCTTAAGAAAGTCAAAAGATTTTGCTAGTGTCTAAAAGTCATCTAATTTCAAAGGGTGTTTTTTTTTTTTTTTTGAGAATCAGTTTTTTTGACATGGAAAACAACCCAATCACTATTTTGTGTTCTGAAATTGTAGCTGCCATGTTCACAATTTTGACTTCAAATTTATTTCGTTCTTGAGAACCTTAAAAGATAAACCCCAAGTTGTCATTTGGTTTGTTTACATTCTGATGTGAAAAATTGATAGTTAGAAGAAAGGATATATAGAAAAACAAATGAATTTAAATAGGATACAAATTTTAATTAGATTAAATCTTAGAAAGGAGACATAATCTCAAAATTCTTTCAATGCCTTATATTTAACAGCAAACAAACTTCCCCTAGTTTTCTATTATAGACAGTAAAGAGAATTAGGTATCATTTTAGAGAGTTTTTATTCTTAAAATATCATGTAATAATATCCTACTCTTGTGTTCTACTAGATTAATAATGCAATGCTTTACAACATTTTTTTCAAACTAGAAGTTTCTAGCTCCATCAGAGTCTGTTCCTTATTTATGTGACTCTAGGTAAATTTTCTCTGATGAGGTTCTCTGAAGTATGTTGTCACTTATTTAGACCTTAAATGATGCACAGTCCCCCCAGGACTAGGTTTCCTCCCCATAAGATAATTTCCCATGGATTTGTTCACTCCTAGCTGCTATTTTTGGTATTTACCCAGAAGTGTGCATGAATTACTTTGCTGGAACTGTTTCTTTTGCCAGAGGGGAAGTTTCTGTATGTGGTTATTGATGTTCTTTTCAAAGTCAATAAATGACAAAGAAATGATGGAAGATGATCTGTGGCAGTTATGCCTGCAGGCAGCTACAGCCCACAAAAAAGAGTTCATCTTATTATTTCAAAAGGTTGTAGGCTTTATTTCTCCATGGCAGGGAGGAAAGAGAAACTTCTTAGTGACAGCCTTGAGCTTAACTGGATAAATAGGTTCCCAGCTTTGTCCTCAGCACAGGTTTTGTCCTCTATGGGTGAGAGGCCAGTCCTCAATGGGTTCCACTCACTTGGGAATAGGCTACTTTGAATAAGAGGATGGGCATTGGTGCTGACTGTGCTGTGGATCCTCTGTAGGCTTTTATTTTACTGGTCCTATTTTTAGTGACAAATCATCACGGCTCTAAAACTACCATAGCCACTGGAAAATCATTAAGTAATCATTAAGATGGCTACAGAATTGGCATGAATATTCCTTTCATACCCAGATGTGGATTCCTTGGGGAAATATTGTGAGAAAGAAATGTACACAAGAAAAAGTTGATTCTAGAGTTTTGTATCTAGTCCACTGGCCCAAGTGCATGGCCCTAGAAGATACTTGTGTGCTTGCCTGTTTTGTTTCTCAAAATTATGTTCAGGTGGGGAAGTATGCTTAAATGTACAGATGCTGTAATTTCTTGTTTTGGTATTTTTCTTCTGTGCCTTTTAATCAATTCTGGGGAAAGCAAAAGCTAAATGCTTAGCCTCTCCATAGCACCATCAAATGCAGATTCATACTTACTCTGGCTGGTCTTGCTGCTGGGCAGGGATGTGCTGAATAACTTCATATATTGTACTGTGCAAATCTTGTCCCGATATACCATCAGAGACTGGAACAGATCTGCTTGGGATCTAGAAAATGTGGCACATTAAAAATAAAATATCTCAATACTAGTAAATAGTTTTTCCACTATGCTGCATAGTTGAAAACAACTGGCAGTAGTGATGATTAGAGAATTAGAACTATTTATCTTCCCTAGAAGGCTGACATCCTCCTTGCTACACTTTACTGCACTTACCCTATGGCAGTTTATGCAGTAGCATAGATATAAGGTCAGAAGAAGGATAGCTTGACAAAGCTATGGCTTTTTTCTTCATTTAAGAAGAAAGGTGGCAGTGCTGGAAAGGAAATATTATAGAAAGAAAAGAAATAGCAAAAGAGAAGATGTCAGGACATCTTAGAATCAGCACATATTATTATCTTTTCTATACCGCAGTTACCCTTTTGACACTATTTGCCAATTATGTGCACAAGGGTGGCTTAAAAGCAAGAACAATATACAGCCCAATTGAGGTTCTCCCAGTAAAACTCCAAAATTGAGTAGTGATTAATCACATGGTAAGACTTAAAATTTCTTATATAAATCTCACTCCTTTCCAGTGAATTCCTAGGAATAAAAAGTGTGTATTATTTTACATAAAAAAACTGAAACTCCTTATTCAAAAATTCAATTATAAATTTTAGCTGTTCAGTTTCCTGCTTTCCAATTCGAAGCCACACCTCAGAGTGGTGCTTTCTGCCATCGTGAGAAGCTGTTTGAAATAACTGATCCATCAAATATTTGTTTTTGTCTTTCGGTTGTGGAAGTGAAGGTGAGCCAATCCTGCCTGAGATTGAATAGGGTATTGCAAAGCCTTTGCAGGGCAGTTCTTCCCTTCATCTGTGACTGTTACCGACTCACCCTTAGGGAGGATGAAATCCAATCAGTCCCTCTCCATTACTCACATGACATTTCTCAAATAAAGTCTGTGGTCAGGAGGCTTACTGGATGAACCTTATACATTGACAGAATCCTCTGAACAAGAGAAGTCACCATTCCCTAATGGCAAATAGTCCTTTTAACAAACAGAAATGAGAATGACTGGAAGCAAGTAATCTGTTTTTATGGTGCCCTTCCTTAAATGGACTCTCATAGCAGAATAAGGAAGCAGAGGAAAATTTGGTTCTATACAAATCTGTAAAAGTGTTAATAATCTGATTCGCTCAGAGAAACATTCTGCATGTCTTAAGCAAAACTGATTGCTTTAAAAAACTTTTTTTTTTTTTCCCCCGGACTGAAATGACTTCAACTATAAGAAAGCTCCCTTGCCATCTCATGCACCTTTAGGGCAATAATAAAGATGTATACTTATATACTTTGGGCCTATATGGCAACTTCCTTCTGAAGCATGAGGTACCTTTAAGAGTGTGATCAATTGTCTTTCAAAGTTGTCAAAAGATATGAGGGGGCAATAAAGGGAAAACTGAGGAACAGAGATAGTTCAGTAAAGTGATGGGTTGCAGTCACCCAAGTGATGCAGAATGACTTAAATCATGGTCTCCTGATCCTCTGTTTATTCAGTATTTATTTATTTGAGACAGGGTCTCACTCTGTTGTCCAGGCTAGAGTGTGGTAGTGTGATCACAGCTCACTGTAGCCTTGAACTCCTGGACTCAGTGATCCTCCTGCTTTGGTCTCCCGAGAAGCTGGGACCAGAGGCATGCGCAACCATGCTTGGCTAATTTTAAAGTATTTGTTGGGATGGGGTCTCTGCCCAGGCCGATGTCAAACTACTGGGCTCAAGTGATCCTTCCATCTTGGCCTCCCAAAGCCCTAGGATTACAGATGTGAGCCACCGTGCCCAGCCTATTTATTCAGTTCTCCTGACTTTCAACCTAGTTAGTTCTCTCTTCACTGAGATTACCAGGTAAAGACTATTTATGAATTAGCATAACTTCCTTATTTGTGTTAGCTTTACTTATAAAGGTGAAGTAAGATGCTTTAGCTCCCCAAATCTGGCAATGCCATTCATTATGGAGTAAGTCAACACTGCTTAATGCAGTAATGGGTAACGCAGCCATTTGACCACACTGCCCAGTGCTTAAACGAATGCTGCTTACACCTCTGGTGAAGCAGAATTCTACTTCTTGGTTAATCAGCCACTAGGAAAACCAACCCTGGAAACACCAGAAGCATCTGGAAAAGCAACAAATTCATATATTCCGAAGTCATCCAGAGCATCTTCATGGCCTGAAATGTAAAACAAATACTACTTACAAACCAAATGCCTTAATTTGCTGTTGTTTTTTTAAAACTTTGTAAAACTTATCTTTATTGTCTGCTTTAAATGGTATAGGTACAAAATGAATTTAACATTTCCTAATCCCTATAGTTGTATTGCCATTAAGCAGTGTTGGAAATCACTCTTTCTAAAGCTGAGAATCGAAACTGAATTGGAACAATTATTCTTAAGGCCAGATGTGAGAATAGCCTGTTGTATCTTTAAATACACATAGGTGGGCAAGCTTGGCCTTTGTAACTCTCAGTTACCAGAGACTCATGGTCACCAGGGCTTTAGCCTGAAGGTCACAGCAGCTCTTGATCCACCCATAGTATCTACTGCACCCCGTTAGATCTAACAGAGACCATCAGAACTAAACAGAGCAAATAACTAACTGAAGCTTCCCATACATAAAAGGCAAAATACATTACAATATCAATCCACATAAACTATCGTCTACAGAATGATGGGGGTAGAGGTGGTTAGGAGGAACGAGACAGCCTCTGGGGCCCTTGCCAGCTCTGACATTCTGTCATTTATAAGTCAGGAAGGGCTAGAAAAGAGGAAGAAGGCCAACATTTATTACACATCCAGGCATCATATCAGGCACTCCACCTCATTTTATTTAATTCTCATGGCAACTTTAAGGGGGAAGTTTTTATCCCTATTATTTAGAAGAGGAAGTTGTGGTCAAGAAAAATAATTTTCCTAAGGTGATATGAGGGGAAAGTGGCACATATAAAACTGCAAATTGGCTCCCTGTGACTCTGTGGCCTGAGCAAAAACTCCATTGTTAACTTATAATAACTCAGTACAGTCAATATTGATGGTAATGAGGGTTACAATGGGGACAAAGAAGCAACCCTGGCCCCGGCCAAACCTTCTTTTCCTCTTCCCTTTGGGATGGAGCTGCCAACATGAAACCTACCTTAGGAATGAACAAAGTGATAGAACGCTTTGGCATTTTCAAAATAATGATAATAGAATCAATGAAGTAGCAGAACTAACTTCACTGATCCTACTGACTGTGGGCAAGTGACTTAATCCCCTTCATGAGTAGTTCTCTTGACTGTAAAATGGAGTTAAGAGTGCCTTCCAGGCTGATAATACAGACTTGTGTGACTTATATAAAACCAAAACAGAAGACAGCACTTTGTAAAGTGAAGGCACTAACTCAAAGGTAAGAGACTGTTATGTTAATTTTAGCTCATATTAATTATATTACATTAATAATATATAATAATATTAACACAACTAATTAACATACATTAAAACTGATAATAGCCCTTTTCAGCCTGGCCATTACCTGAAAATGTTTGAGCTTTCCTGTATTCTGTTTCTGGCCTGAAAAGACAAAATAGGTATTTTTGTCAGGGATAATAATTGAGGAAAAAGCATCTAAGGAAAGAACTATTTTCATAGAAACAGATGCATTACCTGCCTTCTAGTTTCTGTTTTATAACTAAAATCAAGAGAGAAGAAAAATGGTAAGGTTCCTTTTAGTACACATATACAGCTTCAATTTTTTTTTTTTTGTAATTTTAACCTACCTTTGTAGGGTTGATATTTTTTCCATAGGAAGAGAAGACACATAGATATAATCAAAAATAGTGATATTCCAGTTATACTTGCTAAAGGTGACAATGATTTTCCTTTTTGTGCAAGCTTCTGCAGTCCTAAATAAAAAGATAAATATATTTTTAGCAATAAATTGCTACAGTTTATAACTTGACTTTTTAAATGCCTTATTTTAAATGAGACGCTATTTTAAAAAACCATATAAACATGTATATTAGAGACACAGAGAGAGAGAGACCAAATGGAAGGAATACACTTATTTTACAACACACACTAAACTCCTTAGGGATACCTGTGATTGGAAATGTGGTGCACTGCCCAAGTTAAAGCTGATTGTGTTGTATTAGATGTAGCAAATATCTCATGTCGTACTTCTCAGTTATGTTTGCCACCTTAACTTAGATCTGTTTCGTCTCATCATCTCTACAACCCTAAATGCTAAGTTGTTCTCTCATTTTCCTTCCATTTTGCTTTTTTAGCATAATTCAAGTATGTGAATTTTCTAGGGAGATGGCATGTGAATAAAGGTGCGAGAGGGGAGGTGTTCATTTCAAACACACTTTAGTAATTTTTGGCCAATAAAGAAATGTCTCTTACCATAAATGATGAAAAAAATTAAAAAGAAAAAAAAGAAACATCAATTCTTAAAATAGGATGTATGTGTGATTTTTAAAAAAATATTTAAAGTCCCACCTTTTGACTAGAATTCACTTTGTTTCATAAGTCATTCCCTTTATTAATATCACTATATAAAATATGGTGCTAATAGCATCTGCTGGGTGCTTACAATATGTCAGGCTCTGTTCTAAGGGTGGATGATACATATTAACTCACTGAATCTTTACAACAATCCTATAAAGGAGAGATTATTTTATCATCCCTTCCAATAGATGAGGAAGCTGAGTCTTGCCCAAAGTCAATTGGGTTATAAGTGGTAGAGTCCAGAAGTTACCCCAGACTCTTAACACTAAATGATGCCTCCCTTTAATATAATTTCAACACAACTTATTAACTGTGGCTATGTTAACACCAGCTTCAGGCTATAATATGTTTAGTTAATCTATCTATCTATCTATATATAATCTATATATATAGTTAATCTATATAATAAGAAGTAGTTTTAACCTCCAACAAATGAAAGTAACAGATGTCTTCCATATTAGCATGTGAATCAGATATGGGTGTGGAAATAAATCATGGCAGTTGCCTGTCTCTGTCTAGATTAATATGGGAGTGAAAGTCATGTGATGCCCTTTCTGTTCAGCAGTGGAGAACAGCCTGGAAAATCTGGGTGTGGTGAAGACCATGGTGGCTACACAGCTCTGCAATAAATATCCAGCCTGCACTGTGTCATCTTTCACCATAAAATCTCTGCTGAGATCTCCAACAGCCAAAATAAGGGGGGAAGCCTTAATCTTTTCTTTCTCTCAGTATAAACCTACATTAACTCTCTTGGCTTTTCCACCTAGAATACTTCCATTTCTTAATTTTACAGGAATCTTTTAATAATGTAGTATAGATCATATGTGCAAAAATCTAGTAAACACATCATGGAAATCAGTTATCTCTTCTAATTTCCCCATACAACACCATTCCCATATTCCCCTTAAGTCCTAAAAGAGTTTGACAAGGTTGTTTTTCATTATCAAAAATCTTCACAATTTCTGATGGGGAGTTTATAAATTTCTGACATGCATTCAGAGAATTGCATTCTTAAAATGGTCTTCTATGGGATTATAATAGCTGTGTCCTGCTTATTGCCTTTAAACAGATTTTAAATTAAACTCTTTCAAACCTTAGCTAGAAGAAATAAATGAAAGGCAGCTTCAAATGAACTAGAATAGCAATTTATTGATCCTAGATATAGACTAGGACATCATGAAGCTTATTAGATTACTTTTGCCTCATAATAAGTTGTAGAATAATTTCTATTCTCCCACTGTT
Organism: Macaca fascicularis; assembly: GCF_037993035.2. Lineage (NCBI taxonomy): Eukaryota > Metazoa > Chordata > Mammalia > Primates > Cercopithecidae > Macaca > Macaca fascicularis. Next base: position 128,125,297 of record NC_088377.1, on the reverse strand, counting down.
AGGTTGACCTTTAGATTGGAACCACTTTGCACTTGGGTAGTCTCTTTGTGAGATCTTAGTCTTTTCTCAGATATTATTCTCTTGTGGGATTGTTCTCTCTAAAGAGCTGTGTAACTTTGGGTGAGCCCCTTGACTCTCAGGGTTTTGATTTTCACATTAGTATAATGAGGAGGCAAGAGTGACTGGCATTTAAGTTTTCTTCTTGCTCCGATACTCTATGACTTGGAGGAGCCAGAGAAGTTTACATAAAGTTATGTAAATAGGACTCTATATCCGTGGCGTGCTAGTAACAAAGTCTTCAAAAAATTACACATATATATGTTATTTTAACACAACATATAAGCACACACAATACACTTTTAACTTTAATTTCCATTATTTTCCCCTCATTTCCTGAAGTGTAGGCAATGTAATTACAGAGCAACATTTTTCTGAGTTTTAAAACATAGTAATTTCATTATCATTAAGTCCAAAATATTTTTTAATTTTCACTGCAATTTCCTATTTGACTTATGGGTTATTTAGAAGTCTGTTGCTTAATTTTCTTAAGTTTGAGAATTTTCTAGTGTTGTTTCTATTATCGATTTTTAGTTTAATTTCATTCTTGTTAGAGGGCAATCTTTTGAAGTTTGTTGATTTTTTTAAATGACTATACAAATAGTCATATGAAGAGGGTGTATTCTGCAGTTGTTGCATGTAGTATTTATATTATTTCAACTAGGTGAGGCAGGTTTTCTCTATTCCTACTGAGTTTTTGTCTGTTTCATTAGTTACTGAAATAAATATGTTAAAATCTCTCACTTTGTGATTTTTTGGGTCAATTTTTGCTATTTATTAGGTATACTTCCTAATGCTTCTTGTCTTAAAGAATTTATCTAATTCATCTAATTTTTATATACTTTATCTTATACCTGTACAATAAGTCCTCACTTAACATCAGCTGATTCTTGGAAACTGTGACTGAGCAAAACAACATATAATGAAACCAATCTTACCGTTGGCTAATTGATATAAACAAGAGCTAAGTCTCTACAACATATTTCTGGTCAGAAAAATATCAGAGGTCTACATAAAGATGCCAAACATTTCTAATATCAAACACTGAAATAAATGTGAGCTATACATACATTTAATAAAGATTAATAAAAACAAGTAAGATCATTATTTACTCCATTTTTGGTGAATCCGTGAATGATGGCAGTGGTAGTGGTAATACGTTAAATCAAGGAATAAATGTTTACAAAGTGAAAATTGTGAAAAGCACCTCCTAGCATCATGCAGTGCAAAAACTAACATCACAAATCTGGTAGTCTTGTGGAGCACTTTCATATCACATCATTTATTGTCATGCATTTATATAATTATCTTAGATTTTATAAATTTTTATTTGACAATCATTCGTATTCATTCATTCATTCTCCAACCTGCTTATTCTAGTTCAGACTTGCAGGTGGCTAGAAGCCTATCCCAGAAACCCAAGGCACAAGGCCGGAACTAGCCCCAGACAGGGTACCATCTCATTTCAGGGCACACTCACACACATACCCACACTAACTCAGACAGTGACCATGTAGATATGACAGTTCATTGAATATGCACATCTTTGGGATGTGGGAGGAAGCTGGAATACCTGGAGAAAACCCGTGTAGGTATGGGAAGAATGTGCAAACTGCACACACACAGTGGCCCCAGTGGGAATTGATATTTTTTCTCATCAATATTATAAGGAAATGATGTTGAAATGAAATAACATTATTAGAAGACCTGCTATATAGCTACGCTGGCTTTCTTTTTTGTATGATTTATCTGTTCATTTACTTAATTTCAACCTTTCAGTATCTTCGTACATAAGGTGTGTATCCAGTTTGACATGTTTTTTAGTTGGAATATTTAGCGCACTAAGACCTAGTATGATTAGTAATATATTTCAGTGTAGATGTACAATCTTATTATTTTTTTCTATATTTCCTACCTTTTTATTTCTTTTCTCTCTCCTTTCTTGTCCTAATTTAAATTAATCAGAATTTTATTTATCTTTTCTTCTCTATTTCCTTGTTAGTCATACATTTTTATTTGTCTTTCAGACTTTAGGGATTAAGAATTCTAATCAAAATTAATAGTTTTACCACTTACTGCTTCTATGATACAATAATTAGTTTCATATTACAGTTGGGAAATCTAAGACTCCAGTACTCAAATTTGAATTTAGCAAGGTCTAACAATAATTCCATGCTCTTTCCACCACTCTTGCCTAATCATTATGGAAGAAACAGAAATCCTTCCCCCAAATGAAGCCCAAATCTACTCAGTTCTACTAATTGAAGCAACAACAAATAAATCAAATCCTCTCTGTATATGAGGCCATCTTAATTGTTTGATGAAACTCTCACATTTCCCCCGAGAATCCTCTTCTTCAGATTCAACATCCCCAGATCATTTTGTTGTTCTTTACATAATAGAATTCCATATTCTCTACCATCCTAGAGGTGCACTTTTGGAAGCCCAACAAAATTTAGTCAATTTCATTTCTAAGATACACATTTAGAAGGACCCATACTTCACTGTGGTTGTCAATAAGATAAAGGCAAATAGAATGCTCTCTGAGACAGTGACCGTGATAAAAAAGCAAAAAAAAAAAAAAAAAAAAAAAAAAAAAAAAACCCAGAAAAATTGATAAGAAATAATAAAAAAGAAAGAATTGATAAAAAAATACCAAATGATAGAGTGGCAAGATTTAACATATATCATATGATTTGGGCACCACTTTTAGCAAGTGAATTCTCTATTTCATCATTTTAGATCTGACAATAAAGTCAAAACTAGCTAAGGGAATTTTCAGATAATGCACAATTAAATATATATTAAATATTATATATATATAAAATCAAATGTACATTTGTTTTCCATTTACAAAAGAAAATTCATAACACCATTTACAGTTACAGATAAAGAAAGAGTCTCAGAGAAGCTAAAATATTTGCCATAGTCAGTAAGTCCTAGAATTGAGAGTAGACAGGTTTTTTTCTGACTTCAAGTTCAACTTTTTCTGTTAATCTGTGGTCAAAGATTGGTTTTTCCAGTTAGTAGGTAGGCTCTTATATATCAGTTTTTCCTCTAACTTTTTCTGACATCAGACTTCATGTGCTTGAAATCTTTCACTTCTTAATAGCCAGACTGCCATCATCAAAATTCTATAAGCCCTGAAGACTCCTCAAAAAAGAATTCAATGCTAATTTATTCTATTCAAGTTTTTGCAATGTGCTTTACCATGAGCAAAACTGCACAAAAACACTTGAGTAGTCTCGGCTGTTTTTCCCTCTTAGAACATATCCTAATAATTGCTATTTCCAAGCAGTTCTCATTTTAATAGTGAAGCTTCACTCTGGCTGGCATCCGCTCTCTGCCAGACACTTCTATGATTCTGCAGTCGGGCAGAAGGCTTAATATACAATGATCGCATGTCTTAGACTAGATAAGATACATATGTTCCCTTCTCCTTCGTTTTTAACTTTTTGTCCCTTTTAATATGTATTTAGTAAAATGACTTAATTTGCACACATTCTGTCCTACAGAGGATCCCACTCTTTCCTTCCTCCATTACTTCCTTATTTCTTTAGGCTCCTTCCTTATTGCCCTCTTGCCTCTTGCCTTGGCCTGTGTTTGCCTTACATCAGAGAGCTTTCCTGTAATGACCAGTGCCTGTCAGCCCAAAACCACGGCTGGGGCAAAGGCCAAGAGTCTTCCCATGGAGAATGAGGAATAGGGACAATCCTTTTGTTGGAAGAAATGATCTTTCCTGTTAGGCCTCTTCTCTAGAGCATCCTGGCTCTCTGCTCTCAACACTGCTCCTCTATCCGGGAACACACAAGATTTACTAGGTCCAGCATTTGAAATTTGTTCCCTTTCATGCACACAAAAAGCGCCAAATATGTCAAGGATCAAATCAAAGGGCACAGTTGTTGTGGTCTCAGCCATAGGCAAGTGTTTTTGCAAAGGTGAACTTCCAGAACCTGAACCTGAAAATAAGACAGCAGGAAATTCTGACCCTATTGACATAGAGAATGTATAGGGATCGCTTCTGCAGTTCTAGACACTTGCAGGAGCTTCCTTCTTTCTCCTTTCAGAGAGTTTATACTATTCTTTAGCACACAGCATGCCACTCTCCCCATTATTTAAACATGATGGACTCATGTGCCAAAACCATAGTGCAAATGCTATTTGCCTCCTCCTTAGGCAAACAAATAAAATGGAATAACATGTTAAGTGCAAATATGGGCAAGAGGTGTGGTATCCATGGTATCGCAACCCTGCTGTTTGAGACTGCACTCAATGCAGGACAGCCATATGCTACCAGTCTGTGTATCTATTTCTAGATCAAAATGAAGTCTTGAGATCTCTCTCATCCAATCTGTTCACTGATTATGGTAGCTGACTCATGTCCCTCCGGAGATGAAGGTGCCACGTTGAGGAGTGTGCCATTTCCACACTCCATCATAAGCCCACCTGACAGATAAAGTTGTTCAATGCTGGATGCTCATGGAGACATCACCTTAGGTCTCAGGGTCTGAATGTCAGATTTGTAGTTCCATCTTAATTGTCATTTCCAAAGGCCCAAAGTAAAATACACTTCCTAGAGGCCTTGACTTGAGAAATTTCCAGATAGAAAAAATCAGTAAATTCATTTTCCTGCCTTGAGTCTTTTTCCTGTTCTCTTCTTTAAGAAAAGATGGGGAATATAAATAAATGTAAAAAATGGTAGCTTTCTCAGGATCACGTACAAATTGAAAACATTTCCATTATGGCTAAATCTCAGACTACACCCACATGGCCTTAGGGAATTCTATTTATATAACTGAATGCCTTCATTAAATGTGAACATTTGAATTCTGATCAGATGGTTGCATTTCCATAAACATTCTCTATCTATCATCTATCATCTATCTATCTATCTATCTATCTATCTATCTATCTATCTATCTATCTGTCTGTCTGTCTGTCTATACATTGCATGTCACAATAGCAATTTAAGCTCAGTTAAAACTTTAAAGTAGGGACATCTGCATTCAAGGAAGTCCTTAATTAAGGTAGTAAAATATTGTTTTTCAAAACACAAAGCTAATTTATTATTTTAATAATTATTCTTTTCTTGAAACATATCATAGACATTACTTTCAGTTACATGTATTTCCTAACTTTGCATTAATATGAAATTATACACATTGTAGACAAACCAGAATATCTCTACATACATAGCATTAAATTAGATAGGTGATGAGAAAGTACACACTATACTTTATGTGTGACCCTATACCTATCTTTTAGAAAGACCATATGGTTTCATCAACATTCTCAGTTATATTAAAGGAGACAGTTTTTATAGTGGTTAAAAACAAGGGCTTTGGGCCAGGTACAGTGGCTCATGCCTGTAATCCCTGCACTTTGGGAGGCCAAGATGGGTGGATCACCTGAGGTCAGGAGTTTGCGACCAGCCTGGCCAACATGGTGAAACCCCATCTTTTCTAAAAATACAAAAATTAGCCAGGCATGGTGGCACGTGCCTTTAATCCCAGCTACTTGGGGGACTGAGGCAAGAGGATCGCTTGAACCCAGGAGGCAGAGGCTGCAGTGAGCCGAGATCATGCCACTGCACTTTGACCTGAGCAACCAGAGTGAAACTCCATCTCAAAAACAAAAACAAAAACAAAAATAAAAAACAAGGGCTTTGAATTAGGATATTATTTTATCACTAGCAGTGTGAACTTGCCTATTGTCTCTGTTTTCTTTAGGATATTTCCATGAAGATATGAAAAGGTCAATTAATATCTCAAATTAGATGTGAATCATAGTCCAAAGAGGTAAAAGTCACCGTTTGCTGCAGTCTTAGAAAGGCAGAAAAACACAGAACTAATTGTTCTCTCCAGCCTTCCTCTCCCCACTGAAAATCCCTAATAAAACTTGATTATTTCCTGACTTTGTTATTTTCTTTCCACATCTGTGACCTTGGAGTCATCTCTGACTCCTTTTTCCTTTGGCTTCCACATTCTATCGCTAAAACTTTTTGGTCAGCCAAATGTTTTGCCTTATTAAGAAGTAAGAGGTTAATCTATTTCTTACAACTTCACTGGCTATACCAAACACCAGTTCGGTTCTGGAAACATCTCAAAAGCAGGTACTTTGACCTTTTAAATGATTTCAAATTCTTCACAGATCTCAAGAGTTTATTCATTAGAGTAGATGGTCAGTAGGCTCAATTGATAGTTGTAAGTGATGGTCATTTATAACTGTAGGTTGGTGTATGCTTAACGTATACTGCAGAGGTTCACTGACTTTGAAATTTAGAAAAAACAAATATTTAACAAAACACATCAATACTATTCATTTTCTTTGCCATTTTGTTGCTGTTTGAGTTAAAGCTCTGTGGACATTTGGGGGTTAGAAAATAACTCTAAAAGCCACAAAGAGGTCACTAATATTGACAGCTCTGAATCCCTCTGAAAAATAAGCACCTGCTCTTCTTATTTACTGTAATAACAAATGCTTGGTCTTTGTACAGGTCAAACAGGTTTTTTAGATTTTGCAAAAGGTAATTATCTGACGTTAAGACTGTAGCTGTCTTTAGACCTTGGTAATAAGATCTTAATCAAATATTGGGGGCTTCTGATATTATGAGAATACCTTGGCTAAATATTAATGTAGAAAGTTTAGGCCGTGGGAAAGCCCTACTGTAGTACACTTTTATACATTACAGCCATGTTTTCACTTGCAGTGAGCATGAGAAACAAGCTGAAGATGACACCTGGATTGCTACTATTTTACATGCTTAATTATGGCTTGCTGTACAATTATGTCTTGGTTTGCTACTGGGGTGAAAAGCTGGTTAAGCCTATAAAAAATTTAGTAAAACAGAAAGCAAAGGATGTACCTCAGCTGTTTATGTGTTTGCCACTCATATTAGATTGTGAGCAGGAATTCTTGTTAGAAGGAATTACCTTTCTCATATGGTATTCTTAGTGCCTACTCTGATATTTGGCCCATAATGGGTGCTAACAAATGAATGCATGGGTGCATGGTGCTTATAACACCCTAAAACACATATGCTTTTTGGCTCTACAAGAAATATATATTATTATCTACTGCCCAAATGAAGCAACTCCGGTAAAAATTCTAGAACTGCATTGTCTGACATGGTAAACACTAAACATGTAGTTATTTACATGCAAATTAAAATTAATAAAAATGAAATAAAATTAAAAATTCAGTTTCTCAGTTGCATAGCGATGTGTTAAGTGCTCAAAAGCCAAATAAGGTTAGCGGCTATCATAACAAACAGTGCATTGTATTCAGATTCAAAAAACCCCACCATGACAGTATATACATTCCAATATACCTAGGTGATTTTTCCTCCTGGTACCTTAAGGAGTCCCTAGGAGGAACCTATCCACTATACATTTCTTCATCGACCTGTAGGTTTGCAATAGTCTTATAATTCTTCATGGCTCTTCAGGCACTTTTTAATAAATTCAAAACTCTCCGGAGATAAAATGTACTAAACAAGTGGTTGTCACACTTGTGAGTCCTGAATATTCAGATTCTCAGGTGCTACCTGAAAGATCCTGATCCAATAGGTCTGAGGTGTCTTAATGAAGCTACATTTTTAGCAACCTCCCTAGGTGATCTTGATGCAGAGGGCCCAAGGGCAACATACTGAAAAATTGAGCCTATGGATTACAAAAAATTATATTGTTGCATCACTTATTCAACAAAATATATTGAGTTTCTCTGTGTTATGGGTCTTTTTCTAGGTACTAGTGCTATAAAGGTGAAGAAAGAGAAGGCATCAATAGAAAATATATTAATGAGTAGTAGCTTTTATAAACTTGTTCTTCCACCAGTCATAGGTACCTTAACCACCATGTCCTGTCCAAACCTGCACCCAGATTTTGCCCAAGTGGCATTTGATGTGTGTGCAAAGGAGAGTCTGAGAGGGACTTAGTAGTAGTAGAAGTAGTCATAGAAGAGGAAGAAGAAAAAGGAAAAGGAAGAGGAGGAGTAGGGAGGGAAAAGGCAGGAGAGAGGGAGAAGGAGAAGAGAATACAAAGAAATAAGTAAAGAAAGACAAAAGAAGGAAGAAGGAGAGAAGAAAATGTATCTGAGAAATAGGAAGGAAGGAAATGGACACAACTTGGTGACTGAATGTGGGACCAGGCAATAGGCAAGAGGAATGAGTCTGAGATGACATTTAGCTTTCTGTCTTAGGTTGGTAGTTAGTAGGGCCATTCACTTAAATAGGCAATACAGGCAGAATAGCAATTTAGGGGAAAAGAAGATGGTTCAGTTTTGATATGTTGGACCTGTATGGTGCTTCTGGCACTTCCAAGCAGAGACATCCAGAGGAAGCTGGGTGTACGGTTTTAAAGCTTTAAAGATATAGATTTGGGATGTACCAGTGTTACATGAAGCCTTGGAAATGAATGAAATCATACAGAAAATCATACAGGAGAATAAAACCATTATGTAGAGAGAGAGAGAAAAGAAGGTGTAGAAGGATGAGAATTTGGTGGGCATCAATATTTTGGGCAGTAATTCTTAACATTTGCAGGTTGATGATATTTCTGATAATCAGAGGATTTCTAGAGAAAGCCAAATTTCACAGACTTACAGAATTTTGTAATTTCCAAGGTGTTGAGACTCCCCTTGTGAACTTCCATAGCTTTCAGGTGTTTAAATGGTGAAAGAGGAAGGGGAGCCCATGAAAGACAGTGAGAAGGGGAATCAAATAGAAGTGGGAAAACCAGATTCCCAACTCATGGAGATTTATTCATCTGACCTAATGCAATGGTAGATACAAACTCTCTAAATGAGCAGGCTGTTTCTCTTATATTTTTGTTCATAAAACTAGGAAAGCAAGAGTGCACATTTAGAAGTAATTTATGGAATTCACTTTTTCTTCATAGCCCTTCACAATTGAATTGAATTTCTCCCCTATTTCATTTTGAGTTTTCTTTCTTTGAGTCCTAGAAACCACAGCTTTGTTAACTTTGGAAAGAGAGATTTTTAGAGCATATGAATAATCCCACAATGATTTTCTTTTCCACATAGGTATAAGATAGGGGAAGGCAAGGCCAGCATGCATTCGTGTTTTATTAGGATCCCTTCCTTGTATGTCACACATACCTACAGAAGTGATGATAACTGTGAAATGAGTTTCATCTTGCCTGCCGGTTATGTTGTTGTAAGCACAGCACACATAGTCAGTTGTCTTCTGCGCTACTTTCTCAGATGCAACTTCTAAGCGAGGCCCATGCTTAATGATATATGTTGTATTGTCAGTCCTCCTAATCCAGGAGTAGGTGTTGGGGGGATAAGAATCAGCAGAACAGTCAAATAGGATGGCCTCTCCAAGGTCAACAGTAAACACTTCCCCTACTTTTAGCCCTTTATCAGAATTCACTTGAAGTCCATAAGGTCCATCTGCATCAATATAAAAATAGAAATAGATAAGTAGCATAAGTAATCACAACATAGGTCTTGAGTTTGGGAGAGCTTAGTAGCATTTTACTGTTTTTGAAAGTCTTCATCTTAGAATTGGATGAGCAGGTCCTTGCTTAGACTCCCAATAAATGATGAGGACCTAAATATATTTTATTTTGATATCCATGAAAGTGAAAATTATTTGAGATTTGATTTGAAATAGTGATTTGAACTAATCTGAAATAGTAAAAGCCTGAAATTTCACATTTAATTTTACAAATACTGTCATCATAATTGTGATGCTAAGGTTTTGAGTAATGTATTGATAAATCTGCAGTCTTGTAGACAAACTCAATCTTTCTGTTCTATGACTAGCTTATTTTTATATGCTGATTTATTTTGTTTTATTATTATTTTTAATTGAGACATGATAATTGTACATATTTATGAGGTACAGTGTGATGTTTTGATCGCATGTTTTGATACACATATACAGTGTGTAATGATTAAATCAGTCTAATTAGTACCTCCATCACCTCAAACATTTATTATTTCCTTTTGTCAGGAACATTCAAAGTCTACTGTTGTTGCTGTTTGAAAATACACCATAAATTGCCATTAATTATAGTCACCCTATAGTGCTATAGAACACAAGAACTTATTCCTCGTATCTAGCTGTCCATTAACTATTTTTGTGTCTATTAACCAACTTTTGGCTACCCCCTACCACTCCACCCTTCCCGATCTCTAGTAACTACTATTCTACTCTCTATGTCTATTAGATTAACTTTTTAGCTTCTACACATTAATATTTCTGAAATAGTCATTGTACTTGAAAATATTTTTACAACAGATTATGGCCACTATTTTCTCTTTAACAACCATATTTTCGGTACTATCTATTTTTCTTCTCAGTGCTAGGGTAGGCCATATAAATATTTATAGAAGACATTGTTTCACATGGAACACTGTGCAAATAGACATAGGGGTGTTTGGTATTTTTACAACATTTTAACAGCTAAAGAATTTTTTAAATCCTCCCACCCACGCCCCAGCTAAGCTTAGGATTCCATTTGAAAAAAAAAAATTACATCTTCCTTATCGTTAACTAATATGCATTGATTATCAATAAACTACTTAATCCCCTGGTGTTTTTATCCACATTGCAGTACTCCTGTAGCATTTTACCATTTCTATGGTGTTAGGTTGCCAGTAGGTGAAGACACATTTCCCATTGCTTTCTTCAGAGAATAAGGAAAATTTAAAAAATAATCTTCACCTAGATAGGTTTTCTCATTCATTCTAAATCCTGGCTTATAGTCTAAAAATCTTTGAGTTTTAGGTATGCTTATGTACACCTTTCAGCTGCTCATTACCAACATTTATTGGATATCTGCCATGAGAAGACACTTTAAGTGCTTATGCAGATAATAATATTTAATATTTAAAGCAACCACCAGGAGGTAGATGTCATTATTCTAATTTTAAGATGAGGAAAGTAATATTTAAACAATTTATTTGCCCATGGTCATATAGCTATTAAATAGCAGAGCTGGGACTCTAAAATATATGCACTTAATCATTCATATTACTTCTCTAGAAAGAAATAAAGTGGTATAACTTTCTATATCATAATAGTTTATTGTTGTCTAACTATAGTACTAGTTCTACAATCAATTACTAATTATATATTAATATTAATTCTGTAATCATCCAATCAAGTAATGAATCAAATATTTATTTGAGAGCTGCTAAGTATGAGATAATATATTTAGAATATGGGAGATGGAAGTATAAGACATTCATATTCTCAGGGAATTTACAAACTGGATATGGCTATGGATGGTTTGCTCAGTGATGACCTCATCTTAAAGGCCCTGATTTTTCTTAAAGTATGAGCTATTTATCTCTCCACATGCAGAATAATAGAATGTAGTAACTAAACATTAGGGTAACTGATTTTTTTCAATCATTAGCTAGGCATTCTTCAGAAGTCACTTGAATTTTTTGGGTCTCATTTTCCTCACCTTTTAATATGAAAAGATAGGTTAGAGGACTGATTGCCAAGATTCTTTCTAACCCCTTTGAAACACCAGGATTCTTGCCATGCCATTAAAAGTATGGCCAAAACTGCAATTACTTTTGCACCAACCTAGTAAAACCATTTTGGATATTGGCAAACCAATCCCAAGTTCGCAAATTCCCAGAGTAGTTCTCTATCAGCATTTTCTGAACAGTCTGCCACTGAGGAGACAAATTTTCTAAGCTATAACAGAAAACGAATATACAAAACAATAGATTATCTTTAACTAGAAAGCATAGACTAATCTATGTTTTCTTTCTAGAGTAAAAGGCATATGGAGAAATGTGAAGGAACCCTACAGGTTTGTATTAATATACCTGCATGAGGTAAGCCTGCTTTCAGAAAGCAAACAGAAGTTAGTACTTTCAATTTAAAGTAATCAGGAACTGAAGGTACAGGATTAAAATAAGGAGAGATTTCTGCCCCTTTCCTGTTACTGTATAAGAAGCCTGTTCCCTCATTTCAGGCTGTGACACAGTCTCAGGTGAAACCACTGTGATAAAAACTTTAGAACAGTGCGCTGTAAAATGGAACTCTTTTATTCTGAATTCCACTAAACAGTAAGTAGGGCAATGGGAACAAAAATTTGTTTTTGCTCACTCAACCAAAATCAATATTGAGATTACTTTGCACATGGTATGATTTTAGGCATAGTGAGAACATCTGAGATGTTGATCACATGCTGTGTATGGCTATTATCTCAGGCCTTGTGGTTCAGAAGGAATCCTTCATGTTGTCAGCATTGATAGAACATTAGGAAAGGAAAGATCACCAAGCAACGGGCACGGTTATGGTTCACATCGAAGGAAACCAGCAGGAGGAATTTACTATAGTTTGGAAGAGCAAGAGACCTGAGTCTATGTACAAAAACTAAAGTCTGAGGGTCTAAGAATAGAGCGAGGCAGACTTGATAAAGAAGAAAAATGTGGTCACAAAATCACAGCCACTCAATTTAGGTCTTCATCTTCCCCCTGGTTTTTGGGGTATAGAGAATGGGGCTATGAAAACAAATTGTCTAGTAATTTAATAAACACAAAAATGAGTGTTACTCCTTTTCAAGCATGCTGATATTACTCAAAACTTTTTGGGGAACTCCTCATTTGGAGTTGCCTTAGGACCCTGCCGCATAATGGAGTATTCTCACAAGCAGTAATTCTTCAATTTCAATTTCAGAGGGTGGGTTTAATTTGTAGAGGAAGCCCATACTCATTTAGAGCTAAGGCTGGTAAATAAGGTCAATTATCTAATTTAATAAGATCATTCTGGTTTAAAATAAAAATACCTTTAAAGAAAGTAATCTGATTATCTTAGCTTATCTTCCTTAATCATGTTTATTTTGATTTTGTTACTTCCTCATTTAGTGAGTTTCATGATTGGCGTAATTTTTTCTCTTCTGTCTGTTTTATTTATGTGCTATATCTGACTCTTCAGAAGCAGCCTCAAATCCCTCAAACTTCCTTGCCCCCACCTCAACACCTCTTCCAACTCTTGAACCTAACACTTTGAAGCATTTCAGTTCCTTGCTTCTGATATGTTTCTTAAAAGGTAACATAGTTTATCTATTTACTTAAGTAATGCATGGTTTTTTTTTTTTGCAGAAAATCCTAAAATTCAGAGAAGCACAAAGATGAAAAGAAAGTCATTTGTAATTTTATTGCTCAGAGAACAAATATCCACATTTCATGGATGATTTTCAAGTCCTTCTTTAATGCATCTTTTTCTCTCTCTCTTTATCACACATGCACACAAATCTAACTACATCTCATACTCTACATGTTGCTTACAATCTACTTTCTTCTGACTCTACTATGATGTTATTTCCTTTATCATTAGAACTCCAGGCTGACTATCCCTCTACTTGGAGGGGCAGCCTAGTACCTTATTCAAGTGAATGGGCCATCCAATTGGAGATATTTGGAGTGATTCAACTAGAGTGACCTCTGATACTGAAGATGAAAGCAGAAGGATAATTCCATTTTGACTTTGGATTATGGTTTACTTTCTTGCCTTTGGCAGAGAGCTCCCAATAGAAATGAACCCTTTGCCTTGGGGATGGCTGTTTACTAAATGACTTGTAAAATCACATATCATCTGTTCTCTTTAACAATTTATGACTGTGTGGGAACAGTACCTAAATTTACATCATGATGCTGTTTGCCGCCCTGTTTGGGAACAGATGGTAAGTATTTACTGTGAATGACCTTTTATTTTCCCTTTAATTTTTATCACTTAGAGCTCTCCACTGCAGCATTGCCATATGTTGCACACAAAATGCAGTGGTTACTGGGTTATTATTTACAACTGGAGCTTGAAGGCGTATCATGAACTGCAAGTAGATACTTGTCTGAGTTATTGGTTTGACATTGTAGTCCACCAGGGCCAATACCAGATTATGACATCACAACCTCATAAGTATATAGTCAGTCTTAATAGATTTTGTTATACTTTTTCTGCCAAAATAAAAATTAGTTCCTACTTTCATGAAAAAACCCTTCATGGAAACAGTGCCTTTAGAAAACAGAATAGTTGATTTTGCTAAAGGTCAGGGAAAAAGTGCCAAAGCACTATAATGAAGAAGCTGTCATCTTATAATGGGAATTTAGCCTTTTTACAGCATCGTCAAGTACCACTGGAATCTAAAAGGGATATGAAGAAAGATAATCTGTTCCATTTTAGTCCAGTTCAAGAAACTTTATTGATTTCTTAATCTCTGTCAGCTATTGCCCTATGGATACAAAGATGAAGAATGCAGAACTCTGGTTTGGGTTTGTGGTGTTCATGAGAGTCAGGGAAAATAGAATGCAGAGAGGACCAGGAATGAGAGTGCCTAGGATGCTGAAGGAGCACAATGAACCTATTAGTGACACTGAGGTGGTGAGACAAGTGGAGGCAGGCAAACCTTTCTGGAAAGGATAATGTCGTGAAGGAAGAAGAAGGTAACCAGATGAAGAAAGAGAAGTGTGAATAACACCAACCAAGGCACATATTCCCAGCTTGCAGGGAATGATAAAGATTGTAAACATCTGGATGCCACATCAACAGATAGGATATACAACCAATCTTCAGATTACAGTATACATTTTATTTAATTTTTGTTACTCAAAAGCAACAAAACCAACCAATCAAAACAAAAACAGGGCCAAAATAGTGACAGCAAGAAAAATTATTAAATTAATGGGTCTGAGTTGTGTTTGTACATATTGTATGGTAGGTAGTAACTGTTTAGCACAAATAAGAACCTGATGTTTGATTTTTAAAATCAAATAATCTATAAAGGAATGAGTCCATAAATGAATAAATAAGTGAATGAATGAGTATCAATAAGATAAGATGTTGACCAAGTGAAGGATTCTGCATTTGAATGTAAAAATAGTGAAGACAAAAATTAGTAATGCAATGTTCACAATTAGCAATTAACAAGAGTCAAAATCTTTCTTAAGCCATGTAGATAATTCATCTTTACAATGTGTAAATGGAACCCACATTTGTAAATTTTCTAAATGTTCTATTATCTGTCATTACTCTTTGCATGTGATAGATGTTTCTCTGTGAGATTTTTCATACATAATGTTTAAAATAATGTAAAGAAGAGAGTTCAATCTGTCAGCAAATGACAGATTCTGTGAAGTGTGAACTTACTCAAATTGGGGTATTCTCATTCTTTTAACTAACATCGTGAAGGAAAGAAGTCTTAGGAGCCTAAAGCATAATGTTTAACATTTGCAGGTTTGATTATGGTTTTCCTTCCTGTTTTTATATTTTCCACACTATGTATCACAGCATATTCTGTGATAATAATGAGATTGGTGCATAGACTTGCACATGTTGAAAGAAAGATCTTATTTTCATTTTTCCAGATTAATATGAACTGTATAGCAAAACAAAAGTATATTTCAAAAATGATATTTGCATGTGCCTGTAATTGCTTAAGCAATTTTCCACAGGACTTTTTCATTTAAATCTATGGCTAGAGTTTAAAGATAGGCAGGTAGGGATGGAAAGACATACAGATAAAGAGCTAGAAGAAATGATTGATGTAAAGAAAATATTTTACTAGAGAAAAATAAAGTATGTTAAATTCAGGAATGGTAATATTTGGAGAGGAAAAAAGTTCTTCTCAAGGTATTTTTCAGTTTCTTCATTGCAGCCTCTGCATTGTTCTGGGTACTTGAAATTGAGATTCTTGCATTCCACTGGGAATGAGGTCACACAATGGACTGAATCACGAAATACAACCTGAATGGCCCCTGGCCAGTATTTCAACTTGATCTTTAAGAAATAGGGTTGTGCTAGTAGACATGTTTCATACAAGACAGTGCCTAGGAGGTATGATTAGAACTACTGAACTACAATAAAGGTAAAAGCCAAATGACATCTGGTACTTATATTCTCTGTGACTATCCTGGGAGATATTCTCAGAAAACAACAACAACAAAAAACTCATGAGTTAAAAAAAAATAAACTTACAATATATGATGGGCATAATGATATCACTTTCCATTTCACTGACAGGGTTCCTCACCAGGCAGCTGTAATTCCCAATGTCTTCCTTGGTCACTGGAGCAATATGAAGGGTATTGTTTTGGGGAGAAAAGGAGTAGGTAGAGCTGGTGTGGGCAGGTCTCCCATTTTTTAGCCATTGGTAAACTAGCCGAGTGCCCCCTTCCACCTGGCATGTCAGGGTCATGTTCCCCACATACTCCACGGACCCAGAGGGAGGATGAATCTGCACCACTGGCTTTGTGACAGGATCTGCAATATTAAGAGAGAGAGCAATGATTTTTTCTTCTCATTGAATTATAATAAAACCTTATGAGGTCTTTCCAATATGAAGTCCTGGAGAAATTATTCCAGCATTTTACACTGTAAATGTAGACAGCTCAGGTAATAACTAAAGAAGAGAAGAGAATAAAAAGCCAGGGAAAATGCAAAATGTCAAAATACGAGAATATCCTTTATAGTCAGAGATAATCAAATTCCAGAACTTACTTTTCAAGGATGATCTAATGAAGCCCTTTACTTTATAGGTGGCTAAGAATGGAATGCCAGCTTTCTTATTTCCTGTTCATTGTGCTTTCACCAACACCATAAAGGTACACTTTCCCAGGCAAAATTTATATGGCTATTCCCCTCTATTGACTTGTCCTAATGTCCCAATAGCAGCTGGTTGGGATAGATGTGGTGAACTCAAATTTCTATCATCTGCAAAATATACAGCTAATATATACTATACTTTTGGGAAACTGAGGGATAGTTTTAGCGAATCACATATGTACAATTATTCTTTCTATGTATGTCATGAAGCAATTATAAACTTTAATTGCTTTGCATTTGTGTTGTAACATTATGTTAGTCACTTTAACAAATTAGAGCCTGCATTTCAACACTGACTCAGTCTGAAAATAGGATAAAATATATTCTTGGGCTTTTATCAAATTAGAGAAAAAAATACAAATCCAATAGAAATTCCTGTTGGAAAGTCAAGTCATAGGAAAATAGTCTTAGTTCATCATCTGCCACACAGTAGGCTCTTAATATTTGTCAAAGTAAATTTCCAAAAATGAGTAAATATTTTCTCTCTGAATTTTAACTGTAAAGTTGATGGATTATATAATCATGGTAGAATTATATAAGAATCTGCAACCATTTTTGGCAATTTTCTTTAATCATTGAAGTTCTTGACTTAATTGATAAAAACAGTGGCTTGCCCAGAGTTACACAGCAGTCAGTGGCAAAATGAAGAGGGCTTCACATCTGGTAATGTTTCTCTTCTGCATTTTGGAGCGGGGTGTATTTAGTAATCCCCTTTTATGTATGACTACAGGACACAGGGAGAGTAGGATGATACATAAGTGAGAGATGATTGTGTCCAATGTTTAGACTTCAATTTCCTGTCAAGCTTTTAATTAGGGTCGATGCATCTTCCTCAGGTAGATTTATTTTGACTTGTGCTTATATTTTTGTACACTAGAAAATGTGCATTAGAGAACAAACTGACCAATTCTCCATCCCAGAGAAGATAGAAGAAAGTGAAAGGGAAAGGAGGTCGAAAGGTAACTTATAGGGGAACTGAGTAGTTCTGAAGCCTCTAGCACTTTTCAAGGAGGGTGTAATCAACTGGCTCATCTATTTAATTTAATCCTTCATCTTCCCTGGCAAGAAAAAAAGATTGGGAAAAGCTTTATGTTCATGATATTATGATTTAAAAAGAAAAACAAATTGTGTACATTTAATATGCAGAAAAATCTTTTATTTCAAATGCACCTGTGTGTGGAACTGTAAGTGGTATGAGATAAATAGGTAACATATCAACAGTCTTGTATGAGAAGAACCAATCATTAGAATAGTCACTGGTATTGTGATCATACCTTTGCTTAAAACAGTATAACTCAGATGAAGAAGTTTTTCTTCTGAGAAGAATTTTGGCACAGGGCCTAAAACCCTATTGAGGCTTTACTAAGTTTTTGGTTGCATTTTCCTAAGCAGATTTAACTTTACTACTAATTAACAAGAAAGGATATTGTATTAGGAGGGAGACAGGACACCATATAGGAAATCTTCATGGAAATTCCCTTTAGATCTCTCTTGTCTTTTTCCCCACAATTGCTCTATAGGCATTTGCTTTTACCTTCTGCATCTTTACTCCCCTGAAGTCTCCCCGGTCTCCTCTGTGGCCACTCATTTACTCCACAGATAGTTGCTGAATCTACTAGCGATCAGCAAAGGTTTTAAGCACTGAGGACAAAGCAGCAAATAATACAAAGTCCCTGCTCCCAGGGACCTCATATTCTAGGTGGGGAAGAGAAACAATAAACAAATAAAAATCTATAATATGCCCGGGTAGTAATAAATGCTATGAAAGAGAGAGAAGCAGAATTGGAGAAAGAGAGTGACTCTCTCTCTCTCTCTCTCTCTTTCTCTCTGTCTCTCTCTCTTTTTTCTCGGAGTGTGTGTGTGTGTGTGTTTGGGGAAGTGAGATTATGTTTTATATAGTGTGGTCAGTAAAGAATTCACAGACAAAGTGACATTTGAGCTGAGACCTAAAGGAAATGAGAGGAGCATGCTAGTATCTTGGAGAAAAGCTGTCTAGGTAGAGCAAACAGCAAGTACAAAGGCCCTGAGGAATGAGTGTGTTTTGGCCTGTTCCAGAAAGAGCATGGAGGCCAGCATGACCAGAACCAAGTGATTGAGGGGGATACAGATAGGAAAATGGGGTCAGATAGGCACTGGGTACGTGGGGAATTGCAAATTGTTAATACTTTGACTTATACTCTGAGTGAGATAGAAGCAATGGGAGGATTTTAAGCTGAAGGAGGCAGGAATAGAAGCAGGGAGAGTAGGTGGCAAAGCTATTAGGATAGTTCAGGCCATGGCTGATTGTGGTATTGAGTGGGGCAGTACTGGGGGGTGGTAAGTGGTTGGATTTTGTCTATATTTTCAAGGTAAAGCCAATAGGCTTTCCTGTGGACTGGATGTGGGATGTGAGAAAAAGAGGTCAACAGTGACTGCAAGGTTTTGGCTGGAGTAATTGATAGAATGGAATTCGTATTTATTAAAATGGGGAATACTGTTATAAATAAACAGGTGTAGAGAGAAAAAATCAGAAGTTGGGCTTTGGGCACAGTATATTTTGCGTATGTCACTTACTTCAATAAGGGAAACAAGTGTCTGAAAGTTAGCTGACCCCACTGTCCCTCAGAGGACATTTTCAGGCATGTCCATTGTCCCTAAGTATCATTCCTGCACAAGTCTCATCCTCTTCCAAACAGTGTACTGAAACAAAAATCTTCATGACAAAAATAGGGCTCTTCCCAGGGTATAGTCTATTGTTGAGAAAATAAGATTTTTCTCCATCTCATCAAATTAGCAACACTATACTTGATAGTTCCCAGGCAAACAAACAATAAGTTATATGTAGTGCTTGATTACCTATTGCTAGGCACTAGGTATATCTCTTACATGCATGTCTTATTTAATCTTCAGAAAGCCTTGTGAGGTAGATAATGTCATTAGTGCCATGAGACATTGAGGCTTTGAGGATTAATTGATTTGTGCAAAGTTGTGAAGCCAGGATCTAAAGCCGAGGTATTTTAGTCTCCTGAGCCTTTGCTAACTACCATACTAGACTGCTACCCACATACACTCACAGGGGACTCACCATCAACCGTGACTTGTATCTTCTGACTGGAGGATAGAGTTCCATTTCCCTGAATGTTGACCTTCACGATGTAATTGCCTTCATCAGAGAACTGCAGTGGGTTGATAAGCAGAGAGGCATTGGGTGGCATCATGGTGAACTTGTGTTGGTATTCCAAGTCAGGAACCACAGACTTATTCACAGAGCCCAGTAAGTATTTGGGCATCGTGTGGGGTCTCTCAAATAGCCATATGATCTGGATGTCTGATGCTGGAGTGTGGAAGCCATAGTGGACGGGTAGGTAGAGGGCCTGACCTCTGATGCCATGGACAGTGTGTGATGGCACTGTCACCTTCAGCCCCGAGCAAGCACCTGTTGCAAAGGAAAGGAAAGTTGTGAAGAACTTGAGCCACATTTCACACTCTAAAGGGGCAACTGCAGAGAGAACCTGATCAGGTGATAATCCTTTTCAAAGAAGAGTGGCTTCTAGGTACTGACTATTCTAGTACGGGTTACATATAGAGGTAAATATTTGTCTCTGAAACTTTCTGCACTTTAAAAACTCCACCCAAAGACTGTGCTGATTGCACAAGATAAAAAGGAAAAGCAGAAGTTATTTTCTATGATTGCTACAGAATAATGGGAAAAGGAGAACTAAGAAAGTTTACTACTTCTAAAGTCCAATGAAACCATTAAAACATTTGGAATTATGACTATATTAATGTCTGCCATAGCATATCATACTCTAACCATGTGATTTGAGAAATACTAGGGGCTATTTCCTCCTAACATTTTCCCTCAAAGCTCTCTGAAATGACTGAATATTCCATTATTGGAAGTTGTTCCCTTTAGCCAAATGCTTGCCAAACGCAAATATCCCAAGGAGAGTGGTATTAAACCATTGTCAGTCATGACCAGTTATTTCCACCCAGAACAGGCATCTGGTTGGTGTATTTGAGAAACAGCAAGAGGCAGGTACAGATGGAGCACAGTGGAGGAGGAGGAGCATGATAAGATATGAGGTCAGTGAGGTGGCTGTGACAGACTGGCAGGACCTTAGGATCATGGGAAAAACTCTGACAATTTTACTCTAAGATGGGGATGCAATAGGAGTTTCATGAACAGAAAAGGGCTGTGATTTTTCTTATGTTTTATTAGACCTAGTTTAGCTGCTGTGAGAATACACTGGAATAGAGCTAGAGCAGGAACAGGGAGAACACTTAGGAGATGACTGCAATGTAATAGGCCAGAGACAACTGTGCTGGAGACTAGGGTGTTAATAAAAGACGTCTTGGAAAAAGACTGATTGTGACAAAGGGATTTGCTGACACTTTGAGGGTGTCAGAAACAAAGAGGATGCCAAGCTTCTTGACTTGGACCAACTGGAAGAAAGGAATTGCAGTAAATAAATTAATCATAGGGAAGATTGTGGGGAGAATAGTTTTTTGTGGGGAAGACGAGGATTCAGTTTTGGGCATGTTCATTTTGAGATGCCCATTAGACATCCAAGAGGCAAAGTTGTGAAATCCTGGTTAATGAGAATTTAAGAGAGAATAAGGGACCTGGAGGGCCCTGGGGCATGGAGCTCTGCCCAGTGGAGAGCTCTGGGCAGTGCTGGGGATTTTGGGGCCTATGCATTCACCGCTGTATCTTCAGGTTTCTTCCCAGTTTCTGGCAACTGGAGATTTCCTCATCTTACTTTAAGCCATGATATATTATTTTATGTTATTTAGCATTTCTATATATTTGCGGGGGGAAGAGAGTCTTCCTTAGCTCGGGTTACCATGTTGCTGGAAGCTCTTTGCTTCAAAATCCTCATATTAAAAGGGGCAATATGATACCCACAACATAGGAACATTTGACATAGTAGAGAGTGAGAGAAATTTAAATGTGGAATATTTTGAATAATGAGAGAAAAAATAGACAACAGAAAAGAAACTATAGACAATGAGTATAGACAACACTTTTTGGGGAGTTTTGCTGTGAAGAGGAGCAGAGAGATGGGGCAGAGGCTGGAGAAAGATCAAAAATGAAATCAAGAGAGTTTTCTGCTACTGGGAATGTTCCACTGGAAAGGGAAATGTTGATGAGTCAGAATAGAGAAGGGTGAAAGTGGAATAAAATCCTTAAGTGGGTGAGAAGAGATGGAAATTAGATATAAATATAAGTACTTTACAATTTTAAATTTCTCAAATGCAAAATGTTTATCCTCTTTGATCGCTTCCCCTTTTTCATTTTTTTCTACATTTTTTTCATTTCATTCTACTAGAAAGGGAGTGTTTAAGCTTCATCCAAGTCATGTCATGAAATGTCATCAATATTAAAAAGGGAAAGGTATTAAAATAAATATTAAAAATATTAAATATTAAAAAGGTCTGTTTGCCTTTTGTGATTTTTTTTCTTGGAAAAACTCAAAGACGTAGGCCTGCTCCTATGAGGAATCCAGTTCTACCAACAGTAAATTTATCTCATTCCTTCCTAGAGTGGAGGTAGGAGCAAAGATTCCCACAGTTTGGGCCTTTCGCTAGCTATTAGTAGAGAGTGAAACTCTGGGGTTGGCGCGAAGTTAGAGCAAAGAATCCAAGAGGAGAAAACACCAAAGAGGAAGATAGTTGGTTAGAGGGAGAAGAGACTCCTAGACTCTCAACTGAAACTTACCGTATGGACTGAAAAGCAGATAACTGTAAGAGAAACATAAAGACATGTCTTATTGTCTCCTTTGCCTCTGTGTGTTTTTGTGATTAACTTCTAAGATTTTTTTTCTTCTGATAATGGACCTACTTGCACACTTTGGTGATTAGTCCATAACAAAGGAGTTACATAGATGAGAATTCCCTTCTGTATTCTTTTCTGCCAAGTGTAAGACTATTAAATCTGGAATTTTTCCTAATTTAAGTGATTAGAAGAAGAGAAAACTGGGTGCTGGGAATTCTAAAGAGGAGATAAAGTGGATTGCAGAAAGGAAGCAGTGGTTTTCACAACGAAACAGTAGGAGAGAGAAAGAAGGATGGGAGAGTAAATCTATGTCTCAAAATTACTGATGTCTATGATATGTGAAGTAGAGGCTGACAGTGGTGGTGAAACTATTAAAGTCATAGATTTAGTAAGACATTTGGCATTTGGATGGGAGATCAGCACAGGAAAAGATTCCTCTTTGTCTATCTGTTTTCTGCACAAAACAAAATGCATTTATATGCCTTTCATTGAAGTTGAAGATAGGCGGTTCCTGACAAGTTCCTGGTAAGCAACAGTTTAAAAAAATAGGTTTAGTACCTGTTATTACTAACTTAAGATATGTAAATTGGAACTTTCACTGATTGTGTTGTTCCCTCCTTTTTTAATTTTTTATTTTTTTTACACTTGGGTAAATATGAAAATATTTACAAGGGTTTCATGGCTCACTACTGATCTTGGACTCCCATGTTCTATGTCCGCCACTTGCAAATAGCCCTAAAATAATGATTTTCAAGCACCTATTTTCTTAACTTGAAGATTACTGTGTTTGTTTTTTAATAAAGTTAAAGATCTACTGAAATATGAAGTCCTAGTAAAGGACACATACTTGGGGTAAAATGGTGACTGGTCAGTTATGTGACCTTAAATAAGTCATTTTAATTCTCAGACTCAGTTTTCTCATATGTGCATAGGAGGTAATACTGGATAAGGTGTAAGGCCTTTCTCAACTCTCTTAATTTTATGTTCTTGACATCCTGAGGTGCTTTTCCAAGGGTAGCAGCTACCTATATTTGAAGGTGAAGGGCCCAGAGGGTTTTGACAGGATCCAAATTGAGAGAGGGCCTAACGAATTTTGAAGAATTGAGTCTCAGTTTTTGGTCCATTTACTAAGTCGTCAATACTTGGAAATCCTTTAATAAAACAGCAATTCTGTGTTTTTTCCCAAAGAAATCAAGGGGAATGATGGAAGTCCGTATAATTGCCTTGGGAATGCACTGGAAAAAGCTGTACCACTGCTAATAGGGAGCAGTTTTGTCATGGATATACTGGTTCACTGAGGACATTTTACAACACAGCCTAGAAACCACCACTAGGCTGAGAAGGTCTGAATGGACTCTGACCAATTTGTGCTTGTCATTTGGGAAAGCCATGGCCAAAGTCCTTCTCTGCTTTTTTTGTAATCAACTTCCTTTGTAGTTATATTTGAAAAGATTGACTGAGATGTATTTAATACTCTGGAAATGGTTGGGAGGCACTATATGACTATGGGGTGACAATATCGCTAGAATAGAAATGTTGATGACTTTTGGATCTTGACCCAGAATGTTGAATCTTACATATGAAAAGATTGGTTAGAGAGTCCATGACTAAAATTATGGGAGGAAAATTTTATTTAATGAAATATTAAATACAATACAAATATTGAAGCTCTGAGAAAAATAAAACTACATTAGTAGAAGACATTTTATATAGCATTTATGATCATTATTTAGGGGGAAAAATTAGTTTTGGGGGCTATTTTAGACTGCATCATGTAACAATACCTTACATAATATATTGCCATCAGTATCTCTGAATAGGTTCAGTGCTTTCTTATTAAATGAAAAGTTTTTTTCAAATATGTATGCTTTTTCAAATGTTTGTATGACAGTGAGAAATAGCACAGCTGTTACAGTAACTATTTGCTTAGAGATTGCCTATACAATTTTTTATCAGATAAATTATAGGTAGCAAGTTATAAGAATGTCAGCAGGGAATGAAATTTTCTTTATACAGTATCTTATCTCAGTTACGTAAAATCTCTTCATTTTGCAGGAAAGACATGAACCTATCAATATGATACAATCTTTGCTTGTAGTGAAATTTGGGAATAAATAGATAATTGAATGCTTCCTCCACATTCTAGGAACACATACTCTCTTGCCATCGTTGTGTTACCCGCTACAGATGTGATGAATTCATGCTGTCAAACACACTAGTTTACTAATGTTAGAAAACTTAGCTTCATTTTGAGAAATTTTCAAGTGCTCTTTTCTAGTTGTATGAGAAAACCCAAAGGACTAAAACTATTGATTTTAGAAAATCAACCTCTGCATGAACAGATAAACTTCAAGAAAATAAATAATATAAAAAGGCCGATTGTGGTGGCTCATGTCTGTAATCCGAGCACTTTGGGAGACTGAGGTGGCAGATTGCTTGAGCCCAGGAGTTTAAGACCAGCTTGGGCAACACGGCCAGACCCCATCTCTATTTTATTTGAAAAAATACAAAAACAAAAATAATAAACAACATAAAAATTGATGAAATTTAAATTTATTTTTAATATTCCAAATATTTGGACTTAAATGGAAATTTAGAGTCAATTTTATTATTACATTCACTATTACTTTCAGGGTATAAGAAACAAAAACTCTTATAAATTATAGTTCTGTTTAAAAAATCTTGACTTTTTGCATATAAGGCATTACACAAATCTGGAGAAACATTTACAATACTAACCACAATCTGACATACAAAATTGCAGCAATAATCCCTCCTTTTACGGACCCTCTTACATTGTATAACAATAGCACTATAAAAAAGTGTCCAGTGTTAAGGTACACTTGAAGTCCTACTGTAGAATTTATCTATATTCCAGCAACAAAGGACTCCCTAGACCGGTTTCATTGTATTGAATATAAACATCAGATTTCACAAAGTGAACTCTGCTGTAGCTCAAAATAGCTGGCATTTACTTCCCTGTTATCATGCGTGGTATTAACAAGCATAACACAAGTATTGTTGACTGAAAATAAAATCTTGCATCTTTAGAGAAAATAGAAATTATGATGTATTTTGAATAAACTGCACAAACTGTATATTTTAGGCTTCAAATTTTAAAAAATATTTTAAAAAGAAGAAACAAACAAAAATTCAATATTCCTAAGAGCAAAAAGATTGCCAAATCACCTGTGGTCTTTACAACACACTACCTATGGAGAAAAGCAAATTTGCAGGAGAGAGAAGGTCCTAAGGTATAAAAACTGCTTTAGCTATTTATGAACATGCTATTTTCCTAATGTATATTTGTTTTATTTTAGTTGAATTCCTTAACTAAATTGTCTCGAAGTTCTTCTCAACGCCAGCTTCAAAAACAACACTTATAAAATGATAGCAGTCCTACTGTTTTAAAAATAAAAATAAGTGGGACGATGACCCAGGATACCTTCAAAGGCAAGAAAAATGCACAAAGATAGAGACAGTTATAGTAATTATTTACTTTTTCAAAAATTTTAGCAAACAAAATTCTATTATAAGCTTAAATTTGATAACATAAATACTGTAATAACTGGAACAATCACAACTCTGGGAAACTCAAAGGCTTAAAAAAATTTACAAACTGTACATTTCAAATGTGTGAGATAGGTACAACATTAGGTATGAATTTGAATAATAACATTTACAATGCAAACTTTAACAAAATATAGGAGTGAAAGTAAGGCTCTAAATAACTGAAGAAGCCTAAAAGTTAAATTGCTTAGTTTGCTAAGCTGTTCTTAAATTTTTTAAAATGTAGCCTTTTTTGAACTCCTATCTGTTGAATATAAACAAAACAAGAAATTGATTTGACTTTTAAAACTGATAAATAGGAAGAATGGAAAAGAGAACATCTGGTGAAAACAATGTTGACAGACAAGCATTCAGAATGTTGGAAAGAGACTCCTTTAAACTTTAAGGATAAAGAGGAGAATGAGGGAAAATATTAAGGTACAGAAAAAAATTTTTAATAGGACTAGCCATTGGGCAAAGAGAAAAGCTAAAGGCATTTTGGAGTAACAGTCTTTTCAAACACATTCTCCCTTTTGTGTAGGAAATTTTCTTGTTAGTTTGGAATCTGATCTTCTTCCATATTTCATAAGATGAAACAGATAAAATGAAGCAGTAAACAGTTTGCAACAATATCTTTAATTAAAAAGAAAACAATTTTCATAAATTATTTGGAGTTTCACTCTAAGTGGTCACAATTTCATGGCCTATTAGAATATTTGCTGAAACAAATACATCAGACTATTGAACCGATATGTATACTCTAAAAAGAAAAAAATCATTACATTTTAAAAATATCTTAATTCTCTTAATGGGTGCTATGACAATAGTTGTTGTTCCAAGAAAACAATAACAATCTATTTATTGAAACTCTTTTATCTTAAATGCTCCTGCTTCTTTGCTGAAAACAGTGTATTATTGTTAAAAGGTTCTGACCTGCTCTTCAATTATCTGAATGCATCTACAGCCTAAAGCAAATATTTATCTTATGTTCACACTTAAAAAAAAAAAAAGAAAAAAAAAAAAACCTAAGAAACAGCTAAAACAATTCACGCAGGGCCTTACCAAAAAGAAGGAGGTATAGTTTGCACTGAAAGACCCCAAGTGTGTCACCGAAGGGCTCCATGAAAGCATCCTGTCCCATGCATGCAGTGACCTGTTCTCGGTGGTAACTTGGACCAGCAGCTGCTGGTTTATTTGCTAGGGAAATTAGCAATGAGGTAACAGACCCTATCTTGCCTCTTGCTTCTGTGATTTGAATACAGAATGAATGTGTATACAAAGGACACAGGGAGTGGGAACACCTGTTATGTGCTTTACAAGAATACAGGCTTATGGCTTTCAGAAGAGTTTCTTAGCAACTACCAGTAATTGTCTATATATTTCATAAATTATACTTAGTTATTAAAAATCACATGAAGGAAAACATCCTTTTAAGTGACTTTACTGAAAAATGGCATGTTTTCATAATGAAAGAATATTGTGAGATTTCCTTAAAAACAAAAGCTGGTTTTCTATCATGCAAAACTATGCCATTATTATTTAAAAATTAAAAAAAAATAAGAAAATAGAAGTAGCTCATGTATCTGCTAAACAGTCATAAATCTTCGTGAAGTCACCAACATGTAAAAATTCTACCGACGAATCAAAAGAGAGCTCCACCATATATTCAAAACATATTTTTTCTATGCAGTGTTTCCTATTACAGTGACTGATTTCATTGAATCTTTGAATTCATCTTAGTTTTAAAAGCAAATCACAGGTGTGTTTCCGAGTGGGGCTGAGGCATGGACCATGCATAATTATAATGAAAAGCCCACGTCAAGAGATAGTGTCTGAGGCAACATTCTCACAGCAGATGCATAGAGGAAGTGAACCAATGATCTAGAAAAGATCTTACCTCTACTGTAATGTCCACGTTACAGTTTCTCAACCTGGTCTCTTCATTGTCATGGCAGCAGATAGTCTGAGCATGTCTGCTTAATTTACGAAGTTATTAGTTAACCCCTATTTGTAAGAAGGCTCTGGTTCTAGCTTTGCTATATAAAATGTTAATTATATATCCAAATCTGCATCAAATCATCAAATCAAGTAAAATTCCTTGCATACATCAGTTTTAACAGTAAAGGCCCACTGAAGAAGTTCAATGACAAGAGGGGAAGGAAGAATATATCTCAAGCATAATTAAAGTGAAAAAGGAATGATAGTAATTTTGGAATGCAAGTTTGGAAACCCTCTTTGCATTAAGGCTCTGAACTCTTCTAGAAGGACTTCTATAAGCCAAGAAAATAAGTGACTATTGGGAAAACTAAGTCCTCTTCAGAGATCAGTCACTTTCAGATCCCTCCATGCTTCAGAAAAATGGCAAGAGCTCCTCACACTTCCACCACCTCCCTGCAAAATAACAATGCCACGACTTGCTCTGTGCTATCTCTAAATCTGGTACATACATCTATTGCAGCACTTATCTCCTTAATCTTAATTTATTTTATTGGATGTTTATTTTCCCTCTGAGCTCTAGAATACAGAGAATAATCTTATTCATTCATGGATCTTGGGCACGTAGCATAATGCTTAACTAGTATTTTTATTAAGTTGCTCCTCCAGAAAACAAAACTCTAAGTGCTCCTTGGTCCCTGTCTTATGATTCTCAGTTGATGTGTAAGATATACAAATAAATTTGAATATTGGATTGCACAAAATACAATCTGGAAAGTAATAGGGAAGTTCTACAGATATCACATAGGCTCCCCCAACATCTTTTAGATTGATATTAATCTCCAATTGCCTTTATTAAATTAGCTCTTTCCAGTGTTTTTAAATCTAGTGCTGGATTATAACAAAGTTTGTTGGGTCCTTGGCAAAAAGAGAAATAAAGACAAGGTACTGTGATTTTTCCTTAGTGTTAAACATACTCAATATAAAGGAGTTTTTTATTCTGAGATTTTCTTTGTTGTATTTGAAAATATTCTCTCTTTCATGACATAAGGTGATAGTAGATGCTACATTAACAAATAAATGCCAATATGAAGCTTACTTGTAATCTTTTTATTTCATGGCACACATTGAAATATACGGCACATCTAGGGAAAGGGCTACTGGGATAATCATGACAAAGCGCCCTCTAGTGGTAAACTGTAGATATAAACTCATACCTGCTGGAGTCGCTTCTGATTTCAACATGTTTATATAGGAAGTGAGAAAAAGAGTGCTCAAGCTTAACTTCAACTGTTGTTAATTTTTACATGAGTCTTAAAAATCGTTTGAAGTGTTTTATAATTAAAAGATTTTCCTACCATCCATATCTCACATCACACATGTAACCCACTGGGAAGTTCTGCTGTATCATTCCAGTCAGGAAAAAAGGTCTTGTAGTGTTACTGTTTACCAATCTTAGTTATATTTGCATTTAAAATGAGAAGGCTGATTAACCTAAAGCAATCTATATTCATGGTGATTAAACTGCAAGCAATGCAAGGAGCCACTGGGATAGAGTGTGCGTGTGTGTGTTTGTGTGTGCGCGCACACATGCATTTGCAATGGGATATGGACACATATACACCTGTGCAGGTGTGTGTGTGTGTGTGTGTGTGTGTGTGTTGGAGGCAGGGCTTTTTATTACCTCTCAAATCACACTACACAGTTTACAGTCTAGTTTATTTAAATTGTAGACTGGTAATACTTCACACAGTAAATGTCTGCTGCATAAATTTCAAACATCCACATTTTTAATCACAAGTAGCAAGCATGTGCATGTTTTGCAGTGGCAGAAACAATTAAGAAGGAGAGGTGGTGAAATGCCAAGGTCAATGTAGATGTAGAACAGTGGGGAATAAGAACTGGGGAGAGAAAATGTTTCTTATTGTTGTAATTAGTAGATTCTCTCCAGTTTACAGGGAGAGTTAGCTGCCAGAGGAGGCTATCACATATGCCTATGCCTGTGCTAGTGTTCACTTCTGTAAAGTCCACAAAGCTACCTCACGGAAGCCTTTATCTATCTTATATGGCTGCTAAATACTATGCAGTACTGTCTTTCTTCCTGGGCACCTCTTTAGGTCACTACTTTACCTTTGACAAGTGATCTGTTTTCTGTTATGGCCTGCTCAAGAAATGTAGTCATATCATCTTGGAGGGGCTGCATCTCTCCACTGCTTTGGTATTTGTGCAGTGGTAAGTAACTTTATCTTTCTAATCAAACCAGGATCTCAGCTTTTATTTAAGCTTCCAGATATTCCTCCTGTTTGGGCCATTAGAAATATGCTCTTATCCTACTTTACTACTAATCCTATTGCCCTGAATCAGATCAATTTACTTAACTCTCGGCTCTGATGTTCCAGTATGCAAAAATGGGGTTAGCACTTCTCTACCAAGGAATTGGTATCCAGCAAACCTTCCCTCAAGATTTGTTGGCAGACCATCTAAACTTTCCATTACTTTGCACTCGCCTATCACTAACAACAGCTCTCAGGTAAATATGAAAATCCTGAATAAATCTTACAAATAAATACCTTTTTGAAAATTGGAAAGGAAATAGCATGCCAAACCTTTTACAAAGTGTTTTTTAGGATGCCAAGTTTTTTGTTTTTTGAGCGTAGACAGGTAGAAATGAATAATGTAAGGTTCAATTATTTCATATAGTGTTAAGGTATGCTGAATTTGGAAATATAGTTTACTTAGACACCAGTGCTGACTTGCTTTACAAACTTTCAATATTATAGTTACAGCCTTCAAACTTTTAGAAGACTGTAACCATCTTTATCCATTTCTTCAGTTTATAGGAAATAAAATAAAATGTAGAGTTTTGGAGTAAAACAAAGTTTTAATACTTTCTTGCTTTTTCGGTGTCAAATAGATAGGGATAACACTCATTTTTTCTGAATTTGGCCAATAGAAATACACACATTAGATTAAAAAAAAAACTTTTTTGGGGGATCATCTTTAACTTTGTGTATCTGAGTGTGTGAGGGAGAAAATTCTGGGGTTGAATCTGGGTTCTAGTCCTAGATCAAGCTCTCATGAAATATGTGGCCTTGAACCCTTATATAGATACGTTTTCTCATCTTTACAGCATGGATTTGACATGCTAGAGCTGGACTGCTTTTAAGAATCACAGAAGATTTTAAACACACAAACATCCCCAAATAAAATAACAATAATAACAGCACACACCTCAGGTGAATCTGAACAGTCAGGTTTGAGAACTACTGAACTCGGATCACCCCTCAGATATGCTTTTAAACTAAATTGTGAACTCCTTGTGACCACAATCATACATTATCAATCTAAAGTGCTTACTATAGTGTTGCCTTGAGCTCAATAATCAAGAAATGTTTATTGACTTGGGTTTTATTTTTATATGCTAATATGGCTGGCAGTTTTTGTTTCTTTTGATGCTTTCAGGGACTTCTAAATATTGAAGATTTTCACATACAAATAACAGTCTGACAACTAAGATTAGAGAAGGTAAAGAATAAACTAAACTAGACTTGCCCTAAATGTGACCAGAATTTCTTTAAGGGGTTAGAAATAACGAAGTCAGAGAAGCATATAGGCAAACATAATTTCAAAGGAATTGCTGAATGCAGTGATGCAAGAATGCACAAGGTGGGGCCTATCATGGGGAGGGGGGAGGGGGGAGGGGGGAGGGATTGCATTGGGAGTTATACCTGATGTAAATGACGAGTTGATGGGTGCTGATGAGTTGATGGGTGCAGCACAGCAACATGGCACAAGTATACATATGTAACAAACCTGCACGTTATGCACATGTACCCTAGAACTTAAAGTATAATAATAAAAAAAAGAATGCACAAGGTGTTTCTGTTGGAGTGGAGAACCGGGCAGAATCAAACTATACCTCATAATTGTATAGTGCTTTACAATTTATACATTTCATTCACCTACATCATCTCATTTATCTTTACAAAGCCCTATATAAAATATTGCAACCTCATTTGTAAAAATTAATAAAACGAGGCTCTAAGGGGTGAGAATATAGAATTTCAGAATCAGAAATAACCTCTGTTAGTGTCCCCCAAACTTCGGCCATTTGCAAATCACCTTTATTAGTTTTGCCATATCTGACTACCACCCATACTATTGTTTACCCAGTATTTTTTATTAGGTTGACATACTAATTTTTTTTATTCTAAGAAATATTTTTGAAATTATAGGTTTATAAAAGTTTATGTTAACTTTTAAAAAGTTAGCATTACAATAAAATAAACTTAAAAAAATTGGTGCCATGCTTTAGAACTTTCTTCAGCACAATACATGAAAATCTTAACACACCTGATGACCAATCCTTCAGTTTCTGCTTGCACATCTTTAGTAATCCTAGGCAAGTTCCTTAATTTCGCCATACCTGCTTCGTCATCTTTCAAATGGGAACCCACAGGATTCTTGTGTGGATAAATAAAGCCATATATTTAAAGCTATTAGCAGTTTCTGACAGGTACTCAGCTTTCGATAAGTGTTAGCTATTATTGTTAGCTTTAGGGCCGCTTTCTTTTTCTTCTTCTTCTAATATTCTCATAATTGTAAAGTCCTTTTAAAACTGTGTCCCCAAAGACACCCCTGTTCCTTTCCCCAATTTAACTAAACTGCCAAAAGTTGAAAAGAGGACTTTAAAGTGACACGTATACTCATTATTGTTGTCGTATTTCCCGTCATCACTTGCCTTAGAGTACAGAGGTAAAATAATAGGCGGGCGTCAAAATCCTTCGATTTTGGAGCTTTTGCAGGGGATGCCAAGACTGAGGTAGAACAGCCCTAACCCTGGCGGGCCGCCCATTGGGCAACCTAGAGCACACCTTTCCTCAGGCCAAACCCAGCGCGCCCGGGGTAGTCTCGAGTTCTCAGGTCACCTCTCAGTGACAGCCCTTTCTTGAGTTCCTTCTCCTTCGCGTCAGTCTCTCGTTCCCTCACCCCGCCCCTCTATACCAGGTGAGGTTTCCTCCCTCACACTCCTAGGGGGCATCGCGTCAGTCTGGCTTATATATTGTCTCCTCTGAGTTTGATCTTTCGCTCTACTCCTAGTCACCTATGACTTAGGTTTCCGTCTCCCCAAAGAGTAGCTACCACCTAGTGCAAGCACTTTCCGTAAGACCGGCGATCGCAGTGGTCGCTCTGAGCAGTAAGATTTACCCGCTTAACTGGCGCACCCGCTCCTTTGTTTGCTGGGAGATGTAGTCCCTGGACTGGCCGCTTTAGTTCATTGTTACTACCGCCGGCGGCCAGAAGACTACAGTTCCCAGCATACCCAGGGAAAGACAGGATGACCTGGGTCGGCGCCTCCACGTGACCATCCACTATGGCTTCCCTGTGTCAGGGCCAGCTGTGTAGTGGCTCGGTGTGATTTGTTAGCTATTCGAGGCAGGGTACCCTCCTCAGGACTGAGACATGCAAAAAATTAAATCTCTCATGACCCGACAGGTAAGTCGCGGTGGCTGAAGCAAAGGCTTCCTTCATCTCGGAAGTAAGAGGAGCCGAGATGTTCTGTCCCTAACCAGTGGCGGGCGGAGACCTAAGTTATGGGTGGTGGCAGGTGTCAGGGGGACCGGGAAGCCGGGGCACACCCTGGAAAACTCACCTGGGCCGCCTGGATTGGAGCCCTGCTCCAGCAGGTACCCGCCTCCCAGAAACATTCGCATAAAAAGAAATCATTGAAGGAATCAGGATATCTTTGTCTCCCTTCCTCCTCTTTTTGCCATCTTTCCAGAACAGCCCCAGCTTCCTTGCAAGGTCTTCCGCATCCAGGTTGTCTGTCATATGTGAGCTGATAGCCTGGGTAGGGTGGTGTGGTCTGTGCAGTAGAGGTGACCTGGAAAGAGTGGAAACGGATGATTTGAAGACAGCATTTGTAGCTTTTGGATTTTGGGCAAGTCCCCAAACTTTGTAGCTTACTTGTCTGGATGTGAAAATAATTATTTTTGTTCATTTTATTTCACAGTTCTGTTATGAGGGTCATCAATAAGCTAATATATGTGAAAACTCTTTGTGAAATTCTACTTTAAAAAATTTATTTTTGTCATGGCAAAATACTGATCTTTTCTTTTTTTCCCAGAATGAAAATTCATGAATAAGAGCTTTGGCTATTTTGTAATCTGTCTCATAAATGTTAGGGACCTTGTAATAATGCCTCAGCTTCGTTTAAGAAGTGCAGAAATTTTCTTTTATGTACTTATTGATTATGACTTTATTTTAGCTACCTTTATTTACTTCAACTTTAATATTTCACTAGAATTGGTCATTTTATTATTTTAATATATTTAATATAAAAGATAATTAAGATTAGAGTTTTAAATCAACATGGCTTTTACAAATTGTATATTTCTCTTGCATAATACACAAATGACCCTTACATGATTATTTTAGTAATGTCAGATTATTTTGTTAATGGTATGAAAATATATATCAAAATGTTCTGTGAATCATAAAAATATTTAAGTAAGTGGCTAGTAACATTTATCAGTTCCTCACGTGTGGAGTACTGGTATTATGCATCCTGCTACGTCTTACTTGACAGTGAGTTTGGGTCCTGCTGTAGCCTGTGGTAGCTGTGTGACTTTAGGCAAGTTACAGAACGTTTTTAAGCATCTGTTTCCACATCTTTAAAATAGGAATAATGTGTACCTTACATCTTTAAAATAGGAATAATGTGTACCTTATGGAGTTAGCCTGATAGTGGTATTTATATGATACAATGAAGTTAAAGAGATTAAGGTGTTAACAGAGTTCCTGGGCATTATCAAGGAAGTGCTTGAACATGGAGACCGTTAGTTACATTGGCTACATTGATGGTGGGAAAGCAGGAAAACTGGAAGCAGGCTGTTGCAGTAATTCAAGCAATGGATAAGTTCATGCTGACTTTGGTACCTGTTTGATTTTTAAATCAATATATACTTTTGTATATTATACCACTAATACCTCTGAACTGCCTTTGGGAGGCTGAATTTGGACTTTTGTGTACCAGCTAAGTTTGATGCTCTCTCAAGTTTGTTGCCTGCTATACAGTTCAATGTAGTTAACATTGTCGTAATTGTATGGTAGCTGTGGTTGGTTTAGGTTTTTTGACCTCATTTTGTAAAACTGAGGAGAGAAAAAAATTTCAGATAGGAGTGATAAGTGTATGTCTCCTAAATGTAATGCAATTTGCTGAAAATGGTAACACTTAAGCCTTAGTTGTTTATTGAATTTCAGCACATCAAACCTGTGTTTAATTGGAATGGAAAAAAATACATTAAAGAACACATACAAAAAGCTGGAACCATACTATGTACAAAGTGAGGTAAAATTAGCAGTTTTGCACACATATTTAAAGTTACCCTAATTATATATGTTATGGCTTGACTTTCACATATTTGATACTGATGCACAGTTCCTGAATCCATGAGGTATGAAATTAGTGTGCCTCCTATTTACATCGAGGGTTTGAATTAGTACAGTTTGTTATTGGGTTAAATTTAATAGGATTACAAATAAGTATACATGGAAGTATTTCTTTTTTTGAACCTGTAGAATGTGCTAATAATATATATTGAGTTAATGTGGAGAGATGGAAATTAAGGTCTGTGAAATTTAAGTTTTTGGGCATTTCAGCTGTCCTGGGAACTTTGTTTGCAAAATAATGGGAGGAAGGGAGGCTTTGTTAGCTCTCTTTATTTAAATGAGATCTGTTCTTAATCTTTCTCCATTATGCCGGCCTCTGTTCTTTCAGTCCATTCAACAAATGTTTATTGAGCACTTTGTGCCAGGCACTATTGTAAGTAAAAAAAATAGACAAGTGTTAAGGCAGACATGGTGATAAACACTGTAGAGGAAAAGAGGATAGAAAGTCCTGGGAATTGTTGACGATTTGAGGTCACTTATAATTTTAGATAGGATGGTCATGGAAGGCCTCGCAGAGAAGGTAATATAAAAAGACCCGAAGGGAGTGAGGAAGTGAACTCTATGATGTGGATATTTGGGAAGGAGCATTTCCGATGGAAGGAAAGGCAAATGCAGAGGCCCTGAGGCAGGAGCTTGTTTGAGAAATTGCAAGTGGCCAGTGTGGGTGAAGTGAGTGAGGAGAAGAGTAGTGGGAGATGAGGTCAGGATAAGGTTAGATGACTGAGGGCAGGAAGCTAGATCATATAGTACCTTATAGGTACCTTATAGGTAATAGCGAGATCATGGCTTTCATTCTGAGTGAAATGGCAAATAGAGGAATGATATAATCAGACATAACACTTCAGACAGACTGTTCTGACTCATGTTTTAAGAATAGATTGAAGAGGGGAAAAGAGCAAAACCAGGGAGACCAATGATGAGGCTACTATGGTAATCCAGGTGAGAGGGTGGGTGTAGGCCTTCTACCCTAGTGGTAGAAGTGTTCAAAGAGGTCAGATTGTGAATATGCTGTAAATGTAGAGGTGACAGAATTTCCTGACAGATGGGGTTTGGGCTGTGAGGGAAAGAGAAGCATTAAGGATGACTCAAAATAGTTTGGCCCCAGCAATTGGAAGAATGTAATTGTGATTTCTTCGTATGGATAAAACTGAGAGAGGAACAGATTGAGGGAAGGGACATGGTTCTTGTACTTGTTAATTTGACAGCCTCTTAAATATTCAACTGGAGAGATACAGTAGGCAGTTGGCCAGATGAATCTGAATTTATGGCGCGAATCCAGGGTATAGCTAAAACTCTGGGAGTTACAAACATGTAGATTGCATATAAACTGGTTAAGATCACAGTGGAATGAGTGTAGATATACAAAGAATCTAAGGTTGGAGCTTTTGAGAATCCAGTGTTAAAAATTCAGGGGGAAGCAGTGGATCCAGGAACGCAGAATGAGAACATGTAGCTCGTGAAGTAAGAAGTCTTTAGCTTCCTGAATGGCACCTGGAATATAGCAGATGCTCAATAAATATTTGTTGCATGAATGTGGGATAAAGAGAACAACCAAGAAGAGTGCCTTGAAGCCAAGTAAAGAATTGAAAAGAGTAAGGAGTGATTAGCTGTGTTAAATGCTGAAGATTGGTCAAGTAAGGTGAGAGTGAGAATGAGAAATGTGCTTTTGGATTGAGCAGCATAGAGGTCCTTGGTGCCCCAACTACAGCAGTTTTCATCAAGTTGTGGGGAGGAAAGCCTGATGAGAATGGGTTCAGGAGAAAATAGGGGGAGAGAAATTAGGGACTGGGTGTAAACACTCTTGAGTTTTGCTGAAAGGGAAGGAAACACAAATCATCACAGTTGCTTCTTTGGATGGATAAGACATAGTTGCTGGTTTCATAAATGGAAAATGAGGATTAATGTAGACATAACTGAAGTAGTCTGAAATGTTAATCTGATTTGGGTAAACGAAATGCAGAGGTAAGTGTTAATTTATGATGAATTTTCTATATGTCTGAACTGGGGAATTATCAACACAAAAATCAAATACAAAAGAAAATCAAATAGTGGTAAATGATTAGCATCAAAGTTTTAACTTAATAAAGGCAGAGAACTGCAGTTAAAACCATGACTTCATGCTTTAGAGAGATGAAGATAAAATAAGAATGACTTCACTTGTTAGTAGAAATTTATAAAATTGATAAAGTTAAAGATCTAAAGTACAGTTGAATGTCAGATGTGCTTTGAGACATTTATGTAATTCTTCATTTCTGTTTTGATAAAAGGAAAACATTTCTGTCATAAAATATTAAGAATTAGGGTTAATCATCACAGAATGCTTGAGATATATGAGACAGTATTTTTGGCTTCTCATATACATTACCTCTTTTACTTCTTATAATAGCCTATGAATGATCGTAGAATATAATGCACAAAAAGGATAGATAAGTTGTTCAAAACCACAGCAAGAAAGTCAGGATACAAACTCAAGTGGTTTGCTTCGGAGCCCATTACAATAATCACTTCACTCTACATCCTCCTAACATGTACACGGATTTTCAATTTGTATTACTTTTATTTTGTACATGTGGCAGAAATTTGCCATGTATTGGTATTGAATTGTTACGTGGTGACTGCTTTTTCTAGATATTGGTATATATCACATTTACATTGCATTGGTTTCTTTACAGAGTAGCGCTGGGGAAAGAGAAATTAAATATATTTCTTCAGGGATTTCTGTTAGATTAGTTAAGCAAATCTATACAGATGGTCCCCGATTTACTATGGTTTCACTTAATGAATTTTTGAGTTTATGATGATTTTATTGAGATTATTAAATGTATTTTCCACTTATGATGGGTTTAAAAATTTTTTTTATTTTAAGTTCAAGGGTACCTATGCAAGTTTGTTATATGGGTAAACTCGTGTCACAGGGGTTTGTTGTACAGATTATTTTTTCACCCAAGTATTAAGCCTAGTACCCATTAGTTATTTTCCTGATCGTCTCTCTCCCCCCACCCTCCACCCTCAGGCAGTCTCAGTGTCTGTTTTCTTCTGTATATTTCCATATGTTCTTGTATGATGGGTTTATTGGAACATAACCCAATTTGTAAGTCGAGGAGCATGTGTACTTTGAAAAATGTTTGTTTAAAAGACATGTCAATTACATTTTAAAAATATATTTTAGGGGTGGTCATGATTTGGAATCAAATTGGGGAGTTTTACTTTCATATGTGTATATATAATGTATATAGAAGTATAGTTTGGTAGCTCAGCCTTGCCTTCTTTACCACTTTTGATGCTATTCTCTCATGACTGTTGGTAAGAATTCAAGACAGGGAAGAACAAACTGCCCAAGACTAGTAACATACTTTTTCTCCTTCACTCATTGAAAGGCATATTAAACCTCATTAGGCCTTTCTTTTTCCAGCAAGTATTCCTAGCAATTTTTTTTGCAATCAATTACGTGTTCCCATGGGAACAATGTGCTAATTTGTTGGAGATTGAAACCTGACCAATGACTTCTACCTAATAATTTACTCATTTCTTTGTTGTTTACTCTGTTTCTGGAACTTTGCTAGCCACTGGGCTACAGAGGCAAATAGGACTTTGTCTCTCCCTTTCCTTAGGGCTTAAAGTTTGGAAGAGAAAGATACATTTAAAATTTAAAACTTTACTACTTTGGCTGAGGTATTGTCTTGGAAGATGTCTTGCTGAGGTATTGTTTTGGAAAATGCCCATTCCTGGTCCAAATCCAGAGAAACCTATTCATTAGGTTTATTTTAGGGCCTATGAATCTTACTGTTAATGAGTTCCCTGGGTGATGTTGATGGTCATGATCCAAGGGTTATACTGAGAAATACTGTGTTCTTTGAAGCTTAGGGATTTAGGAAGACTTTGTGGAGGAGATAATTCTGAAAGTGGTGTATTGCTTTCTCATTTCTTGGAGTGGTGAGTGTGTCTGAGAGAGGGAGAAGGGGAGAGAAGAGTGGGTGGGCTAGATATTCTGGGGGTAATGAAAGACTTGGGGTTGAGGCAGAGCACTTTGTAATAAAAAATTGTAGATATGACTAGTGGTATTTTACAACAGGGAAGAGAAAATACACATCTCTATAGTTTAAAGATAAGCAAGCTCTGCTCTAAGTCTCAAGTAGTCAACATAAGCATAGCATGTATTTTGGTTACTAAGGACCCTCAATATAGGGCACCTAAAGGACAATTTGTATCATAAATCTCTCCTCAAATTAATAATAGCTAATTTTGCCTAAAAACTAATATTGCAGGGACATTAAATATCTGCTTTGAATAGTCTATTTTTAAAAAGAGGATTTTAAAGAAAATGCAAATTGCTGATTTCTTTCTATTTTAATAATTTCCCCAGTACAGATAAAGCTTTCAGAATCCCTCAGTTGATGTGAATATAGAAAGTACAGGGCACCAAAGAACTAAAGGACAGGTAGAAGACAGTGAGATATGAGACTTCAATCTTAATTTATGCAGCATGAATTAGATATTTTGGTGGGAAATAAGTAAAATGAAGGGATTACTTATATGTTAGCTTAGTTGGTTAGTATATTGTATCTGTAAATCATAATACTATTGCTTGGACTTTTTTCCTGATTGATTTAGTAATTATTATTGTATATACAAGCGCTTATATAGAATGCTTTTTGTTATGTAAGTTTCTTTACTTTTGGCTGTTTTTAAATCATAGGTGACTTAGACTTCCACCATTAGTTGTAAAGTTGTATAATACTCTTTTATTTTAAAATACCAGAAGTACATCATTCTCTGATTTAATTATAGTACTATATGTATTAAATGATGATTGCTTTTAGAATGTGTGTTCCATATTTTGAAGCAGGAAAATTTCTATTTTTAAAGTGGTCATTTCTGTTTCAGTAGGTGTATTCTATCCTTTTATAATTCTTCAGCACTATTAAAATTTTCCTTATTATTTTTTTAAGGGTCTGAAAAGCCCTCAAGAAAGCCTCAGTGATCTTGGTGCCATAGAGAGTCTCCGGGTCCCTGGAAAGGTATTGATCTACATGCGTGAGCGTGACTTTTTATTTCCTTAAGAAAATATGGTTGCCTCTGGATAATGATAATTGATTCACAGAAGCTTTTCTTTCCCACAGGCAGATGGTTGTTAAGATAAGCTAGGTAAATTTTTATTGTACAGTAGGTGTAGGGCTTGTTTCATTACATGTTGGGATGCAGTATGTATGATTCATTATAGCAAAGCAAAAAATGCAAACTTGACAAATTTGGAATTTATTATATTAAATTCTTAGCCTGAAAGCAGTTATATATGTGTGTATACACACACACCCAGACACACGCACACACACACTCTTATTGATTTATCTGCTGTAATTTGTAGAAATAAAATGAAATAATTGACTACTGACTTTTTATACTCTTAACACTGTGCCAAAAATCATGATTATATTTTTGTTGTGGAGCAGAGGTTTTTCAATAAACATCTAAACCATAGTGTTTATACTGAATTGTATAACTTATCTCCTAGATTGTAGGAATTTTAGATTTTAATTGTCTGATATTCATGCGAATTTCTCAGTTTACAAATTTTATATAGGTTATTTGAAAGCTAGCTGGATTCCCCTCAGAATTATTAAGTATTGTTAAATCCCTGCTGTTTTGCTGGAGTGTTGCTGCTCGGAGCTGCCCATGTGAATAGCTGCTCCATCACAGATTAAGTTGGCATTTCTGAATGTCTGTTTTTGTATTTTTTTTAATTTGAGAGGGACACGTGAAAATACTGTTTGTTTTCTGCATCAGGCATTTGAATACACAGGGCGTGCTTCTCTTGATCAGCAGTTTAAGGCCTCTCCTTACACCTCAGTGTCAGCTCCTTAGGAGGATGATTTCTCATCTCTTTCAGGTGCCTTGCCTGCTAAAGTGAATTTTGTACTTACTGTATTGCTTTTATTTCGGGTTAGACCCAAACATAGTCTCCAAATGCAGTAAAATTATAACCAACTCTTTTGCATGAAATGGTTCAGACAAAAACTTAAAAAAAGCATTCCATATAGTTTTATATAATGTTATTAAAAATTATTGACTATGAAAAGGTTGGGAAATAAGAGATAGCTATAAATCCTAATTGACAATAATTCTCTTTATTTCTTTGACCTAAGAAAAAGATGATCGTGCATTATGAACATACCTTGAATTTGATTGTATTACATATTGCAGAATCAATGTTAAATTGATGAGTGAACCTCTTTAAAAAAATATGTGACTGTCTTAGTAAGAACTTTCTGTTGCATTTCCACCATGAGCCATGATGTTTTCCCAGTAGTGGTTGGTAGTGAATTTATGGTGATCTCATTACACAGTCTTCTTATTGACTCTATACCCCCAGCTCCATCAGTGACCAGTGCTGTCTCTACTTTTAGGATAAC
The DNA here is from genome assembly GCF_037993035.2 of Macaca fascicularis. NCBI lineage: Eukaryota > Metazoa > Chordata > Mammalia > Primates > Cercopithecidae > Macaca > Macaca fascicularis. Next base: position 128,083,545 of record NC_088377.1, on the reverse strand, counting down.
TGGCCTTGGGTGGAGTGGCTAGTCTGGGATCACAAGGTCAGCAAATATAAATCATTCAGGTGAAGAGTAAGCCTAAAGCACTGGTCTTTTTAGCACATACTAAGAAGCTAAGTTAGTTAAATAATAAAACAGTTAATAGTAAAAAAGGTATTGATGCTGTAAGCTTACATTTAACCTTACACTAAGAAATCCCTACAAGCTTCATCTACCTGTTTGTTTTTTTCTGTGTTCTCCTATAGCATAACAAATGATGGAGGGTGAACAGAGCTGCTGCCTTCTTTCTGGGTAGTTCTGAGAACATAAGAGTGCTGGGTCCAGAGAGTGGCAAAGCTCCAGTCAGTAAACTGAGTCTTTGGATAAGGTTTGAAGTCAGTACTGACATCAAGAGTTAAGAAGACTCATATTCAGAAATTCCCTATACAGCATAGCTTGATGTAACTTTAATGTTGAGTATTTTTCACAGTTTAGATATGACTTTGTACTTAGATCATACACATATATTTTAATGATTTATTTTTATGTAATTGCTTTAAAATTAACGTTGCTGCTAGTTCTTGATGTCATTGAAAAAGATCTTTACTTAAGATCTTTTAAAATTAAGATTAAAAGCATTTTAACAAAATGGAAAATGTTAATTCAAATGATTATTTTAAAATAACCTTTGCTTTAAATATAAAATTAATGTATACTCTAAACAGAAAACATGATAAACAGAAAAAGGTATCTAAACAAACAAAAAAAAAAATCACAAAAATCACCAACACTGTCAAGGTTTACATTGCCTACTGGTCTTTTCCCTATGCATATTCAACAAATTTATTGAGTTTCTATGTGCTAGAGATACTTCCTAGGGATTAGCAGTATAGCAGTGAACAGACAAGAGTTCTCTCCAAAAGCCAAAACTTCCCTGTTGTCAGAGAGCTTACTTACATTCAAGCCAGGGGTAAGATTACAAATTAGAATACTGTGAAGGAAACAGGGCGATGAGATAAACTCTTTGAAATTGGCAGTTATTTTACAGGAAGTAGCAGTATAGCTTTTCCACCCTCCCTCCCCAACCTTTTTAAAATGGTATTATACTCTAGAAATTATTTGGAAGCTTGGGTTTTTAATTTAGTTATATATATATGTTACATAGAAAATTCTCACAGTATATTCTAGGTTTAAAAAGCAAGGTACCCATTAGTTTTGCTTAGGGGAGTACTCTTTGAACTTAACAATGTGTGCTATTTAAGTAGTCACTATAAATTTTTATATGGAAAACTTATAAACATTAACTTCATTTAATAGGTCTGCCTCACTCATAAGTGTAAGTACAACTTTTGAAAATCATTTCCCTGGTCTTCAGGAATGGTCTCCTTTCTTTTCATAATGTCTTTCTAAGTTGGGACAGAGGATTGATATTTCAGTGGCATTTTCAAGAAAGAAATAGGTTAGTTTGAGTTCTGTTACATGAAAAGGTTCTAGTATAAAGGATAAGTAGGAGAAAAATATTAGGATAAATCATGGCTGTTTAAGTTTAAAATGGTCAAGTATTGGCAAATTTTATGTGCTCCAACTTGCTAGAAAAAGGAGGGTAGTGAAGGAGAATTGAAGGTCACTATCTGTGCTTGATAAGCCAGATGGTATTATTTATTTATTTATTTTAGAACTATATAAATTCAAAGTGGGAAGAAACTATAGAAACTATCTGGTACAATTTCTGCATTTTATAGACAATCTGATCCTGTGCCCCATTTTAAGAGCAGATGCAAGTCAAATAGTAATCTGTATACTGGAAATTTGGAATTTGGGTGGATAAAATGGTATAGAAAAGTAGAAAATATTTAAGGTTCTTTTCTGAACTTGCTAGAGGAAGGGAAACTTTTAGACAGATTTCAGGAATTTTAGCTTAAATAGCTCAGTGCCAAGATCAGTGGTGCCTAAACTTTGCTGTACATTTAGAATCAGCAGTCCCCAGGCCATGGCCAATTCCAATTAAATTACCATTTTTGGGTGGAGGCAAGTGTCAGTAATATTTAGAGATTCCCTGGTAATTCCAGTGTGGAGCCAGGTTTGTGAACCATTGGCCAAGATGAGAATATTATCTTAACAATGGAGCAATAGGAAATAGAGGAACTGTTCTAAAAAATAGTTTGAAAGTTTTACTGAGAACTTTTGTAGCATAAGATAGAATGACCTAAAATTTCATTCTTCGAAATAGATTCTGTTATATTTCAAATTAGTGGGATTTTCATACAGAGGTAAAGATATAAGAAATTAGGTAGCATTTTCTAAGCTTGTTATCCATTTAAACATGAAATGTATTTTACTTAATTGGTTACAAGAATTAAGAATAAAACTAGTATTTATTATAATATATGATAGTAGTCAGAGCCAAAATGTTCTTAGTTATAGAACTTAGTAGGACTATGTTTGAGAGTATTTGTTGAACCTAGATTAAAAAGTAAAAATACCAGTATTCAGAACCTTATAAATCTACATCCAGCCTTTATTAGTAAACACTTTCTATAGTACTTTCACAGTGGCACAATATGAACCTGAAAAAGAGTATTGATACTAATATTGTTTTATGAATTTTTACTGAAACATTGCCTCCTCATAGTATTCTTTAATGATAAGACTTTTCTTGTCCCCAATTTAATTAACTCATAAATAGTAATGGGATTCAACTGTCTTTACTATTACATGATTGGTTTACCTTTGATTTTTTTTCATGAAAGAAAAATATAGGATGAAGTGACAAAATAAATGTCTGTTGCAGTCAACATTTGAGAATATATTTGTTTAAATATTTTATACTTCATCCATTCAACAAGTATTTATTGAGTACCCGCCTACTCTGAAGCATTTCTGCTTGTATACATTCTAGGAATTTGAGCAGAATGTTTTCTAGAGTTTCTAGTACTTCTGTGAAATCAGATAAACCGATTTGACTTGACTTCTTAAAATCCATTAAAAGAATCCTAAAACCACATGCTAACTGCAGAGCTTGGTTTACAGTTTTACCAAAATTCGTGGAAAGTGTGCTTGAATCACAGTCAAGAGACATAGGTTCAAGTATTGACTTAAACAGTCAGCTTGTTGAAAGGAAGTCATTTTAATGCTTTGTGCCTCAGTTTCTTCATTTGTGAAAAGATGCTATTGAACTAGATGACTTTTTTAGAGTACTTGTAGCTCGAATGTTTTATAGTTTCTATATTGTAATTTTTGTAGGGGAAATATGATAGGAGAAATATACATTCTAATGAATTTTTTGAGCAGTTTTTGTTAGAAGATTTGCATATTGGTGTCTATATCAGAGAAGATTAGTATTGAGGTTTATGACTAGGAGACTTTATTTAGAGATTGTGATAAAGACTTTCAATTTAGAATTATGTATCATTTAGGACGGGTGTCTTCTGCAGGTGGTACTAAGGGAGGCTGTAACTATGGATCTGCAAAATCATATAAGAGTTTTTCTTAGGTGCTCATGGCCAACGATATTTAGTTGTGTTCCCTTGAACCATTAATGAAATTATGCTTCTCATAGCTTCAGATGCTTTGAGATTCTTAACACTTCTTTCATAGAAATCATATAAGTTCATTCATACAGTCCATTTGGCAAACACTTATGGTACCAGGCAGTTACTAATCATTGAAGATACAAAGAGATACAAGACTGTTCCTAACTCAACCTGAGTGGGGGAGACAAGCAAAAATAGATAATTGCAGAGGAGTAGAGGCACAATAGAGTTCAGCTAGGAGAGGGTGTGAAATAGGTAGAAGTATATTCAGGATCTTTTAGAGTTGGTGATTAATTTTTTAAAGAAATATTACAGTTTTATGGGGTGAGTTGTTGAGTAGAGGTTGGGGACAAGGATACTGATTAAGAAGAAAAAAGGAACATAAGGTATAGGAAATGGAGAAGGGTTACATTGGAAGGACATTTAAAAAGCAGAATTTGAGATTGATTATTTTATTGGATTTGGAAGGTGGAAGAACCTATAAAAGGCACTGGGATCGAAGGTGCTGTGATGTTGTCTTTTCTCAGAATAGACAGTATTATTATCTTTTAGAGAAAGTGTCTGATGAGATGTTTGAAAACAAAAGAAAAACAAAATTAAGATGTACACACTGGATTTTTCTCCATATATCTTGATTTATGATGTATCTTTTCTTCAGTGTTAGCCCCAGAAAGGACAGGCATTGGCACACATTAAAATACATCATCTTAATCACTTGATTGTGTTATAAAGCTGGATTAAAATGTGATCCAATAACCTTTTATTAAAATGTTCTATAAATCATTTTGCCCAAAACCTCTTTTTAAATTGTAACTTCAACAGTATTCCACAAGATGGCACTAAAAGCCTGAAGAAAAACAGGGTAGGCTTTAAAAGATGAGTTTATTTAAAACACACACAGAAACTGATGAACTAGGAATCTTTGATGGATTATTATTGTTGTTCTAGTGGGATATTAGGAGAATGTGCCGTTTCCTCACGTAATCAGACATCTGACAATTCGTTATAAACTTATGTGGCATATGGTTTTAGGGTATCTGTGATCTTGAAATAAGTTTTGAATCCTGTTTCATTTGGAAAGAGATAAAATTTATTTCTGTTCAGTGATTTATGACTTTTGTAATACTGATTGAATATTGAAAACTTCATGTTTTGTTCTTGCTTTTAGCTCTGTTTTAGATTTTGGTGACTAGACACTTTTTTTTTTTTCCTTTCAGTTAGAACCCTAACGTGATGTTAACTTTGGTAAGATTATAGCGTCTGTTTTCCCTATAACAGAATAGATTTTTTTTTGTTGACGAATGAAGAAATGCAAACAGTAAAAAAAAGTCTTTGATAAGGGATTTGCTGTGGCAAACTCCAAATCATGCTTGCAAAATTTCTCTTTCCTTCCCAACATACACATGTACATACACTGCATTCTGCCATTGAGTTATATAATCAGCTATATAGGCACTAACTTTTGCCACTGAGTTATATAATCAGGTGTATAATATGAACTGTGGTCTAATGAGCTACGTACAGAAAGAGGAGTTGGTATGCATTTCATTTTTCTATATATTTTTAGCAGAGTTTTGAAATCTGACCTATGAAGTAAAGATTTGCATTCATATTTTTGTTTGAATAAAAACCTAGTATTGAAGATAATGAGATTCCAAGCTGTTATGTGGGTTTAGAAATTAGGTTAAATTACTTTTCAAAATTGCAGAAAATATTGAATTTAGTAATGGTAAGGAAAACTGTTAAGCTGTCATAACTAAGTTTTTAAAAAAGTGAGTAGAATTAAGAGCCCTGAATTTGGATTAGCAGTTTTAATTAGTGTGATATTTTAGATAATTTAAAAGTAGTGGTTAAATACAAAATTAGTAGTGTCTCTTTTTTTCCTCCTAAACTTGAATACCATCCCTTGAGTGATGAACTCTTAAGTGGAAAATTTCTTGGTAAAGTTATAGTCTAGTTCCTTAGAAACCATAAACATACTGGGAATGTATTATAATGCCTTACATTTGAGGGCTCAAATTGTTTTACAGAGCTGAATCCCCAATTCCCATAAAATCTTTTTTGTTGTATTGTGAGGAAAAGTAGCTTGGCTAAATCAAAGATGTTGACTTAAATCTCTAATATGATTGTTTTTCTTCATTTTTCATAAAGTTACATTTCTCATGTACATTTATGTGCATGGTCATGTAGCTTTATCTCAGACATGATCAAAATACAAAAATAGACTGGGTGGTATTATATGCAACCTTATTGCGTGTTGTGACTGCCGGAAAAACACAGCCTCTAACACATTGAATTCTGCTTGGTTTATTACATTAAGAAAATATTGAATATTTATGCCTGTTTTTGATATAGCACCTGAGGCAGTGATATGTGTTAAGATGTTTTATTTTTAGTGAAGAAAATATGGTTCTAATATATAAAAAATATATTGAATTTAAACAAATCTCAGTTGTTGCATTTGTCTCTTGGCGTACATGCAGGCTCTCCCTTGTGACAGTTTTCTATCCTGCGGAAGCCACCCTTTATTGCTTTAACCTGTTGTGCATTTTCCCGATTCAATATTTTTACTTTTGCTTTGCTTTATATTTGTAACCCTATTCCCCCAATGTCTAAATCTGAAATTCTACCTATTCTCTCATATTTTCCAAATGCCACCTCTTCCATCAGATGTGAACCCACCGTCTGATGCCTTCCTTCTGTTTGCATCACCCTTATGTTCTGCCGTGCTTTGTCATTTCTTACTTATTCATCTGATCCTTCCTATTACTTAACTGTTTGAGGGAAGAGCTATATTTTACTCATTTGTGTTCCTGTATGACCTAGTATGGGAAATTTTTACATAGTGAGAATTTCAAAAATTGTTAAATGGAATTTTTTTTTTTTTGGGAAAGATAAGGTTATAGAGCTTTGAAAGTAGGCAGGTTAGTTTCTGATGATAGTATGGGAGAGAGATTTGATTTATTCATTTTTTACCTTTTATGCTTTTGTTTTCTCCTCTTTGTTATTCCAATTCATCACTTTAATTGTAGTTTTTTCTCCAGCTTTAATTCTGGGGTGACGCTGATATACTTTTTGCTTAGTTGATTACTGTTGACAGCAAATTGTGTGGCAGCACATTTGGTAGCCTGTAGTTGTTAACAAATTATTTTTGGATTTTCAAGTTTTAGAGAGCATTTATATCACTATTAATGTGACTATGTATTTATTAATTACTATGTGACATAAAATTTATTATAAAAATGTTTTAAACATTTTTAAGGCTGAAATATTTTATCCCAGACTTAGTTTGAATATCTAAGATTATTCTAATTTTTTTCTTAAATCACATGTTTAAATATGGTATAAGAAGTTTCATTTGGTATTCATTTTCCCCAATTTTACCTTGTAATTTTTAAATAGGAAACCTTTTGTTTGTTTTGTTTATGTAAAATTTGGCCTCACACCTATGTATTGGTTCTATTTTAGGTTAAGAATTATGTATTTTTGTACATCTCCCACCCTAGGAAATCAGTTTCTATTAAATTATGGAGTAATTGTGTTAAGAATATGCAATCTGGATGCTTCTGTTTATTTTTCTAATTTACATGTATAAAATATTCCTAAATCAGTTCATATTGTTATCTCTAATTAAAATAAAGAAATGTTTTACTAAGAGTTTGTGGAAAATTTTGACTATTGAAACAAGAACATATTGTCTTTTCCTTTCCTTTTGTCTTATATTTATTTTTTGGCAATTAACTGTAAATTAATTTTAGTATGATCAGTGATTACTATCTACGGTGTGCCTTGGCACTGTGGAGCAGCATGATGCAGAATGAAGAGAAATCTCAGTTCTCAAGAAGTGCACAGTCTGATTGAGCAGGCATCCCTAACAGCGATGAAACGTTTAGACAATGATTAGGTAGAAGCAGAGCTTTACAGACTGCTAGTTCAGTGGGACTAAAAAGAACATGGTGATCGGGATTCTAGTCAGAAGGGGGTTTGAATAAGTTCCAGTTCAGATGTATATTTTCACATAGAAGCTATGAAATTGTTTTAAAGGAGAGGATATTTTATAGGCAAATAATGTTACATGGGGGCATTTGTTTTAGATTTAATTCTATTTTGTATGCTACATTTCTTTTTCTGATTTTCTAGGTTTTATTCCTTTCCTTAGTCCAGGTTTCTTACACTTCAGAGTGTCAGGTGTTCCATGTCAGTTCTTTGAAATTATATGGGGTTGTATGCTTTATGTGATACTAATTGCTTAGTTCTTCAGGAAAGAATAGCATTTGACACACATATACAGATTGTACTCCTTTTACAGAGTCATCATGTTTTTGAAATGTACACTTGTGAGATACTTATAAATTATGTTTTTTCTTTGGCTTTCTTAATAAATTTGGATATTTGTTTCACTGTCATTTTGAGAGAGACCGAGACAGAGAGAGAGACACACACAGAGAGAAAGAATACATGTTTGCCCTTTACAGGTGAAACAAAACAAAACAAACAAAAACTAGGCATGAAGAGACTAAGTTGCTGAGGGTTAATAATGGAATTGCAGCTAAAAATCCGAGTATCTTTACCTTCTTATTAATCAATTAGGCACTATATGGAGAACCTCAGCATGGTGTTATATGTCATTGACATTTATGCTTTTAAAATGAAAGTAATCATTGCAGTCTATTTTAATTTCTAGCTTGGCTCTATTTCTGATTAAAAAAATCATAACAGTTTTTGTAATCTTCAAATATTTTGTCTTGAATGATATCAACTGCATTTATTTGCTCATATTACTGCAGACTGCAGAATTCCTAGGGAGGCAGTGTTGCCATGTCCTCACTTGGGCCTTATTTCCTCCCCTCCCTTAGCTTACAGTATTTGAAGCTGGTATTTCAAATGTCTGTGGACTTTTAGGGAAAGAGATTGCCAGGAAGTTCAGACCTCCTCTTCCATTTCATGTCTCACTTTCATTTCATATTTCCATTGGATGCATGGAGGCTGCCTGTTGATAGGCTAGTTGGTAACCTTCCCTTCCACACGTGTGAGTTTTAACCAAGTCTGTGTGGCAGCACCACTGTCCAGGGTGCTAAATGGATTCATGTGTTGTAGATAAACCCCTTTGGGAATATAGCTCCCACTGTTAGGACCCCGGATTTCTTACTGCACTCATAGTAGCTGATTGCAGGCTGACTCAGTGATAGCTATGTCATTGACCTTTTTTTCTCAGTGTATTTTATGAGTTAGTACAGAAGAGGGATTTTTCCTTTCCAAGCATTTTTGATTGTGCAGGTTTGATGTTTATGAGTTTGCCTTCTCTTTTAAGTTTATTGGAATTTACATTTAAACAGTCAACTATTTTCTTGAGTTTTAGATTTGTTCTATTTTTTAGCTTGAAAGTACTAATAGGGAATAATTTTATAGTTAATTTTACAAATACAACATGTAAGTTAAACTCTAAAAGATATCTGAGCAGGGCTCTTTTTACAAATAAAAAATATGCCCCACAATAAAATAGTCTAGAATGTCTCTATTTGAAAAATATACTGTTCTTTGATCTCTGACAAAAACAATCAATGGGGAAAGGATTCCCTATTTAATAAATGGTGCTGGGAAAACTGGCCACCCATATGCAGAAAGCTGGATCCCTTCTTTACACCTTATACAAAAATTAACCCAAGATGGATTAAAGACTTAAACATAAGACTTAAAACCATGAAAACCCTAGAAGAAAAGCTAGGCAATACCATTCAGGACATAGGCCTGGGCAAAACTTCATGATTAAGACACCAAAAGCAATGGCAACAAAAACCAAAATAGACAAATGGGATCTGATTAAACTAAAGAGCTTCTGCACAGCAAAAGAAACTATCATCAGAGTGAAAAGGCAACCTACAGAATGGGAGAAAATTTTTGCAATCTATCCATCTGGCAAAGAGCTAATATCCAGATTCTACAAAGAAATTAAACAAATTTACAAGAAAAAAAAAAAAGCAACCCCATCAAAAAGTGGGCGAAGGATATGAACAGACACTTCTGAAAAGAAAACATTTATGCAGCCAACAGACATAGGAAAAAAAGCTCATCATCACTGGTCATTAGAGAAATGCAAATCAAAACCACAGTGAGATACCATCTCACACCAGTTAGGATGGCGATCATTAAAAAGTCAGGAAACAACAGATGCTGGAGAGGTTATGGAGAAATAGGAATGCTTTTACACTGTTGGTGGGAGTGTAAATTAGTTCAACCATTATGGAAGACGGTGTGGCAATTCCTCAAGGATGTAGAGCTAGAAATACCATTTGACCCAGCAATCCCATTACTGGGTATATACCCAAAGGATTGTAAATCATTCTATACAGACACGTGCACACGTATGTTTATTGTGGCGCTATTCACAATAGCAAAGACTTGGAAGCAATCCAAATGCACATCAAGTATAGACTGTATAAAGAAAATGTGGCACATATACACCATGGAATACTATGCAGCCATAAAAAAGGGTGAGTTCATGTCCTTTTCAGGTACATGGATGAAGCTGGCAACCATCATTCACAGCAAACTAACACAAGAATGGAAAACCAAACACTGCATGTTCTCACTTACAAGTGGGAGTTGAACAATGAGAACACATGGAAGGGAACATCATATACTGGGGCTTATTGAGGGGTGGGGGCTAGGGGAGGGATAGCATTAGGAAAAATACCTAATGTAGATGACGGGTTGATGGGTGCAGCAAACCACCATGCCACGTATATACCTAGTAACAAACCTGCGCATTCTGCACATGTACCCCAGAACTCTAAGTATAATAAAAAATAAAAAGAAAAAATAAAAATATACTGTTCTTTAATTGACCAGATAATTTTTGTGTATTTCCTTCGTATTTTTGTTATTTTAATTACTGTAAAATGACTTAAAACAGTAGTTCCTTTTTGTGTATATAAATGTATTTGAGGTTAATTTGAATTAAAAATCAAATGGCTAACTTGTTATGTGTCTATAATAATGTCTTGATTAACTAGTGTGGCAGGGGAGTGGGTATCTGAATTGTAAAAATTTACTAGTTAACTGAAGCTTTATCTGATTGTGCAGTGAAGTTGCATAGGAAATGGATGCTGACATTGGGTTTAGGGATTTGTCTGTCAGGCTCTTCTTCAAATCCACATAACCTCCATTCTTTATCATTAGAAAGAAAGCATTTTATCATATACAGAAATTTAGATTCATAATCAGATCATTAATTGTAACAGCAATCCACTTTGAAGGAAGCTTCTTAGAATTACAGAACTAAATTTGTGAACCTTTTCTGGAGCCACTGTTTCTTAGTTGAGTGCTGAGATTTTTTTAGCAGAGTTGATGTCTTCTGCTCAGGGCTCCAAAGTTGATTGTGACCCAGAAGTTGTTGAGGTGTTCTTCCCTTATTATCTGTTGTGAGACAGATTTTAGAATGTTATTAAATATTCTAAATGTAAAATGTATATATCTGTGATATGTATGTATGATAGGTTTAGGTAGTCACTTTTTTTTCTTTTGTTGAACATTAGCATTTTTTTCAACCTTCTTGACATGCAAGGAATTGAGGATAAAATCTGAATATTCAAACTAGCTAGTTTTCTTCCCTAGTTGTTAGTCTTAATGGTTGACTATTTCCTAATTTCCTGTGAACTTTTCTGGTTTCTGTTGGTTTGTTTCCTTGGTCAGAATTGTACCAGGTAGATGTGACTGTTAAGACAAATGATCATTTATTTCCATGCAGGTAGAATTTTAACAGCTACAATTACTATAATTATGATTTTTTTTTTCTTAAAGGAAGAATTCAGGGAACTTCGAGAACAGCCAAGTGACCCTCAAGCTGAACAAGAGCTTATTAATAGTATTGAACAAGTATATTTTTCTGCGGATTCATTTGATGTTGTTAAATATGAGCTGGAGGTAAACAGAATTTCATTAAAACATAACTAAGGCGTATTTTGTTCAGTGATTGGATTTGTGAGATTTGGATGTTTTTTTGAGGCATTTATATATTTTTGGTACCAGAATAGGTCTGTGATTACCACATTGTGATTAAATCAACTGTCAGCATTGTTTGGTGATGAAATTATTATTTTTTAGATGTAACTTTAAATACAGCCGTTCAGGGAAACATGTCTGTATTTTTGATTTTCAATTGTTAGCATTTAATGTGTTAGTATGCTGTTTCTATCCTATTTTATATTGTCTATGTTTAGAGAAGCTTAGACTTTTAATTATGAAATATGTATTTACATAATTGTTTAGTGATGATAAAAATTCTTATACCATAGTGTTTATAATACTGACATTTTAAATTTATAGAACTTTAACAAAAGCCAGAATAGTGAAATTTAGTTTTAGATACAACCAAATGCCGTATGCATATATACTTTATATGCATTATTCACAGTCAGTCCCCAACTCAGTTTGAAGTTTCATCAATCAGTTGACTGAGAGTGTTTCCCTGTATACACAATGGTATGCATTTTTTGGTTAGTTTCCCATACTGTCCTCTGAAAGCTGATGTAATCCAGAATGTAGTCCAACAATGGTCACACAGTAGTATTTATGGTTTGTAATATTCCAGAGGAGAACTCTGTTTTGAGTTCTGTCATAAACAAATAGAGATATATCTGTGGATGGTAGAGTTGGGGTTAGGTTAGTTACTTTCTCACATTCTCCTGACATAGGCTGTGGCAGCAGTGTCTGTTGGCCTAGGGTCTGGAGTCCCAAGTGGTAGTGGGGTTTCTCAGAAGGCAGAGCAGCAGCAGTGGAGGTAACAAGGCTGAATGAGGGATGGAACCAGAGGGCTAAAGATGTATAGGTTTTTGTGGTTGGAGCCTAGGAGGAAGGTTGGGAGAACAGGCAGCATGGAGGGCAGTGGGATGTGACATGTTTTGTATGCAGAGTTTGTAGTTCACTAGTCAGAAGGGTCCAGGTAAATGAAACCAAATTCAACAATTTATTTTTTCCTTTTCATTCATGAATTTTTTTTCTGCAGAAGCTTCCACCTGTTCTCAATTTGCAAGAATTAGAGGCGTACAGAGACAAATTGAAACAACAGCAAGCTGCAGTAAGTAAAAAAAAAACACATTTCTTTCTGACAAAACTCTAGATGAAACACAACAGAGAGGTATAATGTTGGCAGATTTATGGTTTTAACTAATAATTAACATAGAAACAAATCTTGTTATTTAATATGACTGATTCAAATGATGCATTTATATTAAAAATTTAATGCATATGGTTTTCCTTATGTTACCTTGATAGATTTGCTTCTAGAGCTTGGAATTTTCTCTCTGGAATCCTAAATGTGATCAAAGAACTTTGAACTTTGTTTTAGATTAGTAAGTACCTTTAGGCTCCTTGTCATACACATATGATTTCCCTATCCATAGTTTTGTAACTGAGTATTCCTTTTTGTTTTTTGAGACAGGGTCTTGCTCTGTTGCCCAGGCTAGAGTGCGGTTGCGTGATCATGGCTCACTGCAGCCTATCCCTCCTGGACTCAAATAATCCTCCCACCTCAGCCTCCTGAGTAGTTGGGATTAGAGGCATGTGCCACTAGTCTGGCTATTTTTTTAATGTTTTGTAGAGATGACATCTCACTATGTTGCCCAGGGTGTTCTCGAACTCGGGCTTAAGCGATTCTCCTGTCTCAGCCTCCCAAAGCACTGGGATTACAGCCGCAAGCCACTATGCCTGGCCCTGTAATGGAGTATTCTCTCGGAATAAAAGTCCCCCTGAGATTCAGAAAGTCTGAGTTGTAGTCACTATTTATTTATGATGTTGAGTAAATGATTTAACCTCAGTGACTCCCTTTTATTTATCAGTAAAGTGATAGGTTACTTTACTAAGTAACCTAATAAAGAAAATGCAAGAATTTTCTTTAATGCTGTAAAATTCTCTGATTCTATAATTTCTTCATGTTAGGCTAAACCCACTTTATGAAATTTAAACTCTACTGTAGGTATTAATTAATGGTAGCATGTGGTCTTTTAATTTTTTTCAACAAAAGGACCAGTAGTAATAAATGTATCTGTTTGAATTTAAGATATGATTTTTAATAATACAACTGGCAAACAAAGGAAGGTATACTTTTCTATTACACTCAGAAGTCGCAGTGGGTACTAGGGTCTGCTTGGAGGTAGCAGTGTTGGTGTAGGGCAGTCTTGGGCAGGAGAAGGGATTTGAGCTCTAGAGCAGTGGTTGCCAATTCTTTTGGTACCAGGGACCAGTTTTGTGGAAGACAATTTTTCCATGGACTGACAGGGGTGGGGTGGGGATGGTTTCAGAATGATTCGAGTGCATTTCATTTATTGTGTATTTTATTTCTATTATTATTACATCATAATGTATAATGAAATAATTATACAACTCAGCATAATGTAGAATCAGTGGAATCCCTAAGCTTGTTTTCCTGCAGTTAGACAGTCCCATCTGATGGGAGACAGTGACAGGTCATCAGGTGTTAGAGTCTCAAAAGGAGCACACAACCTAGATTCCTCGCATGTGCAGTTTACAGTAGGGCTGGAGGTAGTGCTCTTATGAGAATCTAATGGCACCGCTGATCTGATGGGAGGTGGAGCTCAGGCTGTAATGCAAGTGATGGGGAGCGGCCATAAATACAGATGAAGCTTCGCTTGCTCACCTGCCACTCACTTCCTGCTGTGTAGCCTGGTTCCTCACAGGCCACGAACCAGTACTCTCTATTACTAGATAATCCTGTGGAACCTTTGGAATTCTTAAAATGATGTTTAAGATAACATTGATATTTCTTCATTAATTGAAGTCTAAAACTCATTTACAATTTGATTTTCTTAACCTTAATGGAATCCCTCTTTCTAGACAAAAACAATGAATGTATCTAAAAATTGATTTACATAATTTCAAAGATGCTTGAAGCAGATTAAGAAAATGTGAAAGGATTAATGCAGTAGTGTAGTAGGTGTGCAATGTTTTGTTCTCAGTTGGCCTGGGGAAGGGGAGCCAGTTGTGTTTCTGGAGCAAACATTCCCTAAATACTTTCTGTATGTCCTGCTTCATGCTACATGTGCTATCTCTGTTAGTGAAGTTGGCAGGGGCCCTGAAATGATGGAATTAGAGCCTCATGTTCAAAATCATTATACTTCTAACCTGCATACATTAATATTATTCATGGAACAATACACACAACCTTAGATATCTTCATAGCGTTCCAAAAAACATGTTTTCAACTTTTCAGAAGTGGAGAACCAAACTACTTGCTTGTCTTCTTAGGCAGCATAAAGGATCTAAAGGATACAAGCAAGTTCTTTTTCCCAGATACTGTCTCCATAAATTCATTTGATTAAAAATCTGCTTAACAATTTCATCTTTTTCAATCAAATCCTATTCCCTTAAAGATGGTTACACTTTTTGGTTAATGTTAGGTAAATCAGATAATGATACTCATATTATTAACAATAATAATGACCATTTATTGAGTTTCTGTTAAGGACCAGGACCTGTGCTATGTGCTTTATTATATTACCTCTTTTACTAATTTCATAACCCAGGGAAATGTGTATGGCCATAGTATGCCAATATCTGCTCTAGAAGTTATTGGGGAGATCTATGGAATATTCTTTTAAAAATTCAAATATAAAATATCCTAGAAAGCATGACGCTTATTCTTTTGCTTCCTTTGTTTGATTACATCTTCTTATAGGTATCTAAAAAAGTGGCAGATTTAATCCTTGAAAAACAGCCTGCTTACGTAAAGGTAGGATAATATTTGTTATTTTTTGTAGTAGAATTTTTAAATGTTTGAGTGATTTACACTTGAAACTGTCAAAATATTGTATTTTTTGTCAATAATTCTGTAGCAACATAATGACTCTTTGGGTGTGTTTGTGTGTATGTATGTATGTACGTATGTATGTATATTTTTCTTTTCCATTTGGGGTAATTTACCAGATGGAAGAAGTGAAGGGTTTTTATATATGATTCTAAAGTGATCTCGGGTTTTTCAAACTTAAGAGCCAGTGAAAATTTGCTCCCATTAACATTTAAACAAATAGATTCACCAATATTGACCACTCACTGGCGATATAACAATCTGGCTTTAAAATATGATAAAATTGGAACTAACTGAATCTGTGTTTTCATCAGAAAATCAGAGCCTTCAAAATCCATTGAAATGTCTACCAGTGTTCAAATGAAGACTTTCATTGTCAAAGCATCTTAGTAAACAGAAATCATGTTTGTCATATCCTTTAATTACCTTGTGAAGTTCTCTTGGGTAGAAATTTAAACAGATATATCACTGGTATTTGTTTATTCCTGTCTACAGCAAGTTGGTCTAGATTTCCTTACAAGCAATACTGACTAAATATTTTGTCATCTGTCATTGTGAAAATCCGTTACAAGTAGTCATTTTAAGTAATTTTGTGAAAAATATACTAACATTTTTCAAGTTCAGGTATTTTTGTTGCTACTTTGTTTTTCAAGCAGATTTTCTTTGAATCTGACTAGAGTTTTTGTTAGAGTACTATATAAATAAGATAGAAAAATAAAATTCCTCCAACAGTAACCCGTACCTAATCTTTCCGTAGGAACTTGAAAGAGTTACCTCATTGCAGACAGGTCTTCAATTAGCTGCTGTTATCTGTACAAATGGCAGAAGGTATTGCTTTTGATGATATTTTGTTCTTTACGCTGGACAATATTTCAAGAATAACTATGGAATCTATAATTTATAATTTTTTTTTATTATGGCTGTGGTTTCTAGAATATCATTCCGTAAGCGAACATATATTATGATCTAAAGACTACACAAAGAGGGTTTGTGGGAAATATCTCTAAATGTACTTATGGGTTTTTAAAAAATTACTATTTTTGTATTATTTAGACTAGTACTTCACAAACTGTTTGCCATGAAGGACCTATTTTTTTCTTTCTAAAATTTCCAATCTATTAGAGGCTGTAATTTTAAAAAAATGCAATAAAAACAAATTACTAGGCAAATGAAATAAAGAAGGAAAGACATGTAATACAGTCTTAATTTTTTAAATTATTTGAGTCACAAAGAATAATTATTCTGTTAGCTTTTGCAGTAAGTGCCTATTCTCAGTTTCTGTAATTTTTTGTTACAGACCACTAGCAGGTTGTGAATTGGCACCAGTCTTCTCGTGGTATTCTGAGTAATGCTAGTTTAGACTGGCCATTGAGTACATTTGTCAAATAGTAGTTTAGATCCTCGGTTTTAAAAGTAATCCATTTCGTTGCTTTATTACTTACCTAATTGTTCTGTGTGGATAGTATTCTTATTATAATAAAAAACTTTTAATTATTTATTGTTCACTTTTGCAGACACTTGAATATTGCAAAGGAAGGTTTTACTCAAGCTAGTTTAGGCCTTCTTGCAAATCAAAGGAAACGTCAGTTGCTGATTGGACTTCTGAAATCTCTGAGAACTATAAAAACATTGGTATATATGGGTCATTTTAAAAAAGTTAAAACTGAATTTTGTGGTTGAAACAGATTTTACCTTTGATATTTGTTTTTTCAGCAAAGAACAGATGTACGGTTAAGTGAAATGCTGGAGGTAAGTTAACAAGTTTTGGAAATTTAGGGTCCTACTGATACTATATAGAAACATTGAAGCAGGCAAAATTCAGAAGTGCATTTTTCTCAAATTGGTTTATGATATAAAGAATATTTTTAGGCATGTAAAGATACTTGTTCTGGAGCCTTTTTCTATTGACATGATATATAGTTTATTTAGAAAAGCAAATGTATTTGGGGAAACATTTGTCTTCTGATAACATTGGAATGTTAACTTGTTTGGTTGTATTACATCCAAATAGCAATAAAAATTAACATCTTTTTCATCTAACATATAGTAGTAATTTAAGGACTGTGTGATACTTTAGTTTTGTTCAGTATCGTGTATTAATTGCTTTTCTGAGTGAGCCATCTGTTTTTTCTTTGATGCATTCTTAGCATTTTCTGTCTACTTCTGTCATAAGGGTCTCCAAAGCGTAATGTAGTATGTGTGTTTCCTCATAATACTTGAGCTCCTTGGGGTAGGTACTTTGTCGTTATCAGCATCACCAGTGGTTTGAACTGCATCTGTTGAATTTAGAATTGAGCGTAGGGACAAGTTTTTGTGGTTTTCTGTATAATTGCTTTATTACTTCTCAACTATTACTGCTAACTAGGGTTTCAGAAACCCATATGAAAAATTCATTTGGCATTAAATTACTGTTAGGTGATAAAAATACTCTGAGTTTATTAATTAGTATATTGTTTTTTTCTAAATCTATTTCTTTAGAACTATTTATTGATTTCTTGGTGGTAAATTGTTGAATATCAATTACAAATAGAATGCATACTATTTTGAAACATTTTATATAGGCATTACTGAAAGAGGATATGTTAACAGTTAAAGAAAACCTTCCCTGTGAAGCAGCTAATGATTTAATGTAGGATTTATCCATAAGTCATGGTCTTCAGGGGGCTGTTACTTTGAAGGAATAGAATATTTTAAATATTTCTTCTATGTATATATCTTAGGCCTGGAACTAGTTGCCTCTTATATTTTGTCACTTACCTATCATTGATATTCTAAGAGAAATTAACATTTTTTGATTCTGCAACTTTTGGTTAGAATATGAACAGAGGTGTTTTTTTATCAGGAGCTTTAAGAAAAAAATGTTTGTATTCTAATGACTCCTGTTGTTGTTATCTTAAGGAGGAAGATTATCCAGGAGCTATTCAGTTGTGCCTTGAATGTCAGAAAGCTGCCAGCACTTTTAAACATTACAGTTGTATAAGGTAAGGTCATGTAAAAGGTTTAAAGCAGATTCTCTTGTCAGCTTTTTATGTAGCAGTTGTGTAAAAATGTCAATAGACGTTGAAAGTTAGTATAAAGTGCTGTGTTCTAGTTTAACTTTATATTTATATATGGGCAGTACAATAAAATTATAAATAATAGATTTTAAGGTGTGAAAGAGCAGATAGTTTTCATTCCTGCTTTTTCTTGTCACCTCATTGAAACTCATTTTTCATATTCTTTCCAATCCAACGGATTCTATTTTTATAGAGTTGTAGACAAGAAGAAATTATCTGTTCATGTCTCCAATGCACCTCTTGGGAATTCTTCCTTAACTTTGCTCAGCTTATAAATATTGAGGATATTATTGCAGCTTGTTTTTAAGATCCAGATGGTTCAAGTGTTCGGCTCATCATGATAAAAAGTCTTTTGGAAAATTTAAGTATAATTTCAATGTATACAATAATCATGTTTGTAATAGTTAAGTGATTATGTATTCTATGTGTTATGTCTTTTATTATTAAATGTACAACAGAAAAATAGCCACTGCATATTTTGCTATTATCTCTAACTTTATTAATAGCGTTTTGGTTTGCTTAAAATGAGGAATTTGCATTACTTGTGACAGTCTTGGAGAAGCTCTAATCTCTAGGTGTAATTTCCAACATTCCTCTAAAGCCATCACAAATAAATGTACAATCTAAGTAAAATAGTGTGCTTGCCAAACAAATCCAATCTCAAATTAAATTCATACCCACCCCGGATTGCATCCCCTTTGTCTCTCCTGTATGGAAATTCTGGCATTCAGTGAGCATGACTCCCTGTTGTTGTAGATGTTGATTGCTAGTACCTGAAAACTGAAAGCATTATAGTAGAGCAAAACATTAATATAGGTTTGAATTAATTTAAAAAAAATTATCTCATATTATAAGGGTTTGCTGGTTATAGGCTAAGGGCTAGATATTTTCCTTCCAGAAATGCTGTTTAAGTCTCTATGGTATTTTTTTTTCTTTAAAATGTGCAGATTGAAGTTACACTTTTTTTTTTTTTTTTTAAGATAGAGTCTCACTCTGTCACCCAGGCTGGAGTGCAGTAGTGTGATCTTGACTCACTGCAACCTCTGCCTCCTGGGTTTAAGTGATTCTCCTGCCTCAGTCTCCTGAATAACTGGGATTACAGGTGCCTGCCACCATGTCCAGCTAATTTTTGTATTTTTAGTAGAGATGAGGTTTTGCCATGTCAGCCAGGCTGGTCTCTAACTCCACCATGCCCAGCTTGAAGTTACACATTTTTTATTCCGTTAGGATATAAATTGAGTAGTACCAGTGACACTTTCATTTTGCCCATTTTGAGAGTCATTAACTGTCATTATTAGAAACCTGATGATGTCATTTACACTTATTAGGTTAAGTAAATAGAGAATTAGTTTTAGTATGTTGAGTGTATTTAGAAATTTCTAACAAGCCATTCTGGGTCCTGAAAAAGCAAATCCATTTGAACCAAAGCATCCGTTTAGTTCATTTTGTAGTGACAAATCTGTTATATAGTAACAGCTTGTTTATTGGGTGAAAGTAATTCAGGCAGTTTACAGAGTGTTTATGCCAGATACTTTGCTTTAAAATTGTTGGTATGGTGATAAACCACATACAGTGTAATCAATATAATCCCTGGTTTCATAAAGAACATAATCTGTCAAGAAGGACTTATATTAAAGTAGGCGCCCATAGAATTAGGCTGTAGAGAGAAGGAAGTTGTGCATACAGTGGAAGCTTTCGGATCTAACTCTCCTTCCGGGGTCAAGACTAAGGAGGACCTGAAGGAAGAACAGGAAAACTTAAGGTAGGCCAGGATATGAGGGTGTGAATAGGAAACTGTCTACACCAGAAATGAAATCTTTGTTGTGGAGATACCAAGCAAAATGAAGACTGAAAATATGTATCTATTGGATTTATAACAACAAAGAGGTCATAGTTGACCTTTTGGGGACAGATTTGGTGGGAGTTGGTTGAACTATCAAGTGTAAGGTGAGGAAATTTTGTGACGAGGACGGATATAGAATTAAGAAGGAGAAACCTCAATATTTGAAAATTGGTGGGAGAGAGTGAGAAGCTGAAAATAAAATAGCATAATAATATACTAAGGCTTTGCAGGATTATTGCAGAGATTGACTTTGAAAAGGTCACTGTCTATTATTATAGGGAAGAATGAGCGTGGAATTGGTTGGCAGGAAATTGAGGGAGCAGGTGATGTGTTGAAACTTTTATATAATTAAAAATCTATTTTAGCTATGCTAAAGTAAATGTCTTACATGATGAGTGTTAACTGTAAAAAATGTCTTTGAAAGAAATTCTTATTTGGGCTTTTAAAAATTGATATCAAGTGGCTTCTGAGCACTTTTTAAATTAATGGATATACTGATATGTGGAGGAGGTGTGGCTACAGTTATCAAATGAGGTTAAAAGGTTGAAATGAAAAGATTTAAATTAATAGTTATTTTAGATAATACAGTGTATAAGAAGCATGCTATGTTTAGATATGTGAGTCATGCATGTGATAATAAGAAAAATTGGTCTTATTCTCTGCAAATAGGTAAAAATACATCACACATACATTCACATATCCCAAGGAATTCTTTGTAATGGGGTTTTACTTTAGATATCTTACGAAAACTTAGATAAAGTTTTTAAGTTGGTGATTTAGTGACAGTGTCAGGGTGACTTAGAGAGTGGGGCTATCAGTTGGAGCTGTCTGGTGGTGACGATAGCCCCTCTGCTAGCATCTCTTCTCCACGCCATACCAGCACAGTGTCCTTTGCCAGCCACCATTCACCTGCCTAACACCATTCCCTCTTTCCCTTCACCTGCTGTTTAACTATTTTGTTTATATGGGAGAACATAATACGTTTGTTCACTTCTTTTGTAGATGATATAATGTGGGATATAAGGATAGAGTTAATTGACATGTAGGTCATGTTGAGTCCACAAAGATAAAATACATTGTTATTCTAACGTTCTTTTATTTTTGTCTTTATAAATTTGATACACCTCTTTTTTTTTTTTTCTGTGCGTTTTTGCTCTTTTTTCTCTGGTCTTCCCAGTACAGTGTTGCACCTGTTCTTGAGCTCTCTAGTTGGGCCTACTCATACAGGATTCATCCACACTTTTAAAATGTATTTAATTGACTTGGGGCTTGTGGAATTTAGCCAAAGGCAAGATTTAATCTTTGCTTGGACTTGAGTGAATTAGAGTGAATAAGCATTTTGCCTTCTAGTAGTCTTAGGAACACTAATTAACTTCCAACTGAATTTATATATTCTCAATTTTAAAAACATTTATATCTACGCTAATTCTTGTTCATGACTAGAGAATCATAAATATTTTCCTTTTAGAAATGATTTTTAAGAGGATCACCCCATGATGTAGAACATTTCTGAATTCTGGTGTGATTTTTTAAAAAATATTTTAAGCAAGTTTATATGCAAATGTACCTACTTGTCTACTTGTTAGTTTTTTCTTGGCAGATTGAGTGTTCCTCTTTTCTTTCCTAGTCACATCACTCCTTTATTGGAAATAAGTTTTTTGTTTTGGGTAGAGAGCAAACTCTCCAAGGAGAGTTACTTGGAGTAGCTGAGATGGAAAAACTTTGGGCTGACTCTTATGATTCTGAAAATAGGAAAAACAGAATTTACATATTTGCTTCTGCATAAAGAGAATCTGACTCTGTATCTTGTAAGTCTCAGATTATATAACTAGGTAGTTTAACACATGAAATACCAAGTGTAATCGGCTCTCTGTATCCATGTTTTCTGTATATCTGGATTCAACCAGCTGGAAGTGGAAAATATTTGGAAAGAAAAAACAAGAACAAAAATAACAATACAACCCAAAAAATCACAATGCAATCGTAAAAATAATAAAAATAATACAACATAACTGTTTCATACGTTTGCATTGTATTAGACATTATAAGTAATCAAGATGATTTAAAGTATAAAGGAGGATGCAGATAGGTTATATGCAAGTACTGTGCTATTTTACTTAAAGGACTTGAGCATCCATGGATTTTGATGCCTATGGAGGGTCTCAGAATAATCCCCCACAGAGACTGAGGAATGACTGTCATATAATGATGCACCCAGTTGATTGAAAAATGAAAGAGAACTGACACTTCCTCTGCACCTTGTGTCTTCCTTGAGATGTGCCATGTTTCAGCATCTTTAATAAAATATACAGTAATCTGAGTTTTGTTCACTTTTATAACTGACAGAGAACATTTTAACATTGTCTGACATTTCCTGAATTGATTGACAGAGAGTCATATAGTTGGGATTTATTGAGAATAAGAATCAGAATGTGTTTATGCTAAAGTGCATCTGTGAATGAAGTACTTAATTTCTTTTTCACTTGAAATTTGTCTCAATTTGTTTCAAGGAAAGTTACTTTTAAAAGTCAAAATTGCTTTATTATTGTATTTCATTTGAAAGAAACTACTTGAGGGAGCCTGATAGCATTTTGTGTTATGCACTGTAAAGTTTGCATACTACTGAACTGGTTTGTTGAGTACTGTACTTTAACATAAACAGATGTATTAAATGTCTCATAATTTTTCAAGAATTCCTTCATTTTTTCTCAGAATATGATCCTGGTAGTTTAGTGAAAATTGTAGGTTGTGGAATGTCTTTACGTCATATGGCAAATGAACAAAGCTTACAAATATAGCAATACTAGGAACTTTTCTTCCCCTGTTGCGTTTAATTTCTTTACAGCAAGATGTGTCTGCTTTCTTCCTGTAAGATCAGGGACATAAGGAGCCCTGCCTTGAGTAATGTTTGAACATTGATTGTTTCTGCTAGGTTTCCAGGCCTTCTAGCTTGATCCGTTGTTTAGATCCTGAGTCCTTGTTGCTTGGTCAGCTTGGACCAAGTTTTGATAACACCTGCACTCTTATCTTCTATTTTAACTTGTTTCTCTCTGCCTCTCAGCACAGTCTGCCGTGCTGTGCTGTTTTAAATAATGTAAAATAACAGTTTCACATGGCAAAAATCCTAATAAACAAGATTTTAAATAAAAAGCAAACGGTTTTCTTTATGCCCCATTCACCCTTCCCTTTCCTAATCCCTGGAGTAAACCAGGGATTTTACAGCTTACTAATTTTTTAAAAATAATTTTAAAAAGTCTGTACATTATATACACACACACACACAGACCCATATACACACATATATCTCTTTCCTATTTTAACTTTTATCAGTTCACCAACTGAAAGTTCTTCTGCTGAACTCTAGCATGACTTGGCAAACTGTCTTTAAAGGGCCCGATAGTAAATATTTTAGGTTTTACATGTCGTGATGTCTCTGTTGCAACTATTCAGCTCTGCCTTTGTAGTCTGAAAGTAGCTGTAGACGAAAAGTAAACAAAGGGGTGTGGCTATGTTCTAGTAAAACTTTATTTAGAAACATAGACTGCCAGCTGGATTTGGCCTGTGGGTTCTGATCGCTGATCTAGAATTATAGTTAATAAAGTTGGAGACGCTTTGAACTTATTAGTGTTGGACTCTGAGCTTTGTGGTGATAGATTAGGTCAGGGATTTCTTTTCTTTTCTTTTCTTTTTTGAGACAAGAGTCTCATTCTGTCACCCAGGCTGGGGTGCAGTGGTGCAATCTCGGCTCACTGCAACCTCTGCCTCCCTGGTTCAAGCGATTCTCCTGCCTCAGCCTCCTGAGTAGCTGGGACTACAGGCGTGCGCCACTACACCTGGCTAATTTTTTTTTCTATTTTTAGTAGAGATGGGGTTTCATCATGTTAGCCAGGCTGGTCTTGAACTCCTGACCTCAGGCAATCCACCTGCCTCAGCCTCCCAAAGTGCTGGGAGTATAAGCATGAGCCACTGCACCTGGCCAAGGTCAGGGATTTATTAACAGAGTTAAGTGAAGTTAAGTGAAGACAGAGATCCAGTTAGATCCAAAGTGATCTTAGACTTTCTGTTATAGCCTGGTTATATATGGTTTGAAGGATCATATAGGTACTTAAGGGTTGTTGGTTTAGCTTCAGAATGTTGAAAAATCAGTTTCTCTGAGGTCTGCTGATAAATTCTCTGCTTACTGTAAGTAGATTGAAAACCACTGGAATAGGCTCTGATTTAAACAGACTGGAACATCAACATCTTCGGGCCATGGATATATAGTATAAACTTGGAAGTACTTTTACTTAAGCTCATTCTAAAAGTTTTAGAGCTTTACTGAACTATGTACAAATTGGGCAATTGAGTAACTTGTCTTCAGCATATAATAGAATCATGAAACATTAGAGCTGGAAGCAACCCTTGCTATCTAGCCCACCTTTATATAGGCAACTAATGCCCAGAGATATTAAAGGACTTGACTTAAATCATATGGTTCATTAATAACAGACCAGGGAAAGATCATTAAGATATTATCGCTGTGCCATCCTGTCTTTTTGTATAGTCAGATTTGTTCAAAATCTTGATTTATATGCAACCTTTCTAGGACTCATGCTTGTGAGTGTATGTGTGTCCTAGATCAGTTGTTTAAAGAACACTATTAATTAGTTCTTTATGGATAAATTATTCTTATATTTCCTGTAGTGATGGTAAAAACGCTTTGTAGAATTGTTTGATTCATTCCATTCAGCTTGCAGATAGCTTTTAAAGGCTTTTAGCCTTCCATCTTAGAACTGGTAGTTTTTTGACCATAATGTTGCATTTATTTATCAAAATGTTTATGAATAGATCCTTTTAACATACTTTGATTAATTGATCAAAATGGATTGAATTCATGTTTCTAAATGATGGGTAAGAGCTTCTTTAAAAGCTGTACAGTTAATGTCCACTATTTAATCACGTAACATTTATATATGTATTTTTAATTAGTAGCAAATTGTTGTCAAATTGCAGTTGTACATTTTGAAAGCATTTTTATTGAAACCAAATTTTTGATTTATAGATTTTTATGTTTATAATCTTCCGCATGCTGTTTACCTTACCACATTTGCATTAAATCTTAATAAATAGAATGTAGAATCATTTACCTTTAATAACAGCCATAAAAACATCTAGGTTTATTATAATTTCATAAACTAACACTAAAGCCCATTTGTTTTGATAGAGAAGTTGAAGAAATCATTGCTGTCACCTGTGAATGAATTCAGATATATTTGTTTTTCCTCCAAACTCAAAATATTCCCTAAAGGAATATGTTTACGAGTTCTGAATTACTCATTATTCCACTTGTCCTTGGCTCTCTGTTTCTGTTACTCTAGGATCAGCCTTGGGTGAAATTTTGAACTTCATATGATAGTGGAACTGTCTTTAACTCTTACTCATCTCTCTTCTCTTGCTAAGGCACCTGCAGACCCAGAGTTCAGTGTGGTTCTTTTTCTTCTAAAACATTCTCTTCCCTTTCCTTCTATCTCTGTAATTTTATTTATTAAGGTAGAGAATAGGGGCTAATGGAATGATGGCAAAATTTTGCCATTTTTCTTTGAATTACAAATTTGACTTAGAATATTTGTTACCTATCTTAGGTAGTAAATTTAGTTCTGGGAAGTCACTAGTGAATAAGCCACAGTGCCTTAAATGCTTGTGCCTTGGAGACACAGCCACAGGTATTCCTTACTGTAATACAGGATGCTATAAACAGAGTATTATGAAGATTGTGGGGGTAGTTACTTAGCAGGGAAAGACTTCCCAGATAATATGGCATTTGAATTAAGCCTGGAAAGATAGATGGATGCTTGTGAGTGAGAAAGGAAGAAGGGATATTCAAGTTATTGTGACCACTATGTACAAGAACTGAGGGTGTGAAAGTCTGGAGTTTGGTTCAGGTGCTGTGCACAGTACATATGTCTAAAATATAGGCAATGAGAAGTCAATGTGAAGTTATTTTTTTCATGTCAGATTGTTAAAAGTCTTATATGCCATACTAATTTGGGGCTTTTCTCCTTAGTTTAATAGGGAGTCACCAAAAGATTGAAAGCAGGAGATTAATGTGGTTTTATTCTTGCTTTACTTAAGAACTGCACTCAGATGTCTTTAGGGACCAGGCACATAACATAAATGTGAGGCTGCCAGATGTAAGACCGCAGGAAATGGTAGAGCCCACGGGACTAGAGAGCACTTGCCTTGCCTACAGCCATTCACATACAAGCCATTTGACAACACTGTGTCTGCCAAATCATGTAGAATATTGACCAAATCCAATGTGAAGTTAGACCCCTGCTCAGAACTATTTCTGACAGCTTTTTGAAGGATGTTGTACAATGTTTGGTTGATGGTGTTTGTCAAATAAATGGATGGGTTGATTAAAGTATGTGTGCTGCATGTGCAGATTTGTTAGGAGGCTACTTTTTTTTTTTCATTATTTTAAGTTCCGGGTACGTGTGCAGGATGTGCAGGTCTGTTACATAGGCAAATGTGTGCCATGGTGGTTTGCTGCACCTATCAACCCATCACCTAGGTATTAAATCTGGCATGCATTAGTTATTTTTCCTGATGCTCTTCTTCCCACCCGTCCCCTGAGGTCCCACTGTGTGTTGTTCCCCTCCCTGTGTCCATGTGTTCTCATTGTTCAGCTCCCACTTATAAGTTAGAAAATGTGGTGTTTGGTTTTCTATTCCTGTGTTAGTTTGCTGGGGATAATGACTTCCAGCTTCATCTATGTCCCTGGAAAAGACATGATCTGATTCCTTTTTATGACTGCATAGTATCCCATGGTATAAATGTACCACATTTTCTTTATCCAGTCTATCATTGATGGGCATTTGGATTGACTCCATTTCTTTGCTATTCACATGTCTTTGCTATTCACGTGTCTTTGTTATCGTGAATAGTGCTGCAGTGAACATACACGTGCATGTATCTTTATAACAAAATGATTTATATTCCCTAAGCAAAAGGTAATAATGCTTGAATTAGGACATAGAATTGAGAAAAGATAAGCACAGGTGGATATGGGAAATCTGAAATGAAGTGGTAGAATCATCAGGATTTGACTACCAATTACATATAGAGAGGGAAGAATGCAAGATGACTGAGATTTTCAGCTTTGTTTGAGTAGGTGGTGATGCTGTGAATCGAGACAGAGAACATGGGAGACAGAACAGCTCTGAGGGAGAGAAGATACTGATTTGTTTTGTTTTGCTTTTCTTGGGGTTGGATGAAGATTTATTTAATTCTTTGAAAGTGTTAAGGCACTATCATAGCTATTCTTTTGGGGGAATTATTTTGGGGGCAGTAGTTTTCATTCTTCATTCACTTATTTATCCATTCATTTTTTTTTTTTTTTGGCAGGAATTGTCCTAGAATCATTTTTTTTTAACGAAATTTCAGTCCTACCTACAAGTATTCCCTTAATCTGCGTCTGAGGATTTGGCTGTATTTCAGGCACAAATCCTGGTTAGAGATCTTACTTTTTCTAATAAGGTATCAGTCCTACACTGTTAATTGTCAAAGTATATAGTTTTGCTCACTTCCAGTTTTTGCCGGAAAATATACTCTCCAGTCCTCAACTTCAATTCAAAGTATGCTTATGATAAATACTATTTGCAGAAAATGATCTAATTTCTCTAGATGTTTGGACATTTATCATTGAGAGCATCCAAAACTGTGTACTTGTATTACATTGGTTTTACTTTTCTGACAGATTGCTATCTATATCTATCTATATCTCACTCTGGTATTATCTCTTTAGCTTGCATTGAAAGGCTCTATAAGAAGCAAATGCAAGGAACCCATTATTGTATGTATTGTAAGGATATTGTCAAGGGTGTTGTGCCTTTGGAGATCAAGACACTGGCAAAATTTTCTCTCAGAACTTAATGCCAACGAAAGTGATTTTTTATATTTTTGTTTTCATTTATTTTTCCCCCTTGAGCTACTGGTATGTTCTACTGTTTTAGACTCTGAATTATGTACTGTGGCCCTCTCTATTTGCTTTGGCTGCTAGGAATTTGAGAGTCAAGTTTATTATCAGTAGATAGCAATTTTAAAAACCTTTGATTTTGGTGTGCTAAATGTCTTTTACTTGTACTATTTTAAGAACAATTAGGTTTTATTCTTTCTTGTTAAAATATGTTCTCTGTGATTGCATTTATTTTGTTAGATATCACATCATTTTTAGTAGTGAGATGTAATTCAAATAATGTTAGTTCTATTGATTTTTTTTACTGACCTTGTAAGAATTAAAGGGGGAAAAAATCTAGATTCAATAACATGTCCTAAGTGTATGAGTATAACTCAGTAAACTTTCATAAAGTAAACATAGTTATGTAATTACCACCCAGAAGTAGAAACAGAGTATTTCTGACACCCCACAAACTTCTCTCATGTCTCATCCCAGTCATTCTTCTAAGGTAAGCACTGTTCTGGCTTCTGTCACCAAAATTAGTTTTGCTTGTTTAAACTTTAAATAAATGGAAGCATACAGTATATACTATTTTTACTGACTTCTTTTGCCAAACGTGTTTTTGGGGTTCACATAAATTTTAATTGCTATAAGATTTTATTGTATGAATATATCATATTTTACTTATCTAATTATTCTAGACAATTGTGTTGCCTCAGGTTTTTGCCTATTAAAAATAATGCTGCAAGGATTCTGTGTGCTTTTCTGTTCGGTATGTATCCAGGACTAGACCTGCTGGGAGATATAGTGTGTGTTGTTTCAGTAGATATTAGGGTTTTCCAAGAGGTTATATCAGTTTCCCCTTCCTCTGGCATCAAATGAGTGGTTCTGTTTGTTCAACATCCTTGCCAACATTTGGTGGTGTCATTTTTAATTAAAAAAAACTATTTTTAGCCATTCTTTTCATTTGTTACAGTGTTTTTATAGTATTAATTTGCATTTCCTGAATGACCAATACACTTGAGACAGACAGAATAAAAATAAAGGGTAAAGGTCTTCAGATCACTGAGAAAGAGGATATTCAGTTGACTGTTAAACACACAAACATTGTTTATGTAAAAGTTATCTATTTTAATTCTTCAGTTTTTTTAGTTTTATCTGTAGATTCTTTCTTTCTACTCACACAATCCTGTTGCTGCTGGTAATGACTCTTATTTATTCCCTTCTAGTACTTTTTCTTATTGCACTGTCTATATGTAGAATTCAGCAGCATGCCTTACTGTCTATACCCTTAATCTTTGAATTTACTGATTAATTATTCAGTTAGTATGTATTTATTTAGCACTTAGTTTGTCTCTTTTAGAAATAGAAAAAAAACTGTGTGTGTGTTTTTTTTTTAATAGTGAACTGAATTCAAAGCTGCAAGATACTTTGGAACAGATTGAGGTAAGAAGGATTATATTGTAACCTTAATGACTTTTTCTTTTCAGAAGTTTTTGAATAACATAGGTGCAACATTTTGTTTTGGCTTTTATGTTATTACCAATGTCTCTAAATCACTGTATTTCTTGATTTTCATTTGGGATATCTATTTATGGTCAAGTTTGTGTAAAAATTTACTTGTAAATTATGGGATGTCAAAATAGTATTTGAAAATATTACCATTTCCAAGAAAAATTTCCAAACTTAGTCATAGGTATGTTCTCATAAAATTATATAATAGCCATAATACATTCTATGTATTAATTATATTTTAATTATCAGTTACTTTATTGTTTAGTATAGTGATAGTGAGTTAATTTACTTATAAGTAATTATTGGCTGATGAAAACCCTCCAAAATTCCTAAACCTCATAATGATACTCATATAGTTCATCAAAAATGTAGAAACTAGAAAGGAAGAGATATGTAATTGTGGGCATGAAGCATGTTTTGCCTGTTACATGTATTCAAAATTCATCTCTTTCCTTGACAATCTTTGCAAAGGAGGGTATTCATTTTAATAAATAAGAATTATTTGTTTTCTTCTAGTCTTTTATTGTTTTCCTGATAAGAGTATTTATAAAAGTTGAGATTGGACTTTCAAATTACCTTTTGAGAAAGAAATTTTTGACCATAAATGCAATTATTTGCTATTAAATAATTATGAGAATAACAGTTTATTTGATAGTCACAAAAACAACTGCTTTGAGTGGCTTAAGTTAACAATTCTCTGAATATTTTAATGAAGTCTTTCTTTTGATAGCTCAGTATTTCTTCACTCTTAATAGATACTATTCTGTACTTATATTAAAAGCTCTTATTTCAAAGTAAAATCATTGAAATGGAAATCCATAAAGCATAGTAATTTAGATATAAGAGCTTAAATCTTGAGGAATATACTTTTAATTTCAATGTAGTTTTGTTGAGAATTCCTCTTCATTGATTAGAGAAAGATTGTTTTATTGTTTTCCAGTAATTCCAGCAATACTACAAATTCAGTTTATATAAGATTTTAGCAGATGCTTGAGGAAATGTTAAGTAGTAGTAAGAGTAAGATTCATTACAAAACTATTATTTTGTTTCCTGTAAAACACTAGGCATGGGTTTTAAGACATAGAAATTCATATGTTAATATCTTGGTAAACTTGATTATAGTTGCTAATAAATTTACAATTGCAATTTATAACTTTATTTAATTTTGTTTTTGACTTCTAAATCTGGTATGATAGTAAATGTTAACTAAAAGTGAGAGATTAGTCTTAATATTTTCCTCTCATTGCCTTGAAAACATAATTCCTTAACCATTTCTTGCTTCTTTTGATTACATAGGAACAGCTGGACGTAGCTCTTTCCAAAATCTGCAAGAATTTTGACATTAACCATTATACCAAGGTTCAACAAGCTTATCGACTTCTTGGAAAAACACAGGTTTGTTTCAAAAGCATGTTTGGATTTTTCCTTAATCAGGAATTTGTTGCCCTTCATGATTAAGTCTGAATATTATAAATCTCATGTCCTTAAAAAGTTTTATTTAACAAAGTACATTTTTATTCTGAATTAACAGTGATAAAATGGTTATTCTCATAGACTCAGAGGGTATATACTGTAATTAAAACATTACAGGAGTTTGTTTTGAACTATGAAATACTTGTCGGTTTTAATATTTTCACAATTTATGTAGATTTTCCAAAAAGTATATTATAAGATTCAGTGGGAGACAATATGTAGTCTCTTTTAACTCAGCTCTTGGTCTGAAGCAGGACTTCCTAATTTGCAGCCTCATGTGTTGTTAGATAGGCCAGCATGACTCCCTCAAAATGATATGTCAGCATTGTACATTTTGTACATTTATCTGTAAAACAGGTCCATTTTATTTATCAGATATTTCAGAGGGCCCTTTTTTCCCCAAAATGTCATAATTTCTCTCATAATATATGGCTTTTCATACCCTTATTGTTCAAGGGCTTCCTTGAAAGACTTGAAACAGGTGCCATGGTTTTGCAAGTTAATTGTATCTTTTGTTTGTATAGGATTATATGTTTACCTAGACAACATTTAATGTGATAGATGTAAATGTTTTCTTCCCTTAAATGCTCCCCTCTTTTAGAAGGAAGTTTAAAAATTTACTAAACAATTTAAACTCTACATTTTGAAATATGAATAAAGAAATTTTACTGTTTATTGTAATTTAGTTTTCATGTCTTAAGCTATACCCAAGAAAAAAATCTAAGAAGAAAGAACTTAGCAATTTTGAGGGATATGTTTAAACATCTTTGAAAATAGGATTATAATTTCTCATTTCCCCCATAAGATTAAGTCTTAAATTCCATTAATATTTTTGGTACCTCCTACGCGCATTGTTTCAAGTGTCTGGATGTAGGCTTTTATGTATCTTACCTTTTAGTGAGGGATACTGGCATACCTCTTTTTATTACACTTCACTTTATTGTACTTTTCAGATACTGTGTTATTTACAAATTAAAGGTTTGTGACCAACCTACGTCAAGCAAGTCTGTCAGTGCCATTTTTCCAACAGCATGAGTGTGCTTACTTCATGTCTGTGTGTCAGATTTTCATGATTCTTGCAGTATTTCCAACTTTTTCATCATTATTATATCTGGGACAGTGATTTATGTTTAGTGAGCTTCATATTAGTATTGTAATTGTTTTGTGGTCCATGAACTGTACCCATATAAAATGGTGAACTTAATTCACAAATGTGTGTGTTCTGACCACTGCACCAACTGGCCATTCCCCCTTCTCTCTCCCTCTTTTTTGACCCTTCTATTCTCTGAGACACAACAGTATTGAAATTAGGCCAATTAATAAACCTACAGTGGCTTCATGTCTCTCACTTTAAATAAAAAGCTAGAAAGGATTAAGCTTAGTGAAGATGGCTATGCTAAAGGACAGATTTTCAGTGTACACGAAATGGCCTTCTATTGGAAGAAGATGCCACCTAGGATTTTCAGAGGTACAGAGAATAAGTCAATGCCTGGCTTCAAAGCATCAAAGGACAGGTTGACTCTCTTTTTAG
The DNA here is from genome assembly GCF_037993035.2 of Macaca fascicularis. Taxonomy (NCBI): domain Eukaryota; kingdom Metazoa; phylum Chordata; class Mammalia; order Primates; family Cercopithecidae; genus Macaca; species Macaca fascicularis. The sequence goes on along the minus strand of NC_088377.1, from coordinate 128,050,861 downwards.
GGACTAAGGCATGTGGAGGCTTTAAGTTGAAGCCAATGCTCATTTATGATTCTGAAAATCCTAGGGCACTTAAGAATTATGCTAAATCTACTCTGCCTGTGCTCTATAAGTGGAGTAACGAAGCCTGGATGATAGTACATCGATTACAGCATGGCTTACTGAATGTGTTAAGCCCACCGTTGAGATCTCCTGCTCAGAAAAAAATTTCTCTTTCAAAATATTACTGTCCATTGACAATGTACCTAGTCCCCTATGACTTGGATGGAGATGTACAAGAAGATGAGTGTTGTTTTCATGCCTGATAATATAACAGTCATTCTGCATCACACTGATCGAGGAGTAATTTTGACTTTCAAGTCTTACTACTTAAATACATTTTATAAGGCTATAGGTACCATAGATAGTTATTATTCTGATGGATCTTGGGAGAGTAAATTGAATACCTTCTGGATTTACCATATGCCATTAAGAACATTTGTGATTCCTCTGCTGGATCTCAGGAAAGTCAATTGAAAAGCTCCCATAAAGGATTCACCATTCTAGATGCCATTAAGAACATTCGTGATTCATGAGAGGGTCAAAATAGCAACATTAGCAGGAGTTTGGAAGAAGTTGATTCCAGCCTTCATGATGACTTTGAGGAGTTCAAAACTTCAGTGGAAGAAATCACTGCAGATGTGGTAGAAACAGCAACAGAAGTAGAATTAGAAGTGGAGCCTGAAGATGTGACTGAATTGCTACAATCTTATGATAAAATTGAATGGATGTAAGAGTTGCTTCTTATGGATGAGCAAAGACAGTGGTTTCTTGAGATGGAATCTACCAGTGAAGATGCCATGAACGTTGTTGAAATAACAAGAAATAATTTGGAATATTACATAAACTTAGTTGGTAATGCAGCAGCAGGGTCTGAGAGCATTGACTCTAGTTTTGAAAGAAGTTCTACTGTGGATAAAATGCCATCAAACAGCATCGCATGCTACAGAGAAATCTTTTGTGAAAAGAAGAGTCAACTAATGCAGCAAACTTCACTGTTGTCTTTTCAGAAATTGCCATAGCCACTTCAGCCTTTAGCAGCCAGCACCCTGATCAGTCAGCAGCCATCAACATTGAGGCAAGACCCTCGACCAGAAAAAAGATTGACTCGCTGAAGGCCCAGATGATTATTAGCATTTTTAGCAATTTTTTTAAAATTAAGGTTTATATGTTGTTTTTTTAAGACATAGTGCTATTACACACTTTAAATAGGCTATAGTACAGTGTAAACGTAACTTTTATATGCACTGGGAAACCAAAAGATTTCCTTTGTGATTTATGCCTGTAAATGAATATGATATCAGGTAGTAACAGATGCTACAAAGAAATATAAATCAGGGTATGTGGATGCAGAGATAGAAAGTACTGATTCATATTGGCTGGTCATGGGAGGTTCCCTGAGAAGATTACCATTGAGAAATGCACTGAATGATATAAAAGAAGGAATGCATGCAGAATGATGCAGAGGGTAATTAGAGATATGGTTATGTACAACATATTTAAGAAAGAGCAAGATGAGTACCAGTTATAAATAAAGAACAACAGAGCAGTGTTCACGAGTCACATTTATTTTGAGTGCTCTGATAATCTGGTTATGTGAAGGGTTATTTGCAAATAATATACCCTACAGTTATAATTCTGGGGAAAATATTATCTTTGTGTTCTAACTATTATTTGAAAACATGTTTCCCTGGGTTTTTTCAATCTGTTGAAATTTATTTATTTTAATAATGTGAAATTATGTTGTGCATTTTTTCTTTCCACAGACAGCAATGGATCAACTTCATATGCACTTCACCCAAGCCATTCACAACACCGTGTTTCAAGTTGTTCTTGGTTATGTGGAACTATGTGCAGGAAACACAGACACAAAATTCCAAAAGCTGCAATATAAGGATCTCTGTACAGTATGTAGTGACTTAATTACTATTCATATATCTCTGCTTTAGATTTTAAATTTATATTTCCTTTATCTTGGCACCTACCTATTTGAAGATGCTACTAAAATAAAAATAAATCTTTGCCAAAATTTTTTTTTCTCCCAAGTTGTTCTTTTCCTCATAGAGAAATTGGAGGACTCAGTCACACAAATGGTAAAGGTTACTGAGATTGGAGCGTGATTGCTTCTCAATCGACTCTGCCATTTCATAGCTTCTTTTATCCATCTCTCTCCGGCTCCAAATTATCTCCTATGATTGCATCCAGTAGGCTTCTAAGCAACCATCATTGCTGGTTTTCTGTACAGATTTTCAACCAGTTTTTTCATGTGTATGAATGCTGCCTTTGTCAGCATCTGTAACTTTTTTTTCTTTTTCTTTTTAAAGAAACATAGGTTTTTAAGTAATATAACCCAACAGGTGAGAAGTGTACTGACTTGGGTTCTGTTTTAGAAGTAGGTCCTGCTGATGAGTTGATGTAGAGTGTGAGGAAAAGAGAGTGATGAATAATTCGGAGAATGGTAGTGCTATTTGCTTTTATAGGGAAGACTGGAAAGGAACAGGACTTAGGTGAAAAATCGGGAGGAATTAGTGTAAAATTAAGTAATCTTCATTCTTCAGTGAATTGTCATGACAATGAGTTGTCAGACCTGCTGGTTATATGTCTGTTGGGTACTAGAGAAATTTTCTTACCTGAGTTACAATAAGAATCCTGGAAGGGTGTATTATATATGATGTATTAAAGATTAAGTTAATAACGACAGTGGATGTATGTTAACATATGTGGCTAAAAATATCTTTTTAAACTAATTGTAGAAACCATGAGGACTGTTTTACAGATTTTATGATTACTAACTTTAAGTGTGATGTAGTTGCATAATTTTGTCTTTAAATGTTCAGTTTTAAGTACAGTTATCATTTGGTAAATATTAATAATTTTGAAATATGTTGTTTATTGTTATTTTTCTTATGTTCTTACTTTGATAGTATATATTATAAAATTACTCAATCACCTTTTTTATTCTAATAAGTTTTATTAATTTTTTTATTCTAATATTGCTCTCACTAATAGATGGTAAACCAATTTATTATGTTGGCAATTTTTTTCTGTTAAAGCAGAAAAGAACTCTTAAAAATTAGACCAAACATTTTAAGCAAATTAGATTTTTGTCTTGTCATCTTTTTAAATTTGGTTAAATCTGTTGAGTATGTTTGTGTGTGTGTATTTTGCTTTCTTTTATTGACCATTTTTATATGCTTTTAAAACAATCAAGGACATATATTGTGCTCATGCTTCTTGAGAAAGCCCCTCTGTGCATTTATATAATAAAAAGCTGAACAAAATTTTTTATGAACAAAACTTTGTGCTCAAGGTGTTTATCATTATGTTTCTCCTGAGTTTCTTTCACTTTTTAAAAAAGCTGACTGTAGGCCGGGCGTGGTGGCTCATGCTGTAATCACAGCACTTTGGGAGGCCAAGGAGGCCAGGGGTTCAAGACCAGCCTGGGCAACATGGCAAAACCCTACTTCTGCTAAAAATACAAAAAAAAAAAAAAAAATTAGCCGAGTGTAGTGATGCATGCCTTTAATCCCTGCTCCTGGGGAGGCTGAGGTGTCCAGCCTGGGCGATAGAGTGAGACTCTTGTCTCAAAAAAAAAAAAAAAAAAAAAACTGACTATAAAATCTTTAGAAGTAGCTGTGTATATATTTAAATTATCATATAACAAATAGATTATCCTTGATTTCATCTTTAGTAAATACTTGTTAAAATTATCCCCAAGAAACTTCTGGTACTTTATTATAAAATTATACATGTATGTGTGATAGTAGGTGATATATGTATATACATATGTATATAAAATATAGTGGTTAGCTAAGAAGAGGAAAGACAGAACCCTTAGGAGCTGAATAAAAAGCTGATGAAAGAAAATCTAAATACATTTTCCTGGTAAGAAAAAACATCAAGGTTCTGGCATAACTCAGGTAACAGAGATAATTCATGAAGGAACCTCGTAGTAGAATGTAAGCTTCTTATTTTTCAATATGTGGCAGTGGGGGATCATTTTAGCCTCTGACTAAGAATAACTGATAATAATTATTGAAGATATACTTGTGTGAGAGCAAATGTGGCAGTGGAGCGTCAGGTGAGCAAGAAGCAGGAGAGTCCTCAAAAGATGTGCAGGGTGTTGACTGACATGAAATGAGAAGAAAGAGTCTAGGCATTTTGTCAGTTTATATCCTCTGCACAGTAGCAATGTTTTGAAGGAAGTGTTTAATTATACATAGAGCTTAAAAATAACATTGAAAATTAAGATGAATGGTACAGAGTTAAGAGGGAGATTGAGTTCCTGTGAACAGGGAATAATTGTGCTTCCTTTAAATGGAAAGAGTGGAAATGAAAAGAGATAATCATCTGCTTGCTTTATTCATAGTATCATTTTAAACCATTCTTAGATATCAGCCTAAATGAGCTACAGTGAAATTTAGCTAATTAAAAAAAAAAAAAAAAAAAAACCCTCTTGGATATCTGGGATGAAATTAGTGTTCCATTTTTATTTACTCTGGTATACAGAACCTCAAGTTCTTAAGGCCAGCAGCATCCTTTCCCAGTCAATTTTCTGCCATTTGTTTCCATTCACCATTGCTCTGAGTTTAAAAGTTTAGTTGGTTTTGAGCTTTTTGAAATTATTTTGCAGTTGAATGTACTTTTTTTTCTTTACTAAACCATATTTTTTGAGTGGTTTAATTAGATGCATAGTTTTTATTGGTTGTCTTTTAGTCTGTTTTCCCTGCTTTTCTTGAATGTATTGGTTTACTGCTTTTACACCAGCTGTTTAGGTACTTTTTTTAAAAAAGCGGGTACGTTATTTTGAAACCCAAATAAATTGGTAATACTTAGCAGCAAGACTTCCAAATGAAAATTCATCATACTTCATTTCTGGAAAGGGACAATATAAAGGGCTCATAGTAGTACTTTTATTTACTTAAAATATTAAGCCTTATTTGTGATTGCATTTACATTTTGATGTACCCTACATATTTACACCAATTTGCGGAGATTTATAGACAACATTTGGAAGCTTTTAATTTAGCACCTTTGTAGATAAACACTTTGTGATTTATTTGAAAGTTTATGAAGTATTCATAAGGATTTTTTTTTCCTTTTTAAAGATAACTTTACTTTGGCAGACTGATGGGTTTTCCTGGGGAGCTTATTTCAAGATGCTAATTAGGATGTTATTGATTAATTTTAGGATAATAGAGTTGGCTAGGCTGCCTGAAGTTTTCTCAACTATTTTTGAAATTGTTCATTTCCAAATGATCTTAATGAGCTTTGAGTTCTGTTTTTATGATGAGTTTCATAATGTACTAAAAATATGTGCTATGTAAAAATATACTCTCTCTCTCTCTATATATATATACACATATACATACACACTCATATATATTATTTGGGAGAAAATAAAATGTTTCTGTTAGAAACAGCTTTTGAAATTATTTCATTATGTGTTTTCATAGTGCCTGGCACATTGGAGGTGTTTCCTTAGTAATTGGATTGCCATATTTTTCTCCAATTGGTGTGGTGTTGACACAATTAGTCTGTTTAGGTTAAGTGAGAGGGAAAGAAAACCAACACTGAGCACCTTCTCTGAGCTGTGTACTTTTTACAGGTGCTTTACATTAGTACATTATAGACAAACTGTAATATTGATCTAATGTTCCATTCTTATAGGCTTTTAAAGTTGCATTATTAAAAATAATATTTTTTGTTACTGAATTATAATCCTGTCAGTTTTTTGAGAGTGAAACAATATCTTTAGTAAGGTGCCTATAGAAGATACAGTTTATTTTGTTATTAGTATAAAACCCCAAAGACAGATTCTTTTGCATGAAAACATGTTTCTGTTCCTAAATTCTCAGGATTTTTGTGAAGAATTAATATTTTCTGTCATCCAATACTGTGAGAGTGTATTGACTCTCTTTACTATGGATAATAAGCTGCAGGAAGTTAATGCTAAAGTTAATGTTCATGTTTAGTACCCATTTTGTTTTGGGTTCTCTATAGAATTAACTTCTACCTCCTTATCCCTTTTCTGTTTTCCGATTTCTTAAACTGGTATGTTACTTATATGTCTTTATGTTACGCTCAGTCTTTGTAGGGTTAGAGATGATGTGAGTTATATAAATAGTGACTCAAATTAAGCAGTCATTAATATACATTCTCAAAAATGTGCACATTTTAAATTAGAAAACTAAAACATTAATTGTAGGAAAAGCACAAGCAAAAAGAAGAAAGTAAAAATTGCATATGTCTGCATGCAAAGCTGGTTCTTTCAATGTGTATAAGCTGATAGCTTTTAAAAGTAGCGCACAAACTGTCATTATAAACAATTTTTCCATTTCAGTATAATTTTTAATGACCAAATGGTATTCCACTGTAAGAGATCCTGTGGATTAATTAACTGGTTTCCTGTTCTTGGATATTTATGTTATTTCCAGCTTTTGTCATTATGAACAGCACTGTAGTAAATATTCTTAAAAGCTAAATCTTTGTGTGCATCTTTAATTGTTTCTTTAGGATAAATCACAAGAAATGAAATTGCATTGTTTGTCAAAGCTTTACATTTTAAAGGCTTTTGGTTTGTCTTTCCTAAATTGCGCTATAAAAAATTATATTTCAATTTACTCCTGAGCAGCAGAGTGTGCATTTCTCCCTTTCCCTGAGCACGTGAATGCTGATTATCTTTTATTTAATACCATAATTGTCAGATGCCAGAGGTAGCATATCAAAAATAATTTGTGTTGCATACCACTCAGGCATATTTGGGATGGTAGGGAGGTTAAATGACATTTCATTGATTGTTGATGTTAATTTGCTTGATGTGGTTGGATAGGTGAGTAGACCTTTCTTGCTGAATGTTACAAATTTGAATATTTGGTTGAAGAGAGAAACCTTTTCACTTCAAAGAATATTATCATTTACTTGGTTTGCTCAGGTCAGTTTCAGAATGAACTAAAAATTCAGTTGTCAGATTTATTCTTATCCTATATATGGACTACCTAGCTAATTTTGTAGTATATGATTTTATGTAATGATTTCTAGGTTAAGTAGGTTTTGATAATTTTTAAAATTAAAACTTAATGACCAAAAGGTAGGCAAAGAAAGTTTATTCGTTTCTTCCTTTTTTTCCTGCCATTTTCTCTCTGGATCATCAAAAATTGTGAAGAGTCTGAAATTTAATTCTACTTGCAAATTAATAAGCTAGGCTGTTACTATTTCATGGATGCTGGTAGAAGACATAGACTTCATATTCTTAGCACTATAACTTGTTAAGTTCCCTTGTCATTACTGAGCTTTTCTTTTTTCTTTTTCTTTTTTTTTTTTTTTTGAGGCGGAGTCACCCTCTATTGCCTGGGCTGGAGTGCAGTGGTGTGATCTTGGCTCAGTGCAACCTCCACCTCCCGGGTTCAGCAGGTTCAAGTGATCCTCCTGCCTCAGCCTCCTGAGTAGTTGGGATTACAGACTCCCACCACCACACCCAGCTAATTTTTGTATTTTGAGTAGAGATGGGGTTTCACCATGTTGGTCAGGCTGGTCTCGAACTTCGGACCTCAGGTGATCCGCCCACCTTGGCCTCCCAAAGTGCTGGGATTATAGGTGTGAGCCACTGTGCCCGGCCTACTGAGCTTTTCTTACACAGTCATCAGTTTTCTTACTTAGTCATCAGTTCAGATCAGCAAGGACACATAAGACTTTAAAGTAATCATCTAGTTAAGGTCACATTAATTATGATCAGAGGTAGAGTAAGAAAAGGTCAAATGGCATAAAGTATCCAAGGGGTCAAAATACCTCTTTAAGGTTGGCAAGGAAGGAAAAAATTGGGTCTTAGATTTCAACAGGCACAATGGGAATAGTGTGTGTCCAGGAATGGAAAGGAAATATCATGAGCAATGCCATGAGAGTAGGAAAGCACAGGGTGGGTGAAAGGAACAGTAGATTATCTGGCTTGTTTTAACCGGATTTTTCAGTATGGTGGTTTGTTTGTTTTTAATGCACCCAGGGAATAATGAGTGCCTATGGAGCACATGCTTTGGGTAACCATTTGTCTGGGTAACCAGTGTTACTCTCTTGGCTGGAAGTGGAGGGGTGTTCTCTTCATTTGAAACTGGCCCAGGTCTGGCAAGGCCTCTATATTGGTCATGTCTAAGAACCCTTAACATTATCAGTGTAGTTTAGACTGCTGGGTGATTTTTTCCCGGAGGGGGATTGGATTGGAAGTAAAAAAGGGCCAACCTGTGGTGGCACACAGCTTCCAGCAGAAAGGAAAAATAATATACTAGTAGGAAACCATTTTTGGGCCACCTTGCCCAACAGGAAACTATTTTTGAAACCTGCCAAACACCTGATTATTTGATAGTGTCTTTATATTTAAATACTACCTTTTTTGTGTGATCTCAGGCAGCATGGGGGTTTATAGCATCTTATCACTTGAAACTTTGAAAGATAATTATATATTCTGATTATACATGCTTTGCTTGTTTTATAATATTGAGCTATCTATTTGATTAAGGCCATTTAACAGCAATTAGAATAACCTGCCAACTAAAGAAGAACTTTTTATTTCGCAATTTAACGAGTGCTAGTTACTTAATTCCAAGTTGGGATTATTTATATCATACATATTACATGTCTTATGTGTATATACATATTTAGCATTAATGATAAAATGCCTGGTAGATGAGAATGAGTGTTTTTCTCCCCGTTTATAGTTGTTTTTAAATAATGAATGAAACCAGTGAGTTACAAGGAAAGTTTTGCTAAAAGCATATGCATAGTTTTGTCTATGGAGACTCATAGCTTTTTAAGCTTCAGAGGGACTCTAGGAGATTTGCTTTAATCTTTGGAGTTTAGATACAGGAATTGCTATGCAGGAGTCATGATCAAGTAAGTTGCGAAGTTGGGCTCCAAGCCCAAACATGTTTCATCTAGTTCAGTGCTCTTTCCACTATGCAGTACTACCTCTCTGGTTTCCAATGGTTGGAAACTTCTTAAGATAATCATATTTCATATAGGTAGGCCCTCACAGAAGTAATTAGATATTGGAGTAATTAAATTTTAGATACTGGCCCAGACGCTTCTGTAGGTCCAGAGTTACCGCGAGCTGTTTTCAACTCCCTGGGCCTAGTGCTGTTTTGACCAGCAGCATATTTTCAGAAACCACTCAGATAAGCAGGATTCTCCCCAGCAGCTTCTGATGATGTGAGCTTATAGTGCCAACAGCATTCATCTAAAGATACTGATAACTCTTTGTTGTTTTTTGAAATCAATCTATCACTGTGTGTGTGTTTTGGGGGCTGGAAGCACTGGGAATTTTGGATCTCTGTGAGGATGCCAAAACATCTGTTCCCTTTATGTTTGTTAGGATGTGATTAGAGTGCTAAATCAAAACGTGGAACAAGAACAAAATAATTCATTACAACCATCCCTAAGATTTTTCATTTTGACGCTCTAATATAAAAAGCATTACTTTGAAATTTTTGTAGGGATTTAGTTATAGAGATTTCTTATGAGTATTAAAGTAAATTATAGAATAAAAAGCAAAAGACTAGCAGCTTTTCCCCCTGTATTTACTGCTTTACTTTGCATTTAAATAACTTTCAGAAGACAACATTCTCTTATTGTGTGCTTCAAACTTATAAAGGCTGCTTATATTAATTTCTGGATTTATACTGTTCTTTGAAAATGGCCTCAACTTATATTTTATAATCAAGACTCAGATGTTGCTGGTTTTGATAAGCTAGTTTCATCATTTTTATTTTAACCAGGTGGGTTGGTTGAGATGGTTAATAGTAGAAATGGAAGGTGCCAAGTGTTACTGTGAACTGACAGTGATAAGAGATGGGAAATCAGATTTGTGGATTTTGTGAAAGTGTTAATCAAAATTGGATTAAGGAGTGAACTGTGGTGTTTGAATGTGAAGCATAGTGGAAATGCTGTGAGCTTCTTGCATAGAACATCCAGTTTGTTCATATTCTCCAAATCCTTCCTCCTAGGATATTTGTTTACCTTTTATGATCACCACATGTATTAGACATGTATGTTGTCTCTGTTATAGAGTTTATGGATTTTTTTAAAATTAGGATGCTTAAAATTTCCTTTTTTTTTTCTGTGTATGTCTTGGGATATTTTCCAAAGATTATATGCCTATTTTATCTTTTCCCCTCACTTTATAATCTTTGCTAAATAAATTGATGCTACTAGCTTTCAGTTGTACTCTAGCAGTGGAAAATAGCTTTAGAACACAGAGAAATATTTGGTAATTAAATTGCGATTTCTTATCTATTCTTAAAAAAATTTCAAGACGTGTTATTTAGCTCTTGGGGTGTCTTACTATGTGAATATTTTATAAATTGATTCAATCAAGACTTTCATTGCTATTTTCCATATGTGATGTGAACATAGAACTGGGTTATAGTATGGTGCTCCTCTGCTATGGTATTCTTAGTATTATGCCAGATGAGTCTCCCCTTAGCCTGAACTGAGTTTCAATGTAGGTATTTAGTAATCAATGAATGACTTCAACCAGTGATGAAACAGGAAGATACAGGTATCTCTAACACGTTTATGAAAGGCGAAACTGAGAACCGGAGTAGTTTATTAACTAAGGCATGTGACTGGTAAGTTGTGGAACTAGTGCCAGCTGGAATCCAGGGATTCCAATTCTTAATTTAGATCTCTTTCCATTATGCCCTGCAGATGTGAAGAATTGATGTTTGGGTGGAACACTTAGGTTCCTCTTCTTAGCCTGCCTTTTATTTTTTGATTACTTGTGTAATTATTTGCTTATTCTCTGGCTTCATTGAATCTCTTTGGTTATGATTCATTTATGTCTTTGCAATAAAATTCTCTATTTGAAATTTGGAGGTGATTTTTATAAAGTAGAAAATACTGGGCGGCAGTCTTGATTCTCTTTTGGCCAGCAGTTTTTAGGTCCGTCAGTACTGCACTGCAAGAATGGCAGATTTTGGGATCTCTGCTGGCCAGTTTGTGGCAGTGGTCTCGGATAAGTCATCCCCAGTGGAGGCTCTGAAAGGTCTGGTGGATAAGCTTCAAGTGTTAACTGGCAATGAGGGTCGCAGGTCTGTGGAAAACATCAACCAGCTGTTGCAGTCTGCCCACAAAGAATCCAGCTTTGACATTATTTTGTCGGGTTTAGTCCTGGGAAGCACCACTCTGCACAGTGCTGAGATTTTGACTGAAATCGCCCGGATCCTTCGGCCTGGTGAATGTCTTTTTCTGAAAGAGTCAGTAGAGACAGCTGTAGATAACAATAGCAAAGTGAAGACAGCATCTAAGCTATGTTCAGCCCTGACTCTTTCTGGTCTTATGGAAGTGAAAGAGCTGCAGTGGGAGCCCCTAACCCCTGAGGAAGTACTGTCTGTTTGAGAATATCTTGGTCATGAAAGTGACCGCCTGCTGTTTGTTCAGATCACAGGCAAAAAACTAAACTTTGAAATGGGTTCTTCTAGTCAGCTTAAGCTTTCCATCACCAAGAAGTCTTCTCCTTCAGTGAAGCCTGCTGTGGACCCTGCTGCTGCCAAGCTGTGGACCCTCTCGGCCAACGATATGGAAGACGACAGCATGGATCTCATTGACTCAGATGAGCTGCTGGATCCAAAAGATTTGAAGAAGCCAGATCTGGCTTCCCTGTGGGCTGCTTCTTGTGGAGAAGGGAAAAAGAGGAAGGCCTGCAAGAACTGCACCTGGGGCCTTGCTGAAGAACTGGAAAAAGAGAAGGCGAGGGAACAGATAAGCTCCCAACCCAAGTCGGCTTGTTGAAACTGCTACCTGGACGATGCCTTCCGCTGTGCCAGCTGCCCCTACCTTGGGATGCCAGGCTTCAAACCTGGGGAAAAGATGCTTCTGAGTGATAGCAATCTTCACGATGCCGAGGAGGGACCTGACATGGGACCCATCTGCTCCTCCAGCCAACTCCTGTCCCTCACATCCCACCGTGGTGGCTCCTCCCACTTCCTCTGGATTTGTTCACTCTGAGATCCATTTGCAGAGTGGGTACTTAGCAGACAGAGTGAAGCTGGCTGCGGGAGGCGCAGTGGTGTGTAGTGCTGCTGTGTATGAAAAGACCAAGGTATTATGGGGCCCAGTTACTCAGAATGGGATGGATTTCTTCACCTCATGTTAAGAGAAGGAAGTGTGTCCTGAAGAAGCCATTCTTCTGATTTAAAATACTGACCAGAACACTCTTGAGCCCAGGCATCCTTGAGCATTTACACTCTGTGACAGAGCTCCAAACCCCTGCCCCGAGTCTCATCTCAGCAATGCTGCTACCTGCTTGTCTTTCAGAGTTGTTAGTTTATTCCATTCTTTGTGACACAAGCCAAGTGTCTCACCACCTCCTCAGGGCACCAGAGGACTCACTCACTGGTTGCTGTGATGATATCCAGTGTCCCTCTGCCCCCTTCCACCCCCAACCACATTTTACTGTAGCATTGCATCTGTGTCCTGTTGTCATTTCTGTTAACCTTCAGGTATTAAACTTGCTGCATATCTTAAAAAAAAAAAAAGAAAATGCTAGTTGCAAGTGATTTTAGTTATATGATGTTAAAAGGATGAGAAGAATTTGTCACTGTGAGAATTGACACCAGTTGGTTGCATGGCATAATGGAAAGGAGCTCAATTTTAAAATGAAATAACTCTTTTAACTTATTGCCAGTATAACCGTCAGAGATTAACATAGCTGGGCTTAAATTTATTGAAAACATTGTTTTGTTTTGTTTTGTTTTTAATCTACCCCACTTACCTTTTTTCCTTAAACTGTTTATTGTATATGTATTTAATAAAATGGTCCTTACATTTGTTCCTATTTTAGAATATAAACAGGCAAGAATCATCTTGTTTGCTGGTGCTGCATATATCATAGTCTTATGTTTGTACACGTGAATATATTTGAAGATAATAAATTTGGGTTCTTTTGGGAGACGTTTAGGTACGTGCAGTGGTTTAGTTAGATCTCTGGATTATTTACACTTGAATCAGTTCAGTGAGAAGAAAGCCTTGCTATAGCTTCACTGTGTAACTTTAACTTTTTTTGAAAAAAAGGTTCACATAAACATCTGTGTGCATATATCTCATCCAAACCCATTAAATTTCAGCAAATCTTCAAGAGATAACATAATGAAGGACCTCCTTTTTTTCAAATAAATAGGCAGATAATGAGCTGGACAATGGTTGGGTGGAGAATAGAAGATAGTAGGTCTAAGTTTTAATTTTCTGGTTTGTTAAACTGTGACAAGTATAATAGAAATTAATTATAGGACTATAACACAATTATTTGTACAGTCATAATTTTTCTTTGGGAAAAAATATGACTAACACTGCCTTTCTCTTATCTACCAGAAAGAATGTTGGGCTATACTTAGATTAAATTTGTTTGCATAATATATAAATTTATGCAAAGTTGGGCTAATAAAAGTTAGAAATACTGACTTGTACAGGAGTACCTTTATTTGGGTGTATGATTGCTGAGTTGCAGCCCAGAACTTTTTGGGACTTTTGTTTTGCCTTGTTCTCGGAAAAGGTTTTTAGTCTTTTCCTGACCCTGTGCATTAGTATTGGCTTTCGTCATATGTGTATGGTATAAGAGGTATGTCAGGTATAATTATGTGCTAAAACTAAACCAAGTGTATTAGTCTGTTCTCACGCTGCTAATAAAGGCACACCCAAGACTGGGTCATTTATAAATGAAAGAGGTTTAATTGACTCACAGTTCCACATGGCGGGGGAGGCGTTATAATCATGGCGGAAGGCAAATGAGGAGCAAAGTCTCATCTTACCTGGTGCTGGCAAGAGGGCGTGTGCAGGGGAACTCTCACTTATAAAACCATCAGATCTCATGAGACTTATTCACTATCACGAGAACAGTATGGGGGAAACCGCCCCGCCCTTGACACATGGGGATTATTACAATGCAAGGTGAGATTTGAGTGGGGACAGCCACAGCCAAACCATATCATCAAGGGAAAACATTAAGACTGGCTCATTGTAAGGGTAGCCATTATAAAAGTAAATGTGAGAAATTACCCAAAATTGTTTTTCACAGCTGCAAAGTACTCTTTTGTATGTATGAATAATGTTATACCAATCTCCTGTCTTTGGACATTTAAATATATTTCAGTGTTTTGCAATTACAAATAATCCTTTAATAAATAACATGGTGCATATGTATTTTCACATTGTTTGAGGTATATCTTCAGTATAAATTCCCAAAAGTAGAATTGCTGGGTTGAAGAAAAAATACACATGTAGATCGTGACAAATTTCCCTCCTTGGGATTGTACTATTTTGCATCAGTAATGTATGCGAGTGCCTGTTTCATCACAGCCTTGCCAACAGAGCGTATATGATGTCAAAGATAAAGCCAGGTACTAGTTAAAGTGTTGAGGACAGATTTTAATCAGAAGATATTATTGTAATAGGGAAAATAGTCCAGTGTGAACTGACTCAACTTTGATTTATACAATGGTGACTGGGCATTTTTTAAAGGGAAAATGAGGGAAGGGGTTGAGCAGGGCTTAGTGGAGTCAGAAAAGTGAACATTTACAAAAAGTGAGAAGGGAGTTAGTCCATGTGAAACGCATTTGTATTTGCTAACTGATGTTTATGGAAGTTAGGCTCCTACCCTCTCACAGAGACTGGGGAACAGGGGCCCTATCTTCAGATGTTGGAACAAACAGTACATTTTTTTTTCAAGTGCACTGGCAACCTTGAGTTTTTTTCAGGCTGGCACTTTAAGGGGGGGCTGAAGTCATCCTAGGGGTGTGACTTGAGTCATTAGAGACTCTGTTAGGTGTTTCATCCAAGTTTTTTTAGGCCATGGTTAAGAAGATAGCTGAGAGGAGCCTCACTAGAGTTTGGTTAAGGAGAGAATGTCTGCTCAGCTTTAAGATTGAGATTGGTGAGAATCTTTGAGATTGGTGAGAATTTGCATCTTATTGTAGTTTTAATTTATATTTGTCCTATTACGAGTAAAGTTGAACATGCTTTTCTGTGTTGAAGGGCCATTTTTATATCTCTGTTTATGAAGTATGTTCATGTGCATTTTTTCTCATTTTTTTTGATAGGAGTTTTAGTCTTTTTTTTTTCCCCAGACTTTTAAGAATTCTATATAAATGTGAAATATCAGCTCTTTATTGTGAATATATATTGTGAATATTTTACAGATTTGTCATTTGTCTTTTGATCTCACATATGGTGTTTTTTTGCTATATAAATTGTTTATTTTTTATATAGTAAAATCAAATGTTACTTTTATTGCTTGTAAATTTTGTGTTGTAATTAGAAAGTCTTTTTCTGTATCACTGTTAGACATTGATTCATGTTTTCTTCTAGTATAGTTTTATTTTTGACATTTAAATATCTTATTCATTTGGAGTTTATTCTTACAAATTCTTGAGGAATATGTCTAATTTTATCTTTTTCCAGCTAACTATACAGTTTTCCCAACACGATTTGTGAGGAAAAGACTATCTTCATCTAAGTGATGTGAGATGCCATCTTTATCATATACCAGATTTTTATATAAGACCAGATCTTTTTCTGTACTTTTTTATTGGTATCTCAGTAAATTTATAAATTTACTCGGGAAGAATTGACATCTTGATGATGTTGAGACATCCTAACCAAGAATAAGGGATTTCTTTCCATTTGTTCAAGTCTGTTTTTATGTCTCTTGGGGGTGTTTCATGGTTTCCTTCTTGGTTTTCAATCATTTCTTATTAAATTCCTAAAAATTCTCTCTTTTGTTATTATAAATGAGGGTTTCTCATTCAGTATCTCTTCTAAATGTTTATTTGTATACAAATGCCATTGGTTTGGGCATGTACATTTTATAACTTGCTTCCTTGCTGAATTCTTTTATGGTTTGAATTAGTTTTATTATTGGTTCACTAGGAATTTCTGGGCCTATTTTTATGTCATTAGCAGATGTAGTTTTATTTTTTCTTGTCCTATTCTTTTGCCTCTGTTTTCTGTAATCTTTTTTTTTTTTTTTTTGAGGCGGAGTCTCGCTCCGTCGCCCAGGCTGGAGTGCAGTGGCGCGATCTTGGCTCACTGCAAGCTCCGCCTCCCGGGTTCCCGCCATTCTCCTGCCTCAGCCTCCCGAGTAGCTGGGACTACAGGCGCCGCCACCACGCCCGGCTAATTTTTTTGTATTTTTAGTGGAGACGGGGTTTCATTGTGTTAGCCAGGATGGTCTCGATCTCCTGACCTCGTGATCCGCCCGTCTCGGCCTCCCAAAGTGCTGGGATTACAGGCTTGAGCCACCGCGCCCGGCCTGTTTTCTGTAATCTGATTACATTGGCTTGTACTTCTGAATCGTTGTTAAATACCAGCCCATCTGCTGTGAATCAAACAAAGAAATTATTGAATTAGCAAGTGTTCTCATAAATAGCAGTGTAAACAGTTAAATAGTAATGGAGATAATGGGCATCATTTGTGTGTGTGTGTGAGACCACAGTGGTTGTGCCTTAGAGTTTTCTCATATTAAGGAAATACTTATTCATTCTTATTTCCTCATGTGTTTTTGTTAGGAGTGGGTTTTGAATTTTCTTAAAGCCCACTGTGAGAAATTTTTTTAAAATCAGCATCTATTGAGATAATCACTTGATTTTTCTCCTGAGACCTATTAATAGAGCAAATTATATTAATAGATTTTGTAAGATTAAGCCATTCTAGCATTCTTGGCATAAACCCCACAGTCTGTTTCCAGAGCTTAACTTCTTTATTTTAGTACTTCCTAGTTTAGTTTCAAAGATTTGATATACTTAACGTGGAAGTGTAGAATATCATGTAAGTTAGTATTTTTATTACTTGCCAAAACAATGTTTTGGTGAATGAGTTTAGAGGGAGAGATCATTACGGGAAGAAAAAGTCTTTTGAAAGAGCAAGGACCACTACTAACTGTGACATCATGAGCATCAACCATACCATGGCAATACTTGCCACAGCCTATTTCTACTAGCTGTTTATCTTGGGGAGTTTACTTACACCAGAGTCTTCATCTTTCAATATTTCATCAGCATAAGTTGTTGTCAGTTGATCACAAACTAAAGAAATGCTAGAAAATCTCAAATGATGGAGCAATTGCTGCATTATGACAAATGGGAAGCCTACAAAATAAAATAAAATAAAAGGGCAGAATGGCAAGTTGGTTGTTTTTACAAAGGGAAACAAAATTCATGTACTTCCATTAGGGAGAGGATTTGAGTTCATATATTGTTTCATAACCTTGTTTATGTTAGAAGTTATTTTAAAATGTTGTTGTCAGACATAGAGTATCTATTCCATATGATTTAAAAATCTTAGAGATTGTCAAAGATATTTACTTAATTTACACAAATGAAATGATAGAGTTGTAAATCCAACCTCCTTTTTGCAAGTTGTGACTGAGGTCCAGGCTATGTAAAGCTGTATTTGCATGTTTAGGATCATGTCTTTCAAAAAATGCATTTGGGGATGTTTACACTGCTATTTATGGGACCAATTGCTATTTCAGTAATTTCTTTATGGTTCTATAACTACAGATTGATTCACAGCTTATCGGCTGATATTCTTAATGTATACAAAAAAGCCATGTTGAGATGGGAAGTATTTAAAATATTTTTTTCTCACCATTGAGTTTTCTCTTTAGATAAGTCAGTTGAAGACATTTTCTTAGTTATTTCTAATTTTTGAATGTATTTGATTAATAACATATTTTATTATAACTGTGTTAGAGTAAACATAAGAAATTGAAAGTTGTCTCTTCTTATTTTCTTTAGCATGTTACACCAGACAGCTATATTCCATGCCTTGCAGACCTATGCAAAGCACTGTGGGAAGTTATGCTCAGCTATTATAGGACTATGGAATGGCATGAAAAGCATGACAATGAGGATACTGCTTCAGCTTCTGGTAGGAAAATATTTTTATTTTATTTTAAAAATTGAACTATAAATATCCCACATTACTGGAGTAAGAAGAAAGGAAAGGGGCAGGAATACCTTTGGGATTTCGAGGATTACAGTGACCATAGGCTAAATATTGAGCAAATAAAGTGATTCAGCTACTTCAAATGTTCTATTACCTTTAGAGAGTAACTGGGTCAAAGGACTTTTTAAGTGGCACATAGTACCAGTTTACAGAAGTGTGTGCTGATGGCTTTAGGACTGAATTTATAAATTTTTGTTGTTGTTAATATTATTAGTTGCAAACTAGATAAGACATTGGTCTGTCTAAATTTACTGTGAAATTAATGCTAGATGGTCAATATTAATCTATTTGGCCCATTTTCAAGTTGCAGTAATAAAACTAGGTTCTAAGAATCAATAATTATATTGATACTTTCCTTCCTGAAAACGAAGCTAGAATTTCATTTTAAAAATGATGTCTTAAAATATTAATCTTTGAATGGAAAATATAACTTTAAATGACTATGGTATAGTCAGCTAAATAATAAAGAACAAGTCTTTGAAAAATTATTGTATTTCTTAATCATTCTATTTAAATTGCTTCATTTGTATAATTATTTATCTTAAGTGATTATCCTTGAACAGTAGCTGAGATTAAATATTCAGAATACTTATAAAAACAGTAAATGATTTTATCAGCGTTTTGTTTAATACGGACAAAATAAATTATACTGCACATCTTTTTTTTTTTTTTTGTATTACATACAATTTATTGTAGCTATTCAATCAAATTACTTTAGTAACTTCCAGTTTCTTAGGTGCTTATTTTCTGTTGTTGGGTGAGTGGACAACACACCCAAATCTCACTGTTTGATTAAACGTTTTGGTAGTTTAGAAGGCATTAGTTTAATCTTTGTCTTGACTTACAAGAAGCTTGTAAATATAGAAAACAAAATAAGAGGAAAATTATATGAAGGGATTTTTATCCATTTAGAAGTATTATTGGGGAGAGTAAAGGAAGGGAGAGAAAGAGGAGAAGGCAGAGAGAAGGATGGACACACAGCCAGGATTCCAGTTCAGACTATTTTTACCCAAAACTTGTACTCTTACCCTGTACTACCTCTGGGACCATGGGCTCTGCAATCTGAGAGGTCTGGCTTCAAGTTTTCACTTACGTTTACCAAAGGTGAGAACTTGAAGACACTGCTTATTTTTTCCACTCTTCAGTTTGCTCCTAAAAGTGATTAGTTAAAAAGCAAAGCAAAACCAAACCAAACAATTAAAGAGTAGTAACACATGTACCCTACAGGGTCGTTGTAGAGTTTGGACAGCATGTAAGGTACTTACATTGGTGGTGGTTAATATGATGAAAGGAAATGGATCAAGAGATAATATAATAATAGTGAAATACCTGGAGACTGTTAAGACATATTTGCTTTTCTAGTACATTATTCAAGGAGAAACCAAAGAAAAAGTTTGGAATAGAATTAACCCATATTTTAGATATCAGAATTTAGGTGACTGTTATCTATTTATTCATCATGGTAAAGCTTGCTTTTCGCTTTAGGCCAATAGTTTACATTCATTTGGAGTACTGAGTCAAACTTAAAACTCTATTTGATCCTTATTACTCAACCCTCTTTGCTAAAATTTCTTCACCCTAATATGTATGTTTTATGGATATCAAGTGCTCAAGTAGTCAGCTGGTAGTATCTAGGACTGTAAAAAGTTATTTATTCACCTGAAATTAATCATATTATATTCAGGACTAAAATTGTAGAAATTAGTAAATTGAAAATTACTCTTCATGGAACTTCATAAAACTGAAGAGGACTCTAGACTTTATCTGCTGTATCTCTTTAATGATAATATTTGATATTGTTTGATAACCTAATACTTTAATGTTCTAAGATAAAGCTCTAAAGCTCTAGTTCAGGTGCACTGCTTTAGGCTGCTGGATCCCTAACAGCCATACCATGCGTGTAATAATAAGGCTTATGTTTTAGGAGTGCTCAGAGGCAAACTAGTCATGTATCTATGTATCTGAGGCCTGGCATTTCCAAGGACCTTTTACTAGTTATCAGTGGACACCTTCCCAACCTGAGACAAGATGATAACATACTTGCTTAGGTGTTCTACACAGGATATTCACACAAAAGCTTCATCTTTTTAATATGAATGTGTATGTGTATTTTTCAGTTGTCTTTAGGGGGAGATTGGTGGCAGATCACTGATCTTACCTATTAAACTAGACATTGTTAAATTATCTGGAGTGGATAAAACTATTATTCGTCATGAAAAATATAAAATATATGCATTATCACCTCACTGCCTGAGCTGTTAATGTAGACTGCCCTCTTAGCATGCATGCTAATTGATAATTTGGTTAATTGGTCCTGTAATGCCCTTCTCACAGCCTTTTACATGGTCTTGCAGTAGGCAGTATTAAGAACCTGGTCTTTGGGCCCACACTGACTCAGGTAGATTCCCAGCCTCAGTCACATATGATCTCAGTGGTCTTAGGTATAGTTAGCATTTCATAGTCTAAGTTTATTTATCTTACCAAATGGGTTTACTTCTAATACCTATTGTTTGACATTGTTTTGATTGTATAAATATCAAACATATTTTCTGTATCTTACATAGACTTATAATGTATGAGAGGCCAAATAGAAAATATTTGGAAAACAAACACAAATTGGATTAAATCTAAAAATATTTATGTCTTTTATTTTCAGAAGGGAATAATATGATAGGTACTGAAGAAACTAATTTTGATCGTGGCTACATAAAAAAGAAATTAGAACATGGACTTACACGAATATGGCAGGTTTGGTTTTTTTAATATTATTTTTTTCACAGAAGCAATATAATTGTCATGTCAAAGTTGTTTTAGAGATTCAGTTTTAAGTTTTCTATATGTGTATTCTTTGCAGATTTAATCATATGTTTCTGTTTGGAATTAGGCTATCATTTAATTTCTGTAATGTATTTGGTGATTGTATTTGCACTATAAGTGGCAGGAAGAAAAAAGACTTAATTTGAAAATCTCCATTGGAAATATTCATATATGCCTTGAGTACATTTTTTGTTTTAGAGGCCCAGAGAATTTCCACTATCATAAAGAAATGTATGTTTTCTCAGTGAGATGTTCTGTTTATTTTTATTTCATTTATCTGTGTTTTCTTAATTTTTTTTTTCTGTTAATTTTAGAAAAGGAGTAACTAAGTAGGTAGCATACTTAGGTCAGATTATAGCTCAGAATGAACAATTTTTTTTTTTTTTCTCAGTCAGTGATCTTTGTGCCTTGAGGGAATCTTACATGCTAATTGGCTGAATATATCTGGTTTTAGCCCATTTGGGCTCCTATAACAAAATATTCTAGACTGGATAGTTTATAAACACAGAAGTTTATTTCTCAGAATTCTAAAGGCTGGAAGTCAGAGAACAGGGTGCCAGCGTTGTTGGAAGGGCCTGCTTCCTGGTTCATAGACATTGTCTTGCTGCATCCTCAAATAGTGGAAGGGATGAGGGAGCCCTCTGGGGTCCCTTCTATAGGGGAGCTAATGCCATTAATGACGGCTCTACCTTCTTGATTTAATCACCTCACAAAGTCCCCACTTTCTAATATATTATCACCTTGGAGGTTAGAATTTCAGTATAGGAATTTTGGGTAGACACAAACATTCAGTCCGTAGCAGTATCTTATTAAGTTTTTCTTTGCAATTTAGTAGCTCAGTTGTTATAATCAGATAATTTGTTACTTCTTAGATCGCAGTGTAATTTCTTTGAAGATAACTTACTCTTTTTGGACTTCTTTGAACCCTGGAAGACTATAGACCCTTTGGCCATGTTATGGTCTTTTAAAATGTATTTTTGATTTTTCTAATGAGGCTGATCTTTATTTTGACCATCTTTTTTTTTTTTTCTTTGTATTTATTTATTTACTATTTTTTGAGGCAAGGTCTCATGTTGTCACCCAGGCTGGAGTGTGGTGGCAGAATCATGGCCTAGTGCAGCCTCGACCTCTTGGGCTCAGGTGATCTTTCTGCCTCAGCCTCCTGAGTAGCTGGGACCACAGACATGTACCACCATGCCTAATTTTCTTAAATTATTATTTGTGGACATGGGGTCTTGTTATGTTGCCCAGACTGGTCTTGAACTCCTGGGCCCAAGTGATATTCCCGCCTTGGCCTCCCAAAGTGTTGGGATTATAGGCGTGAGCCACAATGCCCAGCTTGACCATCTTTTATAGGATGTGTTTTGAAAGAAATTGTTTAGGAAAACTTATTTTGAGAATGTAAATTTCTTCATGAATCAGTATTTATAATTTAGTGCTCTTCTATTTTTGATAATTTTGTATTGGATATGCTATTTGATTTTATACTTTAGTATTTGAAATTTATTTATGTAGTGGTTGTAAGAGGTTTGACATATATTTTCTCATTTGACTGTATTAAACTCATATAACCATATTAAACATTTATTAAAATTAAATAAATATTTAATGTATCATTGTGGATTTAGGCTGACTTTTTTCTGAATATTAATGCATAAAAAGAAAGGAAAATCTTATAGTCATTGAATATACACCCAGGGTCAGATATGATTTGTTTCTGACTTAGTCTCCCAGTAGGCCTTAATTGTACTTAGTTAGAATTTTACAATCTATGATAGAATTTCTGGTAATTCAGTGTACTTGGAAATACTGACTTGGCACTTTATGTAGCTAGTTTCCATTCAGTTTGGCAACCTGATGGCATTCCTGATATAGGAAATGGGATTGTCTCTATTATATCTCCCTTAAGGATGTTGGCTGTTGGCCTAAATAGATACTCATTAACAAATTAGGAATATATTCCTGTCTCATTTTAATCTGGAACTATAGAGTAAATGGTTCTGATAACCTATTTTCTATATTTTGGGTTTGCTTGATTTTTTTTTTTCTTTGTCTTACAGGATGTTCAGCTAAAAGTAAAAACCTACTTGCTTGGAACCGATTTGTCTATATTCAAATATGATGATTTCATCTTTGTTTTGGACATAATCAGCAGGTAGTGTTTAAGATCTTGTCTTATTCTTTAGTTTGAGTCATTCAACCATGATAATCAAAGAAATCATGAACCTAGTGAGCTCTCATCTATAACTTCTTTATGGAAATGAAGATAATTTTTGCTGCTAAGTTTGTGAGTGTATTTAAATATTTCTGCCCTTTAGATGTTTGTAAACCTTTATGAATTTGTGGTCTTTAGAATTTTTTCACATATCCAAATTTTAGCGATTTTTTTTAGTCTTTGAAGAAAGATAACCCGCACTTCTTTTTCTCTGTAAGGATGTTGCTGAAATTTACTGAAACCTTTTTATCCAACTAGGTTGATGCAAGTTGGAGAAGAATTTTGTGGTAGCAAGTCTGAAGTTTTACAGGAATCTATTAGAAAACAAAGTGTCAATTATTTCAAAAATTACCATAGGTAAGAACTCTAATAAAATATGAATGGACTTATTTAGGTAATGAGAATACTTTTGTCTAATACTTAATCTTATAGCATTAATTGATTTTAAACAGTTACTTTTGAATTTGAATGTGTTGTAGCTTTTTTAAGATGGCTAAGGATTTTTTTAACCAAAATATGATGAAATGTTCTCATTACATATTCATTGTACATTTTAAAATATTCTTTGTCTTGAGGGGCTTAAAATATTGAACTGATTTCTTTATGAGTAAAACATGATTATTAGATCAAGGTTCACAGAAAGAATTTGGCTGCTGTTCTGTTGCATTACCTGCATACATATGCGTGTGCTTATAAGGAAGTTAAATCAGTGCTCAGTGAGGGGGTGCTTGAGAGTATCTACCTTTTAGAAGTAAGAAGGCTTCTACAGGAGAGGATGTGATATTCAGAATTTCGCTATAAAGCCAAATTTGTATACTTCATTGCTTTGCAAAACAATCACTGCTAATATTTAAAAGAGTGACTAGGAATGATTTGGGTAGAGGAGGAAGGTGGGAAAGAATGTTCCTAATAGCGGTGTGATTATATGCTTACAGCAGCAGTAAATTGAAGGAAGGGAGAGCTAACATTAGATTTTTCTTCATATAAGCTAGACCCCAAGTTGTATCCCTTACATGTATTTTGTCCTTTGAGTTGAGTTTCATGTTACTTTTTATTCTGAACTTTTACTTTTTACAATTGAATTTAAGTTTTGATTTCCTTATTTGGTGCCAGAGAGAGTCATGATTTGAAATTCTGCTTTTGCTCCTTGTTCATAGTCAGTACCTGCTCACAGTGATATATGCCGTGTCAAAAGAGAGATGACTGAACACCAAACTGTTGATTCATTATTAAATATATTTGAATACAAGTTGTCTGTGTTAATTGTAAACAAGTAAATTGTTTGAAAAAGATTTAAGTTGAACTATACCAAAGCAAAGCCTTTGAGTTTCACAACTGAGAGTGTTTAAAAATTTTTTAAAAACTTAATTGAATAAACCTCAGGGAAATGGTGGGAAGGGACCAACAGGAAACCCTAACACTGCGTTTATTTATAACTTCCTTGTCTGCTAAAACTTAAGCCCTGACTAAATGAAAAGGCTGGCCCTATAAACATTCCTGTATAGAAGGGGGAGGGGCCTGTTAATCATGGATAGGGAAATAAAATGGAAACACAAAGGAGCCAGAAGCCTCACTTTCCTTGCAGTATGAAGGCACACCAAATGTCTCTCTTCCCAGAGATTGCTTCATATCCAACATGACAACTGGGATCACTTTTGGTGTTCTGTCATCTGTAGCAAAAGGTGTCTGTCATCTGTAGCAACTAGCTAGGGGCATTTTGACCATAATGGAAATTCCTCACAGAGTTCACATTAATGAAATTAGAGAATACAGAAACGAATCACTTAAATCTTCCCCAAACACTCAACATTTTAAAGAACTTCTCTTAGAAACATTTGTGAAACTTATTTCTCATTGAAGTGGCTGTGCTATATTATTAGAAGTAAAGCTGGGTTGAGTAATAGTAGACTTGGGTTATTGTCCCATTTTTTGCTGCTTACCAACTGTCTGATATTGGCAAATCATTTAACCGCTCTGGCCTGTGATTCTATGAATTGTAAAATGAAGTGGCCAGATTAAAAGGTCTCCATAAGTGTTGCCTAGACATCTTGACCCGTTTTCTTGCAGTATTGTATATTGTAAAAATTGGGGCAGGTTAAACAGCAAAGATTTAATTATTACTTAGTATTCTTCTTTTTCCCTAGTATTTAAACAGAAGTTTAAGGTAGTCTAGTTTCTGTCCTGTCTGTAGTCATTTTTGCTCTGACAGTTGCATCGGGAAAATTACGGTGGAAGTCATTTCGTAAAGTTGGTGCAAACCATCAGTGTGTTCTAAGGTACATTTATTTCTTTACAAAACAAGGTAAACTTGACACGAACTTTAGAAATGATGCTAGTGTCCATACATTGAATTGACTAAAGTCATTACATTAGCCAGTGATAAATCTAAATCTGCAAAATCCCAATTTAATATTCCCTTTGCCAATCATACTAAATAAATACTGAAAAACTATATGGAACATGGTGAAATATAGATGAAGTGTGTTCTTACTTTGCTAATAGAAGTGTTTAAATGTGCATACAGTTTGTTTCATGGTCCTCTGCTGCCAAATAGAGCTCTGGAGGATGAAGAAATTCTTGAACCAAATTATTCTGACTTTGAGTCCATTTAAGCTATTGGTTTGAAGTTACAGGGATAATAAAAAGATAAAAATAGGAGCAGTTTCTTTTTGGTGGAGCATCTACTTATGAAATGTATTAATGTTAATTGTGGTAGTCGTATAAAAGTTTGCATTCCACTATCTTTTTCTAGGATAAAACTGTATGAACATATGAGGGAACACAGCCCCTATTATTGTTTCTACTTCTCAAAAGTATAAGTTTCATTTCCCCCCATTTTTTAAAATATTCAGATACTAAGTTTATGTACACCCAAAGAACACTATTCTGTCAGATGTTGGAGAATTTCTAAAAGCATAAATATTCTAATTTAAACATTAATGACATAAAAATTATAGAGCAATGTATAGTTGTCAAAATATTCTATTTAATAAGTACATTTTATTTTGTAATTACTCTAGTAATCAAAGCTTATAAAATGTTTTCAAGGATCCTAAAATTGCATTGACTGGTGTTAGAAGAGAGAAGTCACCTATCTTTTTAGAAGAAAATACAACAAAGTAGATGAAATAAACAAATTCCTTATAAAGCCAAACTTAATGAGCTCACAAAACAAAATATAGAAAATATGAATAGTCGGATGTCTTTTGAAGAAATTATATCTGGGCTTCAAAACATTTCCATAAAGAAATCTCCAGGCCTGCTGATGTCACTGGTAAATTCTACCAAACCTTAAAGGAGAAAACAATACCAACACTCTTTCATAAAGTAGAGAAAGAGGGAATGTTTTATAACTTACTTTATGAGGCCAGCATAGCATTGATACCAAAGCATAACAAGAGGACATTAAAAAAGGAAAATGACAGACTAGTATCTCATAAGAACATAGATGCAACATCCTAAACAAAATATTGGCAAATTTAATTCAGTGATACCTAAAAAGCTTAATATGCTGTGAACAGGTAGGATTTATTATAGGAGAGCGTGAGTTGGCTAAACGTTAAATAAATTAAGAAATTTAATTTACCAATTGACAGAATACAGGAAAATATCATAGTTATTATTTTAATAGACGGAGAAAATAATTTTGATAAAAATTCTACCCCAGTTCATGATTTTGAGAAATTGTGTTTTTGTGTAATTTTAACTTTCCTTCTAATTATGTTCTCATATTTAAAGTGTGCCCTTTGTTAACGGCTTATCAAGTTTGGTCTCGTTTTGTTGTTGTTGATGTTGTTTTACTAACTGAGAAAAATATATATAATATAAAAAGTAAAAATATATATGATTGATCCAAAAAATGCAGAAAGAGAAAATTTCTTTAAAATATTTAACATTTTTAGATATCAAACAGCAATATGATGGGTTTAAACCTATTAATAATTATGTCAATAAATACATTAAATGTAAATGGAAAAACGGTTATATGAAAACATAACAGTTGTCAGACAAGATTTTAAAACAACATTAGGGGCCAGGCGCAGTGGCTCTCACCTGTAATCCCAGCACTTTGGGAGGCCAAGGCAAATGGATCATGAGGTCAAGAGTTCAAGACCAGCCTGGCCAAGATGGTGAAACTCGGTCTGTACTAGAAATACAAAAAAATTAGCTGGGCATGGTGGCAGGTGCCTGTAATCCCAGCTACTCTGGAGGCCGAGGCAGGAGAATCGTGTGAATCTGTGCAGCAGAGGTTGCAGTGAGCCAAGATCACGCTACTGCACTCCAGCCTGGGTGACAGAGTGAGACTGTCTCGGGAAAAAAAAAAAAAAAATGCATTCTTGTAATGGTTACCGCCAACATTTCAATATGCACTTATGTTCTACTGTAGTCTACCTTAGGTGGTATACTTCCAGAATAATGCAGGAACCAACTTTGTAACTGCGTTTACCTTCTCTTACCTTTTTGGTGTTTTGTCATATACTTTTACTTCATATATTATTTTGTATACATTTTTTATGCCTAGGGTTGACTACGTTTCTTCAATCTGGGTTGTACCTTTTATCACTGTATTAGTTTTAAATTACTGTGTAATAAATACCACAAACCTGTCTGGAAGAGACAGGAAGCAGATTATCCCCTAGGGCCTCCAGACAGTGGAGCTCTGGTAACACCTTGATTTCAACCCACTGATACTGATTTTCAGGCTCTGGCCTCTAGAACTGTGAGAGAATAAATTTCTGCTTGTTTAAGTCACCTAGTTTGTGGTAATTTGTTACAGCAGCCACAGGAAACTAATACAGAGTAGAACTACTGGGTCCTGTGGTAACTCTCTCTGTTTAACATTTTGAGGAACTGAATCACACTTTTTTCCAAAGTCATGATACATTTTACGTTCCTACTAATACTGTATGAGGGTTCCAATTTCTCCAAAACCTTGTCACCACCTGTTGTTTTCTGTCTCTGATTATGGCTGTCCTAGTAGGCATGAAGTGGTATCTTATTATGTTTTGGGTTTGCATTTCCCTGATAACTAATGATGTTTAGCAGCTTTTAAGGTGCTCATTGGCCTTTTGTGTATCTTCTTTACAGAAATGTTTGTTCAAAGCTTTCGTCCATTTTGAATTGGGTTATTTGTTTTTTATTGTTGAGTTGTCAAGTTTTGTACATTTAGTTCTTACCTTAGGACTGTGATCCACTTGAGGTAATTTTTGTATGTGGTATGAGCTATGAGCACAATCACTTTTGGGAATTCTTGGCCATTATGTCTTCAAATATTGCTTTTGCTTATTCTCTGTCCTTTCCATCCAATTGCCTGCATAATAAATGTTTTGACTATCTCACATATCTCTTATGATCTTTTGTTTCTTCCTTTTTTTTTCCAAATTTTTGCTTCAGTTTAGATATTTTCTATTGATCTTTGAGTTCATGAATGCCATCTTCAGCCACCCCTAGACTGCTGTTTTACTTATCCAATCAGTTTTTAATTGGAAGTGTATTTTTCAGTTCTTGAATGTCTATTTGATTCTTTTATTGTTTGTTTTTCTTATTGCAGTTATTTGAAATTCTCTTTTCTATCCATTTTATACATTTTTTCTATTTTATTTAACTTATAATAATTATCTTAAAGTCCTTGTCTGTTAACTCTAGTATTTGGAGCAATTCCTGATTTTTACAGATTCATGTATTTATTGTCTCTTTATTTTGAACCTGTGGATTTAAAAAAATCTAGATTTCATTTTTAGCGTGGTACTAACAACTTGTGGTAGAAAGAGGAAGAACAGGGCGGGCACTGGCCCTTTTGTCAACTGAAAATAAGGTTTGTTTTTCTGGGACTGCCTATATCATGTGCTGATTACTCCGGATAGACAGTAAGAACAATAGCATTAAAGAAAGAAGAGATCAGTATGGCATAAGTGATTAGTGGAATGTCAAATATATATGTGTCTTACCTGTTCACGTAATTTGTAAATGCTTTGTAGAGACAGGCACTGAGCTAAATGTTTTCAGAAAGTGATAATTATCTTGCTATTGTAGCTTTACTAGGTATGATTCAGATCTGTGCTGTTTAACGTAACGTGTTAGTATTTATGATCTCATATAATCTGTAGATTTTTCTTTATGTTTTAGCATCGATATATGTATCAGCTAAGGATATTTATGTGAGTTAGAGACAAGCTTTTAATTTAGTCCCCTAATAAAACTGTCATTTCCTATGCATTACTTTTGCAATATAGTAAAAATATTTAGTTTAGTAACATTTGAGAGAGTTTTTCTGTCAAGGATGATAAGATACTAACTAACAAAAGTAAACATTTCTGTCTACTGTATTAATCCCAATGGGTTCTCAAAGTTGATTATGATCATGACATTAATCCTATAATTATTTGTATTGTACATTATTTCCTCAATTCTTGTGTGCAGTGCACTTTTCTCACTTTTTGGAGTGTTCATTTTCTTTTTTTAAGAACACGGCTCGATGAACTGAGAATGTTCTTAGAGAATGAGACTTGGGAACTTTGTCCTGTTAAGTCAAATTTCAGCATCTTGCAACTTCATGTAAGTGTTTCTTAAGAACAAAGAAATCTGTCGTTTAGTCATCTTTTTTACCCTTTTTCTTTGGAAAAAAAAGTCCGCAAATATATGGAAACATTTATAAAATAAATTAAGGAGCAGTTTCTTATCTTCCTTCCTTGAAAGTCATTAGTTTTACAGGAATGACCCTTTTATGGTTGTGAAAAATCAGTCTTCTTTTATAAAATTCAGTTTACATACTTCAGGAAATCTCTTTTGCCTAAAAAGAGTTACAGTTAAAGTGATATTTTTTGTTTGTTTTGAATTCCAAAAAGGGCTGACTGCTGTATTTAAATTTTGCAAATAATTAATTAGCTATATTTTGGCATAGTTTAATACATATACAAATATAATACAAATCATTATATTTATAGAATTTTTTTATTCCTTAAAGGGACTAGTAAGTTCCTAATTTGTGCTGCAATTCTTAAATTTGCCTGTAATGAAAAAATGCCTCAGATATAAAAGAGGCACTTATAAAAAATACTCTTAACTAATTTGTATTAGTTAATCAGTTCCTCAAATACTTACAGAATAAGCAATCTGCGAAAAAGTCTTTAATTAGTTTGATTTTTCCCTTGGTTGAAACACATTGTAGATAAATATTCCTGTGTGAAAGATTGTGTTCTGCAAATACCAAGTGTCAAAATGCAGTGCATATAGTTAGATTCTTGTTCAGAAAGTACGGGGTCTTTAGTTTTTGCCTTTGGAAGGAATAGCTTTCTAGAAAGCAACTTTCTTACTCTGGATAAATGTACAGAATACATAATTAGAAGTTTTTTTTTTTGATAGGGATTGATTGTCTTTATGCTTATATTGTACAATAGCTTCTTATCCAGTTTTTTTATATTGTTTTCCTATTATAGAAATATTAAAAACACTGGAACATAGTGATTATTAAATGCTTTAAAGACAGCAAAATTGATGTTAATGTTAATTAGTATTAACATAACAATTAACATTAAATTAACATAGGATTTACGAGTTCTCAAAGATTTAAGGTAATTCCTTAACGTTATTTAGAATTCTAAGTTTAACATTCATTTTAGAATATCTATTAAATAATTTTATTTGAACTCCTTTTTAACCATCAGATTGTGTGTGTGTGTTGCGACATTGTCACACTTAGTATAATTGTAAGACATGTTTTTTAAAAAAGGCATGTTAAAACATTCCCATCTAGGTGAACATTATCTTCTTTAAAGTAGTTACCTTGAAAACTATTCAGAACTTAGTGTTCACCTGACATGCATTCCTGTGGATTGGATTTTCTAAAAATTAGTCTCATTGATGTATATTCACTCCTTGTTTAGAATTATAAAAATAATGGCATGATTCTTAGGCATTATTAATGTATATGATTAAATGTATAGTTGAAATGTAAAAGGAAAATAAACACATATATCATTTAATACAACAAGTCAATGTACCTTTCAAGAATTTTAAGAATACCTTTCAAGAATATCATTGAAATTTATATTTGGGATTTAAATATTGGGATTATTCCATTTAGTGAAAAGAAAAATGTTTGTTAAATTTTGTGATAAATCATTAAATCAAGATTTTGGTAATTCAAAGGAACTTTAGAGATTATTCCCGCTTTTCCTCTAATTAGCTGTGTGAGGTTGAACTTTGCACTGAATCCCTTCAAACTGCCTCAGTTTCCTCATGTGATTAATGCATAATTTAGACTAGGTCTTACAACTCTTTAGCTTTGCTAGGAGTAGAGGACACATCATATGACTTTGGCATATATATTCGTGTTGTCTGTTTCTTGGTATATAGAGAAAAGTAAATGAAAGTTTGTAGGCATCAGTGTAACACATATACACTTCATACTTTGTTTCTGATGTATTTGTATAGAATATCTTAAGTGGTGCCAACATATGAAAAAGCATAGTGTTTTACTTTAACAATTAGTTTTCGTAAATGACTTTATTGATTAGGATTTTTGCTGTTCTGTTAAAATTTTTAGAAGACATCATTCAGATTTCTTAAGCTATTTTAAAAAATGATCTCCACAGTTTCTTAAAGGAAGCCAAAAGTAGTTTGATGCAGATGATACTGTTTTAAGTGATATCATTCGCTGAGTTGTCTTTAGGAAAGCCTTTAGACATGTATTTCTAAGTGTGTACTTTTAGATAACTTGAAAGATTTAAAAGTCAATAACTTGAAGATCAAGATGTTGTTTTTCTGCTAAGTCTACATTTATATTGAGGGATTCAGTTTATGTGTTAGAATTTTATTGTTGCTAAAAGGTATCTGGCTCCTTTTTTAACATCTAGGAATTTAAATTCATGGAACAGTCTCGCTCCCCATCAGTTTCACCTAGTAAGCAGCCAGTCTCAACTTCTTCAAAAACAGTGACCTTGTTTGAGCAGTACTGTAGTGGTGGGAATCCATTTGAAATTCAGGCCAACCACAAAGATGAAGAAACAGAAGATGTCTTAGCTTCTAATGGGGTATGTGGTGTATGTGAAACATAAGTGAGATTTTTTTTAGTTTAAAACTGTTCTACTCAATGAGCAAGGCAATTTACTACATTGGTTATAAATTATTATTAAAAAAGATATCCATTTACTACCCATTTATGTATCCATTTACTACCACCCTGCCCGCCCACCTATATACTTAATGTATCTATGATATTACATTTATAGATAATGACTTTACAATATGCTTTGTTGACCTTGTCCTCTTGAATAGTAAATTTTCCCTTTATGTTTGCTTTATGTTCTTATTACATGATGTTCTTATCAGGTTGCTAATCAAATAGTAGTATAATTTCTTCACTGAATATTTATGTGATATATTATGTGAATATGATGTGATATATTGTGAGATGAGTGAGGGAATGGATATCATCTACCCTTTTTCTCGACACCCTTTATGGGTCACAGATTGCTTTTGTTCCATGTCCCTTTGTCTAAGAGAAAGTGGTAATGTCTTGCTTAATTGCTTGGCAGGGATATTTTTTTGAGATTTAGAAGTACAATGTTTTAACAACACTTTTTAGGACCTCAAAAACAATATTAACTAGATGTAGTGTGAATTAATGTAAAGGATTTGAAGGCAGATAATGAATATCATCTTTATTATTTATCAGCTGTGTAGCCCTTGGCAAATTATTTTAACTTTGTGACCCTCAGTTTCTCCATATTTACAGTGAGAGGAATGCTTCACAGCTACTTGCATGGTATTTTCACAGTATTTTACTTGACTTAATAAGTTGTTTGATGGTTTCTTCTGATCTTCATAATTTCCATAATGACTCAATATAATTTTTATTTTTGATTGATGAAGCTAAAGTGAAAACCATTCAGATGTGACAAAAATATGTTGAAGGATTTGTCTTTATATTTTATGTTAGTTTTAGAATTTATTTTTCATTTGGTGAAGATGAAATTCATGAAGTTTAAATTGTTTCATAGTAAGCCATATTTAAAATTATGATTCAGTGATTCTTTGTGACATTTTGCCTCTGTGAAATTGACTAAACTGAGAGGAATTTAAAGTCATTCCAATTATTTTGGAATAACATATCTCTCTATAAAAGTGATTCACTAACTAAAACTTACATAACCTTTGATTCCCATTATTTGCAGCAGTGTGTTCTATAAAGTTGCTGTGAATATTGATTTAACAAATACTCAACCATTACTCCCAGAGCAAATATAGGATTAGGTTCCTATAAGCCTCTGGTTACAACATATTTATCAGCCCATCAGTACATAATCTGAATTCATAGTCAACAACACCATAACTCTTGCCTAAATGAAGCTTATCAGACACACATATTTTATTTCTAAGGCACATCACAGCCTTCTTGTGCTTAGAAACACTACACAGCACTTCAGGGCTACACTTGTGGTGGCATTCTAAACAGTTAAATCACCAACAAAAAGCACAAAAATACAAAGAACTTGGCACTAAATAGGTCATGAAAAGGAAACTTGTTTATAGTATGAGAGCCTAAGCAAGAAGACAGAGCATGCTTTGTATTCAGCTGGGAACATGCATGTTGGATGACTCAAACTTTTCACTGTTCTGCACATTTATGAATGACTCCAGAAATATCATAAGTGTTGACTTTAGGGTTACAAATAAATTTCAGTGAGCAGGCAAATTTGCAAACATTGAATCCTCAAATAATGGGTATCTGTGATACGATGTGGTCACAAAACTCTGTTGTTGTAATCAGGACATCCTAGTTTGTGTAGAATACCTTTCTGCATAGCATCAGGATCACATTGTGTATAAGTATAAAGGAGTACCTGTAAGGCTTGTTTGCAGTTATTAATGTGTGATCTCATCTTCCCAGGTGCAACTTATGTCCTTGAGAATCAGGGTCCACGTCTAAATACGACCTTTTTATTAACAGACTCTCAAAAAATAGTTGTTGAATTAGGGGACTAAATTATTTCCATGTTGTTATCATACTGGTTTTCTCAACTGTCATGTGGAGATAAAACTTCCTCAGAGAAGTGTCTGTACAATTAAATGAGATAATTCATGAAAGAATTTAGCATAATACTTGGTTAAAAACTCAATGTTAGCTATTATTTAATCATACTAATATTAGCCATTATTTAATCATACTAATCTATAACATTAATAGATGATGATGATGAAAGTGCTGTCACTGCTTCCTTTACTGTGCATGAATTCCACTGTCCTTTCCCGTGCTGGCATTGGGCCATAGTGCCATAAAGATGATGAAAATGTTAGGAAGACATCCTTCCTCTCAGGAGTAAATCCACCATTTTTGTCCTCATTCTCAGCAGGTCACTGTGTTCTAAGCTTAATTTTCTAAGCTGCCCTTGAAATTAAGTCTTATAGTGAATTAAAACATCAGCATGTGTGTTGTGCATGTTTATTAAGCTGAAGTAATACTTGCAGAGTGCCAGAATTGGATATTGAACCTCTTTTTAATGAATTTTATTAGCAAATTGGAAATATGTATGGTGAAACTTCTGAGAGACTTTAAGTTAAAAAAAAAAAAAAAAAAAACACGTGCTTATGTGTACTCTTCTTCTCTTTTTAGGCCTAGTGGAATGTTTGTTAGGTTTTCGTTTATGGTGATTTTATTTTGTTGCACATTTCAAGCTTTTATAGGTGTAATATTTTTCTTTTGTGCTGATTAAGGTAGAATGATGAAGACAATGGAAGAATAAT
This sequence comes from Macaca fascicularis, assembly GCF_037993035.2. Classification (NCBI taxonomy): domain Eukaryota; kingdom Metazoa; phylum Chordata; class Mammalia; order Primates; family Cercopithecidae; genus Macaca; species Macaca fascicularis. Next base: position 128,016,060 of record NC_088377.1, on the reverse strand, counting down.
CAGATTCTTGGTGACAACATTAAAACTAAACTACGGATTTTCTTGTATTTAGTGGTTTCTTGTAAAATTGAGTACTTTCGCTGTGTTGAGACACCCCACGAAACGAGGCCCTTTATACTCATTTTTTAATATCCTGTGTTTTCTTCAGTATGAATCTGATGAACAAGAAAAGAGTGCCTATCAAGAGTATGACAGTGACAGTGATGTTCCTGAGGAACTCAAACGAGACTATGTGGATGAGCAGACAGGAGATGTTCCTGTGAAAAGGTGATTGTTCTTAAATTGTGTGGTATTTAGCATTTTATCTTGTGCTCTTAACATATAGGATTTCCTTTAAGGTTAAGAAGAAATAAAAATTATGTTTTTTGGTACTTATTATGTCACCTGACAGAAGTTAGTATGTTTTAAATGATTCCTGGAAGGCTAAAAATGTGTTTTTCCTCCTAACATTTCATAACTGGATTTCATGAAAAATAAAATAGTTATATGAAAAGTTCTGCCTAGCAAAACCTTTGCCAGCATCTCACAAATCAGTTCATTTAACTATGAACTGGATTGTTAATGTGTCAAAAAAGAAATTGATTTAGCCATTTAAAAGTTCTTAAATGGCTAGTTTTAATGTAGCTTTCCTTTGAGTTATGTAGTGTGTTTGACATTGCTTTTTGTAGCAAGATTCTAATTCCTTTTTTATGGCATCACGAAGTTAGTCATTTTTTAAAATCTGTTAAAATTATTGTTGAAAATATTGGGCATAATCAAAGAGATTAGTTTTTGCAGAGGAAAAAGCCTTTAGATTTATAAAATCAATCCTGCCTTTGGTGGCCATTTATGCGATTTACATAGATAAATAAAAAACCTCAAGGAGAAAATGATCATTTGTTTTGTATGTGGAGTTCTTACTTCAATCTTGTAAACACAGAAAATCACCACTTATTTCCCCTGTGTCATTTTTGTTCACTATTTGAACTTTCTACCAAGGTGTCCTATTAGTGATTGAGTTTTGTTTTATGATAAACTGACCTCTTCAAAACTATGATAATTATAACAGAATTTTTTCTTACCTTTTGCCAGTTAAATGGGCCTGATTCTGGAATGTTGAAATGACTTGATTTCATGACTATCATACGTTTAGTGACTATAAATGTACTTTTTTTTCTTAATGGTAGTAACGATAAGTATACTCTTACCGTTTAACGCCAAGCTACCTATTTAATACTGTTTAACTTGAAATCCCGACTGAAATAATACTGTTTTCAAAAGTGAGCAATTCACGAAATTGTAGCTATTTTAATTGAAAAAATTTGTTCTATTGGTTTTTGCATATGTATGATATTAAGTGTCAGTATGATCTACTGTGAACTAAATAGAACTATTTTGTTGGAATTCTTTATTAGATGTTTTGGGCATATTTTGGCCAAAAGGAAAGGTCTATTTGAATTGAAATATACAAGTAAGATAGTGTCTGCCATGTGTATATACCTCCATTTTTGGTAGGGTTACTGCAGCCCCCTAAACTTACCCCTAAGAAGTTTGAATTGAACGAATTAGTGCCTGAAGCCAATACATTGAGTTATTATCAATTCTAACTTGTGTCTCTTGAGTTGACCACTTTTTCTGGCATTTCACCACTACCATTCTAGTTTATCCTAAAATTATCTCTGTGCCAGATTATTAAATCAACTCCTTTACCTTGGATTCTTGTCTCTAGGCTTGCCCCATTCCAAACAACTCTTAGATTTAAATTTAGGGTTTTTTTTTTTTCATAGTTACAAATTTAATCTTGCTGTTTTTCTGGTTAGCTTTTAGTGACTCACCACTGTATTCAAGATAAGGTTCATATCCCTCAGGTTTGATTGCTTTCAGGGATATCCGGCCTTTACTTGCCTCCTTTCTTATTACTTTCCCCTCTGTTTATTTCTTCTACTTGCAAATGTGGTGAACTCCTTGTACTTTTCTGAGCACACTCTGTTCTCTCTTATCTCTAACCCTGTTTTATGCTGGCCCTTTTTTCTGTGCTGACCATATAACTTTTACTTTTCTTTTGAACCTAACCTAATGCTGCCCCTTAACCCCAAATACTGTCACCAATATTCTCTACTTAATTCAGATTCTTAGGAGGGTATTTTTTCATGTTTATAAGTTTCTGAAATCAAGAAACATAGTACATCTGCACCTAGATATGTAATTATCTTGGAAAATTTGTTTTTTAAAGTGATTAGTTTTTTTAGTGGTTGATAATGTTTTATAATCGAAGAAATGCATTATGGTACTTTATTTTTTTGCTTACTTATTTCCCTTACTTATGGATTGTAAATTTTATAAGGATAAGAAGTTAATCTCTATATCTTTACCTAATGCATAGTACGCTTTTCATTAAATAATTAGTTAATAAAGGCTATGGACTAATCTGAGTAACTTATTGGTTTATTACTTGACAACTCTAGCAACTCTGTTTTGTTTTTTCATATAAAGTGTTTCTCGGGAAACTCTAAAAAGCAGGAAGAAATCAGATTACAGTCTAAATAAAGTGAATGCCCCTATCTTAACAAATACAACGTTGAATGTAATAAGACTTGTTGGTAAGTAGCTACACATTTAAAAACAAAGAAAAAGAAACATTATAACAGTTAAATTAGTTTGGTACTGAATGACTTTTACTTGTGGTTTTCGTTGTCTGGTATACTGCAGTGCTCTCTGCAATAAGGGATTTAAGGTTATCATATGTCTATGCTTCTCATTTTAAATGTTCCAAATACTATAATACTAATAGTAATGCCAGTTTCTCTTTTTAAGTTACCTGTTTATTAAGTCTTTGTATCTTCCAATTTTTCTAAAATATTTCAGTTAATTGAAATGTGATGAAAAATTCTCTAGGTAGGTTAGAGGTACATGTAAGATAAGATAGTACCAGTTTCACATTTATACAATATTTTTCTACTTTGTTGTTTCATAGATCTTTACAGTATTCTGTCAGGCAGAGTGAATAGTGACTTTCTGACATTTTCAGACTTAAGGGATTTACAAGCTAAATGTTCAGATTATAGGAAATGTTGTTCTTATTACAGGTAAGACATTTATTGATGATTTTGTAGAAGGGAAACAATATGAAGAAATGACATTTTAAATATTCGGGTTTGAGGATGATGTGGATTTTTTTTTAATGTCAGTATTTCAACATCTTGTATGTTTTTAGCCTTTCTATCTCACTAATAAGTCTATCTATTTGACAAATAAGTTATAGAGATGTCTTCTCATATTAACCTTCATTATTCCAATCAGGAATTTTAGTGGTTTTCTATAAAAATCTCTATCTATGGAGATGGTATTTACCTATTGCCTAGTTTGATTAATCTTAGCTCTGTTGAAATAGTCCGTGTTCTTTAAGATAATTATTAAATGTAGTTAATGAATAGGATAAAATGTATAGAATGCTTTTTAGGAGTCACGGTTTCTCTAGAAAGAGCAAAAAATGTTACTGAACTGAGAAGAAAAGAAAGGTATACATTTTCATGATGCTCAGAAAAAAGAATAGATTCTAAAAAGCTATTCTGTGACTAGTTATTGCCAGGGAACTAAGCTTTTCTTCTTCCAAGAGAACTGACTGAACATAGTGTCAGAAATAACTCTCTAGAATTTGTAGAATCAGAATTGGAAGAGTGCTGAGAGGTCATTGGTGTAAGTTCCCATGAAGTCGGTTGTCTTTCTGTAATGTCTCTAATATGTGGTGGCTGTCTAGCTTCTGTTTCGTGATTCCCAGTCATTGGAAACTTAGTGGTTTGCAAGACTACTCATTCTATCATTAGACTGATCTCATTAGTAGAAGTCTCTTCCCCAAGATAAACCAAAACCTGTCTCTATGTTTCTAGCTTTTGATCTGTCCTTTTGGTCTAAGAGTTCTGCCCTTAGAAGCAAGAAGAATAAGTTCATGCTTTAAAAAAATTTTTTTTCTGTTTCTATTTATTCTGTTCTATTTCTTTTATCTTCTATTTCTTCTATTCTTCCATGTGATCACTTTTCAGATATGTGGTGGTAGTTGTCCTGTCCTTCCTTTTCTCATACCAACCACCCCACAATCCATTTTTCAGGCTTCATGGGCTCAGTTCCTTTATCTTGTCCTCACTGATAGAAATTCAGACATTTCAGAATAATCGTCATCCTCCTTAGCCTTCTAGACTCAGCACTTTTCAGTGTCTGAACACATCACTTGAGATGTAGTCAGCTTTTGCTAGATTATGTTGAAGTAACAAGCAGCTCTTGGTGCATTAATGACTTTCAACCACAAAGTTTTATTTTTCACTCGTGATACGCATTGTCTCCTGATTATATGTAGCTCTGCTCCGTGTGTCTCTTCATTCTAAGATGTAGGTTGAAAGAATAGTACCAACCAATCTGGAACATGGGAAGAAGAGCAAGAGCAAACTCTGTTATGACTCCTGAAGATTCTGCTTCCATGTGTCAACCTTGACTTCCTCTGACATGTCATGGCCAAAGCAAGTCAGGCTTGGCAAAGGGAGGGAGAAGTATGCTTCTGCCACAGGAAGCACTGCAAGTCAAGGAAAGTGGGCAGGACTGTATCATGCTCTTATGGGAAATTGGGAAAAATAATATAATTAAACATATCTGTTTATATTTTTTACCTTACCTAGTTCAAAAGGGGCTGGAGGTAGTCATGTTGCTGTTTACTCTGAAGGCATATTTTCATAATAATCAAATAAAATAAAATACAAGGCTAAGGCAAAGTTGAGGAATGGGCACATCATGCTTTATCATATCATATTTAATGCAGACATCAAATACAGTGCTTAACTTCTTGGTAGGCATAAGGGAATTCACAAAACAATGTATTCCACTATCCTTATTATCTGTGAAAAAGATACAGGCCTTTATAATAATGGTAGAAATATGCTCCTGGTGCTGAATTCAGACGATAGTAACAACAAATTCTTACATGAAGATTGCTGACCAACATAGTGGGCCTTGCTTTTGAACAGTGGGTTTATAGGAACTGAGAAAAGCCACATTCAAGAGCCTTTAAAGTATGGCACAGTCCTGAATAAAACCTTACTCTGTGAAGAGAATTTGACTATTGCAATTTCAGCTTTCTACACTACCATATCTTTTACTGGACTTGCAATTAGGAAACAATGCCAAGTATGACAATTTAACTTTTATATCTTTTCATTTAGGACTGGGATTAGGTGCTGCCATTATCACCTCAGTTGGGATCCCCAGTAGACTTTTATTCTTATCATTTTCTCTCTCCCTGGGATGTTTTTGTCTTCAGTTTTTAGATATATACAAAACAGAACTTTAAGGAAGCCACTGTCTCAGAGGTCTCTGACTAGTAAATGCACTATTCCATCCACTGTTGTTATTGCATAGAAGTGCCTGAAGATTATAAACTGGCAAAAGTCATGCCTCTTCCTACAAAGGGAGAAGTATGGTTATATAAATAAGACAGATTAATTTTTGGTACTTGAGAAGATGAAGGAGCTAATTATTGAGTATTTCGGAAACACATATTAGAACATTAAAGGCATATTTAAAATGTCCCTTTCAAGTAGTATTTACTTGGCAGATAATTAGCAGAGAGTAAACAAAAGAGTGTTAATGGGGCTCCCTTACCCCAGGTGGTAACTAAATTTATTAGAAAGGCTCAGGGAGGCTTTGCACTAGTGGAGAGAACTGATCAGAAGACTTGCTTGTATTATATAAAGAGAAAATTCTGTCAGCCTGATGGTTTCTTGCAGACAGAGAAAGAGAAATTTTAGGAAATGTGTCTCATCAGTGAAATAGCCTTGGTATTCATGGTTCTCTCTCCTGGAGACAGCTCTCACTTGAGCAGGTATGATAGGTCTGAGGAGCAGGAGCTAGATTACCGAAGTCCATGCTTATAACAACTGCCGACAACAACAAAATTACCACTTTAGTAGCTAGAAAAAAATATACCCTAGCACGTGCATCAGTATTTAAAATGAAAATAGGATATGTGCATCTAAGGGATATTTAGGTGTAATATATATTCTTTTAGGTATAATATACATTCTTTTCCTTGGGGGAAGGTAAAATACTAGATGACAGACTGTTGAAGTTTCCCAGCACTTTAGTTTGCTGGCATACTCTTTATCATTGAGCATTTTAAATTGAAAGGTAATGCATGAAAGTGGTTAAAAATTAAAATACCGCAAGGTATAAGCAGAGCCCCTGAGCTGCAAATCTCCTTCCCCAGACAAAACGACTGAGTTTCTCCTGTTTTCTTCTGGAAATATTAGTGTTAGTACAAATATATTTAATATGTGTATCTCCTCTCTCCTATTTTTTTGTTGTTGTTTTGTTTGTTTCGAAAATTGAATTACACTATACTGTTTTTATCTGGCTTTTTTACTTAAAATATCTTAAGGTTACACTTAAAATAACTTAATGTATTACTTATCTTAGTATGTGTGGATTTCATTCTTTTTTCCTATTGTATAGATGTAATATTATAAGTGCCACAATTTATACATCTTCTACTTTTCAACATATAGGTTACGTCATTTCATACTACAAACTGCCACAGCAAGTATCCTTGAAGAAATATCTTTGTGCATATACCAATAGAGCTATAGAACAAATTCCTATAAATGCTTCCTCTAGCTGGATGAAAGAGTATATACATTTCCAGTTTTGATGGACATTCTCAATTTACCAATGAGGTTACTAACGAGCTTACTAACAGAGTTCTGTTAGTTTACTCATTCATCAACAGTATTTGAGGGTAGCTCTTTTCTTAGTCTCAGCAACACTGTATATCCTCCAGCTTTGGGTCCTTGCTAGTCTGATAGGTTAAAAATGCCATCTCATTCAAAAATGTGTTTAATTATGAGTGAATTGAAGCATCTTTTCATATGCTTAAAAGACATTTCTATTTACTTGCGAACTACTTATATCCACTGCTCATTTTTATGTAATAAGGAAATTATAGGTTTTAATTTCAACATTAAGGAAATCAGTTCCTTTTTTGCCATGTATATTGCATCCATCAGTTTTAGTCCAACAGATTTTTTGTTTTTTTGAGTCACTACTTTGTTTCCAGCTAACTGTTGGAGATACAGTCATGAAGAAACCATAGTCTTTCTACTTAAGGAACCCAACGAGGGAAATAGCATACAAATAAAAAAATTTACAGTGTGTTGTTATAAGCATAAATAAACAGAAAAGAGGCGAGAGAAAGAATGATGATTAATTTTCCTTTTTGGGTGGGAAGTGAAAGGACTGATTCACTGTGGGGACTGACACCCTAATTGAGTTTGAAAGATGAATAAGTTCTCATAGATGAAGAAGTTGGTAAAGGCATTTTGGACAGAAAGAACATGTGTAAGACATGATGTATTAAGAGACTCCAGTAGTCTAGTTTGCTGGAATGTGAGAAACATGATGGGGGCTGGAGGCAGAAGCAGGGGAGACATGACGAGAAAGATGGGCAAGAACCGATTATCAGAAGGCCTCATAGACTGTCCTATGCAGCTTGGACATAAGCGCCTTCAGGGATTTCTAACGGGAGAGACCCCAGCAGATTTGTTGTTTTTAAAAAAGTGTAAATAAGGGATTGACTTTGGCTAAGGGGAAACTGGAGAAGGTCAAAGACTGGATGGCAGACTGTTGAAGTCTCCCAGGTAAGGGATGAAGAGGACATAAGCCTGCATATGGATGGCAGTGGCCATTGTAATAGAAGGGCAGATTAGAGAGATTTTAGAAATACAACAGACAGAATTGGTGAATCAGTGATGAGCGATCACTCAAATTTTAGGATTGTGTGATTAACTAGTGATAATGCCAGAAATGAAAAAGGAAAGATGAGAGGAAGACCAAGTTTGCAGAGCTGATGATAGGGTAGACTTTGGACGTATAGAGGTACCTCTGGGACGTTTAAGTAGAAATAGTCTATAGGTAGTTACATAGATGGATGTGGAGGTCAGGAGAAAAAAGATGATCAGGATACATAATTTGAGTCATTGTTATAAAATAGTTAAAACCGTGGTAGTGGATGAGTTTATCTTGGCAGAGGCTCTTAACCTTTTGAGTTCATAAAAAATCAGACAGAAGTTCTACTACCCTTCCTACACACAAAAATGTATAACACAAGATAGCTGAGTGTGGAAACCTAGGAAACAGCAGTGGATATGGATATATTAGAAGGGCAAAGACAAGATCAGACAGTGAAGGAGGTCATGAATGAACAGCAGAAAGGCAGGAGAAAAATTAGGAGGTGAAGTAGAAGTCTTGAAAACCAAGGCGTGAGAACCTGTCAAGAAGAAAGAAGAACTGTGCTTTATTGTTTTATTCATCTTTTATGGTGATCTAGCCTTTGATTTTTAAATTTTGGCACGCACCAGAATCACCTAGAGGGCTTGTTAAAACGCAGATTGCTGGCTGGGTTTGGTGGCTCACACCTGTAATCCCAGTACTTTGGGAGGCCAAGGCAGATGGATCACTTAAGGTCAGGAGTTTGAGAGCAGCCTGGCCAACATGGCAAAACCCTGTCTCTCCTAAAAATACAAAAATTAGCCAGATGTGGTAGGGCACTCCTGTAATCCCACATACTTGGGAGGCTGAGGCATGAGAATGGCTTGAACCCAGGAGGCAGAGGTTGCAGTGAGCCAAGGTTGCAGCAAGCTGAGATTGCACCACTGTACTCCAGCCTGGGTGACAGGGCAAGACTCTGTCTCAAATAAACAAACAAAACACAGATTGCTGTCCCCCACTCCCAGAGTATCTGATTCAGTAGCTCTAGGGTATAATCTGAGAATGAGCATCTTTAACAAGTTTCCAAGTAATGTTGATGCAGCTGGTCTAGGGACCACACTTTGAGAACCTTTGGTTCCTTTCTGTTATTTTCCTAATTGAAATGTAAAACAATGTGTATTTAACGGGAAAATTCTTGACTGCATAATTAAAATGGTAGCTTCTTTTGTTTTTTTGAATATAAGTTGTTTTTAAAGTATCCTTGTTTCAGATATTTGGATAAAATTAGAGTTCAATGAAGTCATAGTGTAGTCTTACAGAAGTATCACAATACTTTTTTATGTGTTTTAAAATTTTAAAACCATGTTTTATGATTAAGTTATCTTTTAAGCAAACAATATTTTCATATGTAATGTTTAAGAAAAAAAAGTTTCTCATTCTCTTTAAACTACATGCTAGTATTTCTGTTTATAATCATATTATAATAATGATATAATTATATCATTAATATACTATAATTAATATACATTATATAGTATGTATAATATATACATTAATAGCATGTAGATAATATATACACTATACTATATATTATATAATATATATGCTACTATATATACTATATGTAGTATAATATATATACTATACTTATATATACTATATATTATCTACATACTAATACTATAAGATAATACTATGAGATAACATATATTTAGATGTTATTTACATGAATTTATTTTTTTAACATTTAAAAATATTTTCTGAATTGCTACCTGTATGTACAGCCTTATCTTTTGAGAGCATAATCCTAAAAGCACCATCCCTCAGTATGTGTCACAAGAAAATGACATTGGAGATTTGGGGGGCTAAGATATAATATTTAAAAAATAAAACTGGTAGCCAGGCACTTAGGTAATGGACTTGTTAATTTTTTACTCTGGTCTTCACTTCATTATTCAATACCTTTTTCTGAATTGTCCAAGCTGAACCAACTTTCTTTTCCTTTATGCCTCCTTTATAGCTTTTCCAGTTTGTCTTATGTGCTATTATGGCTTTATATGCCATTTATATTCATTGATGGTTTCTTAAATTAGTGTACTGAAATAAGAATAATGACTATTCTTCCGACTCAGAATCTGTTCCTGCTTGTGTCCCATCAGGTTATAAACTCTAATAGATGAGAGCCTTAAATCATTTTTGTAGCATCTATATGTGGCACCTGGCCAAGTGCTTTTTACTTTTGTAGGAACCCAATAGATATTGGACTGACAAACCTTAATTTTTAAAATCTTCAATATAGGAGAAACCCATTTTCTCTCTTATCATATCCACAATGGGAAAAATTTCTCCCCCGTATTTCCAGCATTGTTATGGAACTCCTACACTCTTTTACAAATGTCACTATACAAACAACATCAGTTCTCCTTTCCAGGAGTTTCCATTTAAAATAATTTCTTTGAAAATGTGTAAGCTTAATAGAGTAAAATACAATATATTTAAGAAAATATTTATTTTTATAAGTTTATATATATATATATATATATATATATATATATATATATATATATATATAGCAAAAGTAGAAAAGCAAGAGAAAAAATGATACACACAAGGTACTGCCCATTCCCCTGAATCCTAGCCCTGTGAAATCTTGGGTCAGAGGCCAAGAACATTTCTTTATCACTATATATCATTCAAGAGCACAATATCCACCAGGTGCAAAGAACATATCTTTCTCATTCCTTTTTTTGGAAGATGCTAATATTGTATTCCTTTTCCTCTAAATATATAATCAGATATAGTCACAGAAAAAAAAAAACACAATAAATTAAACTTCTGCATTTACAAACTTGCTAATGTATTTGAAGCATTCAAGTGTGGTAACCACACTTCTCTCTGTGTCTCCCACTGATGAGTTGGCTAAGGCAGGCCCACTATTCATTCTCTTGTTTCTAGTTCTTGTACATGCTGCTACTTGGTTGGTTTCTTTGCCAGTCCCTCTGTGTATCTCTTCCCCATGGTTTAGTTATTTCCCAGAAAAGACTGATAAGAAGTAAATGTTTGAATTCGTGTCAGTCTGAAAAATGTCTTTTTTTTTTCTCTTTCACTTGAATGACAATTTAGCTATGAATAGACTTGTAGATTAAAAATTATTTTCTTCTGAACTGGAACTTCTAGCATTCTATTGTGTTGCAGATGAATTTCTCTCTCTGTCTGAAAGGTTTTAATGTTTTTTTCCTTGATGCAGAATTTTATGTTGATGTGTCTAGGTATGATTTCTTTTTCAGTAAGTGTGTTTGATAGTTTGTGGACTCTTGATCTGAAGACTCCTGTGTTCCTCAGCTATTACTGACACTAGTATTTCTTTGATAATTTCCACCTTTGTATTTTCTTTGTTCTCTCTTTTTAAAACAATTTCCTCCATTACTAAAATTGGTCCTTTATATCTGTTTTCTCAAATGTTTCCCACAGTATTGTCTTTTACTATACCTTTTAGGAGACTAAATTTAACTTTTTATTTTAAACATTATATTTTTACCTTTAAGAAGTCTTTTATATTCTCTTTTTTTGATAATCTTTTATTATTGAGTTCTACATAATTATTATATTTCTGTTTTTAGCTTGAATTATTCTGTTTTGTTTGGGATCAACTTTTCTTTTTATTTTCACACTCTGAGTTTTCTTTGTGTGCCTGGTGATTTTTGATTATCTATTTAGATTTAAAATGGAAGGCTTACATAGCCATTGTGGGTTTCTTGTGAGTAATTAGAACTATGTTCGAGCTGGCTCTTTCTCTTCAGTAGAAATTCTGACTGGGAACTTCGTGTGAAATAGGAGAGGGCTTGGGTAGATTTACTGGCAGTCTTTATGGGGACAGATCCTCTAAATCCCAGAATTAGGTAGAAGCCTTAGCTTTTCAGTTTTTTTTTTTTTTTTTTAAGTTCGTTTGCCCCCCCCCCCCCCCCCGTCTTTTTTTTTTCCTCTCGGTTTGTTTATCATTTCTTTCTTTTTCTTTTCTTTTTTTTTTTTTTTTTGAGACGGAGTCTTGCTCTGTCGCCCAGGCTGGAGTGCAGTGGTGCATCTCCACTCAATGCAAGCTCCGCCTCCAGGGTTCATGCTATTCTCCTGCCTCAGCCTCCCGCATATCTGGGACTACAGGCGCCCGCCACCACGCCCGGCTAATTTTTTGTATTTTTTTTTTTTTTTAGTTGAGACGGGGTTTCACTGTGTTAGCCAGGATGGTCTCGATCTCCTGACCTCGTGATCCGCCCATCTCAGCCTCCCAAACTGCTGGGATTACAGGCCTGAGCCACCGCGCCTGGCCTATCGTTTCTTTTAGAGAGGAACCCTAAGGGTTTCTATTTTGTTTTGTGGGTAAATTCTAGCAGCCTACACCTCTAACTGCTGGAGAGGAGAGGGGAATAGTGGTGGTGCTGGGGAATGTAGACTGATAACAGCTTGTCCCATGTGAACCTGTAGCTTGATCCTTTTTCAGTCCCGTTTCTCACTCCTACCATTCCAGCTTGATTCTAAGTAGTTACTGTCCTAGTGAATAGCTTCCACCTCCTTTGTGGCCTTCTTATGGTTTTATTGGCTTCTTATGTTTTTCCATCAATCTGTTCCTATCTACTGTCTGTCATCTAGAACAGACGTTTTGAGATGTCAAATGTTTTGAGCTGCTGGCTACTTGTTTTTGTAAATAAAGTTTTATTGGCACACCCATGCTCATTTGTTTGCATATTGTCTATATGGAGCTGCTTTTGTGCTACATTGGCATAGTTGAGCAGTTGAAACAGAAGACAGCAGAGCTAAATAGTTGCCACAGAGACTGTGTGATATGCAAAGCCTAAACTATCTACTCTTGAGTCCTTTACAGGAAAAATTTGCCCATCTCTGTTCTAGAAATGTTTTGACATTTTTCATTTTCTTGTGCTCAAACCTACCAGCCTCACCTTCTCACCCTCTTCATAGATAAGTAATTAATTCATTGTAATGTTCTCTTTTAATTCAGTAAGATCTGAGGAGGCATATAAGCCTCCTCAAGCCTCCAAATGTCTACTGTCTGCCTGTTCTGTCCTCTTGAACTGGAAAGACAGAGTCCTCATTCTTATACTCTGTAATATACTGATGGTCTGCTTATTGATTATTGTCTTCCATGTATGACCTTTTGAGGTGCAACAGCCAGGACTGTGTGTAATTCCTTGTTCCTTAATACAAGGCCAAGTATACAGTAAGCCTTCACAACATGTTTGTTGAATGAATAAATTAATATCCTTATGTTTGAATTTTCTTTTCAAGGTGGTGAGGAACAGCTATTTTTTTCTTCTGAATACACATGTAAAATTCCTTTACCTATTAATAATTCATTTTTATATCCTTTTTCAAGATTAGGTGTATAAACAATGGTTAATCTTATCGGGAATGGAGAGGACCTCGTGTTCGAGAGGCATGCCAGCCTACTTATTTGCATTCTACCTCTTTCTACTTTTTCATGTTTGTTTTTTTTTTTAACTGAGTAATGCAATATGTTATTTTTTTCTTCACAACGTTGCATTATTTTATATGTTAACAAGTTGTAGCTTAAGTAACCATATGTTTTGTAGCTGAGGAACTACCTGCATAATAATCCAGAGTGTTTTAGGAACAGTATATTTCAAATATTTTTCAAATGTGATTTTTCAAGAAAATGTCTGACTGTGTGAAATGATTGCAAAGGATGATTGTGAAACAGAAGAATTTTAAAATAGGAATAAGAATAAAATCTTAGTTGAGTAGTTTTTACTGTGTTTTGATGTATATTTTTGTTTGTGTTTCTCTTCTCGACCATCTGACTATTATTTAAAATCATTTCCCACATAAATTAAGAACGACGTACTAAGTTCTTAAAGAAATGATTTTGGTAGTAGACATTTCCATTGGAGTACGTTTGTCATTTCTTGTACTGCAGTGAATGTGTTTTCTCTTGAGTCATGGTGTCTTTAATAGTACCAATTTAAAATCATAGCAGTACGTGAAGTAGAGTCAGCACCTGAATTATTGGCTTATTTGGAAATTAAGTAAATGGCCTCTTTTAAGATCTTCTGCAGAAGAAAGTATAGAGCATTTTTAATAGATATGTTTCTTTTCCTATTATTTCCCATAAAAAAGAAACAGAATTGGGGACTTGTAGTTATTTGTTATTTGATTCATCCCATCTCTCTTGAACTCTTCCAATACATTAGCAAGTTTGTAAATGCAGACGTTTAATTTATTGTGTTTTTTTTTTCTGTGACTATATCTGATTATATATTTAGAGGAAATGGAATGAGATATTGGCATCTTCCAAAAGAAGGAATGAGAAAGATGTGTTCTTTTCACCTTGTGGATACTGAGCTCTTGAATGATATAGTAATAAAGAAATGTTCTTGACCTCTGACCCAAGATTTCACAGGGCTAGGATTCAGGGGAATGGGCAGTACCTTGTGTGTATCATTTTTCCTCTTGCTTTTCTACTTTTGCTATATATGTATAAGCTTATGGAAAATAAATATTTTCTTAAATATATTGTATTTTACTCTATTAAGCTTACACATTTTCAAAGAAATTATTTTAAATTGAAACTCCTAGAAAAGAGAATCAATGTTGTTTGTACAGTATCATTTGTAGAAGAGTGTAGGAGTTCCATAAAAATCTGGGAAACAGTAAAATGTAGTCAGTGGAAAATATCATTGTAGTATTTACATTAGTACTCTTCAGTATAATTTTCCAAGATGATGGAACTATTCGTAATCTGTGCTGTCCCATACAATAGCCATTAACCACATGAAACTACTGAGTACTTGAGACATGGCTACTGTGAAGGAGTGCAATATTTCTTTATATTTAAATATTTTAGTACAGTAATTTTATTGTCCTTTTGTAATTATAGACTAACATTTTAATTTTGTTCTACTTAATTTTTGATTCTTTTTTCTTTCAGGAAAATATATGCAGATGATGAACATTCTTAAGCCAATTGCCTTTGATGTTATTCATTTCATGTCTCAACTATTTGATTATTACTTGTATGCAATATATACCTTTTTTGGTCGGAATGATTCAGTAAGTCCACCTTTAGAGGGAAAAAATATTTCTTCTAAAATTTATTTTATAAATGTCAAAGTTTTTTGTTCTCTTTGTGGAAGATACACAAATAACATTATTTTGGGGAATGCATAAAAAACAAAATTATTGATACCAGCTTTCTGTCTGCCTTATTGCCTTACTTTTATATTAATTTTAAGCTTTCGTATGATAAACACATTCAACTTTTTGGAAGAAAAAGTGCAATGTCTGTTTCTAACTTTGACATATTTTGGCAATGAAAAATGTACAGATTGCTTTATTTAAATCTGGCTCCATGTAAAATACAAAACAGTAAATGAGACATTTTAAATATTGGCTAACAACCTTAGCAGTCACTAGTACATCTAAAAGATAATGAAAAATATTTATTAAAATAATTGAAAATCTGAACTGAGCCATCTACCTGCCATAGAATTAATGTTTTTCTGCACCTCCTTTTTGCGTTTCCAAAACTGTTATTGAGTATATCTTTTTCTACTACTCACAGAAAATAACACAATATTAGGCAAGTAACTAATTTGATACTTTAAAATTAATTATGTGATTTGCATAGATGTTTGACAGTTTTCTGTGTAAAAACATTCCATTGAGTCCTATGAATATAATACTAGTTATATTTCATATCTTTTTAAAAATGTAAATTTCAATGTATAACTACATTCATTATATAAATATTTATATCCTTGCTGTGATCACAAGTATGTTAAAGACATAATCATTTTATATAAGACCCGAATTTCTGGGGTTCTTGATTCTGAAAAATATTTCTTAGAAAGAATGCTAATATGACCAGTGACAAAATGTTGCTGCAGAATTTATATACTATAAAGTATGTATTAATTCATCACCCTGAATCTGGAAACTCACTAAATATTAATCAAGGAAGACCTTGTAGAGTTTTAGCTAATTGTCAGAATGTTTTAGTCTTGTAGGTGAGCCTTACTTTGTCTTTTGGGCCATGCCTCTAGACCAGTCCTGTCTAAGAAATTTCATAATAGTAGAAACATTCTGTGTTAGCAACGTCCGGTATGGTAACCACTAGCCATACATGGCTGTTGAGCACTTGAAATATGTATGACTAGTGACTTAGGAACTGAATTCTTAATTGTGTCTAATTTTAGTTAATTTATCTTTAAATATAAATAGCCACATGTGACTACTATCATATGGGACAGAACAGTTCCAGAACACATTGTTGATAAGGTGTGTTAAAATAAGATCTTTCTGAAACTTTTGGGAACCAAATGGTTTTGGATGTGATTTCCCAGCTGATTATATACTGACACAGAATTTTTTCAGAATGACATTCTCTAGTACCCCAGAAATTTAGCAAAGTATAGTTACTTATTGTAAAATATATTGCATATTTGATTTAAGATTTGTTATGAACACAGTATTCTGATATTTTACATTTAAACCATTTTTAATTCTGTAAGACTCAGTAAGAGCTATTTAATTATACTGAAACAAAGAAAATCTATACATAAATAGCACAAATAAGCACATGCATGTGTATAATATTGAAGTGGTAGTTTTTAATTTCCTAAGAGAATAAGCTTTTCAGGCCCATTAGAAATCATAGAAATTTTCATACTCATAAAAATAAATAAAGACTCCAAATTTACCCTATTAAGTGTTGAATCTTAGTGGTACCAGGGGAGGGGGAATCAGGTAATGTGTAGAATGGGAAGAACAGGTTATATGGTTGTATCTGCTTCTCTGTCAAAAGAAAGGGACTTGTGTGAGAGAATTTAGATGGATGCTTCTTGTGGAAAAATAAGCATCTTTTTCTCAGGGGTTCTGGCTTCTAGAAATCATTGGTTGGGGACACAGTATATACATTAGTCCAAAGGATTCCTCCTATTAATACTATTTCCTCCAGAAACTCCTGCTATTAACTGAACTGGTTATTACCTACTTTCTCATGCTCTATTTTATATCTGATCCATTGGATTCTATTATAATAATGTTATTCATAGTATTGCTTTATCTTGCCTTGTCCCCAGCTTTCCATTGTTCACCTCTTAAGTTATGTTTTCTTTGGTCTTTCTGGTTCACATTTTTTTGTGAAGACCATCTGTAACTTACTTAAAACAGTAGTAAACACATAGTAGACACTCATGGTGTATGGATTGATCTTCTAATTATTTGCCATTCCAGTAAATCTTATGAACATTCTTATTTGACAACAGTTTGTGAGCCTCGTTTAAGGTTACCTTTCATTAGTAAAACTGTTTCTTTGTAGAGAGCCTATAAATAGGTATCTGTATATTTAAGAAATGAATTAACTTCCAGTTCCAGGTATGACAGACTAAAACCTTTCTAGATAATATTTCCTGCAGAAAACAACTATAAAATCTGAATGTTATAGAAAAGGCAACTATTTGAAGACACTGGAGAGTAAACAGAAGCAGCAAATAGACTCTGGTGAGGGGTCCATGCTAGTCTGCAGATGGGAGAAAGGGGAGCTATGAAAATAAATTTTATCCCCGTGGCTTTTTAGCTCAGGGCTAAGTGCAGTCCATGTGGCCCACGGGTAGAGACAAGCACAGGAAGACCTGAAGTTTTTATGGACTGGAGAATCAGAAAAGTGGAGCCAGAAAACTGGAAACACTAAAAATAGTAGAGGAGGCTCAAAAGAAAAAAATCCAGAGAGGGGATTTCCAAATTCAGTCCACCTATATCTCAGACTGTGAAATATGTGATTCCATGATCCATGATTATATGGAACAAACTGACTGCAGCTCAGTGAAAGAAAAAAAATATAAACAGAGACAAAAGCTGCTGCACAAGAGACAGTTTATAGTTAAAGCCCAGCCAAGAAACTTAGGTACTGAAAACAAAGGAAATGATGTTTATGGGAGAAAAATGACAGTATCCAGAATCTCCAGAATGAAATCGGTGATGTAATCTAACTTTACGTAACAGACACAGCACCAAATCAATCTAGTTTAACTCTAAGATACTGGAACCAAGGGATAAGGATTTTTAATGGGCTTTTATCACTGTCTTCAATGAATTAAAACAAAATATATTTTAAATGCTTGAACATCTCAGCAGAGAAATAGTAAATTCTGGTAGTGACAATGATAAGAAAAAAAAGGAAATCCTAGAAATGAAAAATATAATTTCAAAAACAACAAAAAAGTTTACTCTATATACTTAATAGCCAAATGGACATGACAGAAGAAAGAATATGTGAACATAAAGATAATCAAAATTATTCAAAGTGAAGAGCGTAAAAAAGGATTAAAAGGAAAAAAATCTCACAGACGTTTGATTATATCACATGGTAAAACATACAAGTGATTGGAATACTAGATGGAGAAGAAGAGAGAGAGAATGAGTCAGAAAAAATATTTGAAAAAACCTTGGCCAAAATTTTGCAGCTACAAGGTGCTAAATGAACAGCGAGAAGAGGAAGCATAAAGAAATGTACAGCGGAGTACCTATGATGAAAATTTTTCTTGAAAAACATAGTAGATATATTATATAAAAGGGACCAATAATCTGATTAACAGCTGACTTCCCATTAAAAGGCTATGGGGGCTTTTTGTACCTTGAAGGTACAAAAGAAAAAGAAATACTGTCTATTCAGAATTTTATATCCAGTAAAAACATCATTTGAGAATGAAAGTGAAATTAAGATATTTTTAGATTAAAAGAACAAAAAACTAAGAGAATTTGTCACAAGGGACATATAAAAATTCCTAAGGGAAGTTAATGAGACTGAAGGGGAATGATAACACATGAAAACCTAGATCCTCAGAAAAGAGTGAAGAGCATTGGTAATGGAATCTACCTGTGGAAATTCAAAGATAATTTTTTCTTTTTCCACTTACTTTCTTTATAAACCACAGGGCTGTTTAACAGTGAAATCATAGCATAGTCTTCCTGGAGTTCATAATACATGTAGATGTATTACATTTAAAAACTATAACAAAGTATGTGGGGAGGGTGTGGACGTATAAGATTGCAAGATTTCTGTATATTAGTAAAGCAGTGATGAATATCGTAATCCATAGGACAACCATGAAACATAATACAAATAACTTTAACTCTTTAGCTAACAGGAATATTAAAGTAGAAATCTAAAAATATATTTATATAATTACAAAAGGCAGGAAAGGAAGAACCAAGGAGGGAAAATAGAGATAAAATATAACAGTAGGTGCAAACTCAACTAATCATTGCATTAGATGATAATGGACTAAACTCTCAAATGGCAGAGATTGTCAGAATGGATTAAAAACAAAGTCCACACTAAAAAACAAAAAGACATACTTTAAATATAAAAAAGAGGCTGGACAGGGTGGTTCAGACTTGTAATCCCAGCACTTTGGGAGGCTGAGGTGGGAGGATCTCTTGAGCCCAGAAGTTCGAGACCAGACTGGAAAATTTGGTGAAACCCAGTCTCTACTAAAAATACAAAAATTAGCCAAATGTGATGGCTTGCACGTGTAGTCCCAGTTACTCAGGATGCTGAGGCAGGAGGATCGCTTGAGCCGTGGAGGTCAAGGCTGCAGTGAGCTGTGATCACACCACTGCACTGCAGCCTGGGGACAGAGCGAGACCCTGTCTCCAGAAAAAAAAACAACCAACCAAACAAAAAAAAACCCCAAACAATTGTGCTGGAGATCCTAGCCTTTGTCATAAGATAAGAAATATAAGGCATATGGATTGGAAAAGAAGTTAAGTTGTCCTTAATTGCAGATGACATGGCAAACCCTAAGGAATCCACAAATAAGCTTCTAGAACTAATAAATAATTTAGCAAACTGCTAGAATATAAAGTCAGTATACAGAAATCAATAATCCAGTTTGAAAATGAAAAAAATTTTTAAAAAGCTTTACTTACAGTAACATCAAAATTTTTAAAGAAATTTAACAGATAACTTGATAGGTTTGTACACTGAAAATATTAAATCATTAGAAAGGGAATTAAAGGCTATGTAAATAAATAATGAGATACACCATGTGCATATATTAGAAAACTCAGTGTTGTAAAGGTGGCAGTCTTCCCCAAATCTATAGGTTCAGTACAATCCCAATCAAAACTATAACAAGGTTTTTTTTTTTTTCAAGAAATTTAGAAGTTTATTTTAAAATTGATACAAAAAGCCAAAGATTCATAATGGCCAAAACATTTTTGAAGAACAGAGTTAGAGGATTTTTATACCTGACTTCACAAAGACTTACTCCAGAGCTACAGTAGTTGATAAAGTATGGTACTGGCCTAACAGTAGATCAGTGCAACAGAAATAGACACACTTACATGGTCAATTGATTTTTGAAAACGGCACTAAGGTAGTTCATTAGAGAAAATAGTTTTTTTTAGCAAATGGTGTGGGTACACTTGGATATAAGTATGAAAAGAAAAAAAAAGCCTCAATCCCTCTTCTTCATACCATACACAAGAATATAAATAAACATTGTTTATAAGACCTAAAGAAGTTCCAAAACTATGAAACGTCTAGAAAAAACTAGGAGAAAATCTTTGTGACATTTGGGTTAGGCATATGCTTCTTTGAAAAGACACAAAAAGCATGAAGCATAAAAGAAAATATTGATAAAATGGGCTTCCTCATGGTTAACAACGTTTGCTAAAGAGGCAGAAATACGAAAAGTCAAGTCAGACCAGGAGAAAATTTTGCAAACCATATGGAGAAAGGCTGTGTTCACACAAAGTATAAACAACTCTTATAGCTCAATAAGAAAACAACTCACTTAAAAAATGGGAAGAGACTTTATCGGGTATCTGCACTGCAAAAGAAGATATGAGAATGGCTAATTAGCACACGAGAAGATGTTTGACATCACTGTCATCAGAGAAGTGCATGTTAAAAGCAATTCCAATACGTCTGTGCAACCACTAGAATGGCTAGTTAAAAGGCACTGACAGTATTAAGAATTGGCAAGTTTGTGGAGTCTTTTAGTCTGCTCCAACTTCCGTAGCAAAATAGTGTAGACTTGGCTGCTAAAGAACGGAAATTTATTTCTCAGAGTTCTGGAGGCTGGAAGTCCAAGATCAAGGTGGTGGCCAATTCTTTTTCTGGTGGGGGGCACCCTTTCTGGCTAGCAGATGGTTGCTTTCTGCCTGTGTCTTCACATGGCCTTTCCTTTGATCACGTGGAAGGAGATAGTAAACTCTCTAGTGTCTCTTCTTAAAATGTCATGAATCCCATCATACCAGGGACCCACCCTCATGACCTAATCTAAAACTGATTTTATTTCCCAAAAGCCCCATCTCCAAATGCTATCACATTAGGGGTTAGGGCATCAACATGCATTTTGAGGGAAAACACAAACATTTAGTCCGTGACATGGAACAACTAGAATTCACATACATTGTGTGTGGAAATGAAAACAGTACAGCTACTTTAGAAAACAATGTGGAAGTACCACATTGTTAAAAACATATTTAGTATATGAATTAGAAAGTCCATTTCTAGTTATTTACCCAAGAGAAGTGAAAATAATATGTGTCCAGAAAAGGACACACACATGAATGTTCATAGTGACATTATTCAAATAGCCTAAACCTGGAACCCAAACGTTAGTTGACCGAATAAGTAAACTGAACAAGAGATTGTACTGTATCCATACTACTAAATACAATGAAGCAATAAAACACTACAAAATACCACCAGACCCAACACAGATGAATCTCAAAAGCATTCTAAGTAAAACACATCAAACACAGAAGATTATATACTATGTGAATCCATTTATATGAAATTTTAGAAAAGGCAAAAACTACAGTGAGAGAAAGCAGGTCAGTGGTTAAGGGTGAGGGAAGGGGATAAGGGCAAAGGGTATGAGGACATTTTTAAGGGTGAGAAAACTCTATCTTTTTATGGTGCTGGTTGCAAGATTGTATGCAATTACCAAATTCATCAAACTATACTTAAAAAGATTGAATGTAATTTATATATAAATAATACCTTAATGAAAAGAGAAGAAAAATGGATTGATGAAGTTTATAAAACCTAGAGAAAATAAAAGGTATTACATATCATAAAATTAGCATATAAAATCAGTTCATGTTTTGTTGCACAGTGTTATGGCACAACTATTTTCACTTAAGACTCTCTGACACATGTAAATAATTTCTCATTCTTGTGTCTCAAATGGGAGAAGAAGAGGAATAATAAATGTTCATGTATGCTTGTGTGTGTGTATATAGTCACATAGTCATACATAATTTCTGACTATGTTAATGACATACATTTTATAGCTTACTCTTAATAATGTTTTAAATTTATTGGCTCATAGAGAACATTGTAACATTTTTCCAAATGCCTTTAACTATGTATGATTACCTCTAAATTACCTTTATTTTCATCAATGGAATCATCACACAGAGAGCTGACTAACTGGCTTTTCATGTCTTATTCTTATCCTTCTCAGTTATGCTCTTGTGAAGGTTTTTATAAATGCTTTGGCTTTGTTGTAGTGAATAGATTTCTATCTATACTGTGAAATGTTTACCAAGCCTAATAGAAAATTGTATTGATTTTTGAATGAGGATTTAAGCTATCACTAATTTGTATAAGAAAAATAAATGAGCAAAAAATATAAATAACTTTATGTTGTTATGCTGCTACATGAACACAGCACATTATATCTTACATACAACAGAGTATAATATCTTTATCTAAAATCTCAAGTTTTACAACTAAAAATAATGACTCTTGAGAAAGAAATTCTGGAGAACTCTCTTGATAATTCTTAAGATTGATACTTGTTAGTGTGTCCTGTGAATGCACACAGGTAAATGTTTCTTTGGTTCCCTTGAGATTTGACTCCTTTGCTTGATGTATTAGAATTTGTAAATGCAATTTGGAAACCCTCTGAAGGCTAAGTATCTGAGTGAAAACTCATCAAATACCTTGGTTAATTTGAAGATGTAACATTTGCAAGATGATCTCTAGAATGATGTAACAAGCCTTTTTCTTTTTCAGTTGGAATCAACAGGACTCGGCCTTAGTAGTAGTAGACTAAGAACAACTCTAAACAGAATACAAGAAAGCCTTATTGATCTAGTAAGTAATGAATCGGAATATATTCTTTTGGATTATATAAAATGCAAATTAGCTATTCAATCAATTTTGTATAAATGTGTCTATATGTATATTGAGTAGTGGAGTCCTCAGAATTAAATGAGTGCATATAGGAAGTAAAACAGATTGCTTATAGTCTGATCAGAGAGAAACTAGTATACATAAAAGAATATGATATTGGTCATATGTCTAGCACAAGTTCAAAGAAGAGAAAGGTTTATGTGAAAAACTAGTATCAGAGGAGGACTAAAGGAAGAAGTGACACTTGTGCTAGACTTCGAAGACCAGGCATAGGATTAATGGGAAAGGGGAAAGTCTTTAAATTAAGGTACACAGGGTGAGCAAGGGCCTTGAGGTGGGTGCAGTACGAAGTTTGACAGATCTTAGGATTGGGACACTGGTATATGCTGCAAAGTTAGGTTGCATTGAGTGTTTGGGACACTTTATAAATGGCTTTGAAATTCAAGGAGAAAGTTTGGGTTTAGTTGCTGTGTAGTAGGGAGCCCGGTTTTTGACTATCATCATAGGATGAAATGCATGTTTTAAGAAGACAGGTTAGATAGCAGCACAGGGTTGACCTCCTGTAGTGTTTCAGCTAACATAAGCATTTAAAATGAGAAAAACTTTCTCATGGTTGGTCACTGTAGCCCGAAGTTTATGTTGTTTAGACATTTCTCCACATCTATTTTAACCCCAAGCTTCTCTGAATTTTCCTTTATTCCTTCAACCTAACACGAACAAGCAATCATTTTCCTCATTTTTCATAAGCTCTACATTATGTGCATACTTCTGTTATTGAAGCTTTTTATAAAGCCATGATTATTCTTTTAAGGAATACTTATTGTAACAACTGGTATATGCCAGGCATTGTTATAGAGCTGGGAATTCATCAGTGCACAGAAGAGATATTTCCTGTCTTGGAACTTGTATTTTATTGGAGCAGAGAGACAAACAAATGTATAACATAGTGTCAGATACTCATTGAATACTAAGACAAAACTGAAGCAGTGATAGGATGGGGATCTTGAGCAGAGCTGTGAATAAAGTGAGTGAGGCATGTGCTGATATCTCAGGTGAGCGCTGTTTGGGCAGAAGAAATAACTGGTATCCTTCTCTCTTAACATTTGGAGATCCTTTTACCCAACATATTTTTTAAAATATAGTCATATCACTTACCTTGGCACATAGCATTGCTTCAGTAAATGTTCATAGAGTAGATGAATATACTCCAGTCCCTTAGTTTCTTGTTTCTTGGCATAACTTGGCTTGTTTCCTTGGTTATGATATTTGTTTAATCCTTGATCTTCAATTTCAGAGTCAAGGCTCCTTATTTGACCCAGCCTTTTTGTTTCTCTTTTTTTTTTTTCTTTTTTGTTTTTAGTCTTTGTTTTGTAAAATCCACTGGTCTCAGCCCCACTTGCAGTTTTCTGTGTTTCAATTTTGATTCTTCTTCTTCGATACTTCAGTATAACCTTGAGCATCAAATCTTATTCTCCAGATCTTATTCCACAGCTAAAGTTTTTCTTGTTTCTGACTGAAAGGCCCAAGATTAATGGGCCAAATTTTACCACTAGAGCCATTCACCCTGGCATTTCTGTGTCATTCCTGCTAGCTACTGTCTTGTGATCATCGAACACCAGTTCTAGATTTGACCCTTAAGATGTGGATTTCTGCTTCAGATTTTGCCACATAGTGTATAATGAATTATTAGTCATACTGATAAACATTGGTTTGTTATTTTAGAAAATATATTTGTCATTTATTAGAACTTGCTTGATCTCAGGATTTTTTTTTTTTTTTTTTTTGAGACGGAGTCTCGCTCTGTCGCCCAGGCTGGAGTGCAGTGGCCGGATCTCAGCTCACTGCAAGCTCCGCCTCCCGGGTTTACACTATTCTCCTGCCTCAGCCTCCCGAGTAGCTGGGACTACAGGCGCCCGCCACCTCACCCGGCTAGTTTTTTGTATTTTTTAGTAGAGACGGGGTTTCACCGTGTTAGCCAGGATGGTCTCGATCTCCTGACCTCGTGATCCGCTCGTCTCGGCCTCCCAAATCTCAGGATTTTTTAAGCTGGTATGTATTAATTTTCTTCACTTCATTAATTTGCATTTACATTGGCAGAATACATTAATTGATTTCTTGCTACTCAATACGTTCTTTGGCTACTGAAATAATTTATAGCTTAATCAATCTGAAACCAACTAGATGGAAGTAATATTTTTCCTTGTATTTCTCTTGCATGTCACTTAAAATCTTAATGAATACTTTTTTGGTAATTTTATTTTCTCCATATAGATATTCTAAGTTTTACTTCTCTTTAAGCTGTAAAAGGCAAAATAGAATCATTGTGGTCTTAAAAATGCTGCCTGAAATAATTTATCATATAAATTCAGTGTAAACTAAGAAAATTTGTTTGTCACATCAAATAAAAGTTTAAGAAAAGTTGTCTAATAGGAAAAGTAAGAAAGGAAGCTGGTATAGGTGATAGTGACAGCAGGAAGGTGAATTTTTAGTAACCCATTTGGTTATGCTAACTAAATTGTTTGCTTTAAGACCTTTAGCCAACTTATTTATTCATTTATTATTTATTTACTTATGAGACAGAGCCTTACTCTGTCACCCAGGCTGGAGTGCAGTGGCAAGATCTCGGCTCACTGCAACCTCCACCTCCCAGGTTCAAGCGATTCTCCGGCCTCAGCCTTCCGAGTAGCTATAATTACAGGCTGTCACTACCACGCCTGGCTAGTTTTTGTATTTTTAGTAGAGATGGGTTCGCCACGTTGGCCGGGCTGGTCTTGAACTTCTGACCTCAGGTGATCCTCCTGCCTCGGCCTCCCAAAGTGCTGGGATTACAGGCGTGAGCCACTGCACCCGGGCCTTTAGCCAACTTTAAATTTTTGATAATAATATTTTAAATTTGTCCAGAAAAATGCATAAATGTGAATTCTCTTTGTAGTAGCACATTGGTGGTAGGAAAGGTTAAAAAATGTGACTCTCACAGTGAGAATAAAGGTGGTTAAGGTTTCATTTTTCAGTCTTTAAAGGGTTATAGCCTTTACTTATTGCACTCCTGTAAACTGAAAAAGCCAGTTTAGGAGCTTTTTATTTAAGTGTGCAGTAAGCACATACCATTTATTTATGTCAGCTTGACATTTTCGTAACTCTCTTGCTCTCTTCAAGCGTATTTTCCTAAATATAAACACAGAACTTTAGTCTTTAAGCAAATAATTATCATAAATTTTATGCCTCAAATGCCAGGCATACAACTGGGAACAAAGGAAGGTATTTTAATGAAAGCCTTTTGAAGTGGGGGCAACAATTCCAGTGATCTTCTAAAGAATGCTTTTGTGAAAGAGCTCCCTGAGTAGAAGGGAACTCAATGCATTTGTGTTGGAGGCATTAAGGAGGTAGTTAGGTAAATGCTTTTGGCTCCTCTTGTCATATGAAAGATAACTGTATTCTCTCAGACTATAGATATACCCTCTCCTTGCCTTCCATTATTTTCTAGAGCCACCTCCCTGTTCTATCCCTAATTAACTAGTTAGTACCTAAATTCAAAGAAACTTTTAGTTTTATAGATATATTGTGTATATGATATCTAATCCGAAAGAATGAAATTTAAAATTAACTGCTATTATAAGTGTTTGGTATTCATGGAGATCCTTGAGCTATTTTGAGTTTGAGATTATACAATATTGTCAGAAAATTCATATTAGATTTAGCTTAATTATACAATATTTTAAAAGCAGAAGTGTTTGATGCTTAGAAGGAGTTTTGTTATACTGTTGGAGTATAATCTTCCAAGATTTTACTCATAGAAGGAAACTTATCTGTGCTCATTTAACCTGTACAGCATTCATACATACCTAGTAACCATAAGCTTCTGCTTGAACATCTCAAGTGATGTTTTTTTGAGAACTAATAACCACCCAAAGCAGCCCTGCTTGCCTTACATCTGCCTGGTAGAATGTGCTTTGTTATAATGTAACCAAATATGCTTATCTCTTGAACTATTTTCTGTTATTTCTATTTCTACTTCTTTTGGATCACTTTGAGTAGCCTAGCCATTTTGCCCAAGTGAGTCCTTTCTTCTCCCAGTTCCTTTATTCGTTTTTCATGTTTCAGAGTTTTACATCTCCTCATCATTCTTTGACTTGTTCTGAAATAGTTATTTACAACTCTGAACTAAGAAGAAAATTGAGAACACTATAAGAGGTATTGGAAGCAGACAGAAAACGAGCTATGTGATGAGGGTGCAGGATGAGATACAAGATAGTTGGATAGCTATCTTTATTACTAATTCATTCAACAATACATATTGCATGCCTAGGTACTTTGTGGTAGACTGATGGCCCCCAGAGTGGAGGAGGTAGTTAAGGAATAAATGAAGATCTAATTTAACGTTAGATTGTGTTGAGAGCAATGAAGAACTTAGGTGAAAAGTACAGAGAGAGAAAGGGTGTAATGTTATTTGGGCAGTTAGAGAAGATCCCTCTAGGAAGGACCACTGAAGCAGATCCCTAAAGGAAATAGGAGCGTGAGCCACCCTTATTCAACAAATGTTTATTTAGTGTCTGTTTGTTGAACACTCTATATGGTGCCAAGCACTGTTCCAAGAATTAAGGATACAATTGTAGGGGAAGGTGGGGAAGCCAGACAAAACTCCCTACCCATGTAGAGTTTATTTTCTAGTAGGGGGAAGATAATTTGGGAAACAGTGTTTTAGGCTAGAGTTAGTTGTAAACAGGTAATATGGTAACATGTTTAGACTTTTTCCTGGAAGGAATGGATTAAGGCTTTAAAACCAGGGAGTGTTATGATCACATCTCTATTTGAGAAAGTTCACATCAGTATTGTTGAAAAATCAGTCAGTTAACTGTATGGAAACTGGCATAGAAATAGGAGAAGCTAGAGACAGAGCTCTCTATTCATGGGCTTTTAGAATAGTCCAGTCAAGACTGCTAAGGAACCTGTGACCTGTTTAAATAATAATATCAGGAAGGAACAAATGAGAGGTGTCAGTTTAGGCATGTTTTAGTGATTGATTGGATGTGGAAGGTGAAGAAGAAGGGGAGTCATGAATGACTTTAAGGTTCCTTACTTGTTTCTTATCAATAACTACCAGAATTAAATAGGATAGACAACCAATTGGTGCCAAACAGTATTTAATTTTGTAAAATTTTTTTCTCCTTTTTTTTTTTTTTTTTTTCCTGCTGGAGTAGGGTTATTTCCTTTTTAGAGGGAAATGAATGATGGAGATATGACATTAATTAACTTGCATGGATCCATGATCCTGCTTCTCCCTAGAGGAAGCACAGTTATTCCCAAACTAACTTTTAAATGCTAATTGAGTAATTAGAGATTGAAAAGAGACACTGTCTTTAGGAGAAGATAGGAAATGAAAAAAAAGATAAAGAATTAAACCATTTTCTAACTTGAAAGGTTTTATAAATTTTATTTGCATTTTGCTAAATTTATAGGAGTAAATTATATGTATGCATTTGATGTCTCATTTATTCATATGGAAAATAATTGGAGATTTGTTACTATAAAGTTGCTTTAAAAAGTAATCTGGCTTTATATATTGTACACTATTAGATGTGTTTACATCCAATTTTGTGCTAAATTTTCTTTGAGGTTCTTTTAAAGCTATTTTGCATTTAAACATTTAGTTTTGCTATCTGCCTACTCATATGTTCTCACCTTTAAACTCCATAATAGAGATAACCATGGAGTGTTTTCCACACTGAAAGTAGTACATAAACTGCAGGGGTTGTGTTAGAAGAGATGTTTAGCATCTCTTCTAACTCTGTCATTCTATGGTTCAATCAACATTTTAAACTTTGAGTGGGGGCAGGGGTTAACTTGTATTCAGGTTAACTTTAAAAAACATAGCTGCACTTTTGTACTATGAGCTATTGCTTAACTTACATAGCTTTTATTCTATTTTTTTTCTTTTTGTAAATTTCTCTCATGAAATTTTTTTTCAAAATTTAATGAATGGAGTTTGTTGCCATGTCAGTACTGCAAAACTCTATACTTAAACTAAAAGTATAATGAACATTTGTAATTCAAGCTCATTGTTATTAGAAATAAAAAGTTCTTAATGACCTTCACAGTGAAGTGACTCTGGATTATACTGTCATCAGTAACATTAAGATTCCTACAGTCTCACTGCCTTGACCTCTCTCCTTTGTGCCCCAGAAAACAATAATTAAAAGTCTCTTTCTCTGACGTGTAATGCGGCAACTATTCGAATAACTATTATGATGATGTCAGTATTCTAAACAGCCTTCTTTCATGTTCTCTGTACAAAGGGAAACTTATTCACTGAAATAAGTTTATATTAAGTTAAATATTGAAATATTTGGAGTGATTGGTAACTCTTGAGCTGGCAGTCTTCTGGTACTCTGTCAGCTCCTCCAGGTAGCCAGCCTTGTGCATCTTTACCCATGATCTCAAGATATTCCCACCCTCCTGGCAAAAAAAGATGACCAGTATGCCTGTGAGTTGAAGTGTGTTTTTGTTTTTTTAACTGTTTGCTAAGAGCTTAGTAAAAAATGAGTCCCTTGCTATGTATTGAGGAGAAGTTGAGTAAGTGTATCTTTGAAACTCTTCCTTTGCCAACCTGTTTGTTTACAATATAGGGTATGTTTATATGAAGTCAAAGAATGTACATAACTCATATCCAAGGCACTCCTTGCCTGGCATCAGAATACCTAGAAAGGTAAATTAGTAATGAGAAGATTTCTAGTGAGTATATCATCAGATGAAAGTAAAACTGAGAAATTTGAAGTCTGATGAGTTTTCCTGACCACAAATTAGACTGCATCACTCCTATTGACTACATGGCTGTATACCTGAATCAGTGGTTCTGTCCTGGACAGTGCTGAAGGGCCTGGCACATCCTGCTTCCTGGGTATCCCTTTCCTTTGTTCACATTGACCATCTTCCTTCTTATCAGTAGTCTGTCCCCAGATATATACATTTGGCTCTGTTCCAGTTTATAACTTCATTCTAGTCCTGCCTCCTTGAGATTATATACCAAAGTAAACTTCATTAAAATTTGGGTGCGAGATGGTTAATCAAACCATAATTTTGGATTTTATCAGTGTGGTTCTCAAGGAGTAATCATATTTCTCTCATTTACAAGTTCTTGAGGGCCATCTCACTATTGTTGCTATGAAACATCTGTCAATTCATAAAGAGTCCTTGTGTTGACAGACTTTAGGTCATGCACAGATGGTGGCATTTAGATTTGGATGATATTATATAGGCTCATTGTCAATTAGGATTAAAAAGAAGGTTCCAATAGTTACAAAACATGACAGCAGGATAAAAAGAACTGAATCTAAATGTAATTAATGTATGCCCCAAGAGTATTTTAATTTTAATTCTAGTTATGTCAAAATCACGTGATTTATTACTGTTAGATTTGTTATTCCAGGTTATATATGTATTGTATTTTCAGGAAGTTTCTGCTGATCCTACTGCCACACTCACAGCAGCAGAAGAAAGAAAGGAGAAGGTGCCAAGTCCACACCTCAGTCACCTGGTGGTTTTGACATCTGGGGATACATTGTATGGGTTGGCAGAAAGAGTGGTAGCCACGGAATCCTTGTAAGTTGTTCAAAACAGTTGCATTGCCATTAAATATTTAAGAAAGTTTATAAAAGTAAGCATTGTTTAATTAGACTTCTAGTTAGCTGCATACATCTACCACTTCTAAATATCACTTATATGTTTCTGGCAAGTATATTCTAACACAGATTACCAATTGATTTTTTAAACTGCATGGTTGGTTTTTCAGTTATAGAAATGGAAAGAAGGAAATCTTTTAATTTTCAGTCTTTAACAACATGATCCACGCTTTAAGTATAGCTTTAGGAAGCGTTATACTATGCTTCATATTTTCCTATTGATGACTCATGATCCTAGGAGAAGCTGTAATTGCATTGTCAATTTAGTGCTAAGTATAATTGACCCTTGACATCAATAAGAATGCTTCCTGACCTTTATAAATCCCCAGAGTTATTAATACAATTAACGCATATAACTTCTGCATTTCTATAAAATGTAGTCCAATATAACGTAAGAGTTTTTGCATTAATAACAAAAAGCAGAAAAAGACAGTGCCTGGATGCAGTGCATCTGCAGGCAGTAGTCCAGGCTCCTTCACCAGCCCACTGACTCCCATTCCTGTATCCAGCCTCTGGCACCTGTCCTTCATTTGTGATACTCAGCCAAGTTACAGTTTGCTGCCTATTAGAAATGTTGGGGTTACTTCTGAAAAGTGTCAGATATTAAAAGTGTCAGATATTAAATCTGAGATTTCAAGAGTCTGTTGTATATAACTGAATGAGATCTTTAAAAGAAATCCTTTAAAAAATACCCTTGTGGGGCCGGGCGCGGTGGCTCACGCCTGTAATCCCAGCACTTTGGGAGGCCGAGGCGGGCGGATTACAAGGTCAGGAGATCGAGACCATGGTGAAACCCTGTCTCTACTAAAAATAGAAAAAAATTAGCCGGGCGCAGTGGCGGGCGCCTGTAGTCCCAGCTACTCGGGAGGCTGAGGCAGGAGAATGGCGTGAACCCGGGAGGCGGAGCTTGCAGTGAGCCGAGATTGCGCCACTGCACTCCAGCCTGGGTGACAGAGCAAGACTCCGTCTCAAAAAAAAAAAAAAAAAAAATACCCTTGTGTTCTTTTTTCAACCTGCTACTCTGGGCTCACATCTTACATTTGAAGCACATGACCCTACACCTCATCGTAAGCTGCTTGGCTCCTTTGAAGTTGCTTTTCTTTCTCTTAAACTTCCATTCAGTCATAAACTCAGCATTATTTATTGTGTAGATTATAAATGAACATGTCAAGTGGTATTACAGGGTCATCCACTAAAGTGGAAAGTAATTTTTATTGTTAAAGTTTTGCTCAGAAATGTTAAAAAAATACTTATACGAAAACATGACAGGCTCTAAATCCTACACAATTTGTTTACACAGTGGGTTATTTATTCACTTTAGGGTATTCTTGGCTGAACAGTTTGAGTTCCTTCAGCCTCATCTGGATGCTGTGATGCCTGCAGTCAAAAAGCCCTTTCTTCAGCAGTTCTATTCTCAGGTCAGATATGGTGTTGTATGTCATTTCAACTGTGAGCAAGATAGAACACAGATTATTTAGATTTGTTTGTTTGTTTGTTTGTTTAACTAGAAGTCAGTCTTGAAAACCCAGGAGAGCCAGATAGAGTGTTCATTTATTCACTCATGAATTCCTGTGTTAAATACATACTATTGAGCACCTCGTGTAACTTTTAGACTAGTGAGAGAGAAAGCACCAGTTAAAACTATTAAAATAAAGCATGATAAGTACTGTGGTAAGGGAAAAGTGCCATGAGGGTATTTAACCCAGAGTGGAGGACAGGAGAGGCTCTGGGTGGGAGAAGGTTATCTAGAAAGGCTATCTAGAGGAAGTAATGTTTAAACTGGACCAGCAAGGTAGAGAGGGTGAATGAGGGATGGGTTCTAGACAAAGGGAATGGCATACGTGAAGACCCGTGAGAAAGAGCATGGTGCATGCGAACAGCTGAGGAAAGCTCGTTGGAGTAGGGAGGAGGTCTGGGAATGAGAAAGATGGCTGGGGCAATCAGCAGGAGCCACTGGCATATAAAGCACCCTGCTTCAGGAGTTGGACTTCATTTGGAGGGCATGGAAGCTCCTGGAGGGTTTGAAACAGGTGAGTGGCATGGCTGGATTTGTGTTTTAGAAAGAGTTTTCTGGGGGCATTGTGAAGAAAGAACTGTAGACGGCAGTCCTAGAGACAGGAAAACTAATTTGAAGGCTGCTACAGTATTGCAGGGGAGAGATGGTGGAATCCTGACATGTAGTGGGAGTGGAAATGGAGAGAAGTAGAAGAATTTGAGAAGTAATTGCTAGGCTCCATGAAGAGCTCTAGTTCTTTTACAGTTGCAGTGTCAATGGCTTCAAGTTTATTGAATGTCTCAAAATTGTTTTGAGTAAGACCTTTGCCTTCACTCAAATATTTAAAATATTTTTGTAGTTTAAATCTCCAAATATATAGTGTTTTATTTTCAGATATGAAATATACTGGAAACAGGGGCAAGTATTCTTTATCAATATGATACTTTTCGAAAATAATTGTTTCCATTTCTGTGAAATTTATTTCAGACAGTCTCAACTGCCAGTGAACTACGCAAACCAATTTACTGGATTGTGGCTGGTAAAGCCCTTGATTATGAACAGATGCTGCTCCTCATGGCTAATGTGAAATGGGATGTAAAAGAAATTATGTCACAGCACAACATATATGTAGATGCACTATTAAAGGCAAGTGTTCTGGGAAACACCTTTGCTAAAGATCAATCTACTAAGAGAAGTGTTCCTTTATTGCAGTTGCTCTAAAATAGTAAGATTATAGTTATTACCACATTTCTAGCATTGTGGTATTAAAGACCCTGAATTGAAATAGGCTTATTTTCTGAATTTGTCTTCTATTAGATTTAAGAATACATCATAGACTTTTTTAGCTTTGTTCACTACCCATTTTGAATTGTTGTATGTCGTGGCTGACTTTCATATTATGTAATCTCAGTAGCCATTACTATAATGACAAGAAGATATTTCAGTTTAATTAGAAATTATTTCTGTAGTTTAGCATAATATTCATTAGCAAGAGACCATGCCTCTGATTATTCCGAGTAGAAAATCACACTACTTTTGCAGTGTGTCATACAAACACCTCTTTGGAGTCAGTGACCTGTGTGTATACGTTTCCTGGAAAGAATTGTGGTTTTTTTTTTCACTTATGCATGAATAGATACCTGTAGATCACCTGGTATGTGCCACACACTGATAGAAGTGCTGGCAGGATAGCTGTGAATTCGGGAACTTATGTGCCCTCAAGGAATTTACATGCCAAGGCAGAGATAGCAGTAAAGAGATAAATTGAGATATAATGTCAGATGATGAATAATGCTGTGAAAAAAACCAAAATCATCTGAAGAGAGACAAAGAATGACAGGATGTGGGTGGAAGAGGAAGACCATGTATTTGTCATGCTCGGAGAAGGACCCTGATAAGGTGAGACTGGAGATGAGGCCTGCGGGAAGTAAGGAAATAAGGTGTGGAAAGAGCATCTGAGAAAATGAAAGTAACTTTCAGAAAAAATTTTTTCATTTTTGTAACTGAAAAGAAAAATGTCCCTTCTTAACCTCCTCACTTTACTCATTTACACAATCATTCTTACCTGCTTAGACCAAGTCAACAAATAAGAGCCTAGGACATCTGAGAACCAATGAACAGAACCATAGATTTAAAATGGAGATGGTAATGGAGTTTCTTCAGTCACCAACTCCCAGCAATTTATGGTCCCCTTCGGAGGCCTAGGTTGAAGACCGTGAGGCTGTCTCCAGACTCCGGGACTAATCATGCCAACATCAGTAAGCAATTGCTAGGAGTTTCCATAGAGATCTTAGCGGGGAGTGACACCAAGGGTGCTCTATATTTGCCACTCTGGAATTCAGAGATTATTGACCTTGAAAGATAATCAAAGCAATAACTTGGTTTCTAGAGCACCCAGGAGATTTCAATTGCAAATTTTCATTTGGAATGTAAAAGACAAATGTGATTTATAAATAATGATACCCCCTTTTTTTTTTTTAACAATTCTGTTTTTGAAAAAGTGGTTCTATTTTTTATGACATGCTGTCTTAGTCCTTTAGGATACTACAACAAAGTTCCACAGACTAGGTGGCTTATAAGCAGAGCAGTTATTTCTCACAGTTCTGGAGGCTGGGAAGTTCAAGATCAAGATCACGGCTCAGGCAGATTTGGTATATGGTGAAGGTCTGATTTCTCATAGATGTCACCTTGCTGTACCCTCACATGGTAAAAAAGGCAAGGCAACTCTCTGGGGCTCTTTTATAAGGGTGTTAATTCCCTTGGTGAGAGCTTGGCCCTCATGACCTAATCACTTTTAAAAAGCTCCAACTCCCAACACTGTCACCCTGGGATTAGGATTTCAACATATGAATTTAGGGAGGACACAACATTCAGACCATAGAACATACTAACCATGGACCTTATAGGGGTGCAAGAGAAAAAGACTTCTGTGCTCAACAAATACACATACTATGAGGAGGCTGCTTTTTTCAGTTATTTGTTATTCCAGTTATAAGAAAGAACTCGTGTTATTCAGATTATTAACCTAGCCCAATTTTTAGCAGCTTAAGGCCTTCTTTAAGCATAAAGATTAATTATCTGTGATAACGTTTGTTCTTTCTGTTACTTTTCTAAGTCTCAGCATCTAAGTCTAGACAGTTTGCTTATGTTGCCCCAAAAGAATCATAAGAAAAATGAAATGTTTGTATGATTCATTTTATGACAAGCATTTTTGAACATTGAATTTAGCAATAAGTAGAATGTTATTTTGTACAGAAAGCATTTTATACATATAGCTTTATCTTTTAAATATTGATGAAAAATATTGAATTATGACTCTTGAAATCCAAAGCAGTTTAAGGAATGCATAAATAAATACAGTAACAAATACTACTACTCTCCTAGATCCATGAAATGAAACAACAAAGAGCAATTATTTATACAGTTTTGATTTTTCGAAGATAAATTTCATGAATTGACAATCCACTTCTTTTTAATGATTAAAAGCAATTAATTGTTAAAAATAAATTAGCAAGAAAAATTGTGATTTAGGAAGAAGAAGCAAAAGAGCAGAGGATAACACAGTTATCATTATGTGATTGCCTGAGTGGTGATCAGATTAGATTTTTTTTCTCCTATGTGTTGTTAGAAAAGTTGAACACATGTCAGTCATGTTAAACATTGTGTAGCTTCTCTATTCAGGTAACTAAAGAAAAATGTCATTTTAAGATTTCTTTTTTTTTTTTTTTTGAGACGGAGTCTCGCTCTGTCACCCAGGCTGCAGTGGCAGGATCTCCACTCATTGCAAGCTACGCCTCCCAGGTTCACGCCATTCTCCTGCCTCAGCCTCCCGAGTAGCTGGGACTACAGGCGCCCGCCACCACGCCCAGCTAATTTTTTGTATTTTTAGTAGAGACAGGGTTTCACCGTGTTAGCCAGGATGGTCTTGATCTCCTGACCTCATGATCTGCCCGCCTTGGCCTCCCAAAGTGCTGTGATTACAGGCGTGAGCCACCAGCCCCGGCCCAAGCCTTCTTATATTTGAAATATATTGCCAGGGAAGAGTCAACAGCATTTACTTCATTAAATATTAAATGAGTATATTTAAATAGTAATAGTCCAAAGAGACCAAAAACACATTCATTGAAGGCTAAACCTTCTGCTGTTTCCGTCTAATTATTGGACTTGTCTAAATCAGGTATATGTATTTATATTTTTAGTACGATCATGTCATAAAAGACAATAAAAATACTCAGTTTTTCTGTAGGTAATAGAAACTGTGTTTTATTGTTTCCATTGTACTAAAAATTTGTGGATAGAGTATGATTTTTTGACCATTTGGTATACAGTTGAGCATCCCAAATTCGAAAATCTAATATTTGAAATAATCCAGAATCTAAAACTTCTTGAGTGCCAGCATGACACTCAAAGGAATTGGTCACTGGAGCATTTCAGAATTCTGGTTTGGGATTTTCAGATTTGGGATTCCCAACCAGTAGGTATAATGCAAATATTCCAAAACTGGGAAAAGTCCAGAGTCCAGAAACGCTTCTGGCCCCAAGCATTTTAGATATGACATCCTCAACCCATATAATTATTTACTTTTAAAAAATGTTTAGGAAAAATGATAATGTATTAGATTGCACTCTGAGGAGTATAGCTACAAATCACAAATAGTTCTGAACTGAACACATATCAAACCATGTTTTTAAACCTGGGTTTCTTGAAGATATTTTTGAAGCCAAATTAGGTCATTGAGCTGTA
This sequence comes from Macaca fascicularis, assembly GCF_037993035.2. Taxonomy (NCBI): domain Eukaryota; kingdom Metazoa; phylum Chordata; class Mammalia; order Primates; family Cercopithecidae; genus Macaca; species Macaca fascicularis. Next base: position 127,979,234 of record NC_088377.1, on the reverse strand, counting down.
TTAATCTGTACTGACAACCATAGAAAATTTTGAGACATTTGGACATTGTTAACATGGTTTAATCAGTTAATGACACTTACTCCTTTTGCAATAAAATGTTAGTATACTCTGTATTATAACATCATCTATTCAAACTAGTGCATATACATTTTCAAGACCTTCATACTAAGTCCAAATTATCTTTGGCATTATCTTTTTTTATTTTACTTGGTTTGATTATGAGTCTTTTTAAATCTTTTTTATTTAAACCATTTTTATGGGAGAACATTGTGGCATTTTAATGATATTCACAAATGGCTACTATTTGTCTTCTTAGGAATTTGAGCAGTTTAACAGGAGGCTAAATGAAGTTTCTAAGAGAGTTCGAATACCCTTGCCTGTGTCTAATATACTTTGGGAACATTGTATACGATTGGCTAATCGAACTATCGTAGAAGGGTAAGTTTTTCATGAAAGCATTATTTCTTTAATGACAAATTGTAATATATGAATAACATATGGTATTAATGGTTGGAGAGAATAAGTAGAAATAATGATAACTAGCAGACAAGTTTGGGATATAATTAGAGAAAAAAACCTTAGACCCCACTGTGTCTGTCTTTGTCTCTGCTTTCTTTTCTTGCTAGTGGCATAGACCCAGCTAGTAGATGAGTGAGGAATGCAGAATCTAATGGTTATCTGAAAGTTAAAACTAACAGTTACTATTACCTAATAATAAAATTATGATGATGATGATTGTTATACCTAACATTTTTTGAGCATTAACTATGTGTTATTTGCTGAACCAAACATTTCACAGGATTATATCACCAAACCTGAAATAAACTCTCTTTGCAAGGTACTATGATTCTGTTTCATCAATGAGAGAACCTAGTCTCAGAAAACCGAGGCTTAAAGAGGTTAGGTAACAAGTTCACACAGTTTTTAAAGGCATATGTACCCCTGATTTCTTTTTTTCTTTTCTTTCTTTTTTTTTTTTTTTTTTTTTTGAGACAATCTTGCTTTGTTGCCCAGGCTGGAGTGCAGTGGTGCAATCTGGGCTCACTGCAGCCTCCGCCTCTCGGGCTCAAGCAATTCTTGTGCCTCAGCCTCCTGAGTGGCTAAGACTACTGGTGTGTGCCACCATGCCTGCTAATTTTTTGTATTTTTAGTAGAGACAGGGTTTCACCATGTTGGCCAAGCTGTTCTAGATCTCCTGGCCTCAAGTTGATCTGCCCACCTCAGCCTCCCAAAGTGCTGGGATTACACGTGAGCCACTGCACCTGGTTGTACTCCTGATTTCTGATGGCAAAATCAGCCCTCAAAACCCTTATATCATCATTAATAATAATCACCATCATATCATTGTAAGCTGTATAAATCTTTCATGTGTTGAAGTTATAGATCTATTAATAGTAATTTTCCCATTTACTCAGAGGCCATGCTTACTCTGCCCATAACATCTAGGATACAAATAAGGATCAGTAATACATTTGAAATATCCCTGAGAAGCAAACAGCTATTTCAAAGACCCTGTACAGTGCTCTAGAATTGCACATCAGTTGAATTTTCACACTATCATTTGTCTGATTTTCCTTTTGTTCTCATTTGTTATACAAAAGAATGTATTAGAAAGTGGGAAGGTGACAGTGACAAGCTGACAACAGTCTTGGCACTCTGTATTGAAACCAACGGTGCTATAAATTATAAAACGGCTGTGTTAACAATCACGAAGAGTATTTTAAATAAATTTGTTTAATTAAGTAGAAATGTGAATAAATATTTCTGTATAAAATACTCTTTATTTTTTTTAAAAAAAAAAGCTTGGTCATTTTAAATAAAATAAGCTTTTATTTTCTTGTAACTTTCCTTAGGATAAGTACCTCATTCCCACAGTTGAATTTTCCATGTTTTGTATGATTGATTGAAGAAATGAAACACTGACTTAATGAATAATAAAGTGTTGTATTGTTAGGGTTAGTATATTTGTCTTTATTACTAGTCCACCTTAAAACACACTGTTTCAGTAGTGTAGAATGTCAGAATAAGTCTATAAACTTTTTATCACGAAAAATATGTATATACTTTCTATGCTTACATGCTTACACATTTCTTTATGTTTTCAGAGTATTCATGGGAGAATTATTTCATTTGTTTCTTTTGCATTGAATACTCACAATATTGAACAGTTTCATAAAACTAAGATTACTTTGAAGTATTTAAAGCTTAGTTTTATAATAACTCTTGGCAGCCAGATTAACTGGAATACCAGTTTAACTTTCTTACAGACGATTATATTAATTGAATACAGAGAACTATGGTCTGTAGCACAACAAAGTGCCTTGAACTCATTGGATCTCTTTGCAAATGAGAAAATTGAGGCCCCCATAGGTAAAATGACAGGGCACAAACACAACCTAGTCTTTCTGACTCAAGACTTATGTTCTCTATTTCCTATAACCCTCTCATTTCTGGGGAATCTGTCCAAATATAGGTTAGAGAAAACTTCAAATACCTGACAGTTTTTGCTTCTAATTATCCTATAATGTATTTTTTTATTGTTTTGCATCTTAGATATGCCAATGTCAAGAAGTGCAGTAATGAGGGTCGTGCCCTGATGCAATTGGATTTTCAACAGTTTTTAATGAAACTTGAAAAACTAACAGATATCAGACCCATTCCTGATAAAGAATTTGTGGAAACTTATATTAAAGCCTATTACCTAACTGAGAATGACATGGAACGCTGGATCAAAGAGCACAGGGTGAGAGCTGGAAAACAGTTAATTAAGTTTTTATTCCTTTTTCTTCGTGCTGTTCTTGTCGCGTGTGTTATTTAATCCAAAATCATGAGAGTGAAATATAAAGAAACATTTACTTTTTTAATACAAACTACTTAGGTCAGTTCTTTACCATTTTCAGACTAAGGGCACTGTATCTAAGCAGTACCCTTTGACTCATCAAATCTTTTTCAGCCCTTTGTGAACTGTTACTGTAATTATCTAGAAATACAGCCAAAGTCAAGACATTAGCTAAATTTTTCCTGCAACTATATTATAGGAAAAGGCTGAAGTTGATAAATGCTGAGACAGATTGAATACAGAAACAATGAAATGATTCATAAGCCATAATCGATTATGTAACTTAAACCTCACACAAACCTTCTCGTACTCCTCAACAATGAAATGGTAACATCGTACACACTGACATGTATTAGTGATGATTGAAGACATTAATATTTAAATGGCTAAACTTAACTTGCATCTTACATTAGATTTTACCTTTAATACAGATTTGATTATTTTTCTTTTGTATGACTATATAGATAAAGAAAAATACTATTGTTACGTAGGATGCCGAATTTTTGACACAGTTCAACTCAGTGTGCTTGGTATGGGAAGCTTTTCTGTATATGGTATGTGTTAAAATCATCACCAAATCCTCGTTACTTTGATAACTCAAGGGTTCACATTTTCTTAACCTATGAATGTCATACGTAAAAGCTAAGTCAAGTTTTATTTCATTTGGGTAAGGAAATGAATTATTTGTATATACCTGCTCAGACTCATCCTTTCTGGCCTTAACGCTGTAAAGAGATAAAATGAACATTAGCCTAGAATGTTCACGTTGGCCTGAATCTTATGTGAATGTCCCCACTCTTAGTTGGTTTTGGATCTTTAGAAGCAAAGTAGAAATGTATGTGTTATTTTTAATGAGTTTGGCCAGTAAGCCAGAATGAGAAAAACTTCACAACGTTTAGCCCCACTGACATTTGAGAACCAAAATGTTAAACCTAGATGCAGATGGACTGCTGAATGTTGCTAGAATCCATTTAGTAAAGTAAGCTGTAAACACTTCTGGGTTGGTACTGAGGAAAGGGTTTTGGGAAAGAGTACAAAGTAGCTGAGGAGAAAAGGCGCAGCTCTAAATACACATTTGATGCAAGAATGATGCCCATTTTTTGGATTTACTCTTTTAATATAGTGGACTGATTTTTTCTTTTCAGCTTAGTACTTTGAAAGAGCTTTAACTGATTGATATTTGTAATTCAGTGACATTTCCCCAGCAGCAGCAGGGACACTCTTTTCTGTCTTTGAAGGAAACTCCCCAAAATGTTGAGTCCAGTGATTACTGACGATGCATCCTCACTGAGTGCTGAGTGGTTAAATGAGATTACTTACCAAGTGGGGACAGGTGCTCTCAGAGATCAGATACACAAGCTGAGCAGTTTGCTAAGTTTTTAAAATCAATTCTTTTTCCTGTTTTGAAACTGTACTATATTTTTGGTTACCTTCAATAAAGACACATTTTCTTATTAGATAATAGTACACAGCTATCTTTCCCTATCTGAACTCTTGCTATTCAACCTCCAGTACCAAATCAATCTGCAGAAATTTCTGATGAATCCCTGTTTATTCTCATCCTGGCAATTCAATATCTGAAATTCAGGAACCAGATGGATTTGGATTGCAAAAGATACTTGTAGTCTTAATTGTATTTGCAGCTCCCCTGACTTTGTGTTCTTTGTTACCTATTCATTCGTTGTATCTTAGAAGAGTTGTTGTTCTCTTGTTGGAGATTTTTTTTTTTTAACTGAAGTGTTTACAGAATGTAGAGGACCAGAAAAATACTTCATCAGTAGCATTTAAAAAATTTGAAATGTCAATGTATTTTGATGACTCAATAACAAAGACTATCACAGAACAAGTGTAAAGTGTGTGATCATCAAAGTAGTAAGAAGCATATGCATGTCAGATTACTTTGCCATGTTAAAACAGATTCTAGTGCTTACTATTTGAAATGTGTACTATAGTATTCTTATTTCCTCCTATTACAGCTCAGTAAACAATTTGCCTTTCATTTGCCAACTGTAATTTCCACTGTTTTTCACTGGTTTATAATGCTCAGTAACTATCCACTGCACCTGAATATCCGCCTATTCTTTTGTTGCACCAATCAGATACATTCCTTTTAGGGTACTAAATTTGGATCTTTCTTCTTTGAGCAGGAATATTCAACGAAGCAGTTGACCAATCTGGTGAATGTTTGCCTGGGATCCCATATCAATAAGAAAGCAAGACAAAAACTTCTAGCAGCTATAGATGATATAGACAGACCTAAAAGATAATGAACACTGCTCTTTTTCCTCAATGGCATTGATCCTCACTCAACATATATGACCTGAAAGCCAGTTTTTTAATGCACTTCTGACAACTATCTGCTAAAAAATCTTTGTGCATGTTTTTTTCGACTGGAAAGTGAAAAACATTGAAATGTGTGTGGTGTTCTCATGACTTTTATATGCTGTGGTCTCTTCAACTTTTGGTCTCATTTGTTGTAATCTGAAATGATATTGTTGCCTTGTCATAACAATGGTTATGTGACTACAGTTATACATTTTACAGAAGAATGTACCATAAGTATATAATTAGAAGAACAGTGGCTTAATATATGTATGGGAAGTTTATGGAGAATGAAGTTGGCATTTTTCTACCCTCTGAGCTTGGTTCTTACTAAGCATAATGTGAGGGTGAATGTGTAGTATCTCGTAATTATGAGCACTGCATGAGAATTAAAAAACACATGTAAGTAACATAGATGAAAAATCAGTATGTTCTCTGTTTTTAAAATGTCAAAGTTTATGTCAGGGTTAATTTAGTTATAACAAAGTGATCATAAATGATGAAATGTAATAAATATACTCGAGTATGATCAGCCTATGTGAGACTACATTTTGATTTTTTGTGTGGCATGCAGATGTCATGAACTATAGTGCAGCTTTTAGCGTGTTCTAATTTTAATTGTTTTGTATCCTGAAACCAATGGTGAAAAGTAATTTCATTGAGTGTGCCTTTTCAATGCCTGAGTAGCATACAGAATCATGATTATGAGATTTTCTTTTATCTTTCTTTATAAACATATGGTTTTTTTTTGTTGAAAGTTTTGGTCTCTTTAAATTCACATTTTGTCCTAGGACAGTAAAACCCAGGTCAACTGACTCAGGAAGCAGTTGTCTGCTAGTCACGCATATATGTATGGTCATATGTTCACTCTTCTTAAATATCTGCCTTTTGTAACACAAATGTAAAATAATATCAGTCTAGCCAATGATGAACTCTGGAATCCACTTAGTCTTCAGTAAGTATGTGTTGTTCCTCTAAACTTTGCCCTGAAGCCAGGGATCTTCTCCTAATATATGTGACATGAAAATCCATTTTCCATGTACTCTTACCAACTATCTGATAAGGAATTTTGTGTGTGTTCTTTCTGACTGGGGTGTGGAAGACATCTAAACTTGTGTGGCGTTGGTCCAATGATTGCCATGCATGACCTGTAACATCAACAGCTGACGGAATCCTAAGGAATCATGTGAGAAACAGGCCTTGGGTCTTGTGAGTCTCTGGGACCTAAGGTGATAAAATGGATGGCACAGGATGGCATGTGATCAAGCATGGAGGTGATAAGGAAACAATTGCTACTCTGTGTCCATCAGCCCCTGTGATGTCTGTAAGTGCACAGTGTAATGTGAAGCACTTTCAGAATATGCTTGTGTGTGTCTGTATGCTGTGTTTTCATCCTCTCACTTCACAGTTCATTTACTGTCAGTTTAAAACTTTCCTCTTGTAAAAAGGTATGAGTTTGGTGCCACTGTGATTTGCTTGTGGCTAGATTATGCACTCGTGAAGTAGATTCTGCCTGTAGCCATTATTTATATGCAGCCACTTGAAGAAAACAAACATGAGATAAGCTGGGTCCTTGAGTTTAAATGGCACATTTAGCTGGGCACATAAAGAGCTAATCAATCTTTTTAAATTTTCAATTGATGAGGAGCTGCTTATTTGTCTTTTCTACGTGGATTTTATAGTTGCTTCCTTTAATTTCTACTTTGGTTGGCCCTAGATAATATGAACAGTAATTAGCTGCCTGGTAGAGCCCAGTGTTTTCCAAGGTAATAGGAATTGATACAAAAGAATTACTTATCTTGTTAGAGACTCAGCCATGCAATCTGACAGACATTTTAACCTACCCTTACTTTGCTCTCTCCATCTTCAAATGAAATGGTGAATATTTTTAATGCTTTTGAAAAAAGTTTCTTTGGTTTTTGGTTTTGTTTTTTTTTGTTGTTTTTTTTTTTTTTGCATTAAAAGGTGGCATAATAAGTGCTAGCTAGCATCAAAACAGTAACAGAAGATTTGAGTCATGAAATTACCTAATCACAAGAGAGTTACCAGACATTTCTCAAATACTTTATACAGTAATATTGAATTATAACCATGTAACATTTTGTGAAACTAATTTTAAGATAAATAGAATTGAAAAGCTGAGAACGTAAATAGAATTATACATGTTCCAAAAACTACTATCATTACCAAAAATGTATTCTTTTTGAGTCTAAACTTTCCTTAACTTTGATATTTTCCATGAAAGTGTCCTGTAGAATTTACCATGGGAGCATGGTAAATTAGCATTCCCTGAGAAAGAATGATTCTTTCTACAAATACATTGTCTTGCATTTAAAAATGCTAGGGGGACACACAGCAATTCAAATGAACTAGTTTGCTTTGGTTTATAAAACCAACAGAGATCTTGTAAGTTCACTTTAACTAATAAACTCATTTACACAACTTATGAAATGAATTTCTCTTGAAACCAGGGCCATATGGTGTTTTACCATATCTTTAAATAAAATTTCGTTTCAAAATTTCTATTTGGCTGAGTGCTAAAGTGAAACTTTGTTATATTAAATACCTTTTTCTTTACTCACCGAAAAGTAGTAAAAGGCTTGTAATTCAATTCACCTTGTAAGCATAGTTGTCTTTTGTAATAAAAAATCAGATCTGAAGATGAATTGATGAATATAAGTTGTGCTCAAAGTATACAGAAGTACAGGGTGGGGGGGATTTCCGTATATATACACACACACACACACACACACACACACACACACATATATATTTCTCTTTTGGAATAATTTTGATTCAGATAAGTGGTTAACAAAATGATACTTGGCTTCTGACAATGATTAATGACAAGAGAATTATTAATACTCTGGTGTAATCTTTGTAAATGTTAAGTCTGGTGCAGCTTTCTACAGATTTTTTCTTATTGTGGAAAATATTTGCTCAATTCCTATCATCCACAGATTTATAAAGGCCATGAAAAAGTTTAAGCAGTACAGCTCTCACAAGGACAAAACTGTGTCAGATTTATACAAGAGAACTGTTAGCTGTTTCAAAATGAATGGAGAAAAATAATCCATTTGCTTTGATATGCTTTTCTTGATTGACATATCCTTTTTGAATATTGCTAAGTATACCTAGATCATTTTTTTCAATATGAAAACAAAACCACAGCTAAATATTCTCCTTCACTTAGAAGTATCCCTCTGGAATTTTAGTCCTTTATTGATACGATTAATATAGAACTCTTTTTGGTCTGTTTTTGATAAAGAACCATTTTTATAAGTTAATTTAGACATCACTTTTTGATCCCAAGACTGAGAAGACTTGGCCCTGCTGAGGATTTCCAAATTTGCCCTGTAGGTATTTTTTCTCACTGAGCTGAGCCTTTCCATCCAGGGAAGGGATTTTCTTCATCAGTAGTTTTTGTTTTACTCTGTTCCTTCCCAATCCTAGGTCCCAAAAGGATTTCTGCTTTAAAGAAAAGGCATTTCCACAATGTGGGCATTTTAATCCAGCTACACCAAATAACAAGCATGCTAATCTTCACCCAAAAAGAAAGGACTTTGTAGTCAGGGTTTCCATTTTGACACCGCTCAGTACTAGAGCCTATGCTAAAGTGTAGTGACACCATCAGGTAACCACTGGGAGACTATTTTTGCTGGCTTCCTGCTACCTGCCTTACCTTACTTCTGTTATCCCTGCTTTTCTAATCACAATCCCACCTTTAAGCACCCAAGCAAAATGCTATCCTTTCTGTGAAACTTATCCTTCCCAAGGAGAGATGCTGTGGAGAAAAACTGATAGGGAGTTGTGATGGTCACGATGATGGCATGACTTTAACAAGGATCGTGGCAGAAGGCCTCCCTTGGGAGGAAGGAAAGAGTCTTGCCATGCAGATGTCTGAGCGAGCGTTGCAGGCTGAGGGAATGACAAGTGCAAAGGCCCCAGGGTGGAGGCTGCTGTTCAGAGAACAGCAAGGAGGGCAGTGTGGATGGCATAGTAAGCAGAAGAAAGAAAGAGCAGAGAGAATGTGGCAGGAGGGGACACATACAGGGAAGGACTTTGGATTTCACCTTCAGATAGAAGCATTTGAAGGGCTGTGAACCAAGTGATGACCTGATTTGTGACTTAGGGTTTACCAAAACCACTCTGTATATTTGAGAAAGGGCTAGAGAGGGACAAAAAGCAAAGCAAGGAAACAAGGTAGGAAGCTAATTTGGTAAACCATGGGAGGCTAGGATTGCAGTAGCATTGCAGGATATGGTGAGGGATGGGCAGACGCTGGACATATTTCGAAGGTAGAAACAAAATGATTGATATTTGAGAAAAGTGTGCTTAAAGACTTTCTGGAGGAAGTAGAAGTCTTTGGGGAAGACTGGGTTTGTGAACAAGATCAAGAAAACAGTTTTGGACAGAGAAGTTTGAGATACTTGGTGATAAATTGTTGGAGGTGTAGGAGAGGGTACCTGCATGCAAGTCTGGAGTTCAGAGAAGAGGTCAGAGCTGTAGATGTAAATGTGGGAGTCATCAGAATATAACGTAAAACCAAGATTTATTTAGGAGGCAGAAAACTTGCAAGCATAGGACAGTAAAAAATTTTTAAAAGGCACTTCTCCCCATCCCCTTGCCATTGTTTCCATGAGAGATGAGACAGGACCAGGGTACTGTGCTGGAGGGGCAGTTTTCTGGAGCAAATATGAGAACATCTTGCCACCCAGGGACCTACTGGGTGGACATTTGTAACTCCTTTAACTGGACATTGTAACTCCTTTAACTGGGAAGCCGGCACTCTTGCCGGAAGATGCACTCTGGTGCAGCTTGTCATCTGGGCGACTGAGTGAGTTTCAGGACCATGTGGTCCCAGAGTGTCTTCCTCCATGACACTGGCTGGGCATTAAGAATGCTCTAGTAGATAAGACGAATGACGTGTGCCCTCAAGGAGCTAAAATCTAGCAGGATAAATAGATGTAAAACAAACATTTCATTACATATTGGTGAGTATTCCAAAGGAAAATGCTGGGGGTTAGTGTTCAGGAAAGACTCCCGTGAGGAAGACATTCAAGTGGAAACCGGATGAGTAGGAGTTGAATGAGGAGGCTGAGGGAAGAGCATGTTTGAGGATCAGAAAGGGCAGTGTGTTTGGCCTATAAAAGGGAGGCGGAAAGAGGCACAAGAGGCGGAAGAGGAGCTGCAAACGTAGAGGTCTTCAAGCAGGAAACTCGCAAGTAAAGCAGCAAATTTTATTCAATAATGAGTGACTAGCATTTTGAAAAGTGGACAGTGTGGGCCAGGCTGTACCTACAGGCACTTGAATTATAATTTTAAACTGCATCCAAATGAACTAATCACTCCTGCTGGCCCATTACTTGAGGGGAAGAAGGGAGTCTGTAGAGAAGAGAGACTCAGAACTTCATCTGTGGGTTCTGCTGTGCATCCTCGACAGCATCTGGCACAGAATCTCAGCTAAGATGGATGAAACCCTCTACTCAGGCCCTTTGAACTAGAATTTTTGCCTAAACTGAACTAAAGAGTTGGTGAGTTCCTTTGGGGCAGCACTGGCACATATGTACTCCTTACACTCCAAAGCTGTCTGTCCTGGATCAAACACGTAATACCAATTTTTCAATATTGTTGAAAGAAGACTAATTACTAAGTAATTGTTGAAGAGAGATGTGCATTGGCATTTGAAGCTAAAATATTAGTGGTTTATAAAGAAGCAAAACTTACCTCAATTCCTTTTTTTTTTTTTTTTTACATTTGCATGCTGAGTAAGTTGAAACTTGTCTTGTTGTATTAGACTGCCCCAGACCCCTGATTCTAAAAATGTGGTTCCCAGTAGCTTCAGCATTTATTACCTGGGAACTTGTCAGACAGGCAGATTCTCGGGTCCCCCCACCCTGCCCCTAGACATGCAGAATCAGAAACTTGGGAGGAAGCTCAGTGATGGGCATTTCAACAAGCAATGATGCAGACTAAAGTTTGGGAACCATTGCCTTGCACTTACTTGTATACACACACACACACACACACACACAGAGAATGAAAGCGATCCAGAGAAGTTCACCTGTAACTTTCCCCTAATTAAAAAAAACTACCGTATAGCTATTCCAAACAGACGGAGGAGAAGGCCTTGTTTTAGTTTTTAGAAAATTATTTATCTTTTATCCACTTAATAATTGTTACTATTCTTCAAGATAAATCTTAGACACAGAATATTATTACCTTTCCTGAAGGAGCCTCTAAGTGACTGGTGTTTGAACAGGCCAGCAAGCATGTTGCATGTCCTTCACACTGACTTGAGTTGATTAACAAAGATTCTCCCAGGAGATTTTTAATTGGTGCATGAGTCATGAGCAGTGAGACAGGTGGAACTATAAGACTAATGTAATGTATCTTACAGTGATTTGGTCTTTGATTTTCTTAGCAGTTAATTGAATCAGGTGGAGAGAGAAGCCAGGTCATGATCTGGTAAGGGAAGCTAGCCATCCAGATGGTTATTGTATGTGAATCAGCTTGTAAAATTTCACTTTGCTGAGAGTCCCCCAAATCTAAGAAGTGCTAAAACATCTGACAGAATTGGTTAATGTGCAACTTTGTATTTGCAAATACAGAAGGATTTGTAGAGGCACCTGTTTCTATTACAAAGCCACAGCTGGACTCTGTAAAGGTGGTGTTCAAGAACATCTCTTTTAGCTTTTAAAATGAAAAAGTGGAGTTATTAAACTGAAGTTATTCTGAAATTTCCACAAAGCTCAACACAAAAAAAGGGCTATTATAATTCTTTTCCTAATAGAATACATCAGGTTGATTGAATTCATCAGTCAGAATTACTGGGGGAGGGGATGGTTGGAAAAGTGACTTAAAATCAGGCACAAGGCACAACATTTTTTTTTTGTATGTTCCTTATAAAACAAATTCTAAGAACTACACTTTCTGAGAACTTTCAAAGATCTATCCTTTCTCAAAAGAATATGTGTCCAACTTACTTTTGTCTTGCAGACAGCCTACAAAGCAAGCCTCCTCCCATGACCTGTCTCCTCTGTATGGACGCCATCTGCCAGCTCCTCCCAGTAGTCCTTTGCTGTCACTACCTCTTTAATGGCCTCTGTTTCTATATCCACATTCACCCAGGAATCCTCTCAGTGACGGCTTCCTGCCAGCAGCATCAATTCCCCAGCCTACCACTTATACCACATTCCAAGCTCTTCATGCTATGTTATCTTGGATATATTTCCTTGGCTTGTCTCCTGTGCAAGGGGCTATCCACCACATTTATGTGTCTCCCACAACACTCGAGCCAGCACTGAACAATTAGTCACAATAAACTTAGTGTATAACATTCACCAAGCATGCCTTAAATGATTTACCTTTATACATTTAATTCTAACAAATCCGTATGGCAGCTAGCATTATTATTACTCCTACTCTCTACAAATGAGGAAATTATATAATCCATTTAATTTCTGTGTAACTCAGTAAGTGAAGGAGGTGGGTTTGACTCAGCCAACAATCTACCATGATTCCACAGCCTGTGCATTTATCTATTACCCTAGAAGTCATCTGAAGCAAATAATTTTTGTTTGATTAATTTAGGAAAGACATGTCTCATTCTAGATAGAGTTAATGTAGCATTCCTCTCCTGTTTGTTTCCATGTCAGACTCACCACCAGCCTGACATGAGTTAATGGTTGGGGCTCTATTGAGTTCATTTGTTTCCTTGCCTAGTCTCCAGTTACCCTTCTGTGCCATTTCCTTTTCTCCAAGATGGGAATAATAATAGTGTCTACTTCCTAGGGCTATTGTAAGAATAAAAGAATGAAAAAATTCTCAGAACAGTGTTTTGTATATAGTTCAGTGAATGGTAGTCATTATTATTAACCTTGTTTTGTGGAGGAGGTGACTGGGGCTCAAGAGTATTAGACAATTTTCCCAAAACCACAGTGCAAGGGGTCGAACCAGATCTTGAATCCACCACTCTTTCCGTCACTGCTTCCAGCAGCCATGTGATCCAGGTATGGCCACTGATGGACCTCATCACATTTCTTCAGGTCACTAGTCTGCCAGATTGCATCCCAGTATCAATTCCATGGTTGTGTATTTCACTCCTTCCCAAAGAGTTAGTTAGCATACTCAGAACGTATGCTGGTCCTAAGTGGAACTCCTTCAATTTTTAGTGCCTGCAGATTTCATAGCATCATATTGCTAGTAGTGAGTAATGTGACCCAAAGCAGGGGAAGTAAGAATCAATGGTTATTCCATATACAGGTGAATGCTTTAAAGCCTCTTCCTTCATGCATTCTTTTGATAAACCACCTAAGAGACACTATTCTGACTGCTAAGAAATTCATGTGCCAATGGCACTGTTTGTGCTACCACACAAGCTCCTAAGGAAATTCCAACTGTTATGTTCACTTCTACTTCAATTGTGGGGAAAGTTTTCCCTTTATCCTTCTCCCCATACAAGGTATACAGCTCTCCCATCCTATATTCAGGGGGCTTAAGTTTGGAGTTGCTGAAAGGTAGGGAGCACAGGTATTAGAAACATCCACACTTAGGGCAGCCCAGCATTGAGTCCCTTTTACTCCATTGCTTTACCCACACAGGAAGTGATCTGCAAGTGGGCACATTTTAGTTCACGCTTAGATCAGCAATTCCTTAGACTCCTTTTCAGCTTGTTTGAGGGTTGAAGGAGGGAAAATGACACTTGGATGCTAAGGAGATGCAAAGAAAACAAATACACAGAAAACCAACAGAGGCATTAATAGGGAAATAACCCTGCCATTGATCAATATCTTATTAATAAGATTATTGGGAGAGTACTCTCATTTCTTTTAGAAGAATTCTTTGTAGTTTGTATATTTATAAATACAAAAACCTAATATTTTCATCTCCAAGCTCACAAGCTCATATGTACACACACACACACACTTCCTCCTGCCCTAACATCACTGACTAAACAAATCTACTGCCTGGTATGTGTTTCTTTAGATAATGGGATGGTTATTTTAAAATCTATTTGAGCTGAGGTCCATCAGTTACCACTGCTGAGTCATTAATCTTTGAGACAAGGCTTGCTGCAAGCAAACTAATTGCAGTTTTGTCCCTGAGAGTTAAGTGTGTGTCAACAATAAAATTCTAAGTGAGATTGTAATTAGTGCACATCCAGGGACTGAGATTTGTCAGTGCTTGATAACTTGTAAGTACTTTGTCTTTAAAAGCTCACTTGTTGGAAGCTGGTTCAAATACTTTTTAAACCATCTTGGAGAGATGAGCCACTTGATCACTTTCAGCGTATTAGTGGAATTTTCAATATATTGGCAATTTGAAATCTTGTTTGGCTGGAATTAACCATGATGATAGGAACTTGGCTTTTGTGAAGATAGTTAAACCATTCTGATGCTTTTTTGTTTGGTTTGGTTTTTAGCTAAAATAAACTTGGTCTTTTCTTGTAAGCGGTCAAATATCCTCTTTTCCTTTGGCTATTTTTTTTTCCTCTTTCGGCTCTTAGATTTCATCTTCAAGAGAATATGAACTTTGGGAAGAGATTATGATTTGATTAAACTAATGGTGGCATAGAAAACTTTGTGCCAGGATAGGGTGGCAGGGATTGACCAGGTGGTGCTATGAGCTGTGACTCTTCAAGCTTCAGGGACAATGTATAAATGATATAATTGTGGCATTTGAAACAGGAAGATTTAGCAATGACAGTATCACACTAGAATTGTCCACCTGGCAAGATAGTATAGGAAGGCAAAAAAAGTTTTTAGTAAAAACATACACTGATCGTGCAGAAGAAAGACACGAAATTATCTCTGCCATGATTTAGGAGGTCCACAGTGGAATGGCAGGGAAATGAGGAGTGGTGATTTGGCAGGTGGTGTCAGCAGTCTTTTGTGAGCCTGAAGTCCAGGAACATAATGCTTACCTAGGATCCAGTAAATCTGTGTGGGAGTCAGCACATGGGCCTGGCAGCAGGGATCTCAGAACATGTAGCTGCAGGGGATAACATGACTGAGAAGCTTTCAGAGTAAAATATAACAGTTTTGAAGCTAGTAGGAAGCTTAGACATCACCTAGTACCATCTTCCACTAGGAAGGTTATGGATATTTATTATCCACAGGTCTGTATTCTACAGCACTCTTAGCTACTTCCTAAGAATTTCCAGTGACAGGAATTTTGTTTCCTTCTGAAGATAGCTTTGATCATCAGAGATCTTCGTAGATCTGATATTGCACTTCACAGAGTCTACAGTCATTGTCTCGTGTTCTGCCCCTCTGACCAGGGAGAATACAGAAACCTGTGTATCTCCCTTCCATTAATGCTGTCTGCAGCTGCATTGACTGACAACAGCAAAATCATATACAGAATGTTAATTCATTTTGGGCATGTTGTCAACTGAAACTCTTGTTCATTCAGTGCTATTAAAGTCTATCCCCATCAACATGCATATGATGGGTTGTTTGAAATGAAAATAAATGTAAATTCAAGATTTTGAGAAATTTTCTTCTAAATATTATTTTATTACTTCTGGCTTTGTTGCAGCCTGTCTGGAATGTTTTGGTTCCATATTCTGTCCTTCAGAATATCCAGCATGTTCCACGTTGCTACTCACGTGATAAAGTATTTCTTACAGGTCATCATCCAAGTGGATACAAATGTGAGTGGGATAGAACCAAGGGCAGAGCTCTTGGGCCCAGCACAAGGCAACTCCAGTAATCAGACCTCTTTGAACAGATGTATTCAAGCCACGATGCACTACCTTTTATCATTTTTTTCATGCTTTTCCAGTTTGACCACAAAGGTAATATGAAATTTTGTGAAATTCTTTGCTAAAAATAAAATACCAACAACACCCTCAAAATGAAAAGTGGAAATATTTTGATATTCTTGTCCTCACTTGAAACTACAATGGCTTTTAGTGATGATCTTTTATTTTTCTAAGTACTCATAACCTATTTTTTAATATTCCATTTTTGAAGTCTGGCAAATATTCCATAGTAAGCTCACTGGATAATTGTGAGAGCTAATTCCTCTCAAATTAGAATGTTATTCACTTAATTCCAGATTTCAGACACTTCTCCACTCATATAACTGTGCAGAAATTTTTTTCTAGTTCTCACTTCTAGTTCCTTTATAACCACAAAAAAGGCTTGAATTCATGTAAAATTTCTAGTTGTTTCTTTACCCAATGAGGTATCATTGATATCTGGCTCTCGTTTATATTAACTGTGTTTGTTCTTTTCTTTCTAATTATAAATAACTTCTTTTTTTCCTTTAAACCTAATAAATATTATTCTATATGCTTCAAGCAGTAACATGTTTTCATCCTTCTTCCCTCTTAGAACACATATGTAAAAACCCTTAGAGTTGTCCTAAGTCACCTTATATTGCAGGCCATGCTACACGTTAACCTCCTGGAAGGTCTCTGCCACTCTTTGGTGTGTGATTCTGGTTTTGCACCGCTCTTCTTATCTTTTGTACTATTTACAGTGGGGTGAGCAGAATATACTTCACTCAGGCACCCTGGCTTCTTTAGATGACTTTTTCCTTCCTCAGAATGATTGTTTTGAACTCCATAGTTACAATTTCTTTGTTTTTAGTCTTTTTTTTATTTTTAAAGTGTTCTTCCCCTAGAGCTAAATTCCCTTCCAGTTTCTGCACACAATACTATGATACCTTTTCCTGATCATTTTTTAAAAATCTGCTTCATTTTGGGAGAGACAGTATAAAGCATAGTGCTTAAGCAACTCAGTTCCAGATTCTAACATGCTAAGAGAACTTGGGCAACTTACTTAACCTCCATGTGCCTTGGTTTCTCATCTGTAAAATTGGAATAATAGAATAACATGTCATGGGATTAAATTAGCTAAAATGTGTAAAATACAGAGTAAAGTAAAGCACATACAATATAGGCATACCTCCTTTTATTGCATTTTGCTTTATTGTGCTTCACAGATTTGCATTTTTTACAAATTGAAAGTTTGTGTTAACCCTGCATCAAGCAAGTCTATACATTTTTCCAGCAACAAGTGCTCACTTCATGTCTCTGTCACAGTTTGGTAATTCTCATATTAAACATTTCCATTATTATTACATTTATTATGGTGAACTGTGATCAGTGATCTTTGATGTTACTATTGTAGCTGTCCTGGGGTGCCACAAACTCCACCCATATAAGACAACAAATTTAATGGATAAATGTTGTGTGTTCTGACTGCTCCACAAACCAGCCGTTCCCCCAACTCTCTCCCTCTCTTTGGGCCATTCTATTCCCCGAGATACAAAAATGTTGAAATTAGGCCAGTTAATAATCCTCTAAGTATTCAGTTGAAAGGAAGAGTCCCATGTCTGTCACCTTAAATCAAAAGTTACAGACTATTAAGCTCAGTGAGGAAGGCATGCCAACAGCAGAGACAGGCCAAGAGCTAGGCCTTTTGTACTAAGCAGCCAAATTGTGAATGCAAAGGAAAAGTTCTACAAGGAAATTAAAAATGTTAATCTAATAAACACACAAATGATAAGAAAGTAAAATAACTTTATTGCTGATATGGGGAAAGTTTGAGTGATTTGGACAGATGATCAAATCAGTCACAACATTCCCTTAAGCCGAATCCTCATCCAGAGGAAGACCCTAATTCTCTTCAATTTTATGAAGGCTGAGAGAGATGAAAAGCTACAGAAGAAAACTCTAAAGTTAGTAAAGTTTCATTAACTGAGGTTCAAGTAAAGAAGCTGTCCCCATAATATAAAAGTGCATGGTGAAGCAGCAAGTGCTGATGTAGAAGCTACAGCAAGTAAACTAGAAGACCTGGCTAAGGGAACTGATGAAGCTGGCTACACCAAGCAGATGTTCAATGTAGACAAAATAGCTTTATAGTGAAAGAAGATGTCATCCAGGACTTTCATATCTAAAGAGAAGTCAATGCTTGGCTTCAAAGCATCAAAGGACAAGCTGACTCTCTTTTTAGGGGCTGATATTAGGTGACGTTGAGTTAAAGCCAATGCTCATTTACCATTTCAAAAAAGTAGAGCCCTTAAGAAATTATGCTAATTCTGCTTGTGTTCTGTAAGTGGAAACACAAAGCCTGGATGATAGCACATTTGTTTACAGCCTGAATATCTTAAGCCCACTGTTGAGACCTACTGCTCAGAAAAACAGATTCTTTTCAAAATATTACTGCACATTGACAATGCACCTAGTCATCCAAGAGCTCTGATGGAGATGTACAAGGAAAAGAATGTCATTTTCATGCCTGCAGCCCATTGAATCAAGGAGTAATTCTAACTTTCAAGTCTTTTTCTTTAAGAAATAATTTCATCCTCTTACTTCCTCTCTTGCCATGTGATACGCCTGCATCCTCTTTGCTTTCTGCCACAAGAGGAAGCTTCCTGATGCCATTACCAGAAGTGGATTCTGACATTACATTTCTTGTACAGTCTGCAGAACCATGAGCCAAGTAAACCTTTTTTGTTTATAAATTACCCAGCCTCGGGTATTCCTTTATAGCAATGCTAACAGGCTGACACTGAAAACTTGTACCAAGGAATGAGGCATTGTTATAAAGATACCAAAGATGTGGAAGCAGTTTTAGAACTGGGTAATGGGGAGAGGTTGGAAGAGTTTGGAGGTCTCAGAAGAAGACAGGAAGATGAGGGAAAGTTTGGAATTTGTTAGAGACTGGTTAAATTGCTGTGACCAAAATGCAGATAGAGATACGGACAGTGAAGGGAAGGCTGATGACGTCTCAGATGATAATGAGAAATTTTGGGGGAACTGGAGCAACGGTCACCCTTGTTATGCTTTAGCAAAGAACTGGACGGCATTGTGTCCATTCCCTGGGGCTTTGTGGAGGGTCAAACCTAAGAGTGGTGACCTGGGGTATCTGGCAGAAGAAATTTCTAAGCAGTAAAGTGGTCAAGATATGCCATGGCTGCTTCTAACAACCTATGATCAGATACAGAAGCAAAGAAATAAAATTATAGTTGCAACTTGTATTTAAAAGAGAAGCAAAGTGTAAAAGTTTGGACAATTTGCAGCCCATCCATGTGGTAGAGAAGGAAAGCATTTTCGGGAGAGGAATATAAGAGGGCTGGGGAGCAACCACGTGCTAGAGAGATTTGCATGACTAAAAGGGAGCCAAGTGTTCATATCCAATACAAGGTAGGGGAAGGCCACAAAAGCTATTCAGAAGTCTTTCAGGCCACCCTTCCCATCACAAGGCCAGACACCTATAGAATGAATAGTTTTGGAGACCAGGCCCAGGGTGCCACTGCTGTGCAACACCTTAGGAGACTGCTTTCCTGCATCCCAGCAGCTCTAGCTCCAGCCTCAGTTCAAAGGGCCCAGATACTGGTCAGGCCACCACTTCAGTGGGCTCAAGCCATGAGCTTTGATGATTTCCATGTGGTGTTAAGCCTGCAAGCACTACAGAATGCAAGAGTGAAGAAAGTGATAGCTTCCATCTAGATTCCCAGAGGATATATAGGAAAGCCTGGGTACCCAGACAAAAGCCGGCTGCAGGGGAAAAGGCCCTGTAGAGAGACTCTACTAGCAGTGCCAAGGGGAAATGTGGAGTTGGAGACCTTACACAGAGTCGCCACCAGGCACTGCCTAGTGGAGCCGTGGGAATGGGGCCACTGCCCTCCAGACTGCAGAATAGTAGAACCACCAGCACCCTGCACCTGGAAAAGCTGTGAGCACTCAACTCCAACCCGTGAGAGAAGCCACAGGAGCAAAGGTGCCCAAGGCCTTGGGAGCCCACTTCTTGTACCAGTGTGCCCTGGTTGCAGGACATGGAGTCAAATGAAATTATTCTGGAGCTTTAAATTTTAATACCTGCCTTGCTGGGTTTCAGACTTGCATGGGGCATGTTGCCACAGTGCAGTGCAAACATAACTTTTATATGCACTGGGAAACCAAAACATTTTTGTGACTTACTTTATTGCAAATATTGCATGTTTCACATAAACATGATCAAAGTCATGTTTTTGATTTTACAGGCTCATAGGTGAAAGAAACTTACCTTGAGTATCAAATGAGACTTTGGACTTTTTAGTTAATCCTCGGAGACTATTGGGAAGGTACAATTGTATTTTGCAATGTGAGAAGAGCATGAGTTTTGGGGATCCAGGAGTGGAATAATATAGTTTGGATGTTTGTTCCCTCAAAAGCTTATGTTGAAATGTAATCCTCAATGTTGGACGTGGGGCCTGGTGAGAAGTTTCGGGTCATGGGGGCAGATCCCCCATGAATGGCTTGGTGCCCTTCCCATGGTAATGAGTTCACATGCGATTTGTTTTTTTTTAAAAGAGGCTGGCATTGTCACCTGTCTCTCTTGCCCCCTTTCTCACCATGTGATACACCTGCTCCCCCTTTGTCTTCTGCTGTGAATGGAAGCTTATTGAGGCCCTCACCAGAAACAGATGCTGGCACCATGTTTTTTTTTACAGTCTGTAGAACTCTCAGCCAAATAGACCTATTTTCTTTATAAATGAAAAAAAATTTCATAAGGCTATAACTGCCACAGATAATGATTTCTCTTATGACTGAGCAAAGTAAATGAAAACCTTCTAAAAAAGATTCTATCATTTCTAGATGCCATTAAAACATTCATGAATCATGAGAGAAGTTTAAAATATAATTGACAGGAGTATAGAAGAAGTTGGTTTCAACCATAAGGGATGACTTTCAGGTGTTCAAAACTTCGGTGGAGGAAGTCACTGCAGAGATGGTGAATATAGCAAGATAACTAGAATTAGAAGTGAAGCCTAAAAATGTGACTGAGTTGCTGCAATCTCACAATAAAACTTGAACAGATGAGGAGTTGCTTCTCATGGATGAGCAAACAAAATGATTTATTGAGGTGGAATCTAATGCTGGGGAAGATGCTTTGAACATTGTTAAAATGACAGCAAAGAACTAACTTGATAAAGTGGCATCAGCATTTGAGAAGATTGACTGCAGTCTTGAAAGAAATTCTACTGTGGTAAAATGCTACCAAACAGCATCACATTTCTACAGAGAAATCTTTCGTGAAAGAGTAATTTGATATGGCACACTTTTATTGTTATTTTAATAAATTGTATATAAAAATGTACATGCTATAAAAGCCACCCCAACCTTCAGCAATTACTATTCTGATTAGTCAGCAGCCATCAACATCAAGCCAAGACCCTTCACCAGCAAAAAGATTATAACTTGCTTAAGGCTTGGATGATCACTAGTATTTTCCAGCAATAAAGTATTTTAAATTAAGGCATGTACATTTTTTCAGACATAATGCTATTACACATTTAATAGACTACAGTGCAGTGTAAACATAACTTTTATATGCACTGGGAAACCAAAACATTTTTGTGACTCACTTAATTGCAATATTTGCTTTATTATGGTGGTCTGAAATTATACCCACGATATCTCTGAGGTATGCCTGTATTTATCCAAAGACCACAAAATCAGTATGTTGAAGAGATATTTGCACTCCCATTAATATTGCAGCACTATTCACAATAGCCAGCATAGAGAATCAAACTAAGTGCCCATCAACAGATGAATGAGTGAATAAAATGTGGTTTATATACACAATGGAATATTATTCAGCCATTTAAAAAGAATGAAATCCTATCATTTGCGGCAACATAGATGACCTAGAGGACATTATGTTAGGTTGAACAAACGAGGCCCAGAAAGAGAAATATTACATGATGTATTAGTCCATTTTCATGCTCCTGTTAAAGACATGTCTGAGATGGGGCAATTTACAAAAGAAAGAGGTTTATAATGGACTTAGCATTCCACATGACTGGGGAAGCCTCACAGTCATGGCAGAAGGCAAGGAGGAGCAAGTCACATCTTACATGGATGGCAGCAAGCAAAAAGAGAATGAGGAAAACACAAAAGTGGAAACCCCTAAAAAAACCTTCAGATCTTGTGAGACTTACCCACTATTATTAGAACTTATGGGGGAAACCACTTCCATGATTCAAATATCTCCCATTGGGTCCCTCTCAGGACATGTGGAAATTATGGGAGTAAAATTCAAGATGAGATCTGGATGGGGGCACAGCCAAACCATATCGTTCCACCCCTGGCTCCCGCCAAATCTCACGTTTTCACATTTCGAAACCAATCATGCAGTTACCCCAAAAGTCTTAACTCATTTCAGCATTAACTCAAAAGTCCACAGTCCAAAGTCTCATCTAAGACAGGGCAAGTCCTTTCCGCCTATCAGCCTATAAAATCAAAAACAAGCTAATTATTTCCTAGATACAATGGGGATACAGACATTGGGTAGATACAACCATTCCAAATGGGAGAAATTGAACAAAACAAAGGGGCCACAGGGCCCATGCAAGTCCAAAATCCAGTGCAGTGGTCAAATCTTAAAACTCCAGGATGATGTCCTTTGACTCCATGTCTCACATACAGGTCATGCTGATGCAAGAGGTAGGTTCCCACAATCTTGGGCAGCTCTGCTCTTGTGGCGCTACAGGGTACAGGCTCCCTCCTGGCTGCTTTCATGGGCTGGTGTTGAGTGTCTGCAGCTTTTCCAGGTGCATGATGTGAGCTGTTGGCGGATCTACCATTCTGTAGTCTGGGGGATGTGACCCTCTTCTCACAGCTCCACTAGGTGGTGCCCCAGTAGGGACTCGGTGTAGGGGCTCTGACCCCACATTTCCCTTCTGCATTGCCCTAGCAGAGGTTCTCCATGAGAGTCCTGCTGCTGCAGCAAACTTCTGCCTAGGCATCCAGGTATTTCCATATATCTTCTAAAATCTAGGTGGAGTTTCCCAAACCTCAGTTTTTGACTTCTGTGCACCTACAGGCTCAACACTATGTGGAAGCTGCCAAGGCTTGGGGCTTGCACCATCTGAAGCCACCATCTGAGGTCTATGTTGGCTCCTTTCAACCATGGCTAGAGTGGTTGGGACACAAAGCACCAAGTCCCTAGGCTGCACACAGCTCGGGGACCCTGGGCCCGGCCCATGAAACCACTTTTTCCTCGTAGGCCACCAGGCCTGTGATGGGAGGGGCTGCCATGAAGATCTCTGACATGCCCTGGAGACATTTTCCCCATTGTTTTGGGGATTAACATTCAGCACCTCATTACTTACAGAAATCTCTACAGCCAGCTTGAATTTCTTCTCAGAAAATGGGATTTTCTTTTCTATCGCATTATCAGGCTGCAAATTTTTCCAACTTTTATGCACTGTTTTCCTTTTAAAACTGAATGCCTTTCACAGTACTTGAATCACCTCCTGAATGTTTTGCTGCTTAGAAATGTCTTCTACCAGATACCCTAAATAATCTCTCTCAAGTCCAAAGTTCCACGAATCTCTAGGTCAGGGGCAAAATGCCACCAGTCTCTTCGCTAAAACATAACAAGATTCACCTTTGCTCCAGTTCCCAATAAGTTCCCCATTTCCATCTGAGACCACCTCAGCCTGGGTTTCATTGTCCATATCATTGTTAGCATTTTGGGCAAAGCCATTCAACAAGTCTCTAGGGAGTTCCACACTTTCCCACATTTTCCTGTATTCTTCCGAACCCTCCAAACTGTTACAATCTCTGCCTGTTACCCAGTTCCAAAGTCGCTTCCACATTTTCAGGTATTTTTTCAGCAACAACCCACTCTACTGGTACCAATTTACTGTATTAGTCCATTTTCATACTGCTGATAAAGACATACCTGAGACTGGGCAATTTACAAAAGAAAAAGGTTTATAATGGACTGTACAGTTCCACATGGCTGGGGAAGCCTCACAATAATGGTGGAAATCAAGGAGGAGAAAGTCACATCTTACATGGTTGGCAGCAAGCAAAAAGAATGAAGAAGATGCAAAAGTGGAAACCCCTGATAAAACCATCAGATCTAGTGAGACTTATTCATTACCGTGAGAAGAGTATGGTGGAAAATGCCCCCATGATTCAATTATCTCCCACTGGGTCCCTCCCACAATAGATGGGAATTATGAGAGTACAATTCAAGATGAGATTTGGATGGGAACATAGAGCCAAACCATATGACATGATGTCATTCATTTGTGGAATCTTAAAAAGATGATATTACAGAAGTAGAATAGTAGTTACCAGAGGCTGAGGAGGGTAATGGGAAGGCGGATAGGGAGAGATTATGCAATAGGTACAAAATTACAGTTAGATAGGAGAAATAATTTCTGCTGTTCTGTGGCACAGTAGGGTTGACAATACTGTTAAAACTAGAACAAATAACTAGAAGAGAGGATTCTGAAAGTTCTCATCACAAAGAGATGATACATGATGTGATGGATATGCTAAATAACCTTATTTGGTCATTATACAATGGATACATGTATGGAAACAACATATTGTACCTCAAAATTATGTACAATAATTGTGTCAATTAAAAAGAAAATAAACTTACAAAAATAAAATAAAAAGGGAGGTGCAATGTCAAAACTTAAAAGATACGTATATAAACTCAGATTGAGTTTTACTGAATCCTAAGTATTTACAAAGTTGTCAAATGATTCAGCCTTTTAAAAATCTGGAATAGTTTTTCTTCTTTACTAGTAAGAATCTAAAAGGAAGGAAAGTCACATTTATATTTTATCTTATTCTTTGAATCACTATTTACCACCTACAAGAGAAAAAAGCAACATAATAAACTAGGACTATGAACCATGAAAAAAGAAATCAGATGTTTGAAAATTGTTCTTCCAGAACAATGGTACAACTAAAAGCAATTTCTGATTTCACGAACATTTGCAACTTTAGTTACGTTAATTACTAGTTGACAGGATTTTAAGGAATGCATTTAACTTAATAATACCCTCAAACAGAAAAACAGTTTGCAAACGGTAATTTCAGTCTGTTAGGTGTTTACCACAAGTCTTACCCAGCTTGGTAAATATTTGAGTGCCTACTAATGGTTCAAAAGTGGTACTGCACCATAAAGCCTCATCTGTTCTAAAGCTGCGGAAGTTGAAGGGTCCTGTGTAGTTGATTGAGAGTCTACAATAACCAACCAACTCTGTTTTCTGTTTTTAAAAAACTGAATCACTTGGGGAAAATAGGAAAATAAAAGTTAGTAGATGTTATTTTAAAAAATACAACCTACAAATACCATTTCCATTTTCTTGAAAACAAAGCTTCCTTTCTGCAAGAAACAATGACAGGTAAATGTGAAGTGAGCTGGAGTATGCTGAAAGGACCGTGGATATGGAGACCAAACACCAGTGTTCTCAGCCTAATACTGTCACATTCTATGTGTTGGTTTCCACATCTAAAATGAGGCTTTTTCTGGCTTTACAATTATGACCATAGAAAAATTTCCTCAGTAAAGATTAAACTTCCAAAAATATAAATAAAGTGGTTGTTTTCATTTTACAGCATTTTATAACTGAAATTGTAGCTAACAAAAGTTAACAGAGGTTACCCTCATTGATGGACTCAGTTATTTTTATTTTCTTCTTTAAATTCTTGGTTTTGTTCTGAATTTTCGTAGTTAGCATAGATTACTCTTACATTCATAAAATGGGTTTCTTTTTCAAATTTGAAAAAGAAATAAGTGAACAATAGTTCTTTCAGTAGTATAAGTTACATGGCATCCATGAAAATTTTCCTCCCCATTCAATCCCAGCAATAAAGAACATATACTAGTAATAGTCATTTAGGCCATCACAGAGCTATGTTGCATTTTTAATGTGGCTGATGGGTGTTTCTTTTAATAAGAATAAATTAAAAATGGAACTTTTTTTTTTTTTCATTTCCAAGCATCTTGATATAATAGGAAGAGAATGGGTTTTTCCATCCCCGTATGTCTAGCCAAGAATCCCATCCCTTCTGCTTCCCAGCTGTGACTTTGGGCAAGTTGGCCAACATTTCTGAAGATGAGTAGGGTTTCTGTATGGGATTACTGACAAACTGTCTCTTGAACATAGTGCTAACACTCTCTTCTGTATTCCATTCTGGGGTGGTAAGTCTGAGGCTCTGGAAACTTCATATCCTAGGTTTCCTTGCCAGCTGGATTCCAGTATGGTTTCATCAATGTGAGCCATTGGCTGGTGATTGACAGATTTCTAGATTCTCTCAGCATCTGCCTAGTTGCAGATGACAACTCCAGCGCCAGCTCCAGTTTCCAGTTTCTCTAAGCGCTCTCAGTCCTAGCTGCACTAAGTTCAGAATAGCAGGTAGCTGTTCTGCATCAATTGGTCCAAGCACTCCACAGTGTGGGCCCGAGAGGTATCAGCATCAGCCACACTGCACATCTCCTGCTCTATGTTCTCCCTCAAAAAACCAAGCACCATGGGGCTGGGCCCTCACCTCAGGGGTTCAAGCATCAGCTCTGGAAATGGAGGAGGGGGGGTCTCTCCTTTGATCCCCTGGGTTCTAACAATTTAATTGTGCCCTTCTTTTACCCAATGTGAATGCCTACTAGTCTAACCATATAACTAAGAAACCCCTTTCTTCATTTATCCTTGCAGTGGTTTTGTATCAAATTTGTGCCGCAGCAAAACACATATTTTCGACCCTTTGGGTTGCTTATGAGTTGTCCAAATGGTGTTTTTTAAAGTCGACCATGTCATGGATCTATTGTACTTCTTAAAACTGTTAATAAAAGATCAGTCAATAAACCTGACTACATCTGCACATCTGCAAAGAGTATTTCAAAGTGTGAAAATTCCTTTATCCTCTGTAAAGGCAGTTTAGCCCCAGGAAGTTCCACGTCCTAAGCAGGTAAGTTTCCAGTTGATCAAATAACTGATTTCCCCAAATAAAATTTTAGTCTTTCCCCCAAATCACTCACTTTTGACTCCTTACACCTTCATTCCATTTTTTTTCTTTTGGGTGGAGGTAGGGAAGCAAATAAACTATAGTAATACAAATTGTTATTTTAAAAAAGACCGCTACTTTAAAGTTCCCTAGAGTCCCTTAAAATTTTTTCAGTCAGTAGGTACTCCCTCCAAGATAATGCTCAAAGTACTAAGTCTTTTTATTCATACATTTAACTTTTAGTTGTGACAAGACATTATCACTGATGTGATATATACATGACATATACAACTTCTCTAGGTAAGAAAAAGAATACAACATATTTCTAGCATTTCCTGACAGATTCAATAATCAACAAGTAAAAGAAATCCCATCAGCCCATAAGTTTGTTATTAGTCAATATAGGCTTTTGATGGATGAAGTCATTTTGTGAAATTTCCTAAATTCTAAGGTGTATAGAAGGAGGATAACTGGATCTAGATTGTCCTCTGAGTCCTGTGCTTCTCTGGATCAATTTTAGAGAACATGAAGTTTTAGTCTCTTTTTCCACTTTGATCACTTTAAATCAGAAGGAGTACCTGGATGAAACAAAAATGAGTTTTCCCAACTTCCATATTGACTACATGTGCTCCAGCAGTTTCACAAGTGTTGAGTTTCTTTGTCACACGGAAGTCTCAGGATTGCCTTGTCATGCTCATTTAAATATATGATGGATTGATTTGTCTCGCTTTACTTTTCTCTCCTACTGCTTGAGGTTCCTGGGAGGAGTTGTTTGGAGTGAAGGGAGAAGGGGATGGTCTGAAAAGCTTTGAGGTCTGTCTGGAAACAACTTTAGATGTATAAATTCTGCAGAGCTTAAGGCTTCTCCTTCCTTTGTGATAGAGACAGTTCTCTCAACATAGCATGAGTGGTCCTGGCGGGCCCTAAAGGAAATGCAGTCCTTTCGAGGTGTGTAGGATGAGGTGCTATTGCTGGGGCAACACAACAGAGTCTAATTGCAGGAGTTAATTTACTACCTGGAAACCAGAGGAGGGCTGTGAAAAGAAATTGTGGTGGCATCTGATCCTGGACCAGCTAAGTTTTGAGTCTTTAAGAGGAGGTAGTTTTCAAGCAGAAAGTGAAGAAAACATTTTCACAAGAGACTTGGTGAGACTCAGAGCACAAGAGGTAATGCTCATGTCCAGGTACAAAGTTATGCTCAGTGTGGGAAGACAATCACCTTGACACAAACCACAGAGTAGCTCAGGTACAGTAAGGATTGAAGGCATAAAGCACTGTTTCGTGGCAAAACCTTAGGGTTTTGCCATTTTAGCAATTGAAGGTGATTATACTTTGGGCTGCTTCTTAGGACGATATCCAGGAGGATCCACCATGGGGATGTGACCAAACACAGGGAATGACTACATAGCTTGGCGAATGACCAGAGGACAAGGCAGCATGGCCCAAGCTGAAAGAAGAGCAGCACCCTGCTTAGGGGTGTGAGTCACTCCTGGGGGACAAGTGTGCCGGGAGCTGGTCCTTTCCAGTTAGACACATGAAGGTTACCAAATATATAACCACAGACTGACTGAAAGTGGACAATTTCAGATTACACCTTACTTATATATTTAACTTTATATTACCATCATATGTTAAACTTCACATGTGTCTAAAATGAAGTTATCAAATGTTTGACTTGCAAAATATTTTCCAATCTAAAAGCCATAGTTTTCATTGTTTCATCAAGACCATTGTTCTTGAGATATCTAGTTAAGTGTATTTAATTCAGTCTTCTTATCTTTGTGGTTTTCCAATGCCACCAAACTAAGACTCCAGTTAAAAACCATTTTCCTTTGCAATGACTAAAATCAAACATCTTAGATTTTTCTATCCAAATCATTACCCTATTTACCATTACATTTCAGTTCTGGATATGTCTGAAAGTAAAAATAAAAATGTTTTCTATATCACAAGAAAGCATATTTGAATAGGAACTTCTGGTTAATCACAGTTTCTATTCTACCTCTGTTAAAAGAAATAAGCAAATGCAGGAAGAAAGACCTCTAAAGAAACATTTTAGATCTCCTCTGGCACTTTGTGTCTTGATGAATTGTGCATTTACTCCAGTTGGGCTTTTCTGCTTTTCTGCTGGGTTTTGCTGTGTGCATTTTGATGGTGAAATCTAAAAATGTGTCACTGCTGCACTAACGTGGTTTACTGCCAAGCACCTGGACCATTATAATGGAAACTCTGGGCTTGTGAGACACAACCACTTTTTAAAAAAATTTAATTTACCTTTAGAATCATGTCTTATTTTTCAGCAAGAACTTGTCTTTATATTTCCCACTAATTTCAGAGGAAAGCCTGACAAGTTAAATGTTAACAATTTTAATTAATTAATCAAAACAAAAAAGGTGATTGCATAGTTGGTTCTATTTGGCTTTCAGCTGTCCATAGAGATGATTAAATGTTTTGGCAAAAGTACAAAGGCTCAGCAGAATTTGATAGACCAACTCTTTCTCCACTAACGGACGTGGCTGATATGTAGTCTGGGAAAGGAGAAAGAGAAACTGTTTTTGATAGTGGATTAAAGGCTGACCTCTGCCATGACCTAGAAAAGAAAGTGCTAAGATGAACTTTCCCTTAAGTTCTTGAAGGGAACTTAATCCTACCTCTTTCCAGAATGACTATTGTATCTTCTTTATTGCTGCCTGGCTGGGCTTGGGGTTCCACTGACCTTACTCTTCCTGTTGATGTGCAGAACTTCCTCCAGCATTCAGAAAAGTGGGGATGTGGCTCTGGGAGAACGTGTGGGTGACACTATGGTATAGTAAGTAACGCAGGCCCAAGAACAGGTAATTTAAATGCAATCCTCTATTAAAATTACTCCAGATGACAGAATGTGCCCCGGGGGTTTGCAAGGAAATTTGTTAAACCTCAGGGACAGAAGGACTATATACTTAACCCAAAGAGGATGTTATCTGAGCCATCTCAGTAAGAAAAACCCCACATCTTTCATTAGAAGACCGCCAGAGAAGGCAAGCCATGTCTACCTCATTCTAGTACCCTGGAAATACACCACTCTGTCAGCTAGGATGGTGTTCCTGAGTACTTTCTCTGGTTTTCTAGCCAAACCACTCTTAAGCTCACCAAATCTCATCCTCACTTTACTACTGTTGACATTTCTAGTGCCTAGCAAACAGTAGAATATTTCAAGTTACAGAATGTTCTTTGCCAAGAGCAAGCAAGAATTGTGAACTGCTCATATATCAGCAGTCAGCACTTTCCAAAATTGAAACAACTGTTTTGTTTTATTTTGGATTGATAAAGGGCTACACTTTTCCCTCAAAAAATAGAAAATAAAATACATATCATAAAATGACTGTATTTGCCTGTAACTTTTCATTTTTAATTCAAACATTATCTCAGCTCGAAGATCCTCCCTCTTACCTACCATCGTTTGGATTGGTAACTTCAATTTATAGCACTCTTACTTTATAGAACATCACAGTTAGAGATGTTATTTTAGGAAATAATTTCACAGCACTGTTTCTCACACTCGACAAGTGTTAGTCAACAGTGGCATTATACTCTCTACAGCTACAGAGAAAAAAAATTAATCCTTAAGGAGCTAACAAATTTTCATTCCAAGCTAATTGAGTCCCTCATTTCAGGCACCTAAAAGACCCTTACAGGCTAGCCCAACTCTAGCTCCCCATAAACGGAATTTTATGCTCTATGCTCTACTTGCTTTTGATTACAGCATTTTAATGACAATCTTCTATGAATGTGAAAACACTTCTCTGAATGTATACATGTCCCAGGGTTCAGATGACCTGTTCTGAAATCCCACCTTCTTATTTTCGGAGAAACTGAAAAAGTACAAAATAACTGAACACGAAAAAAATAACTCTTCAGAACATGTTGCTAAATCCCTTGTAATTGACGGTGTAGACAAGGACAATGGCTTGAGATTATCTCCTTCCAACATCCTATTCAGATGTACACATTTACACTCCAGCAAGCACCCGGAGTAATTTCTAAATAATTTTATCATAGCTTAAATCAACTTTGTATTTAATCTAAATATGGTTATTATTTTGAAGGTTTGCCAGTGATAAACACTGTAGAAATAAACACAGAGAC
Source organism: Macaca fascicularis (assembly GCF_037993035.2). Taxonomy (NCBI): domain Eukaryota; kingdom Metazoa; phylum Chordata; class Mammalia; order Primates; family Cercopithecidae; genus Macaca; species Macaca fascicularis. Next base: position 127,948,194 of record NC_088377.1, on the reverse strand, counting down.
TAAAGTTAAACAGAATTATTTTACCAGCGCTGAAGAGGAATGCTTAGGTAGACTAACATTATCCTTCCAAAGAAGATGTTAGTATGTAAAGAATGAATACACTACTGACCTGTCTTTGCATCATTGCTAATTTATGAAAAGAAAAAAAATAAATTGTCATAATTTGTAGCCCCATTTCCATTCTCACAAGGTTCTAGCTTCCACCACATGATTTACAGCCCTTTATCCACAGTGTGATCAATCAAGTACTACCGAGACCAAATTTCATATCCCAGGTATCTATTTAGCCATTTCTCTGGCTCTTACTCTAATTAACATGTTTCTAGATTGACTTTTCAGTGGCTCACAACTTGCCACTTAATATTTATGGGCTATGGCTTCTCATTTTAGAAAAATATATTCCCTCTTTAACCATTCCCTCTAAACAAGTAACAAGTTTACTGGTGTGAGCAATCACCTGCCCTTGTAGGATGGGGCCTTTCCATGATCCACCGGCTTTACCATTGCCAGTTTACTTTTTTCTGGTTTCTGCATATGTTTTACAGCATAAGACTCTGGTGCTAATTCTGAAGAGCTGAGAACCTTATTCATCTCTCCAATTCTATGATCTAAATTCTTCCATTTCCGTTTAGAGGCCAGTCCACAACCTCTTCTCAATGAGGACTGCATCTGTCTCCTGTCTCCCAGCAGGGCTCCAGTCTGAACCATGCTGTGTAGAAAGCATGAAACAGCAGCCTGTGGAGCTACTGAGAGCTGTCTGTCTTCTCCTTACATTTGCCGTTACAGAGCACATGAGTAGTAGCTGCATTATAGTAGTGGGAAAATCCCTGACCCACTTTCCACCTTTCCCTTACTTCTACTTCACATGTCAGAAAGAAAGTTTGGGCAGAAGAGAGCATGAAGAATGTACTTCAAAAGCATGTCCACATGACACTTGCACAGCTTCTCTCCACATCAGTGCTGCTTCTGCTCTATTTTTTTGATATGACAAGGAATGTACCATCAGCAGAAAAAGGAAGGTGGTTTTAAATCTATCATCACCTTTTCGCATAGGAGAGAATCAAGGTGCAAATGGCATTAAATGCATTGCCCCTAAGTTTGGGAAACTGGTGAGCAATAAAGTTGGATTAAATAAATGAATGATTGGTCTGGGTCAACACCAAGCCCATGATTCTACTGTTCCTCAAGGAATGCTTCAGACCCTAGGTTCACTCAAAAGTGGCATGTGTATTGAGGTTTAGCTTTTCTCCTTTTCTTCAGCTCCCAACTAGACCCTTCCAATCAGCCCTGCCCCAGGTCAGGATATAGGACATGCAGGGGCATTTAGAGGGTATTAGAAAAAATAATAATGATACTGGAAGTATGGGGAGGCTGATGAAGGGAAAAGGAGTATAACATGTTTCTAGTACATTCTTCCTTCTCTTTTACCATATACTCTTTCCTGCCACATAGTTCAGAAGGGTAGGAATTGCATGGAAACTGTCAAAAGTTGCTTCTGATTTGAGCCTCAGCGTTAAGGTCTATTTTGCCATTTCTAGCATAAACCAAACAGAGGTTTAAAAATGGCATGCTTGGGAAACCGTGGGCTGCCATGGTAGTATTGAAGGATCAATACAAGAGACTCGAATGCAATGCAAAGAATTTCACAGCATTAAAGAAGGACAATGGCACAATGGATGAAAAGTGGTAAATATCAGAAACATGTACTCAAGATAGAGAGTATTTTATTAATTCAAGCAGGACATACTAAGAACTTGGAATCAGCTAATGGTAGTGTCAATGAAAAGGAAATAGCAAGTATGAGAGGAACTTTGTGGGCAGAACCAACTAGAATTAGTATTCCATAGGTTGTGGGAGATGAAGGAAAATGAGGAGTTGGAAATGGCTTCAAGATTTCCAGTCAGGAGACTAGAAGGATGTTTACGGCATTAACTAAGAGAGGAGCTTGGTGAGAAGGAAAAGATGTGAAGAAAGAATATTGTAGGTGGAGAAAATGTTGGGTTGGATTTATAATATGTTTCAAATATAAATAAAAGCATGAACAAATGAACAATATCGTCCAAGTTTGTCAAGAAACTTAAAGATTGACATTTTATTCTTTTTCTTGCTGAAATTTATAGTCTTACCCAAACCCAGTTCTTATTAGGAGATTAATGACTAAATATATATTAAACTTTCTTTCTCTAAAACTCTGTTCCCCTCTGTGGGAGATAACAACTAACAAATTATGACCATGAATCAAGAAACCTGTAATCAAATAGTTCATAACTATGAGTAGTTCATAAACAAATCACTGCTTCTTTGAAGCAGGCTATAGATTCACACTTCTCTAGCAGCCTCTAATTTTAAGCAAATAAGTGAGTATGTATAATTTTCCATGTTATTAAATAAACTTATAATGATAAGCCATTAGAATAATTATGTTCACCATTTTCATAATAATAAAATGTCCAAAAGATTAGGGCAGACACAGATGGAGAAGGAAGAATATTCCTTATGTCATGCTCAATTTAAATTTCCTTTACAAACTTAGTAGTTATACTCAAAATATATAACTTTACAAGATTGTATAATCTTTAAAAGTATAATCCAGCATATTTCAGTGATCTGAAGCCATAGTCAATTTTAGACTTTTGCAGCAATGATTGTTCTGCTTTTGGATAAAGCCAGCAAGTATTTTCCTAATAAACTAAAGTGACAGTTTGAGTGCTCCTCTTTAAACTTCACGTTTAATTCCCACGAAAGGTTTATAGAAGGTTCTTCCCTATAAAACTAGTATGTTATATTTAAATTTCAGTTATATGACAAGTTACACTCATTTAACCTTTCATGCACGATTTCTGCTCTCTGAGTTATAGTGTTTCTGCTTCTTCCAAGTGATAATATTTTTTTGTGAGCTTAAAGGCAAAAATCACCTTTCACCCAAAGCCAAAAAAGAGAAAGGTAAAAGACAGGTAAAAGGCCTTTTTATTTAATAACCTAGATCAATCCATCATTCATTTATTCATTTATGTATTCATGTAACAAGTATTATTGAGTATCTCCATGTACAATTACTGTGATAGATAATTGCAGTTACAAAGTTGACCAACATAGGCCCTCTCTTAAAGTTTAGTAAGAGATGTAGGCACGTAAACTAACAATTACAAATACTGAATGATCACAGCAATGATGGAATGACTTACCAGGTGATGTGGAAACACAGAGGATGGAAGATGATCTATACCACAATGGAGGAAGTCAGAGAAAACTTTCAAAAAGGCTAAGCCTCAGGTGAGTCTTGAAGGATGAATACAGCCCCTGTCTCTTTAACAACTATGCTTGAATAAAATACAAAGACGCCAAATGCTATGACTGAAAAGACCCTAAATGTCCTTCCTTATAAACATAATCCCTACTAACATGCCACCTTGTAAGTCATTTTATATTAAGACTCTGCCTAAGGAAGACCATTGTCAGATGAAAATTCTTTAACTAGAAAGGTTAACACAGGAGTAAACAATCATCCATATATTTACAGATATACTTCATCTATTTCTCAGCCATGGGCTGGATGAAGAAATGGGATTCCAAATGGAGATATTTGGCAGCAGGGAGCAAGAAGAGTCAAAATCCCACAGAATTCTATGAAGGGCAGATCCCAGTGGGGGTACAGCTATAGAGGCTCAACAGATGCTAGATTCTTGGCAAGGTTGTGGCTACAGGTGGATGAGGAATAGAGCAGCCCTCAAGAGAAGAAAAGGGAGAAGTGGACCAACTCATAATTTCTCCTCATGTTAAATCTTCCACTTCCCAGAGAGGGAGCAGAAAACGCTTGATAGTTTTGATCTCCTCAAATTAGAAGGAAGCCATTCCAGTGAGCAAAAGCCAAAAGGCAAAGCTTGGGCTTCAGTTTTAGTTTGTAATTGAAAAGGCACCAAACATAGCCACTGAGCTGTCAAAAATAATATGAAGGTCAGAATCATGTATAATTGCAAACACAAATCAAATGTGCAGCGTTGACTCCAAGCTGGCTGAGAAGATAGGAAACTGACATCTATTCAGCCCACATACATTGAAAAGCAAGCAGTAGGTAGCCTTGCCTACAACAAAGATATTGTAAGGATTCTGGTATTTTATTTTTTATTGGATTATTATTTTATTTTTTAAAAACCATGCTGAGAACTTGCACTCCCAGGAAAATGAAGTATATGTAAATTTCTCTATTCCTCCCTGGAATAAAACCCTGGAGGTGATACACGGACAGATGATAGATAGATAAGAACTCTGAAAGATGCGAGGAAGAAGACAGACAAGCTAGAGACCTCAGGACTCCCTGGCAAAAAAAAAAAAAAAACGGTGGTAAATCCCTTTAGTTTTCTTTTTGCCTCATATATCCCAGAGTAGAAGTTGAAGAAGCCAGCAACACAGGAAAACCAATGGGCACAGATCAGAATGAGCCCCAAGAAAAGCCTACTCTCTCTAAGCAAAGGACCAGGAAAGAAGCTGTGATGGTTAACACTGAGTGTCAACTTGATTAGATTGAAGGATGCAATATTGATCCTGGGTGTGTCTGTGAGGGCGTTGCCAAAGGAGATTAACACTTGAGTCAGTGGGCTGGGAAAGGCAGATCCACCCTTAATCAGGTGGGCACATCTAATCAGCCACCAGTGAATACAAAGCAGGCAGAAAAACGTGAAGTGATGATAAAATCCTAGCCTCCCAATCCGTATGTTTCTTCCGTGGTGGATGCTTCCTGCTCTCGAACATTGGACTCCAAGTTCTTCAGTTTTGGGTCTTGGACTGGCTCTCCTTGCTCCTTGTTTTGCAGACAGCCTATTGTGGGACCTTGTGATCATGTAAGTTCATACTTAATGAATACTTAATAAATATGTGTGTGTGTGTGTGTGTGTATACATACATATATATATATGTGTATATATATATCTATATATACTGACTAATACAGAAGACTAGCAAAAAGAAAATATTTTAGAAAAAATTACCCCACTGCTCAAACACCCCAAATAAAATGGTGGACCCACCCTCATCTAGGCTACCAAAGGCTAAATGAGGAGCCTAGGCTTCCACCACAACCAAGCTATAAGGAAGCATCCCAGTCTACCCTGACTTTCATCAGGGTGTTGTCAGGGAGAGCTGAATAAAGAGGCAGAACTTTTATCCCCACAACGCAGTGCCAAGGTTCACTCCCCATCATCACACCTGCTCACTCCCCACCTCACCCTACTCTCTGTACTTTCCTCCTGATGAGGGGCAGCAACCAGCAGAGAAACCTAAATGTCCACCTCTTCTCAGCAGCATTACAAGGAATAAAGAGAGCAGACACAAATTACTAATATCATGAATGAAACAGAGGATGTCACTATAGACTATACAGGCAACAAAAGGGTTAGAAGGGCATACTACAGATGACTCCACACATACATTTGAAAGCTTAGATAAAATGAACAATTCCTCAAAAAACAGAAACTACTACATCTCACCTAGCATGAAACAGATAATTTGAGTAGTTCTATAGTTATTAAATAATTTAAATTTGTAAGTTAAAATTTTCCAGAGGGGCCGAGAGCAGTGGCTCACACCTGTAATCCCAGCACTTTGGGAGGCCAAGGCAGGTGGATCACTTGAGGCCAGGAGTTCGCGACTAGCCTGGCCATCATGGTGAAACCCCATCTCTACTAAAAATACAAAAATCAGCTGGGTGTGGCATCAGGCATCTGTAATCCCAGCTACTCGGGAGACTGAGGCAGTAGACTAGCTGGGAGGCAGATGTTGCAGTGAGCAGAGATCGCACCATTGAACTTCAGCCTGGGCAACAGAGTGAGACTTCATCTCAATAAATAAATAAATAAATAAATAAATAATTCCAAAAGAAAAAATAAAACCAAATCTGTGTAATCTCTCCCAGAAAAGGGAAGAAAAGAAAATGCTTCCTAATTCATTTTATGAAGCTGGTATTACCCTGATACCAAAATCAGACAAAAACATTAAAAAAGAGAGAAAACTACTGACCAATATTCTTCATAAATATTGATGCAAAAATTATTAGGAAAATATTACCAAATGGATTTTGGCCATATATGGTAAGAATTATATACCATGACCAGGGGGTTTATTCCAGGAATGCAAAGTTGGCTCACTAGTTGAAAATCAAAGTAATCACTATCTTAACAGGTTAAAGGAAATCACATGTTTGTGTCAAGAAATACAGAAAAATTATTTAACAAATTTCAGCACACATTCATGAGAAAAAAACAGAAAAACTGTAGTAGAGGAGAACTTTCTAAACTTGATAAAGAGTATCTTCAAACAACCTACAGCTAACATTATACTGACTGCTTTCATTCTAAAATCAGGAACAAAGCTAAGATGTCCACTCTCTTCTTATTCAGTATAGCACTGGAAGTTCTAGCAATTAAAGAAAGAACAAATAAAAGGAGTAGAAATAAAAGTCATACAGATAGGAAAGGAAGAAGTTCACCTGCCCCTATTTGCAGGTGACATGAATATTTGCATGAAAATTCCAAGGAATGTATAAAAATACTTTTAGAACTAATAAAGTGAGTTCAGCAGAGGCCCAGGATACAAGATAAGAATATAAAAATCAGACTTAATACAAAAAAAACCACAAAAAAAACCAAAAAAACAAACACACACACACACAATGAATCACAGATAAATGTAAAACTATAAAAATGTTAGAAAAACACAGGAGAAAATCTTTGAGATCTAGGGCTAGGCAAAGAATATTTAGATTTAACACCAAAACATGGTCCATTAAAAAAAAACTGATAAACTGTACTTCATCAAAATGAAAAACTTTTTTGCAAAAACTCTCTTAAGATGATTAAAAAACAAGCTTCAAGCTGAAAGAAAAATTGCAAACACATATCTAGCAAAATACTAATATCTAGAATAGATAAAGATTTCTCAAATCTCAATAGTAAAAAAAAAAAATCCATTAAAAATTGGGCAAAAGACACAAGAGATTTGACCAGAAAGGATACACAGATACAAATAAGCACATGAAAAGATGTCAAACCATTAGCCTTTAAGGAAATTAAAATTGCACTGAAATATCATTACATAACTATCAGAATGGCTAAAATAAAAAATAGTGACAACACAAAATTCTGGAAAAGATAGAGAAATTGAATGACTCATTGCTGGCAGGAATGTAAAGCGGTACAATCACCTAGAAAAAGGTTTTGTAGTTTCTAAAACCTAAAAATGTAATTTTCATATGATCCAGTAATTTCACTCCTAAGCATTTATTCCAGATAAATAAAAATTTATGTTCACGTGAAAACACACACATGAACATTCATAACAGCTGTATCCATGATAGCCCAAACTGGAAGCTATCCAGATGTCCTTCAAGAAAAGAATGGTTGAAAAACTGTGGTATACTCATACCAAGGAAAACTATTCAGATACATGCAACAACCTGAATAAATTTCTATATAATTATGCTGAATGAAAAAGCCAATTCTAAGGTTATAGTCAGTGTAATTTCATTTATATAGGATTTTGACAGGATAAAATTAGAGACATGAGAACAAATTAGTGATTGCCAGGAGGTAAGGAGGAGGTGAGAGTGAGAGGGCAGTAAGCATGTCTTTGAAAGAGCAACAGGAGGGATCCTTCTGGTGATGAAGACATCCTATATCTTGACTATATCAATGTCAACCTCATGCCTGTGGAACTATAGTTTTGCAAGATGTTGCCATTGGGGAAAATTGGGTAAAGACTAAAGATGATCTCTGTATTATTTCCTACAACTTCGTGCTAATCTACAATTATCTCAAAATAGAAAATTTAATTAAAAAGTCAAAACAAAAAGTGTGCTGTTTCTCTACCTAAGGAGACTGGAGAAACTACATGGGGGCCCAGAAAATAAGAAAGCAAGAGCCCACTCAATCCTGGCTAAGGAATTAGAAACAAAGAAGAAACTAGGAAGTAAGACAAGATTTCCTTCTTATGACTCGGTAAAGCTGACAGTTGAGCCTGACATGGAAGGTTAGGTGGTTGGGTTATGGTCAATTGCCATTTGCTATATGCTCAGTGTATTAGTCAGGGTTTCCCACAAAACCAGCAGGATGTGTACATAGACAGAGAGAGATTTATTTTAAGGAGTTGTGTGTGGTGTGTGTGTGTGTGCATGCATTCAAGCAAGTCAAGTTTTAAAAACTAGGAAAAAAACCATGACTCACCTGGTGGGAAAAGATAGTTATAACCATCAGACAAGGCATCCTATACTTCCATGCTTCTTTAACACTAGCAGAAAAAGTAACTCAATAACTCTGCTGCAAGATGACTGGCTGTTTTCTAAACTATCTGAAGTTCTCTCAAGCCATCCGTGGGATAACTCCATTTTATTTTCTCTTCTATAATTATTTTAGGTGTATTCTCGCATGCCACAATTTGTCACATAGGTCACCTGGGTATGATGGTTTGATTCATAAATTTCTCTTATTCTCTGCTAATTTTCCTCTCTCTGGTTCACCCCCAAAGCCCAAGCTTCTCTTTTAACTCATAAGACATTTTAAAGATCCATGATCTAAGCCAGAGAGGCCAGTCTAATTGAACAGCATTGTCAAAAAAGGGGTTAATATTATATCTCCAAAAAATTGTGTAGTTTTTATTATTAGAATGCTTTTCTCTATACTGTGCTTTAAAATCAGAGTTGTTTACATTTTCTTATATCTTTACATATTTTAACACTTCAAGACTTTAAAAAGTTTGAGCTTAGAATGGACTCACTTTAAATGCTTTTGTAAATTAAACACAGTACGAAATAAATACACCCTGAAAGGTCATAATGGCTTTGTTCACCTTTGCGTTTGGTTGAAGAGATTGAACAGAAAAATCTGAAGCACAGCATGGTTTTTGGAACATAGCTTACTTGGTCCAAATTGCCAGGAGTGCATCAACACATACAAGACTCTTAAAGCAAACTAGAAACATACAGATGGCCTACCCTGACAGAAAAATTACACACACAGAGGCCCCTTCCTCTGCACGGCCTCTTGAAGCTGGAAGTAACTTGTAGGGGTTGGTCCTGGAGGAAAGGAAGATTTTCCATTTTTGAGGGCTGAGTGCATAGTAGGATACAGCAACTCTATCACTACTTCTTGTGAAAAAAGTCACATATGCTAGACCCTTAAAGATTCTGGTCCAGTACACTTTGAAGTTGCTCACCCAGCATCACATATCAGCATCCTGAAAAATGTCCTTGTTGGTTTCTCTATCCAGTTTTACGTGCTCATTTTGGTCCTTTCCACCACATCCCCCTTCCAAAATAGTTCTACCACACTTACGGTAGTTCTACTACACCTACCATGGTGCTACTTCTTCATGTGATGTTATCCCCTCACTGTGTGCTCAGCTTGGCCAGTATTTCTAGGTGGACTATTGGACTTTTCTGTATCTTTTCCTGTGGGTTAGATTTTCAAGGCTATTGGTCATGTCTGCTACTTATCTCTGAACTCCTTCCATTTTGCCTACACTTCTCAGGTAGTGAGCTGCTCACCACAGTATAACAGAAGGAACACACAGCCTCCCAAGATTATGATGGAATTCCTTGGGGTATGCTATTTGGTAATTTTAAAAAATTAATGTCCCATTTAAGATTTGGACATAATTTTATGTCTACTAGTAACTTTAGTTATATTTCTTCTCCTTGGATTTATCTTTTTAGTTCAAAAGTTATTTGTGAAAGTATTTCTCCAAATGGATTAGTTTTGGTTTTTAGAAAGTGTCATATTATTTGTATCATTTACTTTTTTTTTTTTTTTTTTTTTTTTTTTTGAGGCAGAGTCTCACTCTGTCACCCAGGCTGGAGTGCAGTGATGCAATCTTGGCTTATTGCAACCTCCACCCCTTAGGCTCCAGCCATCCTCCCCACTCAGCCTCCCGAGTGGCTGGGAATACAGGTGCATGCCATCACACCTGGCTAATTTTTGTATTTTTGGTAGAGATGAAGTTTTGCCATGTTGCCCAGGCTGGTCCCGAATTCCTGAGCTCAAGTGGTCCGCTTGCCTGGGTGTCCCAAAGTGCTAGGATTACAGGCATGAGCCACCGTGCCTGTAAAATTAAAATTTTTAAAAATTATCTTTTAAAGGTAATTTTTGTCCTTATTCAAGGTTGATAAATGTCATGTTCAATATCCTAAAATGAACAATTTACAATTTTTTTTGTAAAAACATGTAAAGATGTAAAAATACATCTTTAAAAAGATGTATTTTTCAACCTGAATCTGACCAAAAATTTTGCATAAATGAAAATTAAAAAGTACTCTTTAAAATGCAAAATCTTTCAAGTACCCTATTAGAAATCTGTTTAGAGAGTGCCAAGCTAAATCTATTTACATAACAAATTCCTACAAATTGCTTTTTAAAAGCAGGATTAAGGTGCATTATAATTAACCTTCTGCTTTAACACAGCATCAAAATAACAAAGTACTTTGCAAATTATGTAATTTTCTAGTTTGTCAGGGGAAAAATGTTCTCAAGTGTGTCTTATATAAGAATGATCATTCCTGACTATTTGAATTATAGAAATACAAATAATTTTAGAATTTTTAGGAAATGTGAAGTAAGCAATAAAAAGAATCTTCAAATAATATTAATTCAAATGTATATATTCATAGCGATATTTTTTAAGAATAAGACATCACTCTGTGCGGTAGTAAATACCAAAACAAACAAAATTTACTGGTTTTGTCAAAGAAGAAAATAAAACCAATCAAAACAAAACTCTTCTTGCCCATCCAGGCAGCTGAGGAAGGCAGGAAGGCAGGTAAGGTCAGTTCACTGAAAATCAAATGCTTTACCAAAAGTGAAGAACCATTTATTAAAAAAAAAGCCTTGTGACCACCAAAAGAACTACCACAAAAAAGAAGCTGTCATGGCCACGTGTGCCTGTAATCCTAGCATTTTGGGAGGCCAACGTGGGCAGATAACTAGAGCTGAGGAGTTCAAGGGCAGCCTGGGCAACATGGTGAGGATTATGCCATGTTGTGTGTATGTAGGGGGTGTGTGTGTGTGTGCATGTGTGTGTGTGCGTGTGTGTGTCTGGAGCAGATTCTGGCTGCCCCAGACTCACCAATGCTGCCTCCTGGTTGTATGTTCTCCAGGAGATAGTTTTGGATCCTTCATCTATTATAAAATTAATTTTGTGTGATTTTCTCCCTTTTGCATTATATTGCATGATATCAGCTTAAGGAAATAATCCTTTGGAATTGTTAAAAAAACAAATAAGAAGCTGTGATGTGACGATGAAAAACTGCTGGGTCTTAAAATATTTGTAAATTGTGCATTTTAGGGTATTTAACATGATATTTATCAACCTTGAATAAGGACAAAAATTATTCATAAAAGAGAGAATACACTAAACAAATGTTGTCTAGTTGTATTTGACAGGAAAGGTTTTCCTCTTTTTAAAAAGATAAATCATAGGTCCAGCCCAGCCAAAGAGCAACACTGAATCATTTCACATAACTGAAGCATTGACTTGTTTTCACCTGAAAGTTTTCAGAATATTCTATGTTTATTACCAAATGGTAAGTCAGGTATAATAAAAATAGACACCAACCATCCTCCTAGGAAAGACTTGAGTAGAAAGTAATGGGATTCTTATTCCTTTCACACAAAAGACACATATGGTAATTAGTTTATTCTCCTCATGTATGGTGTAAATAGCAAAATGTGACTTTGAGTGGTTATTGTTGGCACTCTTTCCTTAGAAAGAGTTTCATTAGAGTTTGAAAGTATTTCTGGGAAAACATCAACCAAAATATTCCATGTTGCTAACTGCAATGTATGTAAATGGGGTTTTCCACCTTTTGGTGACGCATCTTGACTTGATCCTTAGACAGAATTAGGAAATTCCTAAATTTATATGTGGAGGAAACATGCTTTGGGGCTTCCCTCCCCGGTAAACTAATACTTAATGTAAGCTTGACTTCAGACATTGTTATAAACCGGGGGTCTTAGTTGGCCCTGAAAGATTTAACTTGTGTTGTAATAGGACTGGGACTATGAGGAATCAGATGTAGGATCCAGAAAAGGAAGATTTTTTGGACTGACATAAATATCCAAAATACCTTAATATTGTACTTCAAAAGTAACTTGAAGCAATTTTTAGTAAACCATACATACATATTTAAAAAATAAATCAGACATACATGAAGAGGGAAAAACACTGTACCAGGTTTCATTTCCCAGAGAATTACTGATATAATACAAAAGCATTTGTCTAATCTTCACGGCAGCTGAAGAGAAAAGGAAAATAGGGCATGTTATGTAAAAATCAAGTCTACTTAAAGGCAGTTCCAGGTACATTTATAGGGATCAGAATTGAACTGAAGCTTGTACCTTCTTATGAAACTTTTTTTTACAAGACAGCTTTGTGTTGGAGGATAACTCCGCTTGCAGACAGAACACAAAGGAAGAGGCCCTGGAAAAACTTATAAGAATTCTTTATTAAAATACAGTCATCACAGGATATCCATGCGTCTCTCTCTCAGTCAGCCTGTCTGTTTATCTGTTTGTCTAATCTATTTATTTTATCTGTCTGTCTATCTTTCTATGGATCTAATCTATCTATTCTGTTGTCTCTCTATCTATCTATCTATCTATCTATCTATCTATCTATCTATCTATCTAATCTATCTATCTATCTATCTATCTATCTATCTATCTATCTATCTATCTATCTATCTATCTATCTATCTATCTCCTATATCTGCTTTCAGATATATAGTCGGTATATCTATAGGGACTAAAATAGAAAAGACCTATATAGTGTACTGCAATGCAAATCAACTTATTCTCATCTTATACTGTTCAGTTTGCCCTGCCTTCTTTTGGGAATTGTATCTTTCATCTTCTGGGAACCTTTCTTTCCACCATTGCAGCCATAACAGAACTCTCATGGTTTTATCCAAAGTTGTCATTTCCTGGCGACAAAAATTAATCCAAGGATGGCACTACTTCAAGCTGAGCCAGTCATAACCCTTCCCTGGGATTTTAAAAACTGAGTCCAGAGAGTATAATCTTAGTACCCTTTCATGGGTAAAGCTGAGACTGGAGATATTAGAAGCTGTAGATACCCATGTTTCCAGCATGGTAGAGTCCAGGCTGAAAGAATGAGCCTGGCACACAGGACTAGCACAGACTTGAAGAGAGAGACTATCCTGGCAGTGTCTGAAGTTCCTGAAGCCCAGCTACTCTTGTGCATTCCCAGTAGTTTGATTTTGTGAACCAAAAATTTCTTTTCATTGTCTAAGTTACAGTTGGTGGTGTTGTTGCATGTGGTCAAAGGGTCCTGACTACTTTTGATAGGTATTTGTAGATTTTACTAGTCCATCATCTTTTTCTTCTGTTTCTAGTGACAGCACTTTGATTTTCTTTTTGTGAACCACCCCTCCTTATTCTGGTAAATTGGATCACACAGACTCTTATATACCCGCTTCTGGCTGCAAGCATGGATATATAATCCAGGCATGGCTAATGAGACTTATTCTCAATTTTAATTGTAGCTGGGGAAGAGAGAAGCTAGAAATGTCTGGGATTATTAATTATTATTAATCAGAGAAGCTTAAGATATAAATCCATGGCTCATTGTAAGTCACTTTGCCTTGAGAATACATATGTGTCAAATTTTGATATATAAAACTTTACAACCAAACTCTGTTCAACAAACGGTAAGAAGAATGGAAAAGTGATTTTTTACCTAATGAAAACCTTAAATTTACAGTTACACTTCACAGTTTGCAAAGTAACTTGGTGAGACTGTCAGTGTCAGGGCTGTTGCCATTAGTATCTCTAGAGAGGCCCAGTGATTCATCTAAGGCCAGAAACCCTGGTCTTGGACCCATGCTCTGTCTGACCCGAGAGCTCCTTCCACCACCACACTCAGCATTCCTCAAACAGGCTCTGAGGGGCTCCCCCAGTGCCCTGGGAAGACTGCGCTCTTTGTCTGAGATTTGTCATTATCTTCATGAAGAGATTCTCATAAATCATGACTTTTTCTAATGCTAAAAGTCCTCTGCCAAGTAAACACAAGTGCTTATTGCAATAGTAAAATCTTCAAAGTGTTGGTTTTTACAAAGGCCACGAAAAAGGTTCTTTCAGCTAAACCTCCCTATACTATTTATTAAAGTATAGTGAGGACTGGAGAATCACATTTCAACATATAAAGTCACCTAGAAAAGTGTTTTTCCAAGACTGTTCTCCCAAGATATTCCCTGAGCAAAATATACCCATGGTTTTATTAGTTTTATATGGCAGCTGTGTAACAAATTACCAGAAACTGGGTAACTTAAAACAACAGAAATTTATTGTCTCACAGTTCTGGGGGTCAGAAGTCTGAAGTCAAGGTATTGGCAGTGTTGATTCTTTCTGAGGGTTCTAAGTGACAATCTGTTTCATGCCTGTGCTCTCCTATCTACCAGTGACAGCCAGCAATCTTTGATACTCCTTGGCTTTGAGGTGCATCATTCCAATCTCTGCCTCCTTCTTTCCATGGCTGTCCTCTCTGTATGTGTCTCTTTCTTCTTATAAGGACACCAGTCATATTGGATTAGGAACCTGTCCTACTCCATATGACCTTATCTTACCAAATTACTTCTACAGTGACACCATTTCCAAATAAGATTACATTCTGAGGTACTGGGAGTTAGGCTTCAACACATATTTTTTTGGGGGAAACAATTCCACCCATACACTGGTCAAATAAGGTTGAGAAATATTGCACACTATACAATCCTCTTTGCAAATGTGTATTAGCACATTAAAGGTTTTGAAGTCAATGAATCATCTGATTTTCTTTTAACCTAGCATTTCCAAAATGTGTGCAACCACACATTATTTTATTCACTTAATATCAATTAACATCCTGAGACTCAATGTTCTGAGCGGCACACCATTTGAAATGTTCATCAGGATGGCCTTCAGCATATCAGCATATCAGAGACACTCCCTCACTTCCTAGCTGTTAATGAGAACCTCTGTGGCTGACATGCTCAGTTTGTTGGTCAGTTATAACAACATGATTGGAAACACAGCAAAACTTTTTCCATGATGCTATATAACCAGCACCTGTGCATCTCCTTATAATTGACTCACTTAGCAATATGGCAAATTCATCCCAAAAAAGATGTGGGTGAGAACTTGTACTTAGGTAAATATAAAGCCTTATCCATTGCTGGGACAAGATAACTGGAAGAACATATCCTGTGGCTATTAGCTAAGAAGCACTATGAAACTTTTTCTCCAGTTAGAAAAGTTGTGTGTGTGTGTGTGTGTGTGTGTGTGTGTGTATGTATTCATCAAGGGCCAAATTTACACCTTCCTCATGTTCATGTATTCTAATTTCCTAGTACAGTGCTTTGGAGTCACCAATTCATTTAACATTTATTTTTAAATATGTCCACTGTAATTAATCCAAAATGTATTTATTGAATACTAAGCACTGGGGATGCAGCAGTGGATGAGAGGAACAGAATCCCTGGTCTCGGGAAACTTGTATTCAAGTGGAGTAAAACAAAAAGTAAACAAGAATAAAAATAAATAAAATTTCACCAATACTGATAAATACTATGAAAAAAGAAAATGAGTCAGGGTGACATAATACAGAGAAACTAGGTGACTGCAGGGAGAATGATACTTTAGATAGAGTTACCAGTTGA